>NC_140535.1:10254311-10891395 GCF_057382185.1 Mchenga conophoros
ATTTGGACCATTTCTACATGGCAAAGATTCAACAAGGTGCTGGAAATATTTCTCAGAGATTTCAGTCCACACGGTTTGTGCATGGTCTCCACATCCATGTTGCAAACTTACCATTCGACAGCATCCCAAAGATGCTCCAGTGGATCGAGATCTGGTGAATGTGGAGGCCATGTGAGTGCAAGATAGAGGGACACACTGTGGTCATAAAGGGATGAACACTGCCACAACAATGCGCAGACTGTAGTTTTTAAACCATGCTTACTTTAAACTTTAGAAGGTTGTCTTGACCATGTCAGTGTGTCTAAATGTACTGAACTGATGCCATGTGATTGGTTGATTAGATATTTGTGTTAATGAGTAGTTTGATTGCTTACAAGTGTAAGCAATCATAGTCCATACATTTAAAGTCCCTACCCTCATTTCCACACTTCTGCCTTCCCTTCTCTCTTGCTGTCTCTGAACACGGATTCCCTCTTTTCCTCTTCCTTTGTCTTTAGTAGGAAAGTTTCTACTGGCAACCTATTAGCCAACAGCACCAAATGAAGTCTCAATTAATGCAGACTCCTGCTGACCCAGTTTGAAAATCAAATTCATCAGCATTCTTGATTTGGTAAAGCCTTTACATTGGATGCTCTTCCTCAAGCAACCCTCCCCATTTATCAGAGTTTGGGACCATCACTAGGAGTACACTGGCTTGTGGTCCCTCTTTTCCCTGGGTGGGTTTGCAGTATGAGCGAATGACCGAAAAGAAGGTGTGGTGACTGTAAGAAAAAGGAAAAAATAATAAAGTGAAAGATTCCTGCCTGATTTAAGTGCATATTGTGCAAATGGAAAGGTGCAACAACACAGTCCATCGAGTTAAGCTGCATTACTTTGGAGCCTGATACTATTCAGTAGCTATCATCAAGAACAGTTAAGAAGCATAAGTGGAGACTTTATGATTTATAGGACAGTGCCTTTAATCAAAGCTACTAAGCAGGCTTAAAAAGGCAGCAATAATTTAGGACATCTGATGAATAAATCAAATAATGATGACTTATAATTATTATGGAAAACTGGAAAACTATCCAAGTCTAATTTTTACACTAGTAAAAAGATCAAATTTTATCTTTCAAACAGTATTTGAACACAATCCAGCACACATTGTTTGGAGAGAGACCAGGGGGAGAAAATGAGGGCACGTCATTTTACATCATGTGGAGAAGTCACTCTCGTCATAACACTTACTCTAGAGCCTCCCAAGAGTGGCGCAGGGCAAGCCATTAAAGGTCTGCTGAGATGCTGCCCGAAGGAGACGGGACACTTGGAGAGAAACAAGTCAATTAGTGAGAGTGTGAAGGTGGCAGGTGAGCAAAAGTCTAAGTTAATCAATGGAATTTCATGTGACACATGACAATGAAGTGCAAGATTACTCAGCACATGTAAATGTTTGCTGTAGATTGTACTATGTACACACATGAAAGAGTTTGGGAGATAAACTAAAGAAAATCACATTATAAATAATGTCTGCTAGCCACTGGGGGACTGATTGCTGCCAGAAAAGCTTGAGCTTCAAGTTGTTTATAGGAGCTTCTCCACTAAATCACTCAGGTTTTCACTTAAATTTGCAACCGCATCTGCCTATGAGACTGAAAGTTTGAACTCTTTCCTCCTACTCCGAGTAATCTTTGGAGTTCTTTTCTGAACTGAGTTTTTCTGTCTTATTCCAGGCCTGTTGTGAAGTGCATCGGAAGTTGGTGAGGATGGTACCCTTCATGGCAGCAACCCTTCAAAAATCCTGTTCTAATAGTGACCAAACCAACAGTATGGGGGAAGAAATGAATAATAGGGGACATTTGCAGACTAGAGATGCAGTTTGAATGTATTCATGGCATTTTTTGCTCCTCACTTTTTCCAGATTTCCTTGGAATATGGAACAGATGTACCTGATCTTCTCTGTTCCTTTTCTTCTAGCAGGACATGTCTGACTTTTAGTATTGTCTTTGCTCCCCTTTTTTATAAATTAGATAGCAATTAACTGGCAACTATAACTGTCAGAGTGAAAAGTACAAAACTAAAAGTACATTAGTCTCCAAAACACAGTGGAGTTTAAGGAAGAAGCATAACCTGGAAATATGCAAGTGCATCAATAGTGTAGAACATTTGTGTAAATGCACTTAACGACATTCCTGTAGCTGTCACATCCAGTTTGCTCTCCACTGCCCTCCTCGACTGGCTCTGATCATGCTTATTTGTAAGAAATTCAGACAGGCGGAGCAGAGAGAAATGCGGTGGACACAGTGATGCTTCGCTGGCTGATGTACAGCGACAGACTGCAGTAAAAGGGAAACGTTGCGTGTTAGGTGGGTCAGCAGATGCCGAGCTGACAGTCGATGAAATATTTAAGTCAACACAACGCTATCATGGATCTGATGTCTGTAACGTGTAAGTGAAATGCAAAGTAGAGAGTGTGTCAGAGTCCATGTTACTACAAAAGACTTTGTTTCTTTCTAAATATAAATGATGGCATGTAGTATGAGAAATTACATTTAACTATAAATAAAATCCCCCTATTTAACAACATATATTAAAATAGCGTAAATTAGCACAATCCTGTATTGAAATTTGTTTTTTCCATGTATTTTTCCTTTTAAAAAGGTATAAAAATGCTGGACAGCCAAAGCATTTGCAAAGTCAAACCAACCTTTTTTCCACCATGTTGGGAGTTTGGGTTTTTTTTGTCCTAAAACTGTAGCTCTTATCAGTCCATGTTTTTGACCACTTTTCTTATTGAACATCTAAAAAGAGAGGTTCAACAAGAAATTATTTGTCCAAAAACTGTATCATAAAGAGCCACGTTGCAAGTCATATATATTAGTGATTTAGATCTGTGGGATTTATATAAGAGATACCCAATTTGTCTGGTAAAGATGGCATTCAAGCCCTTTACATTGCTACCATCTACTGGATAATAGCAGCAAATGCATGGTCTATTACCTCTCTTCTCCCCCTCTACAGTATATCTCAGCACCACGCTAACTCAAGACTATATACTGTGCACAAATGTCTACTGATTAAGCAGCTTTACCAAACAGCTAATCTAGTTATCAAAGTTGGGAAATTATTGAATGATGACGCTGTGTGAAAAATGAGAACTTTATTACAACACGCAAACACTTTATACCCAGTCAACTTTCAAAGTCTGTAACTTACACAGTTAAATCTTGAAAACCGGCAGCATTTGGATACAAAGTCAGACCAAAGCATTTTAATTTGTCATAACACACCACATGCCCATTAACACCCATCTGGACACGTCACAAAACATTGAATAGATCTGAGCATGCCAGACTCCTGAAACACCCCGATTACTTTGCATAATAATGTACTGTACAAACTTCTATTGCATATTGACGCACCGTACAAAAACGAACAAACCGCTCAAAGTAACAGGAACAAAATATTAACCACGCAGAGCAGATTTAGTGTGATGCAGTGCAAATGGTAGAATTAGACTAACGACTAATTAGACTAACTGAAGGTGTGTGGCGTTCGAGGCTGGGCCACAGAGATTGTCACCAGTTCGGTTCCCAAATATGTAAAATAATGTGAAGAGCACGTCGGACTCGTCTGTGCTAAGGCATCCATGACATTTTAAAATGGAAAAAGAAGGCAACGAATGAGCCGGGACTTTTGCTGAGCTGCCGTATAAACACAACACCATGAATCGGGTACTTAATGTAGTCAACTCATGGAACATAAAGTGTTGCCTTCGCAGAGTCAAACAAGCTGCGGATGCAAAACCATGCATATACAAAGAATACAGTATAGAACAACAAAGAGGAAGACATGTTGAAGTTGTTAGTGCCTAGTGAACAGGTAGTGTGCTTGGCGTTTCCAATACGTAGACACCCGTTCGAGTCAATAACCTCTTTAGCTGCCTTTATTAAAGTTGTAAAGAGGTCCAAAAGTGTCATTCAATTGGCCAAATGATAAATAAAAATAAATTAAGGCGAGTGGAACAGAACAATAGGAAAACCCAAAAAGGAAAAAAAGAACTCGAAAACAGTAAATGACCATTTCACTCAAATTGTGTACAAACTATTATGAGAACATGTAATCTGTGTGAAGTTAGCCTTTAACACAACACAAGCTATGCATGAAATTCATCAATCATATGAGTGATCATAACAGCACATAATTAATACAGATTAAAACCCAGAACCTGCATAATTTCCTCACACCTGTTGCTTGAACCCTAAAGAATAATAAGTACTAGAGGCATCTCTCCAAGTGAATACACAGAACCTGAGCCTCCCCATTTGATGTGAACTGGCTCTGAACCCTTTCCAGATGCTGAGTCAGTAGCACATTTAAACTCAGCAGGGATCCAAACAACTGATGTGAAATATTAAATCTAGTCAAACAAAGGCTAGCATGTAATACCATCCACCAAGTTAAAAACAACAACAAAAAAACAAAAAAACAATCTACAATAGTTCATGAACAGTTGATTAAAAATCTCGAGGATCACATGCTTAACAGTTCTGCTGAACTGATGTTGTGCCAGATTTTCTGATCTCCCATTAGCTGGCTTATGAATATATTGTACAAACTTAAAAGTATGACACTCGGTAGCGTAAACAGGGCAAATCAAAACTCAAACACAAAGTGGGGGCAAAAAAAATATAAAGGAATAACATATTCACAATTTCTGACATATTTACAAAAGGAAAAAAAGGACTTTGTAGTAAAATTATACATTTAGGAATAGGCCTGTGGCACACCTGGTTCAAAGTCAACACGATGCACATCATTAGTTCATTAGTTCAGCGTCGCGGCCAGAAACCACCTTGTGTATGAGACCAGATTCAGCACACGCACAAGGCAGCGTTGTGGTGCTGTGAAAGGATGCTGCGTTCCTCAGAGGAGCTTCTTTCTCTGCTTTGAGTTTGAAGGGACTGTTCGTTTTCCGTCTCGCCGTGAGGCGTCTTTGGGGACAAACCTTTGTTGGGGGGCCGGCCGAGCCGACGATGAGGACCTTTGAGTTCTGGGGAGACGTGCGAACAGCGGCGAGACCTTTTTATTGGCGGAGGGGAAGTAGCACAGTCCATCTGCGTGGTCGAGTCTTGCTTTTCAAAAACATTGGCTGAATCGTCTGAAGGGGGCAGCGCGTCCCCGACGGAGTCGATGTCGGGTAAGAGCTGTGTGGTCGCACAGAAAGCGGCTTCGTAAAACCCAAATGCCTGCTCCAGAGTTGTGGAACTTTCTTTGAAAGGCGAGGGAACATTCAGTGGTTCACCACTCCACTGAAATAAAGCGAAAATTAAAAAGTTAGCATTATTATTGAGTGATTAAATAGAATTCCAAAAACTAAGTACTTTTATTTTGAAATCCAAACACAGTTGTCAAGAATAAACAAAACAAACAAAAAATTTGCCATTTAATAACTTACGGCTAAAAATGAGATGGACTCATGGAAGCTATATTATATGAATGGAGACATGGAGACAAACTCAGAGATATAAAAATGAATCTACACTGAGTTTTATGTGTATTGCATGCACATGTGATAAATGTGCAAATGATGCAAACAGTAAATATCGATATATGACTGGCATCTGAAAGAATGATAAAGGTGAGTAAATGCAGTCCTAAAAATCCCCGTCTTCCATCTGTCCGCCTAAATAAACTGGTCATCTTTAACAATCATCATCTTCTCTGGAAGTGTAAATATACTCTCCCAATGCCATCTCACAGCGTTAGATGAGCTGCAGTTCAGAGTATGTGTAAAAGCGCTCATATCATAAACTCAATCATCATCAGGGTTACCGTCTTCTTGACTTTAAGGATGCTAAAGGCACTGGCGTCAATAAACACTGAAAAATTTGACATTTTAAATAAGATCTTTGACAGAAACTTGTAACACAATTCCTAGACTGATGCCAGCTGTTGTGCCAGTGCAACCTGGGAATAATCTGAGAACAGCAGCCGTTTCACCGTCTCCCACCACTGGTGCTCATTTGTCAGTAATGTTCTGGTAAATACCAATGAACAGATTTAAATAAACAAAAGCGCTACATTGGAGGTAATAATACCAGTATTTCAGAACAAATTAGCTTAACTGGTTGTACAGAGATGTAATCATCCTTTGGTCCAAACAGCTGCGTTTTCCTATCAGATTCAGTAAGACCAGCCTGGATCTTGAGAAGGGCAAATCATGGGCTAATCATTTTTGACACATTTTCATTGCTGAGTCAGTCACCTCACTACCACTCCAGGCAAGTCCATCCCTCATGTTCTTCTCCAAATACCTCATCTTCTTCATAAAACATGCCATCCTCATGCTCCGCCTGTTGGGCCCCGAAAACAAAAAGTGATTTGGTAAACCATCGATCTTCTGATGGAAACTGATTGTGTGACCTTTGGCTAATTTCTCTAGGTGTTTACCAATAATCATATTCCAACTGGTGAAAGTATTAAAATGATAATTAAAAAAATGGACTGAAATATATATATATATAGAGGACAATACAGTGAATAGCCAAAGACAAACACACACTGTGAACACACTGGGTATATGCTTTAATGGAAACAGAGCAAAAGGAAAAGGCTAAAGAAAAGCTAGGGCACTGACCTTTGGGACCTCACATGTGTTATAAGTCGTCCCTGGGCCAGGAACGTGGTCAATTCCTGTAGCCATGTCGACAACAATCTCATCTCGATGCATAGGGATAGGTGGGCCACCGCGTTCCTGTAGGGCTAGGACGATCACTGTCGTATTATCTGCACGGAGCATGCGTTCCTTCCAAAACAACAGAGCTGTGCATCCCAGCCGGCGGGCACAAGACATTCCCTTTGGCCCCTTAATAAATTAAGAGATAAAGAGAATCAATGTTTTCAGGTTTCCAGTGATACCACTTTAATTGAAATTGTGTTTACTTGAGGTGAAAGTGTGAAAATCAATTCAAAACTGCCCCACTCTAATAAGTATAGCAGGCATCTACCTTAAGAAACATTGTAACCGTTTTAAATTCCAAACCACTATACTGCATGTAAACATAACATTAAACATAACGTAAAAATATTAAAATGGTACTATTACGTACCACCATTTTGTCGTGACTATAACACATATTAACAGCATTCTTGGGTGGCATCATGTTCCACAGTCCATCACTGCCGAGAATAATGTAGCGATGTCGTTTGGGGTCAAGGGTCATCACGGTGGTATCAGGCTCAGGAGAAACCACAAACTCTCCACTGTAGAAATCATAGCTCCAGAGGTCACCTGTCAACACACAAGAAATTATAATTAGTGGGAATAGATTAAAAAAAAAAAAAAAAGGCCATTACTCACATCGTGCACTTACATTTAAACATCTCATAAATAAAGAGTTAAATTTCTCACCAAGGGATCGGGCTACGGCCAGGAAAGGGATCTGGTCAATGACTGTACTCCTCCTCACAGGGCCATTGTGGGTCAGCCTGGGCCTCTTCCACACAACACGGTTCACCCCAGATTTTTTCATTACACTACAAAAATAAAACAAAGAAACGCTTCAATACAAGATTTTGCTCAAAATCATTGTTATTAATGACACCCGCACGCATCAAGTGAACTGCAGTCATCATTCTACTGCTTGCAGTTAATTGCAGCTTGTGTTCACACAGTAATGATAGATATAATCCTGCACAATGCCAGTTAGGCTGATTTGGGCATGATCAAAAAAAACAAAACACATCTAGTTAGTTCCAAGTTGCTGGCCAAACACCCTCTGACTATTACTGTAGATAGCTATAGATACACCCATCGTCCACTATGTTGGGAACACCTGTTCAGCTGAGTGTTAATGCAAATATCTAATCAGTCAGTCACATAGTACAAATGCAATATGTTTAAGGCATGTAGACATGCTCAACACGAACTGTTGAATTTCAAACCAAGCTTCAGAATGGGGAAGAAAGGTGATTTAAGTAACTCTGAACGTGGCAGGGGTTCTGAGTATTTCGGGAACTGCTGATCTACTAGGATCACACACACAACTATCTCTAGGGTTTATACAGAGGTTCCTCCCCATAAAAGAAGAAAAAAAATCCAGCAAGCTGCAGTTCACTGGGTCAAAATGCCTTGTTGGTGTCAAAAAAAAGGGCCAAACTGTGTCAAACTAATAGGAAGACAACACTAACTCAGATAACCACTGGTTATAACGAAGGTAGAAAAAGATGATGCAGAAGAGCAGTTCTAAATCGACCACACACTGAACTCTGAAGTAGATGGGCTACAGCAGCACAAGACCACACCCAGTGACAGTCCTGTGAGCTAAGAAGCCTCAGGAAACTGAGGCTACAGTTCACTGGGCTCAGCAAAACTGAACAAGAAAAGATTGGAAGAGCCTTGATTTCTCCTGCAACCCATGGATGTTAGGGTCAGAATCTGATGTAAACAACACTAAACCATGGTTTTATCCTGCCTTGTATCAGTGATTCAGGCTGCTGGTGGTGCAATAGTGTGTGGGGGAAGTTTTTGTGGTACACTTTGCGCCCTTTAGTGCCAAGTGAGCATCATTTAAACACCACAGGCAACCTGAATACCGTTGATGAACATGTCCATCCCTTTAGAACAATGTATCTAGATGCTTATGGCTGAACTTGTGATGCTCATCTTGTAAACAAGGACCGAAATGTCTGAGGAATGTTTGGTTGTTGAATCTATACCATGAAGACTTTTTAGTTCTGATGGTGAAAGTGGCTCCAGTCCACTACCAACTAGGTGTACCTAATAGAATGTCTGATTAGTGTAGTCAGTATTATGAGAACTGCCAGCTAAAGTTAGAAAAATTGATTTGAGAAATCCCAAGCTGATGTATCAGTTCAGTCTCAAGAGTTTGGACAAAATAGCCATACCCATTTGGTCTGAAGGGTTACAATAATGTATGTATGTATGTATGTATGTATGTATGTATGTATGTATGTATGTATGTATGTATGTATGTATCTTTATTTATTTCAGACATAATAAAACAAACAAACAAAAAAAACCCAATATATACTCGTCTACATGTATTTTCATTTACGGATACGAATATATGTGTAGATATACACACACACACACGTATTTGTACAGACAAACAAGAAAGAAATATAATAACACTATAATAACACAATAACACTGTTTATCGTCTGGTTAATGCAAAGTAATATTATCTACCGGTAATATGCAACCAATGCAAATTGCTCAATAGCTGAAGCAGCAGCTAGCTAGCCTTAGCAGGGTTTCTAAAGTTCCCAATTGAAAAATGCTAAATGGATTCTATTTTATGCTGGGACCAAGCACACTTGGCTATGTTTATTTCATGATTAACGGACTCCTTTTCTGCATTATCATTAGCCAGTTTAGGAACAAGCACAATCAAGACAGCTTTTGAACTTCCACTGAGAAGCCAACCAGCCAACATGTGGCTTAAAGGTATAAGACGCCACCCACTGAGACATTAAAATATTTTCAGACATTGGTAACAAAAGGTGTTTAATACATGGACAAGTTATCCAAAAGACATTTAAGCTTGACAGAAGATCAGCAATGCTGGAACTGAACAAATGCCTGGATTTGAATGGTAAATGGGCTGGTTCTTATATAGTGCTTTTCTACTGTAGCAGACGGGGATAGAACCACTAACCGTCTGATTAGTAGGTGACCTGCTCTACCTCCTGAGCGAGAGCCACCTTACATTTATTATTTGGCTATCTGACAGAGCCTCTAACTCTGTAGTCTTGACAAGTTCCTCACAGAAGAAGTTCTCTGAGGTTCTGTTCATGACTCACCTGCCACCAAGTCGTTCAATCCTTTCCTTCTCTTTAGGAAGTTCAGGTTTATGGTCTTGTGTTACTTCAAGTGCCTGGAGCGTGATGTCAGAGTCATTTTCTTTCACTCCAACCACTACAGCTGAATCCCCTACATGGGCAACATACATGTGAACCCCACGGATGACAATGACACTAGCTGTGGTGCCCGATGTACTGGGCAGCCCGGTAATAGTCTTTGGCCACTCAGCTGTAAGGGGAAAAGAAAAGTCAAATGTAAGTCAGCTTTCTGAGACCACTTAGCAAAAAATCTAGACAAGCGTACCAATATAACAAGAAATGTTACATTAAAAGGTAAGCAGAAGTTACATTAACATTATGAATATGATACTTAGAAACTTACTCCAGACCTATGAAGCATAGAATTATAACGAATGCAAGGATTAACAGTGGATTTCTGTTTGTGTGTTAAATCTATGCCTTAGATAAGTTGTAAATAAAAACCTTAAGCTGATGTAGGTTATGCGGTTGGCTCTACAGAGATTCACAAGTCTGAATGAAGCTTCAGTGAGTTAAAAAGCTGATCCAATAAAGGTGTTAGCACAATCAGAACTAAAGGGAAGTGGTTTTAAATGGTTTTAATTGAGTTCATTGAGTCCCATTATCAATGTTGGTATATGTTTTGTTTGTTTCCCCTAAAGTTGCACTGGAAAATAATGACGTTAAACTCTTCCCAATGGAGCTGCTCCCTGCGTAAGTCGCACGCAAGAGTATTTTTTTTCTTTTTGTTAATATTGTATGATAATAAAAACAGATGCATTGACTGTAAAACAACAAACAAACAGAAAAATACAGGCCTGCTTTTTCCCTGCATCGAAAAACAAAAAAAGAAACTGAATTAGAAATCTAGGCAGAATCACAGTTGGAAAGCTCATATCTAAAACAGCCTACTACATAAAAAGAAAAATTACAAGGTCAGCTTGCATAAGAATGAGAGGCATATGTTCACTTTTGAACCCCGAAATAAAATTTTATAAAAACCTCTACGCTGCCTTATAACCTTTAGGGAAACCACAGGAAACTGTGGATTTTGCATCTTCGTGACCTCTTCTTACAGCACCTACAGGAGGAAATGAAGATCGTGTGTTTGTGTGTGTGTGAGAGAGTGTGTGACTGTGTTTTAAGGGCGGGGGGGCACACAGCTGAAAACTGTTTTTTCACTTTGAAAAAAAATCCAGTCCCATAAAGCTCATCTTACCATATATACTTTAAAACCCGCAGTCCCATGCTATTTGGGAAAGACTGAACATTGACTCGTGGTTAATTGCATTTCATTCCATTTATCAAAAATAATGAAACTATGAATATTATCTCTGAAAAATTATCTCTAAAACAGTATTTTCCCTGCGTTTTAACCATTAATTTCTTTGGCGACCGGGCTCAGGGGGTTGGGAAGCGCATCTGTAACCGGAAGGTCGCCGGTTCGATCCCCGGGCTCTCTGTCTTGGTCGTTGTGTCCTTGGGCAAGACACTTTACCCTCCCGCCTACTGGTGTTGGCCAGAGGGGCGATATGGCAGCCTCGCTTCTGTCAGTCGGCCCCAGGGCAGCTGTGGCTACAACTGTAGCTTGCCTCCACCAGTGTGTGAATGTGAGAGTGAATGAATAGTGGCATTGTAAAGCGCTTTGGGTGCCTTGAAAAGCGCTATATAAATCCAATCCATTAATGTCTTTGCATCCTATCATATCAACATCATATTGTGACAGCCTCGAAGGCCGAGTCGAGGTCAGATGACAGCTCGCTGTTAATTGTAACGGGATTGGCCGTCGGGGGAGCCACCAGCAACCAGCTGAGTGGGATGCTGCCTCACGCGACAGCATTTTGCCATCTAAGATGCCGATACTCGTAATTGTTAGATTTTATGCCCGTCGTGCTGCAATAAAGATCACCAGCGAAAAAATATGAGGGAATAAAGTGCAAGTTAGATAACTTGGATGACTCACGTAGCTCTTTCCACATTGCGTGGTGGCAAGCGATGAAGCCTTTCCGTAGAGCGGCACACACTTCACTGTGATCCTTCGACCAAAACCCCCGTTGCCTTTTCAGCAGACCCCACAGATTCTCCCTGGCGAAATGCGCTGCTTCTCGGCCCCCGTGGCCATCGAAGACGGCGAAAAACGCCACGGACCTTCGAGTATCAACTAGATTTTCCGCGTCTTTTTGGTCTGATGTTGGTGCACTGATGTTGTCGCTATTCCCGTCTGATAAACTCTCTGTCCACGCTGCAGTAGCTGGACTCGACTCGGCGGAAACCTCGTGTCCGTGGGTCTCACTCTGAGTCTGTTTGATAGCTTCACTTTCCGCTTTCCCCGGTCCCCCGTGTCTCTGAGAATTTGGATAATCTTCGGCTGGCGTCGGCGTCGGCTCGTACTCGAGTCTTATCTCGACAACATCCTCCATGTATTTTCTCCCTCCTTGCTCGGAAAATGCACTCATACGGAATATCATTGCGTCGTCCATGACTGTGAACTCCGTGTGGCACGTACCTAAGCAATAAAAGGCTGCATGTAGTTGCTAACTGCAGCTCCAAGCTAAAATTTTAAACCGATTTTGCCGCGATTGTGTAGCCGAAGGCTTCCTGCCTTTTTTGTTTATCTTCTCAGCTACGTCCCGCTGTACGTAATGACGTCGCTTTACTCGCTCTCTCTCCCTCTCTCTCTTTAAATGCATCAACTCAGACACTTCGCATGGCACTCCCGCCTGTCGTGCTGCCTTCATGGCAGCTCGAAAACCTCGCAACGACAAGCTCATGTTATATTATACCTGAAACATTTGCTTTGGTATTATAGTGGTAACAATAAATAATTTTCAAAAGCCGACTCTTTATTTGGCTGTAGCAAATCACCCTAAGATGGCAAAAAGTAGACTCATTAAACATTATTTATTAATAACCGGACTATCAGTGACTATGTGTTCAGAAGCTTCAGTTTCTATAAATTGGGAAAATACATTTAAACATAACTGGAAGTTATGCAAGGTTTTGGTCTCAGTTATCAAAAACCGATCTGAAATAAAGCCAAAAAACCTTGTGCTTTTCAAGGTAAAGGTTTCCAATTCACAAAAAAATTACTTACTAAAATAACTGTGTCCCACTCAAACTAGTTAAGTATTAACTGCACGTAATTTGATGGTGGCTGTAACAAAAGCTTATAGTACTAGAGATACTCTACAAAAAAAAAATAAAGAAATAGAAAAAAAATAGTTTTGTCTCCCTCCATGGTTCTACCCCGCTTTGCTTCCTGTTAAAAAGGAGTTTTTCCTTTCCACTGTCACCAAGTTCTTGTTCATAGGGGTTCATCTGACTGTTGGGTTGTTCTCACTATTACTGTAGGCTGTACTGTCTTTATCTTACAGTATAAAGCACCTTTAGCTGACTGTTCTAGTGATTTGGAAATCTATTGAAAACTGAAAATATATTGGAAACTGAATTTAACTGTGTTTTTATTGATTGATTTAGTTATTTTCCCTTCATACTCAATTACCTCAAATTACACAAATTTATCATGACTAAGCTAGCAGTTGTTCCAGTATCCTAGCATTGTGTATAACTTGTGCTATGAGAAACAATGGTTGTGCTCACACAAAGCTACAACTGCTGGACAGAAATCTCCAACACATTCCAGATAGTGTGGCGTGTGCGCTGGTCTTGTTAACTCTATAAGCTTTTTTTCATTGCTTGGGTAATGAAAACATTAATGTAAAAACCAAATGTGGAGATGCTTCTTACAGAGAGCTTATTACTGCGAGTGTTTGTCGATAGTATTATAATTTTGGTCATAGTAGACATTTACTGGCATAATGCTCGTTTCTTGCGTAGCACTTAGTCTTTCCTGGCAATGGAGATTGATCATGTTGTAAAATAAAACCACAGATTTCATTAAAACACACCACATGAAATAATGTAAAAAGTTTAGGACTTCTTACTCCAAAGCAGTGGTCTCTTTATGAGCACTTCGAGTAGTGTTACAGTAATGCCAGGTGGAGGCAGTGTTAATCCAGCCAAATAAACTATCTTTTTTTTTTTTTTTAACCTTTTCTCTCATATTCAAAGATTTCAAAGCATATAATGTATACTTTCATTTAATATAAGAAAAGAAAATATTTGATCTTATGTGTCATGGTAGGACTATCATGGTTTTGTTGTTCTTCATATAAAAGGTGCTTCCACATTCCCTGTCTTGCTACAAGTAAACCAGATACACAGTTATTTATGATTTGGTAATCTCATCATTGACTCTGGCTGTAGTGCATGTTTAATGTGAATGTCTAAGCAAACATTCAAGTTTGAGGTCACAGGTGCTACTGTGCATGCATGCAGCAGTTTTGCAGCAAGCATGGAGAAGCAAACAATAGATTGGCTTTGTGGCTTCCTGGAGCCTGAGAGATGTGCCAGATGTTTTACTCTTATCCCACCTCACAGGCCTTTTTTCTTTTGGAATATTGACATTTTTAAATATTGGTTTAATTTGTGATATTATCACGGAGAAATATTTGATATAAACACGGAAGGAAAATAAAATCTTGCATTCAAACATGTCTTACTGCAATCTAACAAGGCACTGAAACATAGACTATATGCATTTTCAACAAGTGCTTAGATGTGAGCTTTGTGGTGGATGTTTGCGCTTTAGGGGGAAATCTTTATGTCTCTTTTTAATGTGGGTATGTATTCCTGTCCACATGTGTGTGTCTGTGCATGCGAAAGAGGGAGAAGGGGAAAGAGAGGATCCAGGTTTAAGTGGAGAAAAAGGAATTTCCCACATTATGCTTTCTCTCAGTCTCTTCTGCTGCTTTATCCCTTAATACCTAAAGCTTTGACCTTGACTTAAACCCAGAAAACCCCAGGTTTTAGTATGCACCCTACTTTCTTTCTTTCTTTCTTTCTTTCTTTCTTTCTTTCTTTCTTTCTTTCTTTCTTTCTTTCTTTCTTTCTTTCTTTCTTTCTTTCTTTCTTTCTTTCTTTCTTTCTTTCTTTCTTTCTTTCTTTCTTTCTTTCTTTCTTTCTTCCCTTCCTCCCTTCCTTCCTTGTTTATGCCCATTAATAGTCCAGCCCTCAGAGAGGTCCTGTCTGCGTACAGACCACTATTACAGATGAAGAGGCAAAGTGATTTCCATGTAAATGGTGTCAGAATGTCATTTTCAAGTGAAGCTGCTGAGAAAATGAATTCCTGAAGACGAGAGAGATTACCAAGGGGCAATGACACCTGGATTGCATTCTCACAGATTCCCTGTGCAGCTCTTGTATAATAGTCCATCCATAAAAATAGCTTCTTCTTTTTTTTCTTTTGGTTTTCGCACAGAGTAGATACTAAAGTGTCAGTCAGGCCAACCAAAGAGGGTAAAAGAAAAAGGACTCAAATATTACCATATAAATGTATGCTAATATAGTCATTTGTCATTATTTGATATGAGCAAATCACAGTTAAACTGAATGTGAAAGTATGTGAGCAATCTTACTGAAGAAATTTATTTACACATCACTTTGTAGTATAAGTACAAGTTGTCCAAGGTAAGTAAATAGATAATGTAGAAATCACTAGACCTTAAATGTATGCTTTGTCTATCTGACACGTTCACAACGAAGAAAAAAAAAACTCAGGAAAGACAAAACAATTAAGAATGAAAGATGCCAAAAAGGCTAGGACCAAACATCAACATGTTTCTCAAGCCCTTCAGGAGAAAGCCTGTTGCCAAATTTCACAAACGTTGATATAGTTCTTCATCATTGCTGTGTGACTAACCTCATGGAACTCGATACTGAGAATTTAAATGAATTTGAGATTCTAGGAGGTTTCGCTTCTGCTGTGAGAAATATGCGGTGGCGCATTTCATCTCTGTCTGCAAATGCAAATGAAATGCACTACCACACAGCTAATGCGGATACAAATTTCATTAGCATTCCCATTAGCTGTTTCCTTCATTTAGTAATAGCTTTAAATAAATAACTTAGATCGAACAAAATGCAAGTCTTACTGATCATAGAGGATATCATTCACAACATAGTGCTTTTTCTGGAATAATGCACCTTTTTCTCTTCAAAGTAATTTGTGCAGCTATTGCTGTTTTCACAGAAGAACTCCAGAAAACTTGCTTTATCATTACCACAAAATACTGCATTATATAAATACCTCTCACATAGGTATGAACAACTGGACATCGCACAGACTTTGTACCATAAAGCTGTTGGGTTAACAATGATTTAATATCTGATCTGAGTGCATTGAACATTTGCATCGGCACACGCAGCTCTGTCAAGTAACGGCTAGAAGTTTACGATAATGAGTGATATCAAAAACAATAACAAGAATGATAGATATTATAAAGGTGATGAGGAGCTCAAACACCAGATTGTGTTCATTTTTATCAGCCGAACACTTAATAGACATAAACAGGGGTGTGGCAGTCATTTGCATTCATCAAAATACAAATATTTTGCTCTATGATCAGCTTCTCCACACGGTCTGTCTTTTGTTGATTCCACCTCGTGTTCAAACTGCAAGCAGCCTGGTCATTCTAATCACCGAAGCAGCATTCCTGCCAGATACAGCCATGTTTCCTTTTGATTATCTTTCCACTGTCACACTCACAGGTCTGCTCCTGTTAGATCGATGACCGTGATATTGACTTGAGGTTAATTCAAAGCTGCACTGCTGAGTTAGATGAAGGATTTCGATAAAAGTGCTGATGATAAGAGTGCAGTTGAAACGAAAAAGGCTTTGGGTCACATGCCCTGACATTCCTTCATTGCAGCATCAGACTATTTACGGTTCCCCATCTTTTTTTGTAAGAGCACTTAAAAGCTGTTATTATATGTGGTGTGTACTTGAATCTACAGTGCATTGCACAGGTTGGCTTAATCCTGCTGATTTACTGTTGCTGAATCCTGTATGACACATAGCTGTTCAATAATCCTGCGGATCAATTTCTTTTGTTAAACAACATCATTGCACACAAGAAGATGCATTTATCAGTCGACATTGCCCTCATTAAAATAACATAAAGCCAGTTGCTGCTGCTGCACAGGTGACGTGTTTCTGAAAAATGAAAATCACACAGAAGTGTATGGTGGGAGACAATAGAAAAGGGCAGAGCTTAATAGTCATGCGAATCAGGTGGCCTCAAAACCTCTAAAATTTCTATAGGTGAGAATGTGTTTGTCTTTGTTATCTCTATGATGAATTGGGTATTTTCCTGCTTTGTGACCTATGCATCTTCAAGTTCGAACCAACCCCCTCAATGTGTATAGCTGAATAGAAATGAGAAAGAAGAAAAAAGCATTTCAATTTCACTCACTGCGAGCACCGGCAAGAGACGCAGGCTGGTTTTGCTGCAGGTAAACGTGGATACCCTGTGGGATACTTTTTGCAGATTGTGAGCCACAAAGCACGGCTGTTTCTCCACATTGCAACAACACACCATGGTTCTTTGCAGGTATCTTGAACTCTGCATCTTTATCGAACAGGTATACACAAATGCACTTGTTTCCAAATTGTGCCAAATCATCCAAGATGATAGAGCTTTCTGCTATACATAAACAGTTGCGATATAATAGTTTTTGTAAGAAATGAGAGGGTGGTGTTGAGCACAGATGCAGTAAAATTAATAAAATGCACATTCATTTAGAGTTGAGTGCAAAATAAAGCACTGGTATTTCCGAATACAAGAATATATTTCCTTCTCTTTTTAATAATCCCAGAAAATAAGACCAAAAATATTATTTTATTTTAGCTGAACAGTTTCTAATGTCCTTGAATGTGTGGGGTGTTAGTCCTCATCTGTAAGAATAAACTGTTAGAGTGTAGCCTTAGGACCCTGAGGATATTGGACCTAGGTTGCTGCAGAGGTAGGTCTGTGATTTGTATTCACCCCATCTGATAGCGTCTCCTAGATCACAGATGGATTATTTAGGCTCTTCCTCCAGCATAGGCTCCCTCTTTTAACCCCCACCACCACCTTTTTTTATTTATTTTTTTACACAGGTCTAAAATGAACCCTCTTTTTCTTTTTCTTTCTGCTTTCATTGTGGGCTACTTGCATGCCTCAACAACACACAGTGGCAGAGACTTGGCTTCACTGGGAAAAATGAACCAGTAATACTTGAGGAATAACCTGGAGGGGTAAGTTGTAAAGTTGTACTCATTCATATTACTCATTGCTTAGTAATTTTGCTGCTGTTAGTGCAGTTTTTTGGCATAGGTGGCTTCAAAGGCAACTGAATGCTTTTTCAATTAATTTAGATTTACACGCGCAGACAGTCCACGTGCTGTAGTGCTGAAAGTTGTTCATGTAGGCAGTAATGCTATAGCGTACCTGTAAACCTTAACCTTTTTTTCATTCTTTAAATGTGTTCTGATTATTAGTAAATCATCATTGAATGATTCTACAATTTGCAATCTACTTAGTGTTCACATGTTAAATAATAGCTCAATCATAATTTTTCACCTTTGTTATTAGGTCTTAGATAATAAAATGCTAGTCTATACTGTAATCCTAGTGGATTTGAATGATGTCAGACCAAAAATAACCCATGCAAATTTTAAAAAGACATAACAGCCCTTTAAGAGAACCCCTTTGATTTCTAAAAATCCGTTGGTGGTTCTAGATGCATTTGGCTGTGAATGTGTGCAATTTAATTATCATTAGAATTCAAAAGAATAACTCATACGTTACAGCTTCTCTTAATTTGGTAGTTCTAGCTTATTTATATGCATTTTAAAAGTTGCTTTCAAATGACTTTCCCAGCCAAATTAAGGTAAACAGAATTATGATGAGCATGCTGTACTACCCACTGAAAATTAACAGTTGTCACACTGAGTGGAATTAGTGTATGTATTTCCCTTGAAATCTCTTGATCTGTGCTTGTCCTGTATCAAGTACAGTTTGCTGCAGTAGACTCGTTGCTGTAATTTATTTGTTGTTTTCTTGATAAAATCTAAATTCTTGATTACATTTTTACTGCTACGAATCCAATAAATCCACAGAAATAACCCATATTTCAATAATTATTTGTTAATAGAAGCCAAGACCATCTTGGACTATGAAAACTCTTGGTCCTGACATGCAGGGTAATTCATCCTCTGGGGTCATGCCCTTTGAGGCTGCTCCGTGGGACCATCAGTTATCTTCTTGCTGTGGTTCCTGCTCCACAGTGCCTACTCAGCTGACTGTGACTTGTTACTATGAACCCTGACGGAGCTCTAGACATATCCTCTCATACTTTTAATATCCTTTGTCTTGCTCTGATAGCTCCCTTAATGCATTATAGTGGCAGTGATGAAAGCTTGTATTTGTCTCCCTACCATCCATTTCCCCCAAAAGACACAGCAATATGTCACCAGTAACTGCCAAGCATTGATAAGAACTCCACAGAACTCCTTAGTTTTTCCCCAAGAAAACAGTAAGCCCTGTATAATGTAAAAGTATGTGATGTATGACTTTACCTGAGTGACACTAATATATGCAGGTGGGATGCGTGTTGTGTGTACATCAAATATCTGAGCCTACTCAATAGCGTGAGCCTCTTCCTTTACATACCACCCACTGTGGCCTTGATTTAGACTCCAAAATTGTCAGTGAATCATACTTCCTGGTGGTGGCCCCTGCTTTCAGTTAGCACCCTGGAGCTGTTGCACTGGAGAAGTCCTGATCAACCATCACAACCTGTGCATAGTGATTTAAATATGCTTGATGTTAAACCATGTAAAAATTACGTAGTACTTTTTAATGATATGCAGTAGAGTCCTGCAAGGTGCATTGGATATGTCTGCTTTGCATTTTGTATCCATAGTTTCTTGACAGACGTTCTATGTATCTAAGTGTCTACACTCCGCCTTTTGACACGGTACACTTGGCAGCATATTGCACTGCACGTTTCTGTCTCCATGAGGACATGGGATTAAATTTTTGGAGGTTGAAAAGATGGGAGCGTGTGTATGTGGGGAGGTGTTGAAAAGTGATTTTGTTCACGGTCCAGTGCACTCTACAGTATTCGATCTCTCTGCTCAGGTATAGGGGGAGTTCTAGTCTGCAGCATCTTATTGACAATATGTTAGATGGTGAGCCGTGATTATTTCCCAATAGGCAGAAAACGGAAGGGGACATCAGCACTTCCATCTCCTGTGGACTGCACTCTCTTCCCATTAGCTCAAAGCCTGTGCAGATGAGCCTAGTAGATACTGTCTTTCAGCAAAGGCAGCTCTGTAAGTGTTGGCTGTAAGTGGACCTGTATCCACAGCATCAAAGTGTCACACAAAGTAGAATGTAAGCTATTGAAATGCTTCTCACATACAGTAGAATTGTACTATTATGATGATTACAGATACTTTTAATCTTTACATAATGCAACTCTCTCTCTCTCCCTCTTTGCTTTTACTGTAGATTTGTTGGTGTAATTTTCTCTCCTATGGAGTTTTCAGCATATTATGCATAACCCTATATGCCTTTTCTGGTTGATTCATATTTTTCTTCCGCTGGCATATTTTAAAATTACATTTTGATTTATACATCCACTTTCTACCATTCCCCTCAGTATTCTCCAACAGATGTTGGATAAAGCTAAACAGTGCAATGTTATTATTACCACCCACATTTAATATTCAGCATACTGCAAAAATCTCCCTCGCTCATTACGTTAGCAGTAGATTTCAATATGAATGTTATTCATATTTCATATTTTATTCCTATGAAATATTATTGTTTCTGGCTCACGCTTTTTGAGACATCAGCATCTTTACTAGATTTGCAGAATACTGAGCCCATCACAGCAGGATAGTTTTGAAGTACCTACAAATATGTCTAGAACACAGTGTTTTGCAAGACTCTGTGAATAACTATTAACTGGATAAAAGAAAAAAACAAATATATAAAACTAACAGTTTGTAAAACAGTTCATTGGAACAGAGATGTTTTAAGATAGATCGTTTTTGGTTGCACGTTTAACAATTCAAGTTAAGTTGGTAGAACCATTGCAAATTAGTATCAATAATTTAGAGTTGAGCCTTAGACGCATCACATTTACAAGCTGTTGGTTAATAAATAAATCGGTGTGTTAAGCTAATTTTTACTCCATTGTGTTGCACGCGTAGGGTTAACTGATGGCACGACCATAGCTGGACTGGCCATCAGGCATACCAGGCATTTGCCCCGTGGCTCGATGGGGATTTTTCATTTTTATGGGCCGATTTTTTTCTTCTTCTTGTAACGGTATAAACAATGAAAGGTGGTGGATTTGCCAGATACTGGCATCACTCAGTTGCTTGGTGGTGGCTATGGCGGAGCTTCCACAGAGGCCAGCGGGTGGATGAGGGAAAGGGGAGGCTGGAGGAGGAGTGTCAGGTGAACTGAACTTCAGGTAAGAAGTTATGACCTGCAGTCTATCTGGGTCAGATATAAACCAACTTTAGGTGTAGTTTATTTTCGTTGTGCTGACTTTTTACAGTCAGTTACAATAACTCGTACTGCATACTAGCTAGCATGATGGAGTTTCTGTACAGCTGGGTGGGTGCTATGATGTTACTGATAATAAACTTTAGGGGTGGGGAAAAAAATCGATACTGTGTAGTATCGTGATATTTTGTTTGCTAATAATGTATCGATACAGGGACAGCAGAAATCGATATTTTGTTACAAAAAAAGTTTTTGTGGACTGGAACATGCTCTGACTTCAGAGCATGTTGATCAGCTCCTTTTTCTGAGCAAGAATCCTGACATTCCTTCACTGTCCAAATGTGTTTAACTTTTTTTATGGCAGCAATGAACATGACAGTTTACTTATTTTCATTTAAGACATGTTGTATTTTAATTAAGTTTAAAACTTTTTTATTCAATGTAAAATTATATTTTGTTTTAATTTACTTTCAAATTCTTCAGTTGCTGAAGGGGCTGCATAGTTTTCACAAATTTCATAGTTCAGAATAGCTATAATTGTACCAGATGGTAAGTTGGACTAGACTGTAATACAAACCGTTCAGTTTGTCAACAATAAAACTGACTGAAATGAGAGAAAGACTGAGTGTGAGACTTTGTTATTAGATAAAATGAATATTAATAAAGTTTACCTTTATGTACAGAATCTGAATATCGCAAAATATTTTTCAAAAATTGCAATAATATCGTATCGTGCGTTAAGTATTGTGATAATATCATATCGTGGGATGTATGGTGATTCCCACCTCTAATAAACTTTATTTTATTCATAAGGTTAGTTAGTAGAGTTGCTAACCATCCCGTAAAAAACGAATCGTCTCTTATTCAGAGAAAATATTACGAGTTTAGTATTGATTTGAAAAGGAACACAGTTTGTCCCGGACTTCAGCTAGAATGGAAAAAGACACAAAGCTGGAGTTATTCTGTCTTTACTCTGTCAGCTGCCTCTTCTTCTCTCATTCCCTCTCCCTCTGTTTCCTGTTGCTCCTTCAATCATGAAACTGATCAATGATCAGCTGATCGGCTTTTCTCTCTTGTTTGTTTATCGCCCACTTTGCGCCAGAAAGAGGAAACCAGCGGATGTCACGCTAAACAACAGCTGCACGTTTAAGCTTGATCAGCTGTTGTTAGAGTTTATTTAATATTAATTTCTAGTATCAGCTGATGTTTGCTGGAGCCATAAAGCTGCTGGTCATGATATCGGTGTGGTTATCTGGTGAGAGGGAAACATGAAGATGAAACCAGGAGATGTCCTTACTGAATCATCAGAGCTGAACAGGTGATGGAGAAACAGGTTTACCTTTTAGGTGACATGAATGAGTTGAAGGGAAGTTATCAACTGTTTCTGAGAGACAAATAACACCAGGATCCTTTTCTAAGTAGCTGACAGCTGGTAACTGTGCAGGGGCGGGTCTAGCAAAGTTTTGCCAGGGGGCCAGGTAGGGCATTAACAGGGAAAGGGGGGCACAAAGAAATACTTTTCTTTCTTATTCTCATTTAAAATCTCTTGCCTTTAATAAATAGTTATCTGAATCTTACAACCAAGATGTAAAATGTATAGAAATCATGCATATACCAACAAGACAGTGTTCATCACTGTCATCACCACAGCGTTTGTTTTCATTCAAAGGCTTTATGGCTTTTCCTATAGTACCTGGTGGGCCGGTCTCTAGTCAAAATGCCCAGGCCGATTTTTTGTGAATTAATCTGAGAGGGTGCATTAAAAAATAAATGGCCAGGCCAGCGGTGCACATTGGAAATTAGCTCGCATAGACACATTAGTTGTGCCACTTCTCAATGACGGTGGCATCTTAGCTAACAACCCCAACTACCAGATTCAACTTGTAATTGGCTAAAAATCACTTAGCCTACCGGTGAGAGGGACGTTGCTAGCTGTCAGTTTTTTCAAGCGATGTTGAAATTTCTACATTCCGACATTTCAAACGCTTCAGGAGCTCTCCGCTCAGCGCAGCATCAGCACTGCGGAAATACACGGATACATCCATAGGCTCAAGACAGAATTCACAATGCTTTTTCTGGACTTTCTGCCGTATGGACCAATGTTTTCTTTTCTGATCAAACCAGAAAGCTTTAATGAGCAGCTGGATTTGTCTCGCATTAACTGGCTGAGTTAATGCCAGTTAATGCGACATCGAAATGCAGCTGATTAAAATGAAAACCTCGACTCTGTGGGGGTCAAAGTTTGCAGAACTACGAACACAGCTGGAATCCTTAGCTGTGCGTGTTCGTGGAGCTTGTATTTTCACCTGCTGGACATCACTACCTGACAAGTTTAACTGTCTTCAGAACATTGCAGAGGCCTTATTGACAGTATTTGACTCTACATATCTGTGTGAGCAGATTTTCTCTCACACGAAGAGTGTCCTCAGGTAGTCGTCTGAATGCTGGACACTCAGAGACCATGTAACATGTGTATCTCTGTATTAACAAACATGCCATATTGGCTCAGTTCATTTTTCTTATCACTGTTGTGAGGAGACCATAAATAGCATTTGCATTTTCTGTTGTATAGTTCATTTGCTGTTATGGAGTTCTTGTTATTGATAAAAAGTGTCTTTTTTATTTCAAAATAGCTGATAACTATTTGCTGATAGCTGCCAACATCTGTGAACAAATATAATTCTATAAAGTTGTTCTATATAGTGTGTAACTGTTAATATAGAGTGTTATTAAATTTATTGTTAATGCAGTCATATGGCACACTGACCTCTTAGGAAATTTTAGATGGCACTCATCATCAGAAAGGTTAGCCTACCCCTGCTCTAAGGTATCACCAACTGCTGTTGAAATATTTAAAAAATACAGATGTCAGCTGCTTGAGGATGCTGCGGTTTAAATATCCATCCATCCATCCATCCATCCATCCATCCATCCATCCTCCCTCTTTCCTCGGGCTGCACCTGAAATGCCGGCTAAGCTAAGCTACTGTTCATCTGCAGAAAAGATACCTGGCGGCCCACCTGATCTTTTTTCTGAGCTTAAAAAAATGTCACCCTCATTGTGGAATCAGAAGAAAAGAAAGTTATAAACAAAGTAATCTGAATTCATGCTCTATATCTCTACAAACCTTCTAACAGAAGAATTGTAAAATCAGTCATTGAGATATTTTAGTCCGGTGTGATTAATTCACACACCTTTATACATTCCAACTGTCATATCTACAAGTTGACTGGTATAGAAGCACAATCAATTATTTAAGTAAGCAATTATTAACAGTCTTCAAATAGTACAGCTTGATTAGATTTTCTTGGTTCTAAAAAAATGAGTTCAATTTTAGATATCTAAATTAAACAAATCTAATTTTTAAAAGTGCAGTCATGAATCTCATGAAACACTCACACTTTGTCAAATGACACAAAAATACCTGGAACCTTAAGCTAGGACAGTGCCGTAAATATCCCCCTTTACACGCCAAAACCCATATCTTTTCATTGCTATGTGCACAGAATATTCATGCTTCATTCAAGTTTTTGGCACATTCACAGTGCTGGCTGTTGGTGCGTAATTCTCAGAACAATTAAAGTGGTGCATGGAGTTGATGGCCACAGGGTGCCAAGACATCCCAGGAATCTGGCTGTCCATCAGACAGCTAGGAAGAGTTGCAGTGCTGTTTGTACCACAGATGGCTGATCAGTAGAACTGATTTCTTTTCTTTTTTTCCTTGCCTGGAGCATTCATTGTGTCTCATCACCACACTCACTTGAGAGTAATGGTTTGTTTCATTTCACTTTGTGTGTGAAAAATGTGTATTTGCAGCATTAGGATGGGCTATGCAGCAGGTAAACGTGAGCATATTTCAATGGTGTTTGACTTGGAATATGTATGAGCGCATGAAATTTTGATGGAGCACTTCAGCACAAAGCGTACTCCTACTCAGTTTTCCACAAAACAGACAGAGAGCGTCTTTAAGATTTAGAGGCTCGCTTGTGTGTTGGGGTTTGAAAGGAAATTCAGCACAGACACCACAGCAATCTGCATTCACTTGTTAAGGTTGGACTGGATTAGACTGAAGCAGGCAGACCCAACATTTGTCTGTATTCTGGATGCATTTCAGAGCAAAGTCCATCTGTCTGCCTCTTTTTCTTTATTGTAGAACTTTTACACAGAGACACGCCTGCACAAACTAGCCAGCAGGATAGATGATGGAGAAGGAATGATTTCACTTTGGAACTGTAATAAGAATATCTGTGGTAACAATTTCCTACATTTTTTGGGAGTTTAAAATGGTTTAAAATAGCAATAAAGCACACAAGGAACTACATGTACAGTATATTGAGCCATTTATTTCTAAAGGATGTTCCAAATTTGAAATCTGCTAACACTCTTTTCCCCCATCTTTTTGTCCAAGCTTCTTTTTCGAGGTCTTCCCGAAGACCCACTTTGCCTTTTGGGACTATGCTGGTTATTCAAATATTCATTCTCATTGGCCTGCTTTGTATGAACAACCTGCAGCAGGGCTGTGGCATGGACTTTTTATCAGGTGAGAATCTCATACGTGGGTGTGAGAACGATGAAGAGTAATATATTAGGACGCACTATTGTGATTTACTAACTTGAACTTCTCCTGTAGGTGCATTTATGTTGTCCTGGATGAAAACATGAAAACAAAGATCACTTGCATCTGTTCTTGTCTTTTTCAGTGAAATGCACACCCTGCCTTACTGTACAATACGCATTGCTGCTCTGTGTATGCAAACTTTCATTGTAATCGAGCTCACTGATTATAATTATATACGCTTTGAGCTGTCTTTGAGTGAGATTATCTTCTACCAGTTATTATGTAAAATAGATTGGAATTTGTAATTTTGCTTGATGTTCTGTTCTTTTATTTCAGTTTCAAATGACTAAATCTCCTTATCAGATATGTAAACCTTTAGCTTTACTTATATATTGGCGTTTGTGGGCATCATTTAAAAAACTTAAATACTTAAGGACCGAAACTATAAAAGCCCAAACATTATACCTCTGTTCCATTTTCTTGCACCCAGCTCTGCTGTATTGATTAGGCAGTGGCGCCCTCTAGTGGTAGAGTTTTAGAAAATATCTGAAGCTATACAGCATATCACACCCATACCACTCACCATTAATTTCCCCCAAGATTGGGACGATCTTGGGGGAAATTAATGAAAACCTTGAGGTTGATCTATGTGAGCATATGCATATGAATAGAATGACTGCTCACAGTATTGCAAACACACAGAAATGTACCTAAAACATTTTGAGAAATGTTTCATTCTCAGTTTAAGGTCATAATACATATATATGAATGTCAGTAAGCTATACAAAAGTTTTACTGCATACCAAGCTAAATTTTTTATATCATAATTGATGTTGCATTAGATTTAGTTTCGGCTTACACATAAAAGATCACATTCCTCTTGTGACTAAGTCATTAGGAAAACTTGTACACTCCTTTCTGCTACTGCAGGATTAAATTTGAATACACTTCACAGGGTTGGCATTTATAAAAATGTGCTTCCAAAGCAAAATGTATTTATCTACTGGGAAACATCTTTTTAACTTCATCTATTTATTCACTTCAACCAGCCCAGTCATCATTTCAAGTCCTTTTCTAAAATGTCAACTGAAGTTCATAAAACTTCTTTGTTAAAAATGCTTCTTTCTTTTGGGTACTGAGAGATGATTTACATTTATTTGTTCATTTTTTTTTAAAAAAAAACCTATCTTACGGTGTTCACAATCATTCTGCAACAATTTTCAGTGTAGTTTACTGTTTGTGGATACATTTAGGCCATGAAGATATAGATTACATATATTATGTAGGTCAAAAAATACTGTATTTTTTTTACACTTGCTGTTGTTTTTCCATGCAAACAAATATAGACAAACACAGAGGAAACCATGAGGTCATCACCCAGTCGCCCGCATCTGAACAGGAAGTCGAACAAGGCAACAACCAGGGGTATAAAGGTATGATCCACTCATCAGTCTTGTGTAAAGCATCGTGTCGTTGTGACTACAATGTGCAGAATGCTGGAATTAATTTGGTTTTATGCTTGCATGTTCCTAGTTTGCATTTACTTTTCATTGCATTCTCTATTGCCAGTAGTTGTTCAACTAATCCTGTTGCTTTTGCTTTGGTTTTATCTTGCAAAATAGCTTCAAAGAAGCATCTGAAATAAGCTTCAACAAAGCTGCCGGTGAAGTGTTGCCCCAGGATGTGCTGATTCTGTATTTGTCCTTTGAAAGACACAATTTTGATCCCATTTCCCAGGAAGAATACCACATTTCCTTTTGCTGACAAAGACTCTAATACCATTTAATGCCAGTTCAGCAGCTGTCGACCGCAAGTCCTGTGTCCAAAGCCAACACAGTTCAATCCTCTATCCCTTTGCTCTGACATTTTATGGTGAGGGCTTTGACATGGGGGTATATTGTGGTGGAACAAAGCTAAACATTTAAGTGTTCTTCTGTCTCTGTGGTTTCTGAAGATGAAAAAATCGCCCTCAATAAACTGATTTATATGCTGAGCACTCTTCCTAGCCTCTGAAGCAAAGTTAAGTCAAACACAAACAGAAAATGACATGCCATAATAATTATGTGAGTGTGTTTTTCTAATCCATAATGGGCACCATGAAGATGTTTTCTTTTTCTATTATGAAATCAAAAGTGGAGTTCCATTGTTAGTTTATGTGGCACTAATGGGTGAAAGTGGAATTCTTGATCCCTTTCTCACATCTAAAATCTTAGTAGACCAGCAAGGAAAGAAAAAATACTGTGAGATGGCGCAAAGTTGAAAAGATATCCAAGTCTTAATGAATGATGAGACCATCCGGGCAGCTGCCAGTTTGGAGGAAGACCGAGAAAAACAGAAGGCATGGCTGTTGCATCAGCTTTTCTGACTGTGTTGTTAAATGTGAAGGCAAGGGCTGCTTCTCATTTTGCCTCAGTACTTTGCATGACCCTGAGCAACTGTAGTGAAAGGCATTTGACAACTATGATGCAAACAAGACATGAAAAAGCCAATGAACTGTCAGATGAGGAGCAAAGAGCGGTGAATCAGCATGGAAATTACAGCTAGTAATGGGTAAAATATGTGAAAAGGAGCTGCTAATGGCAGTGATTTGTCACATGCACAACTGGTATGAGCAAAAAATATCATGAAAGATCTTTTTTGTGTGTGTGTAACAGCTTTTAAAACCTGTCTGCATCTTTAGTGGATAAAAACAGTTGATAGTGCTTAACAGACGATCGAGGCCAAGTTTATTGCTCTGTTGAGATTCCAAATTATTTATTTTTTTGTAAATATATTTTTTTGGGAGGGGGAAGAGGGGCGATTTGGCTTTGTGCTTACTGGAGATATTTTCTCCCTTGGATGAGAACCAACTGGATATCCACTCTGGGGTGAAATAAATAAATAAAATTAGGTCTCAGTACTTGGCACGCTCTCCTTGAATTCCTTGCCATTAAATGCGCTGTGTTGTCGTGAAGACGTGCACGTCTTTGTGTTCATTTTTTTTTTCATTTTACACCATCTGTTCCTGGAAATATTGGTGCTTTGGGTTGTGAAATACACAACAGAATTCACAAACTCTGCATTTAGCGGCGCATACTTCACCTGGCATTATGTAGAGGCCATGCATGCATAAAACAAAAGAGGCATGGGTGAACCTCTGTTTATCTTCTTTTTGTTGTTCTTTAGCTCTACTGTGATTCCAGCCAGTATATTCATATTAATGCAGTAAATTGAGACTAATGATGAAGTTATTACATCACCAAACGATATGTCTTGCAATACAATCACAGGCCTGCTCTTCCTTATAGTCTCAGCCAACTGGGCTGCCAGAGAGTCATATTGCAGGGATGATATTTACGTGCAAGTAATGAAAGAAATGTAGGCAAACAGAGACCCCCTTTGGGAAAATAAGAAGGAAAATGCAATATGTGCAGTAAATAATTAAAAGTGAATAATGGAGGAAACCACTGTCCAATTATTTTTTTTAATATCACTGTGTTGTTAAAATTATTTTTAACACTATAAATGGTTTAGAAAGGTAGAAAATGCATAAAGGCGGCAGAGAATCAGAGGTGTTTACAATGAAAGCCATTGAGTGCGTGTTTTATGAAGCCAGACGAGAGCTCATAGTGAGACTGTAATTTCCCATATTTTACTGGTTGTTTACCAGCTGTGATGTCTTGGCATGGAAAGCTGAATGCATTCGACAGAGCCATCAGAGGTCCACAATGGGCAATTACAGGATTTGAGGCATGAGGGCAGGGACGGCTGAGTAAGTAAACTTTGTTCAGTCTAAATGTGACTTAAAAGAGCAGAAGCTACTGAAGATTACCACTTCTGTGGCATGAGAGGGTGGTCACATTTGCCCTAAATGCATAATTACTGTTTACTCCTTTTTTGTTACTAATTTCAGTCAGATATGTGGAGGAATTTTTTAAATGCATGCTTTTTTATTGCAAAAATTGAGGGGTACCTATTGTGCTCATTTCCAAATTTATTATATTTCAGTTTTTTTCTACTCTGCTAGAGTGGCTTTGCATGATTCACGGTTCAAAATAATACTTATTTATTTTTTAAAATCTGTCTGAAACAAACCATTTTAGCTCCTTTTAAGCTATCTTTCTTAGATTTGAACTGCGGGTGGGTGGAGCGTGTGTGCATACAGAAAAATAAACATATAAGGTATTGCTGTGCCATACTCCAAATTTTGGTATCAATCCAATGCAAGTAATTACAGGGCTAATATTGCCACTACCACTATCAATACCAATACTTTTACCCATCTATAAAAGCAGCATATGTAGGAGAGAGAGCAAAGAGATTAATGGGATGTCTCATCATTAATTTGCAAATTCTGAACACATTTTAATGACTAGTGACTTAGTACAGCAAAACACACCATTCAAGTTTTTATATTTTTGAAATTGTTCTTTATTTGCGAGCTGAATTATAAAGGCGCATGTCTCTAAATGACTTTGGCTATCAATAAATTAGATATGACAGTCAACACAGAAAGGTTCATACACACACACACACACACACACACGAACACACACACACACACACACACACATTTAACATACTGAACTTAGAAGACAAAAACAAAGTATTAATCCTGTCGCATTAGTAATGATCCGGGGTGACAGAGTCAGAATTCAACGTTAACATTTAATATCACTACTTCTGTACTTCTAAATTTCTAAAGGAGAAGCGAAATTTCTCAGGAGCGATCCTTCCCATGGACTGTGCTGCGCTCTTGCAGCCAGCAGAGGGAGCCCGGACCTGCTCAGACAACAAATACATTTCTTTGGTTCACTAGGTTAGAGAATTAGACCAACTGCCAAGTTTATAGTTTTCTTTATCGATAGAAAGTATTTATTTAATCGGATTATAACTGAGGATGTCCAGTTATTACTTCAACGTGACATTAGGACACAATCCACGAGATATTACATTTCTAACGCACTTTAAAATATCATCTAATTTCACAGGAGTATGAGTGGGGGTCACAGGGTGCGAGCTGGATCGATTTTTTCAATTTCCCTGAAAAGCACAGTGACGCTTCAGCCTCACAGATGAAGGCACACTTTACCAGCTCATTAAGATTGTAGCACTTCTTTGTGTGTTGCCCGAGCCTGTCCCTTTTGGATATAATAAGAACACAGTGCACGTCTCTCTCCTTGATGGTGGGATAAAAATAGTATAAATCATTCATCAAGGTCATTTGTTCACTTCAGCAGTAGTCACACTTTAAAATATCGAGTGTAGTTTAGATGGGGGAAATCTGCATGTGACTAAAAGCACTTCTTAAAATATTGGGTAATGATGGGCACCTGACAAAGGGTTTAGTTGGAGTTTACTATAGTCCTCTGCAGGCTGCCGCCGTTCATTAAACAGGACTGATGTTGCTGGAGTTGCCTGATGTGTTACATGATCTTGTGACACTTTGCTATTTAATTTCTTAAACTGGATATACCGTGTTCCGATGGTTTTATGACATATATTAGACTTCTTCAGCCTCATCTTTAAAAAAGTTGAGCACGATGCAAAGCCAACTGGAGCCTTTTTGCTGTCAGTGTATCCGTATGCGGTTAAATGGTGCCTGATTCGCAGGAATCTCCTCTGCACAACAGAAAAGCCTGTGACTGGGTAGGCAAGTCAGACCAGCTCTGAGCGCAGAGACGCACGGCGCCTCATCCAACCAGCGTCAGTCCCACTAAATCGGGCTAACACTACACATTTTTAAACCATTAAAGTGACTGCAAGTGGACGTTTCGGATCTTTTTTCTTCTTCTTCTTCTCGATCCTTTCTCTTCATTCAGCTGCGGAAATCTTCTTTCGAAGTCGGACAAATCTGATCCCAGATGAATTCCGTGAAGTTAGCGGCATTTGGAAGTGAGGAGCTGGGTAGTGGGAGTGGAGAAAATCCAAGTGGTGTTGAGTGGATTAGGGCTACTTGTCGGATAACCCGTAAGGATGTCTCCGACTGATTCGAACTTTGATTCAAACACAAACTCAGTGTCCGAGGAGCAGTTGTGAACATTACTGTCTGTATTACCGCGGAGCTCAGGAACTCTCCCTCCACCCCGATCCCCCCTCTGTCTTCGGCTCTGCTGTAGAACTTCCTAAATTAGATGAAATAGACAAGAAAACGCATTCTCACTGGATTAACACCGTTTCCAGCTGCTCTTAGAGATGCCTGCTTATCTCACAGGAGTTTACCTTCTGCTGGTATTTCTAAACATTTCTTCAGGTATGAGTTGCTTATTGCCTAAACATTTTTCCCCTCTCAGCCTGTGTTCTAGTGATGGAAAGTTTCCAAATAATACCCGATGGGCACGTGCATATGCAAAAATGTAGCGATGGTGAAACAGAAAGTGAAGGGAAAGAAGATGATGGATTTTCTCAGTTGTATCTGTAACAGCAGCCCGCAGGTATTTGGGTCACCTTTGCTCTCTGCAGACTGCAGTACCAGTGTGTGGCCCCTGACCCATGCTGCGTGCTGACTGGAGTAGCTGGAGGTGACCCTGCTGTCCAGTGAAATACTTTTTATAAACCACTTATTATAATTCATTGGAGCTCACAGCTGAATGCATGGGCTGCTGTTAAGTTTATGTGAGAACTCTCAGTTTTGCAATAGCATGAGATCATTTGCATGACTAAGTGCAGGAGGAGTTAGCTGGATGTGGTAGGTTGTCGCCTTTTTAAATTCATTATATAGGGGTGTACTTAAGAACAGAGGCTCTGCAAAATATCCTCTCATGTTCAGGCACTGCAAGTTGGGAAATCAGCCACCAGCCATCTTTAAACATCATTCTCACTGGGAGAAATCTGAGACAAAGACTGAAAAAAGAGAAAAGCTTTTGGATTACCAGTATGCACATTGATTATTACCCACAGAGTTTTATTTTTGTCTATGGAATGGCCAAGGTTAACCTTGAGCAGTGAAGTCACAGGTGGAGGTTGGGGGTGCATAACCTGAAAGAAAGGTTTTATTGGAGTGTTTTGTGCAATTTATTGTGATGTATTGGCTCATGTTGAATAACCCACAATGACCATTTGAAAGCACGCGTTTCCAAATGTTTGCAAATGTAGCCTTAATATGTGTGCATGCGTATTTCTGAATGCACTTTAGACTCAAAACACATGAAATGACATTTGTTTCATTTACTATTTATATATTTATTTATTTATTCGTTTAAAGAAACCCTGATACTCTGTGCTGGCGCCAGACTCGTTCACTCTGTAAAGCAGAGGCAGCTGTCAGTAACATTAACAGTGGCCACAAGCTGCAAAGGAACTGCTGTGTTTTCAGCACTAGAGCTTTCGTAAGTGTCTGACACTGAGTGATGGTTTTATCTGATGCAGAACTTCCTTTCCTTGACAGCACACAAGGTGATTCTTCCAAAGGCTACAGCAGCTCAAATAACTTCAGAAAAGACGTGTGGCTTAAACACAACCTTATTTTTGGATCACATTCTTTAAAATAAACATAGTTGTATTTACTTCACACTTTCCAAACCGCTGAATATGTCCTAAATGGTCTTCCAGGCCACTTTCATGAACGCAAAAACAGTAACGTGGCTATAATGCAGCTTTTAACCTGCTCTTTTCTTAAATTTCAGTGGTCAGTCAAAAAAAGGGGGAAACACGCTAAAGCTTGCCCATCCTCTTCACCAAGAGCACTAAAATGTGCGTGACACCAATTTTCCAGTACGTTGTCTGTAAATTTGCACACTGACAAATTTGGTAACCGCATAATTCCAAGAGTTTTCAGGGAGATTTGAGAAGTACGGCTCACTCATCTAGTTTAAAAAAAAAATGTCTCTGAACTATAATCATCTATAGCCATAGGCACCTACTCAATGCTATTTTTTGTCAGGATACAAGAAGCAAACTGGCAAGAGGAAGTTTAAAGTGAACATAATAACTTCTGTGTGGTTAATGTGAACAGAAATTAACCCCTTAGTAGAAGGCCAAGTACTAATAACAGTATTTAACAGTATTTACTTCATTCTCTTTTGACTAATGCAGTGGACATTTTTTATTACAAATGGTCACCAAGTGAGTTGGAAGAAGCTACTAGGTGCAGAGTACATGCAATACCACAGTTTGAACCCACGAGAGAATGCTCTTATGATTGATTATAGAGAGTTTATACCGGAGATAGCTGCCATTTCTCTTGCAAATGGTCCAAATTGCAATCAGAACGATTACATCGTTTTCCCATTTCTAATGTGTTTAATATAAACACACCTAAATATGGCAAATATCCAGCTCTTCAAGCTGGATGTTTGGTGACTTGATCATACACAGAAACCTTCAGCTATTGGTGTCATTTTAAGTAATAAATCAGGTAATAAGGATGATGTTCAATAATCTAAATGACGCACAAAAAAGCACGTGCTCTTGTCGAGATGGCCTTTTCCTTTTCTTCCCATGTGCACATCTTAATTATGCGTCCCCAGAGCGTTGTTGTCTCACCATTCTACCTGCTTTGTTTAAAGGTCTGCAAAGACTGCATAAAAAGGTACTTCAGGAAAATATAAGATCGGCCCATTCTGTTGTTCTTCATTAAGATGACTGTTTTACAGCTGCGCTTTCAAACTAAGTCGAGGATCATTATAAAAACACTGCCAGCTTAACTGTCACTAGGATCATTACTTTAGCCTTTAGCAATAAGTATCCAAATCCTCTGAGGTGACATCTTACCTTTATAAACCTTCTCATCCATGCACTATCAGTGGATTAGCTTACTGATAGCAAAACCATATTCTCAGTCAGTATGATTGTTAAGTACAAGAGGGACTCAGAGACCAGCAGGACACAGCCCAATTTTATCATCGCTGTGAACAGCAACCCCGCAGAGGGTAGTTTAGCTGAAACATCTGGCCTACCTCCTGGAGCTTGCTGTACGCAGGTCACAGATCACACATACTTATCATTTTGTTTCGTGTCCTGTATGCTATAGGTTGACTTTTGTGGCTGGACAAAACGTCCAGCACCTGTTACTCAGAGCTAGACTTCAAACAATAATGGTTTGACTGGGGGAAGCTGACACTAAGCTAACAAGACTCCCTACAGTCATTGTGATGGTGACAGTGATGAGATGACTTCCACTACTAATGAGGATTTCTTTGCTATGGATGATAGGGCTGATAGGATATCTTTGTATGCCAAGAATTCCTTTGTTTGTTGGTTGAAATTGTGTTCCTTAGGAATAATGCAGCTTATAAGCTACAGTAGACATGTGTTTGGTTGGAAAGAACCTTCATGAATGTTTATTTTGGTTTGAATACACCAGTATGTGGGGTCTTCTTCACACTGACTGAGTACACGCTTCTTAAACAACCCTGAGCTGGTTGCAGATTTATGTGTCCCCATGAGTTCCAGTAGCTTTATGTTTTTCTTACTGCTCTTTAAGATACATCAGACTTATACATCTGAACATCAGATTGTATGGATGCTTCATTTTAACCATTTGAATGTGATAGACATCCTAAATCTTAGTGGAATTTTTCATTGTCATTCAAAGCATCCAGATCAGAGAGTGTAAAAAAATTAGGTCGTTTCACATGAAGGTTGTTTGACACAAGCATTTACTCATGAGAAGCTGGCCCATCAAGAACTGTTGAAACAGAATAACTAAGGCTGCATGTTTACTCCCCCAAACCCCTGCAGATGTTGCTGCAATTGTTTGGTTCAGCCTGAATGTGCATAAATGCATACGCAATGCTGTTAGCGGGAGATTGTTTTTAATGTGTGTTTTCAGATTGTCTGCTGAAAGCTGTGATTCATAATTGCTTCCCTTGTTTACTCACTTGTTTCTTGTGGTGCTGTGGGGCTGAATGTGGTTGCTTGCCTGGGGAGGAACAAGCTACTGGGAGCTTCGACGAGTGCCTCTGGGCCTGTGGGCAACAGGTCATCACACCTTCGCACAGACACACAAACATATACACAGAGAGGCAAAAGTGCTTGCACATCTCATTTTGAGGGGGATCGATTATTGTCTGCCTCCCCTGCAAAGGTAGCAGGTTGCTTGCCTGGAGGATCTTCACAAATCTCTACTACTGTCTCAGTCTTTTCAAGTCACATTTTAAAAATAGAACAAAAAACCAAAAAAATAATGTAATAATAAGAGTTTAAACTGTTTACCTCAACAGGATAATATTTATACAGTGTCACAACTTAATAAAGTGTAACAGCAACTCATGCATGTGTGAATCAAATTATGTTGTTATAATTAAAACATTATTAAAAGCATAAAGCTCAGCATAAAATTTAACTTTATGTCTCAGTGTAATTGTTAACTCACTGTGTATTCAATCAGAGTGATATAATATATAGAAAATCAATGTAGTTTTGTTCATTTGGCATGAATCCAGATCAAGACCCCCCCCCCCAACATTTGGTGAGCTTTGCAGGCTTTGTTCAGCAGCAATATTTTCTTTGAGAAGAAAAAAAATAGTTTGGTATGATCTCTCCAAATTTGCAGACTATTTACATGCACAAAAACTGTATTGTACACTAAATGGAAAGACCTGAAAAGCCAACCTTTATTTTTATTTATTTTTTTAATTTGGCTGTTATGCTTGTCAATCTGTGGTGTTGTTCTTCATTCCTCAAACCCTGTCAAGAAAACCTTAAATAGTAAAGCAATAGCTTTGCTCATCTGGAGAGAAAAACGTCTAAGCTTCAGAAATGGCTGTGGGTTTGTGGTTTTCTCTGGGTTGTTTGTACTCCTCTGGCCATAGTTTCCTGTTCTGAGGTTATTGTCCAGCTATGTCTGTGTGTTGAAGCACTTAGGATAATTACTTCTCTAAATAAATCAGCTCTCCATTGTCCTGAGGTTTTATAAATATTGTGATATTCTGCGCCCAAAGTGTGTGGTTAATCTGCATAATCTGTTGTTTCATTCTCTGACAGTCAAGATGGGTTAAGGCATGCTGTGCTGATATTTTCAGGGAAATCTCTGAAATTTATCATTGGGACCCATTTCCCATTGGTGCTAGCAGTGATTGGAGTGCTATAATGGTGGCAATACTTTAAAATGTAATTATCTATTCTTCCAGGGTTTGGATTTGAAAGGGTCAGAGTAACATGACCTCAGAGATACTTCTTGAAGTGACCTCTCTGAGTTATCTCCTTTCCATCCAGGCATACCAGTAATCAATAGAGTCAATATTCTGTTTGATAGGTCTTTAGAAGTCGTTCCATCGTAAAGCTCAGACATACGTGGAAAACCACATATATTCTCTTACATATCTATTAGGCTACCTCTGACTGTTAAACCTATACAGTAACACAGGCTACCAAAGAAAATGGCTGAGGATTGCGATAGACCCCATCAGCAATGCACATTACCCATTTCCTCAATCCTTCTCATCTTTCACCTTTATTTGTCTCCTGTCTCTCCCCGTCATTACTGACAAGCATCAAAGCTCTCTATGTGAAGACTTCAGCATAAAGAACTGTTTCCCACCAGAGCGTCTCCCACCGAAGAGCCCGAAACGTGCATAAATTTCTTTTAATTAGGGCACCTATTATTAGTTAGCACTTGAAACACTGTGCTTTGGATCAGTGTTTCATTTAGGATTTTTTGTCAGCATTGGGGTGGGAAAGGGTTTTGTTGTTCCTGGGTAGTGCATGGGTAGTCTGTTGGGAAAAGTGTTGGGAAAGCGATGCTTGACTGTAAAACATTCTAAGGAAATATTAACTGGCATCTATTTGTTAATACATAATTTAAATTTAACATGCAACTTACAGGATATACATTAGCCTAAGTGGCATTTTTTGTGCAGTCTGAGTTAGTACACTTCTAGCGCCTTGAGGCGACTTTTGTTGTGATTTGGCGCTATATAAATAAAATTGAATTGAATTGAATTGAATTTTTATGTGGACGTTTGTGGAAGCAGAGTGTTTGATGAGCAGTAGATAAATCTTGCTGAGAAACAGAGGATATTGCACTTTCATATGAAAATGACTTTTTAGTGTGATCTACTTTAGGAAACCCGCCTCAAAAAAAAGAAAATTTCACAATATATTGTGAATTAATCACTCTATAAACAGTACGTTGTTTTGCATGTTGAAGTATAATAACAAAAAGACTGAAGTTTCATATTTGAATATATTCCAAACATGTTTTAGAAGAAAAGTTAAGAGGAGCTTTTCATCACACTGGATATTTTCAGACACCAGGATAGTGACAGATGGTGTGGTGTCAGCTTCTCAAGTATATGGAACCGAGCCACTGGGTGCTAATAATATATTAGAATTTTATGTCAGTCAAATTCAGACGCTGAGATGAAACGCAACAGTCTCGAACAGACGAACAGAACCTCAAAGCCAAACACTGTACCCAATATTCCTGTCATTAGACAGAGGTTGGTGCAGGTGAAAGCATCTCAAGTGTTTTGATATTAACTCTCATTAGCTTGTGAAGACAGTGGAAAATATGTGCCCTATGTGTTAGTCACCATATGCATGGACATGTGGACTCTGTGTGTAAAGATTCAAAGTATTCTTAACTTTAAAACCTATAACTTTGGTAAAGTTAGGAAATATAAATATATATTCATGCAAAATGTTAACGTCAGTCATGTTTGGTGTTTTTTGTTTTTTTAATAGAGGGTTATGAGCATCTGACAGCTAATTTAGCATGCTGTAAAAGCATCAAACATACATGTTACAAATGTATGATGCACATTGTATTCAGTTTATCTTTCACTGCTATCGCTGAATAATAACCATTTTAATTGAATAACCATTTTCTTCATTTTCTATAATTTTCTCAGCCACTCCACAAGAAAAAGAACTCTTTTTATTTTTTGCCTGCTCTCATCAAGAATTTTCCATCTTTGAATTCAGCTCTAGACTTTGTGTAAATAAGGCTGAAACTAATATTGTAATAAAGCCGGGCTTTGCCTGCTTACTAGATTCAATTTTCTCTCTAGCAGTGCTGGGCTTCACTGTGCCTGCCGGCCATTTTTTGATAGTCTGTGAAACTGAGGCTTGCTGAGTGATACGATAGGCCACCGGCCAGTGTCTCATCCAATTAGAAAATGGCTCAGGTTAATGAGAGAGAACGAAAGGAACAAATGTTGACAGGGATGGCATCAGCAGGCTTTGGTCACGGTGTTGTGAAATACGTTAATTAACCCGTGTTCAGAATCTGTATGAAAACAGAGATAAAAAGAAAGTTCGGTTGCTCATTCATCTCACAGAGGTTGTGTTTGATTTCCCAATGCAATGAGAGCTAAAAGAGCAGATTTACACCATATTTAAATCCAATCCACAAAAAAAAAAATACCTGCGGTGTTTTGCTGACTTCAAACAGCTACTTTGTCATGAACTTGATCAAATGAGAACTGTAGCCAGATTTGGTTTTATTTTCCACAAATCAACTGCGTTTACATTGTGTCAATACAATCTTTTGTAAGCAGCTCATTACATCATTATTTCTGAAACTGAAAACAACGTGTTAACTCTTAACACAAGTTTGTACAACACACAAAGAAGCATTTTACCTCAGTAACACCTTTTTTTGATAACCGCAAAAGCATAAAGAGGTTATTGGATCATTACCCTTCAAAGAATCCAAAAGCAAACCCAAAAGCTGGGCTTATGCGTCAACAATCAACCTAAGAGCCTGTGCCAACACGTGCGATCTACAGCACCATTGCAAATGGAGCCAAATAAAAAGCTGTTCACACAGATAAATTCTCAAATTGCTGCCACATGAGTAATCACCCTGAAAAAATCTATTGGCCTCTCCTATGGTAAGCTTTTATCTTTTACAGAAGTAAAAAAAAAACCCCAACAAAACAAAAACCTGAACTTATCAGTGCTTTAGTCTTTCAAATAGCAGATATAGAGTGAAAAGAATGATATCTGTGGAGTGGAAGTGACTGACAGGATTGTTAAAAATAAAGAAATAATGGTCAGGATATTATAGACTTCCAGAAGCCAGCTCTCATTCTCTCACTGCTGTGCTTTCTTGCCACTTGTATGTTACTGCATTACTGATTCATGCTTTATGTGTGACACTGGGAAGTCAAACTCCCATAATCAGTTTGAATAAATAGCATTACCACCATTTGTTATTATATGATTTATTTTAAGCAGTTTTACAAATGGTGGGAAATACTAAATTTTTTTAAAGAAAGATAAAAAAAACAAACCCAGATTCAATTGGATTAAAACTGCATTTCGCATCGCAAGTCCACTAAGGCCTAATATTTCAAATGAGGAATGTGTTTTTATGGTGGTAATATAGCACCACCAGCAGCAGCAGAAGCGGCAGCTGTGTTTTGATAAGACTTACATGTGGTTCCTTGGCATGAACGCTGCCAATGTGTGAAACACCAGTTGGTGTTTTTAAAATGTTCAGACCTAAGATTTGAAACTGTTTTGAGAAAAGACAAAATTACATTTAAATGTCATATACACTGCTGCATAAGCATTTCCAGGTGAACCTGCTGATTTGTGGGTAAAAAGTAACATGCCACGCTTTATTTCTTCAGTACTTGTTAAAACCAGCTTTCAGAGAGTTTCCTCATTACAAGGAACCGAAGGACGTCTGAAAAACCAGATTCCCTGAAGGTCTGATGAGTTAAGCAATCAGAAGATATTTATTTCCCTTTTCTTTGTTCCACAAGTAGCACGAATAAGTCCAACAGGTGTCAGCCAGCTAAGATAACAGGCTGTTAGTATCATAAGAAAGTGCAATGTGCTTTGCAAACTGAGAGCGCAACCCATTTTTAATGTCTTAATGTGCAGGAAATGAGCCCATTTTAAGAAATGTGCTCATTTAGTTTCTTTCCAGTGATTAAGATTAAGAAGACTATTAACAATCTTAATGTGTTAATTGGTAAACGTCAGAGATGCTTGTGGATGGATTTCCTTGTCTTTAGTCAAAGATTCCCCTTTCAGTATTTAAGTTATACTAATAATCTGCCTGTTGCAGACACAGGTGAGAACAGAATTGATCTTAATATAATTCTTGGCAAGAATAAAAACATGAATATTGTCTAAAATGTAGAATTTGTGTCAGTGTAATCTATCTGCAATGCTAACAGCAGCACTAAAAAAGAGAAATCCAAAAAATACAGAACAATATAGCATGAAGGAAATTTCTGTATTATTTTTTATGGCTATTTTTTATGGATTTTTTAGCTTCACACCAAATGTTACTATTTAAAATGTACAGAAATACCCCAAAACACCTGAAAAAAAATCCAAGACATTATTTTTATTACTATTGTTATTTCTCTTATTATTATGGCAATGAAATGTATACTGTATATCAGGTATATGCCTACATTTGGGGCTTATTGCACAGCAGGTGAAATTGATTGAGCTATAAAACTATAATAACTGTCTTAATAAGATCTTATGTTTGCTGTAACTATCTGTACAATCCATGACTGTGGCATCGTGTTCTGCGTCTTCATTATAGAGACAGAATTTGAGACTTTAAGAAAGAAGGGTTTGGAGGAAATTGCCAGCTTATTTGGGGGTTTAATTGTACGTGTGTCCATTAATATTATGACATGGCATAAATAGCGTGTGTACAGTATGTGTTTGTGCATGAAATGGGATTTTGCCAATGAGAAAGACTTCTATTATAGTGCTTCAGTTTTGTAGTTGAATTTAGTGCTTTGGGCAAAGTCTGGCTCCCCTCACAGTGTGACAGTTAGTTCACATCTGGGCTGTCACTACCAGGGGCACAATTAGGACCAAAAATAAATGTAGGTCATGCACATGTGACATGCAATAGCGCAGCATGAGCCTAATGGGACATTAAAGTATTGATTTATTTAGTTTAGGAAAAAAATGTTTTATTTAAATAAAACATTTATTTTTTAAGTTTCAAGTCTCTAAGGGCACAGGGAAGGAAAAAACATAGACTACAGGTGGTCTGGTGTACTCAGTTTAACTGATTATACTAAGACTGTAGACTACACGGTAGCTTCAGCTAGTGAAATGATAAGACACACTTAAAAACTTTAAATAATGCATTTCATTAAAAAATCTAAATGTGTAATAATTCATTACAGATATACAAATGTGTGTGTGTGTGTGTGTGTGTGTGTGTGTGTGTGTGTGTGTGTGTGTGTGTGTGTGTGTGTGTGTGTGTGTTTTTCCTGTAATCATAACAAATGACCTTTTTGCCAATTCACTGTCTCTCTATTCATGGGAGGTTTTGCTCTCGGGCTCTGCTTGAGTGATAATCAATGGCCTGTACAGCCACTTTACTTTCCAGTGAACATTTAATGGAGTGAGAATAAGCCTCTCAGATGGGCTACTGGCCTTTCCAGGCAGTAGTGTACCGGAGATAAACGACTGAAATCATCTCACCTTAGCATATGGTGTAGGAATAAACAATATGGTCAGCACATAAAAAGCCAAACATGTAGAATCTATTGACAATATTTCACACAGCAGACTTTACTTTTAAACAGCATTAGAATAAGCTGAACGGCAATGAATGAATGGACTAATACAAAAGGGGAAAAAAGTTATCTGATTCTTTCTCTCTGCAGGGACATAAGACACGTGCAATATGTTTGCCCCCTTATGTGAGTTATAGACAGGTTGATGGATTTATCCTGCAGTTAATGTGTCCTGGTGACCTACTTGGCTCAGATGATTATCATGTACCAGCAATGTTCTGGTTCGAGTATGCCCAGGGGACTTTATTGTGTGTTACCTTCCCAGTGAGCATTTAACAGATGGCAACCCAAAGTGTTTTTTTTCCTCTCTCTTTTATTTACCAGCCATAAGAGCCTGTCTGGGTTTTGTTTTCACTATGCGAGTCTGTATGTGTATAAGTGTGACAAAATGTGGTACTGCCCACTCTACTATAGTAGAAACTAGTACAACAAAGGCTTAAAGCACTTTTGCAGCTGTTTGAAGAGGATGTCTGTCAGTCTATGAATAGATGCTTTAAGTTTGGTAGAATCTTCAAGATGCAGTCCAGAAACAGCACAGAAGCTTTAAAATTTAGAAGATGGGTATGGTTTAACCAAACAGCAACCTCCAGGGCTCAAAAATTAAGCCTATAAACACACAAGTGTCAAAAACTGCAGCTTCTCAAATGTCCATGTCAGATTGCAAGCCGCTGCTAACAGATTTTATTTAAAGATCACATTTACAGCAGAAACAGACACATTTACAGCTGGTACAGCCTGTCTGTGATCTAATATTCCCCTTTATAGTAGCTGTTCATAATAGCTGAAGGGATGTGCCTGAAAGAATCAAGCTAGCTAGTGTCTGCTCATTAATTAGTACTCCACCTTCTTGTCCAAACCTGGTCATTTCTGGCTCAAAGAAAAACAGAACACATTTTGTATGCAGTGCAGTGAGAAAATATTTGCCCCCTTTCTGATTTCTTAGCTTTTTTTTTTTTTTTCCAAAAAACCTAAAATCAATTGTAATTCACTAGATTTTTTTTAAAGGCTCAGTGTTACTAGCCACACCCAGGCCTGATTACTTCCAGACCTGCTGAATCACTTAAATACAACCTGTCTGACAAAGTGAAGTAGGCTGAAAGATCTCAAAAAGCAACATTTCGTGCCACGATCTAAAGAAACAGCTGAGAAAAAAAGTCATTGACAAGGATCAGTCTGGAAAGGGTTAAAAGTCATTGTCTGGACTTAAATCCAATTGAGGTGCTTTCTTGTGACCTTAAACATGCCATTTATGTTCAAACCCTCCAATGTGGCTGGATTCTGCAAAGAAAAGTGGGCCAAAATTCTCTGCAATGATTTGAAAGACTCAATGCCAGTTATTGCAAAAACTTGATTACAGTTCTTGTTGCCAAGTGTGGCACAACTAGTGATTAGGTTTAATTGTGTCTTCAATTACTTTTTCACACAGAGCCAGGTAGGTTTGGATAGATTTTTTCCCTTATAGGCACCAGCATACCTGCCGCATTGCTCGCTTTGTGCCCCGCCATTAACATCATCATACATCCATTTATGCCCAACGTTATGGTGCAGGTAGTTGCTGCAGTATTTTCCTGAATGATAGGTGTTGCAACTCAGATTAAACCCAACATTAGTGCTGATATAGGAGGAAAAGTCAAAAGCAAAGGGATTGCAGAGTTTTCTTTTCAAACTGTTGCAACATCTCCCTCTGTGTAGCCGGTGAATCGGGGAGCTTCTGTACTGATGTGTCATTAAAACGGCAGTAAAAAGCAAGATGATTGTACACTTGTGTCTTCAACCCAGCTGTGGTGGCGGCAGCACAACAAGGCCGGGTTACAAAAATCGAGAGGTGCACGACCTGCAGAAACGGCGCCTGGCGATAGCGACATGATGTCAGTGTGAATAAATAACTCAAAATGAGTTGCCGTACTCCCACCTTTATCTGACATATTTTATCTTACCAAACAAAAGGAGGTGCAACAGATTGTTTACAGATTTATATGTTTAACAAAAGAAATGTCAGTTGCTTACATCACCCTTTTCTCTTTTGTGACTTGTCTCAAGAATTTTCTTGTACCTGCTTTTGTTTTTTCACTGCTTATACAATCATTCATACTGAGGCTGCTGGTTGAGCTCTAGATATCTTTAGCCTTAAGCTCTTTACCTTTGTCAGCTTATTTAAACCACACATGTGAAGCTTGGGGAAAGTGCTTGAAGTTTTTCATTAACAATGTTCTTATAAATATTTTTCATGGAGGTTCCCCTATGGTTGACTTTGGCAAAGCACTTTCATAATCTCATTGAATGCAAATGATTAATTGGACAGGCAAGGAATGGTGGTTGGTTGGAATTTGGTATTCATTTAATTGTGAATGTAATCATTAAATATTAATCTCAGAATAATTTTAAAAATAAATGAAAAATGAAAACGCCTTTAGTCCAGATTTTCATTAAATCTAATTTTAGGCCTGTGGTAAGCCTATTTCCACTCTGCTCATATCTTGCCCCGAACATCTGGGTGCTGCAGTTGGGAGGTGTTATCTTGTCCATGACCTTGACTGTCCTCCCTGGAGACTGCCTCACTGCGCATTGTGTTGCAGGAAGCGAAGAAAGAAACCCTAATTTACAGCATTGCAACCAAAGTTGATCATAACTTCCCAGTAATTATAACCATATGTACAAATGCAATTCAAAATCAAATGTTTCAGCAAAATATGAGACAAAGTGCGGTTGTAGACACCTTGTCCTGGCCGCACACAGGCACAAAAACACACTCACATTCCTTTTCTTGCATTCTTGTGTGAATGACAGTGTTGAACTGCTCCACTTAATTGTAGTTTATACAGCCTGAGAAGGAATGTCTGGCATTCATTGCGTCTTTCTGTTTTACTTAACAAATGAGTATGTGTGAATCTTTGTTATATGTCTCTACCACAGATGCGTAGCCTGATTGCTTGACAGTTTGGGAAGTGCATTTCCTACCAAGAGTGAGCTGAGAATATGGTTGCAACTCTCATATCTTTAATATGAAGCCACTAGCACGACATGGTTAGCTTACCTCAGCATAAAGACTGGAAACAGGAAACTGTAAAAAAAAATGTAAAAACTGTAAAAATGAGTTGTGGTTTGATGGGGGGTTATATGCTATAGTAGAAGCTCAGATCACTTTACCTCCAGGCTGTAGCTTTTTAATGAACAGACATAAGAGGTGAATCTTCTCTTCTGACGTTCGTCAAGAAAACACACTTGTATATTTCCCCGAAAAACATGTCGTTATTGTAGAAAAATAAAACCCAATCTGTTTATGAGACTTTTCACTCTATGATGTACTTCTGTGGCCTTATTAAAGCCAGTATTCTTGTGAGAACTCGGAGCCATTAAACAATAGCACATCAACCTTCCTAAAAGCCTTAGCACAAGGCCTCATCTTTGATTGGTAGTTTAATCATATTTCCCTTTCTTTCAAGTTTTATAAATGACAAGTTAAATAATATGAATATTCCTCATTTGACATTCACACTGATCAATTGTTAAAGTAACGGGGGCAGATGCGACATTTACGAGCTCCCCTTTTGTGATAATTATGATTCAAGATTGGAGAAAATTAATAGTAAGTGACCATGTGGGCTGCTTTTAAAATCACTATTACACCGTGCAGGATTTTACCTTTTGTGTCCATGTAACCTTTAGTACTATACAGTTATGTGAAACAAGCCTCTGGTCTCTCTTGCAGTCCCTTTTGATATAAAGCTGAATCCACATTAGTGAGATCATGGCCTTAGAGAAGTGGATTTGTTAGGTGTAATGCTGACATTTTAGTATAATAAGATGTGGTTAAAATACCCAAGGTGATGCAGCGATGCAGAGCAAACACTTGCATACTATCATCTTGTCACACTAATACCTTGGTGCTCTTAGTTAAGTCTGTGAAGCACTCATTTCTTATCCAGGCAGAAGTCATTTCATACTGAAGCCACTATTTTTTTTAAAACTGAGGTGTATGTAGATGTCTGGCCAAAGGTGGAAGTAACAACTTTCATGTGGCACTTGCTGGCTCCTCAATTTAAAAATATCACCTTTTCTCCTTTGGCTGCTACCTAAAACTCAAAACACCTTCAGGCATTTTATCAAGTTCAGTTAGTTTTATTGTGCTCCAGCAGTGCTCGTTGATACTATGGTGGTCATTTGGTTATCAGCGTGACTTGTCATGGCGGTCTCTCAGATGCTCTTTTAGCCTTTAAATCTGTCTTGTTTCAATCCCTTTCCTTAAACTCTGCCCTGAGAAGCTGTCTGTTCAAACATGCGCTGTCATTTGATGCACAAGTACCGAATTTAGAAGCTTCTGGAAATCTCTGCCTCTCCATTAAATGTGTGGACTTTGATCCACGATCTAGCCCAAGGCTCACGAAAAAAGAAAGCTAAATGACTTTTTCCACACTGAAACAAAGGGACTGCCTTAACAAGATGTAGCTGTTCCACTTATTGCACACTCTTAAGCCTCACAAAAAAAATCTGCCTGCCTTATTAGCTGTCTCTGAGTCCTGCTTTTCCAAAATGGCATTGTCATTCAAGCACAGGTAATTCCATTGTACTGGAGGTAGAGATTTACCACCACAAGAGACTCTGGTAGTCTTGGCGTCAGCGTTACTCTTTCTGCTGCTGGCAGCTGTATGATCGTGTCATACAGCTGCCAGCAACAAGGTAGGAGGAAGCTGCTAAGTCTCCAGCATCCTACACTTGGTGCTTTTCTAGTACTTGCTTGTTTGGACAAACCACAAAGAGACAATTATGCACATTGTCTAAGAAGCACATCTTAAGACTGAAGAACAAGATTTTGAGACTGAATGTGAACCAGAGGTGAAAACTGTAACCCAAGACTACAAGTGAGGGTCCAGAAATGTGTGTTAGCATGTGTGCTCATTTGGTTCTGCTATTTGATATGTTTCTTTGACTTGTTTCCAAACTGTCATACACCCCTTTCATGCGCCATAAATCCATACATTATTCTACAGTAGATGACACTGGGGTGGGCTACCTAAGACCACCAACATTGTGCTAAATTACATTCCCATTGTGTTATTACAATCTCAGTGCTTATGATTTGTTATTTTAAAGGCCCCTCTTCCCCTATTATTACATCTTTTTTCCTCCTATTATATATCCCCCCCTTGCATTCTTTTCTCCCTTACATATTCAGAATTTGAATGGCATACAAAATACCAGCCTTGTTATCCAAATATAGTTTGACTTTCTACTGCATTTAATTCTCCAGAGAGATGCACTATTCACCTCTTTTCTTCACTGTCTGAAACAAAACTACACAGACATCCGTACAAGACAACAGCACTGCCTCAGGAACGACTAACTAAAAAAAAGAAGGGAAAAAGAGATTTTTAGGTTCATAGGTGCTACAAATGACCTTTGTTGTGTGCGTGTGCACTCCATTGTGCACCTTTGTGCATGTTTTTGCATACTGATTGTCTGCTGGCTGCTGGCCCTTTGCAGATAAAGCCTGGTCTTTTTGGGGGCCACTTGTGGCAGGCTGATATTGCCTTTCAGTAATGCCAAGGAGCTCAGGGACTTCTGTGGACCCCTAGGCATCAGCCCAACACAATTAAGAACAAGGAAAACAGCATGTGTGTTGTGAGCAGGGACCGAAGGCCACACTGGCTGCCTTGTTTGTATTGTTCTGATACTGGTTTAAATGTCTAGACAGTGTGTAAAATTGCACTCAGATTAAATATTTACAGTTTTTGCCCACAGCAGTATTGGTGGGATTGCCTTTTCTGTTTTTAAATATTTGGTTTGAAAAGCTGCAGAATGTGTTTTGCTTTTCTTTGTAGTGGTTAAGATTGCTAAACATCTTTTTTCTCTATGATTCAGAGCTTTTTAAGCATCTTCTTCATTCAAGCAGCATTGTTTCCAGCTTCAATTGTGGGATCAGAATGATGCATTAGAGATGCTGCTCTGTGCTGCTACCTTCACAGGCTGTGCTACTGGAGAGTTACTTACCCAATTTACTCCCCCCCCACCCCCCCCACCGGAGCTCTAGCAATTTCAGTGCACATCTTAAGTGCAAATGTTAATGGTGTCCAGAGGATGAATCCTCAGAAGCTTACTGATTCACCTACATTTAATCAAGTACATCAGATCCATTTCTTACTTCCATCAACCACTGCTTTAAATTATTATATTGTATTATTGTTGGTCCTTTACCTTACAATATAAAGCCCCTTGAGGGGACTCTTGCGATTTGGCGCAGTATGTAAAAATGCATAAATAAACCTTAAGATGTTAACATGTACATGCTCATCTAAGATGCTCAGAATGGTAAGGTGTAAGTGCTACAGCTTACCATTCTCAATGTTAAGGCGTAGCATTTACATTTTACTAGTGGGAAAGGTGTAAATATGACAGATTATTAGGACCACGTTAAAAAAAAACAAAGCAATATTACTGCGAAATTTCGACTTTAATCTGGAAATTCTGACTTTATTCTCAAAAAGGTTTTTGTTTTCTTAATGTTGCCCTAATATTCCTTCATATATAAGATGGAGGGTTTGTGATTGAATGGGGTCAAGCTGGCAATTAAATGCAGTTTATTTGGGATAGTACAAGTGAAAATGGCCATCTTCACACACACACAAAGGTTACATGAAACAGAAATTCACATTAACAACAAATGTTTTACCACCGATAAACAATGCAATATTAACATTGTCATGGCCAACATATAAACGTAGTATCATATATATCATTACCAAGCAACTGCTCAAAACACCACAAGTGTTGGAGACTAACTAGCATTGCTTCAACATTGTAACCATCATTTTGTAGGCAGAAATCCCAGCTGCAAAAGAAAAAAAAGGATAGTTAAATGGGTTTTGTAACTTGTACAGTGGTTCCAAATGGTCCCTTGGTGGGGAAAATTTTCCAGTTGATTCTAATTTGATCACTATTGATTGCATGTGACTGTACTGTGAACCCTCTGATCATTTAGACTCAGTCAGTCTACAGTCAGTGTTTCAAGGCTTCCAGTTTGTGCTACAGTCGTACTAGGGAAAACAGTAGTCGAAGATCACAGCACATTAGTGAGTTACTGCAATTGTATGCAGTGAACCTGCAATCTCCTTGTCTCTGAAATAGTTGTTAGACTAGGCCACTTGCAATTAGTGCCATCTTCAAAGTGCCTTTGGTGCTGCAGGATGGCGATTTAACTGCAAAATGACAGTAGGTAACCAGAATACAACCAGTTGACAACAGGTTGAGCCCCATACTGCAAAGAGACATGTCACAGACAAGTTTTACTCATAAGTTCAGACTGACTCAAGTTGATTGCAACATCTTGTCTGCATCTGTATGCATTTAAAAATTAGACGGCTGTTATTTGTAAACCTTTGACAATCTGATCGCAGTTAGCCTGAGTCCAAAAACAACTTTCTGGAGATGAGTTGCCTCCCACCAGACGACCTGTGCAGTCACCTTGCAATTGAAAGTGATTGCCTGGAGGCTTGACCACTGCAGCTACTTATAATTTGTCACTGAGTGCAATCACTGAAAAACCACCAATATTTCCTAGTTGCAAAGAGTGTTGCTGTACTATTGTCATTCTAGCGTGACTTAGCTATTGGCTGTCTGTTATACCTTTTCCAAGAGATAACTGGACTTTAGCTCTGTGTTGCGTGCACTGATCTGTTTAGGACAACAGGAGCTTTTTTAAAAGATACTGAAAGCGATACATCATTTTCAGACACAGAAGCAATAGTTTTAAGACTGCATTTTGAGCAATGTCTCCCTCTGTATCTCTCCATATGATTGCCAGCTTGCAGTAAAAGCCCACTCAGATGGCCAAAATCGTGCTCCATGCTTAAAAATTCAGCGCATTCATTTTCAGGCATCTGTTTAAACAGATTTGTATCATTGCTACATGCCTTCAGGCTACTTTTCCGCCATGCCAAGGTGTCCTTGTTAAATAAGAAACTGCTGTGGAGCTCCTGCTTGATTCTGAGGATAATTTTTTCCTTTACATGTGTAATTATCTGTTTTATGTAGAAATCAACTTTTGCTAAATTTTGCGTTCATTAACACGTATTAGTTAGATCAATCATTTGACAGAAAAAAATGACCAGTAGACAGAGGAAATAATTTGGTGAAAGGTAATAAAAAAATGTAAAATTCATGGAGTGGGAGGACTTATCTCAGCTGTCTTCATCCATTTAGTCAATCGGCTACTGTCCATGAATTATGGAGTATTGTGGATGCAAAACATACAAATTCCAGCATATCTTTCAGTTTTAATGATAAGCCTGCACAATCCTCACTTTTTTGTTCTTATCAGTTTGTGTACTGTGTGGTAGGGGGTTTATTCTATGTACTATTTTCTTTTCTTCCTGAGAAAATTCAGTTTTATACAAACACCAGAACTGCACCACACTACCCAGTAGATCACATTCTCACCCATTTCACAAGGTGTTATCTATCTGAGTAAACACTTGTCTGTGTGGGATTTATTGCTTGCAGCGGGAGTGTAGGAGCTCATCACTCTCTGGCACAGTGTGATTATCAGCTTTACAGGGCCATTGGTACATTAATGCAAGACCGACTGAAGGCTGTATAAAGTACTGTTAGAAACAGCAGGAAAGAACAGAAGTGTTTCCACAGTCATAGAACGGGTAAACAGCAGTTGCAAAATGGCCATTTATGTCCTCCCTCTTCTATTGCGTGATGCTACCGCCTTTGCACACACCTAGTTGTGCATTTTGTGTTAGGGTTACAGGTAATCTAAACTAATTCTGGAAAACAATAACACCTGTGGCAGTCTTGCAGAATCCACCCAAGATTCAGAAAATACAGGAGGGACGGAGGACAGAAAATGAGTAATGGTCTGTTTGCAGAGCTGTTGGTAGTGTGCTAGTGTGTGTGCTTCAGTGTGATGGGGGTTGGAAAGAGATGAATAGAATGTAAGATGTACAGAGGCATTGGAGTTGTGTACCTGGCTCTCTCATTAGGGAGGTTTTTCTTTGTCCTCTGCTTCACTGGGATTCATTCTTGCATGGTTTCTTTTAAAGACCAGTATGACTGACATCTCCACAGTATTTCATGGATTAGAGGTGGTTTTGTGGGCGTTTTGTGTAGGTGTGGCTGCAGATTTCTCATTTCATCTTGGTTTGTTTAACAATTTCTGAGGTGATGGCGAAATTGGCTTCAGCTGTAAACACGTATCATAAATAAATGTGTGTAAAAATATATATGCAACTGAATAGGTTGGGGAGAAAGTGATGGTTTATCCTGAGGACAGGCATTCAGAACAGGCAGCTGCAAAAAATACCACAGAAGCTCCATAGAAGTAACACGAAAATATTTTGGAAACTATAAATTCCCTGGGTCATTTATAAAGTATACTTATTGGAGATCTTTCTGCCACTCGTTTCAGTTTTAACTGAAGTGCAGTCTTACTACAGTTAAATAGGCTAAATATTTAAACTAGCACAATAAATGCAAAAATCTACATCCCAGTGTTCAGTGGAACCACAGATAATGCCGTAATCCTATTATAGTTCAGCTTAAAAGATTTTCTTAAAAGCTGTGAATACTTACGTCTTATAAATACACATTTGAAGGCTAGACAAGCTTTCAAAGATATTACTTCCTGAGGATTTTGCGTGTCATCATCTTTTTCTTTTCTTTTTAATTTACACTGCCTCGTGGGGTTCCAAACTACTAAACAAGAACAAAACATATTATGGGGAGGGATGTGTAGTATGAGAGGGGATGTGTTCGTGTGGTAATTACACTGTCAGACTGGATTATTGCTTAATGAAGGCACTTACACATCAGTAATAATGTGCCATGTCTAATTCCTTTAGAACTGCTGCTGTTTTGATTACCACCACTCTTTATTGAGTGGAAGGATTATCTGTTATATTTCACTGTGGCTCGTTGTTGGGGTGTTTTTGTGTTCGGCTAACATGTATCTGTAGCTTAATTTCTAATAAATGCTATGCCTGAAATCTTGTGCCATTCTTCATCTCTAGGGTCTCGTCTTCGCCAGGAAGACTTCCCTCCCCGCATTGTGGAACACCCTTCTGACCTCATTGTGTCCAAAGGGGAGCCAGCCACTCTCAACTGTAAGGCAGAGGGCCGTCCGCCGCCTACGGTGGAATGGTACAAAGATGGGGAGCGTGTTGAGACGGATCGGGAAAATCCCCGTTCCCACCGTATGCTGCTTCCCAGTGGGTCCCTCTTCTTCCTGCGTATCGTCCATGGACGACGGAGCAAGCCAGACGATGGCAGCTACGTGTGTGTGGCCCGAAACTATCTGGGCCAGGCGATCAGTCACAATGCTTCTCTGGAAGTAGCCAGTAAGTTCCTTTTAACATGTGTGTGTTTTTTTTTTTTGTTGAGTTTTTTTTGTTGTTGGTGTCTTGGCAATGCCATTAAAGAAAAAAGATGCAAAACACCAGGAGGGTTTTATATATCAGACACTGCATCTTACAAACAGGATCAGTGGAAGCAGTCAAACAACACCAAAGTATGTCTCATATCTGTAAGTGTTTGATCAAGAATTCAAAAGTTCCATCTAATACCCAGGTCCATTACCCACACGGCCAGATTTTAATCACCTAAGCTTTTATAAACATTTTAATTAAATTTTCCAAAGACGGTGATAGCAGCAAATTTAATATCTACTTTAAAAGAAAGCAAGTAGCTTCTTCTCATTTGCTCACTATTTCCTCCATATAACCTTACGATAATCTACATGACTAAAGTTATTCAATTATTTGTACTAAAATGAGTGTTTATTTAAGTTTTGGGGTTTTTTTTTTTGGCACCTTCCAACTTAACCACTTTCATGCATCTGATTATACATGAAAAGCATCATGCAGTTCCAATCTTCTTTTTATTTTGTAACTTTCATTCCTAACTAGCTTGTTGTTGAGAGACCATAAAGGAAATTCAGACAGGTGTCAGCTGTGTATTCCCAACAGGTGACAACCTCAACTTGCTGAATCATGGCTCTGAAAACAGCCAGCATGGGGAATTGCCAGTTAAACAGTCCCTTTACTGCACTATGTCACAGGCAGGACTCCATCTGCTTGCATGCAACCAATCATACGTGTGTGTTTATGTGTTATCTTGACTGTTGGAATGGACCATCTGAAGTAGAAGAGGCCAAAGAGCAAAAGGTCAGGACTTGCGAGCGTCAGAACAGGGTGTGCACATACACCGACAGTCTTTTAGGCATTTTTTGTAAGAAATGCCAGGATTAGTGTGAATGAAACAGGAGTAAATAATGGCCAGAAAGTGCTGGTGACAAGGGTTAATAACCACGACCGTGCCCTCACACACTTCAGAGCTCCCCATCTTTTACTGTCAATCCCCAGTTCTGCTCAGCTGCGTCAGCTTTGCAGTGCGCTACCCAGACTCAATCTCATGGGCAGACATCAAGGTTTTCGAATAATAATACCCCTCCAGTATCTGGTTCACCTTTTGAATTATAATGAAAGAGTTGGTCAAATGCTATCATGGTAGTGCTAGATCAGCGCTCCTACCTTGAGAAGCTCAGCCCTCCAGGGAGAGAGTTTATTACTTGTAGTTCACTAAATTTACTGCCAGGTTTTAAGGTCGAGGGGGAACACAGAGAGGACTTGTTGAATCTGCCTGGATGAATTATGTCTCCCGGCTTTATCCTTCAGAGGTCACACGGATTCATGGGTCACCCTGGGGCTACATGGTAAAACAAAATGCCCTCTGGCAAATGCTGCTGAGTTAAGGTGTTTAGAAGAGAGAGGTGAGGAGCTGGGGAGTGTTAAAAAGGGGACTGACCTTACTCTGTCAAAAGTGTGTGAAGTAATTTGTTCAGCTTCTTTAGGGTAATAGTAATGGTGTAGGGTTGCTTTGTTTGAAGGAGATGCTTTCAAAAAGGTGGCAGTGGATGTGTTACAGTTTCTCTTTAAAATGCAGCTGTTTCTAAAAAGTTGCGGTGCTCTGCGAGATGCAGTTAAAAATGAAATACAGTGATTGGAAATTTTTTTCAATGCTGTATTTAATTAAAATACTATATGCACAGTTTCAACATCAAATGTTTGAATTTGAAGCCCGCAACACCGTGTAAGTGCTCAGCAACTACGATGGTCACGTGTCGTAGTTTGTAAGAAAAATGTTTTCTCAGTCTTGCTTGATAAAGGCTTTTATCTGCTTGGCCACTGAGGGCATCCTTTATCATTTTTCTTTGTTTATCAGGGGGCTAAATGTTTTCTGTGGGTGGTAGGTCAGGTGACAGGCACCTTTACTGCCTGGATGCTGTAATATGTGCAGGAAGTGGTTTAACATTGTATAGTTTAAATAAACAAGGTCTTTCATTAAAAAAAAAAAAAGACAATGGGGTTCATTCACTAGCATGTGCAGAAATGTCCTTACCCTGCTAACAGAGCAAGTGCACACACAAAATTATAGTTAGATACAGTAAACGTTCACACCACTGTGCATTGTGTTTGCTATCTGCAGTCTGTGTAGTGAGACACAAACTGTGCTGGTTAAAAAGAAAAAAAAAAGATATAATAAAAGAAAACCTATTGAGAATAAACACATTAGCTGGAAGAATGAAGCAGGTGGTGAAAGGCATCAGTACAGCATGGATTCATGCATACAACACAATATGCAAATGAGGTTGCAGCATATTTATTTAAGCATTTACAGGTTGCCATATATATGTCCCACACCTGGGAGGACTTGATGGGCAATCACATGATGGCATGCACTTTGCATCAAAAATTAACTCAGGTCAAATGAGGTTTTTCTTTATGAACACATGACAATAGTTATTTGCTATAACATATAATATAATATTCTTTTTTACTAATGTCCCCCAAAATCATTAAAGAGGTCATAGTCAATTAAGATGGCTGTCATTGTTATGCTGCCACTTTATATAATATATGTTTTTTGAACATGTTTTTGTACTGTGATTGGAGATTGCTGGAGTACACGGACAAGAATCCCACAGAGAGATTTAGCTTTTTTCATCTCTTAGCGACAAAGAAAATGTGAGCGCTACAGTGGGAAATAATAACTTACTAAAACCTCAACTCAATTCCAAGTGAATTTACTGTATTAAAACCATTTCTGCTGCTGTTACAATTTAACTAACATCGGGGGAAGATGATGAAAAGCTTTGAGACGGCTGACAAAAGGCTGTTGGAGGCTGACAGATGTAAAGTGATGGGAGCAGGAAAGGAGTGACAGAGACAGACTGGAACAGAAGACACGGAGGAAGAAGTATCTGTCCTTCAAGGCACAGAAGTGGAACTTGTTTGCAGAAAATTGAGGTGAAGTTGTAGAGACAGTGACAGATGTACTATGTGCTGGTGCCTGAAGCATGACCACAGGGTTGAAATACTTTGTAAGCATGCACAACATCCGCACATGCATGAGCACAGGCATACACACTCTCGTGCACGCACTGTGTAGAGGAATCCTCTCTAAAAGTGAAAGAGATGAAATTAGAAAAAAGGGGAAAAAATCTAACTTAGTTCGTATCCAATAAATGTCACTGAAGACACTCAGCATACTTTTTTGTGCCCGCAGGGACCCTAGTGGACCCTGGGAAATGAACATATGTCCTGTTGACCTCAGCCACTTGATTCAATCATGGAGAGCTTTATTGAGGTGAAGGCAAAGTCACAGCTTGTGTACTCCAAAGGTTATTGGGTAGTATAACAGTTTTAGGTTCAGTAAGAGAGAAAAATAAATGTTATTCTTAATGAAATTGGACATTGTCATTTGCTAGAGGAAAGTGAGGCTCATTGCAGGGCTGAAGGTTAAGCAGCAACACTGCAGTGATGAAGTAATGAGCCACAGGGAAAGACATCCATACAGAACCGAGACTCGTCATGCAATTAGAGCGTCCCACAAGATTTCTCTGTTTGTATACACAATTTATTGGTATATGAACTAATACATTATTCATACTATTAACAGATGTGCTCTACAGAACCATGTGTCCCCTGCTCACCAGCAGATGTTGCAACCCTGTTATTTTGACTTCATGAGTCTATATTGAAGCATACCACTTGTCATAACTTGACAGTTTACAGGAAGCTTACGAGCTGAAATTAGGGAGCATTTCATAACCCTTTTTTTCAGTATGCTGTAACTCAAGAAACTATTTTTGATCTATTATTGTTAATATTTTATCTTGTTATTTTTTATATTAATATATTAATTAACACCTACTGATAGGACACACTCAATATTGTAATGTACTCTATTTTTGTTAGAAAGACAGACTATGGAAAACTGTAGTAAATATGTAATAAGTATGCATAGTATCACTAATATAATATTATAATGTAATACTGGATGTGAAAATCTGCTTTAATGCTCAATATAAATGGGACCCAAATGGTGGTATTAGCTAGGTGTAGTCTACTGTGACAGTTATACCAAAGAAGCTGAAACTGAGTAGAATATCCTTTTGGTCTCAGTCACTGATAATTATTATAGTGTGACATAAATTGCTGATGAATTGGAGGGTTGCTGGGCCACAGAAAATATTTCTGAGCCACTGTTGGCTTGTGGCTACACTCTAGAGAGTTGTAGCTGGGAAGTCAGTGGAAGCCATATGAAGTACTAATTACACAAATGCGTTACATTAATAGACATGTCCACTGTATTACTCTCTTTGACATGGACAATGAGATATGCTTACCCCAGTCACCCTGTCAGATTGGCAGCTTGTGATGGGACCATGTCTTTTCTCTGTGGTTGAAATCTTGTGCTAAAACTGAGCAGGTTCAGGAGATACACAAGGCAGCAAAGACAGAGAGGTGGCTTCTTAGAGTGCTTGTCCCCCTCTGACTGCCCCTATCCCTTAAATGATGTCTCTTTAGTTCAGATGGCTGTCACTGCCGCTGACAACATCCTGTCTCCAGTCACTCTGGATAAATGGAGTAAGAGACTTTAAGTGGCAGTAGAGTGGTATATCACAGGAACGCTGTCATTTTCGCTCCATATGGACGGGAAGCGATGTTGTTTTATAGACAACCACCGACACGTTGCAAATGGTCTTCAATTCACAGCCACAGAGCCACATATCAGTATTTATTTCTAATTGCCTGTGACAGTCTGTGGAAGCTGTGCTATCCTCTCGTTCCTGATCCTGTGTTCCGCTCCCTTATTCCCTCCCTGTTGGTCTATGGTTAGATCAGTCAGTGAATAAGTATCACACTCCAGGGACAGCTGGTTTGTGTTTACAGTCTGGAGACTGGGGGCGAGTGCTCTTCAAGTATTGTCTAAACAGTTTTAGTTGCTCTATTCCCCTCAGCTGAGCTTTTCCAAGAGCCAAGTTTGTACCAGACTGTCAGGACGTAGGGAAAGACTTTGTTTGGCTTGCAAAGGCTTGGTGAAAGGAGAAGGGAAGTAAAGTACTCAAGAGCCTCTGACAAAGACCATATGGCTCCTGGGTGTGTGGCCATATAATCATGACGCAAAAGCTAGCCCTTAGTCTGTGTCTGTGTGTATATTTTATGAGAATTGGGCTGTATATGTATGCATGCTAACCGAAAACAACAGTTGGAGCGTCATGATAGAGGAAAAGACTGACCTTCACATTTTTACACTCTGGGTGATTACTGAATGACAACATTAATTGCAACCATCTTGCTTTCCATATAGTTTCTCTAAACAAAAGAATATTGTGTGTATGTGTGTGTGTCTCTGTGTATGCATGTGTGTGTGTTTAAACCAGCAGAAAGAAAAAACAAAACTGATGAATCTACTTTTATATATGATCACACATATGTCATTTAGGTTCACTGTAGGAACCCAGTTTTACGTGGCATATTGTGTATTGTAGTCATGATATGATTTTTGAATGATTTTTGTGTAGAGTTTGCTTCTGTGTGCCCATATATGAGTGGCATAAAATATATATTAGCACATCTCTCCCTCGTTTGCCTTGCATCTCTTCATTTCTTCTCCGCCCATTTAATCATGCTAGGCAGCATTTTGCATTTAATTAATGTATTCTGCTCTAATTGTTGCCTGTTAGATACTGTTTGGCTTGTCCCATTTCCCCTGACAATAAATCCTCCCCTCGTCTTTCACGCTCTAAACAAAGAACTTTCTTGGTGGTTGGATTTTGTTGCATCCTTAGAGCAGTAATACAACCTGATTTTATCTATTTCCAATAAAACCCTGCGCTCGTTGTGTCAGGTTGCTCTGATGTCATATGCCTTTTATGCTCACCTCTTTGCTGATTTGTAACTTTGCACAAGAAGCAGCATTAACATGCTTAACTGTAGCAGTGCATCTAATAAGTGAATCAATTAACAACAAAAACCCCATCATCAAGTAAAAACTTCTGACAAACCATTTACGGACATAAATTATGATGCGTCTGCTGTGCCATTTTGCTTGTGAAACTGTCACTGTGAAAATATTAAGTGCTTGCAGCGTGTCGTAGTAATCCCGCTGTCACCAACAGAAGAGTGATGTCTGTGCACTTGCTAAGATATTAGCATTATCCATCCTCTATCTGTCACACCACAGTCACCAGCACCCACCAGTCTTATGTGTGCTCGGGGTTAATGCTAACACCCTCAGGTGCCAAACGTTTTGCCTTTTTTTCACTTTGTGTCTCATCGTATCAGCTGCTGAAAGTTGGGTGTTGTTGTGTTGAAATAAATAAAGAAATAACTCTATGCACAACTCTGACAGTCCCTTCAGGCCATTAAAATGAAAAATGAACACTCTCCCAGATGGCAGGCTGCGTAATTGTGGTTTGATGATTGTTTGTTAGTGTTTGTGAATTAAATGCCAACTTTTTGGACTATCATTAAGCACATCAAAATTCTAATGCGATCTACTAGAGGCGGGCATTTTTATTTTATTCCTGTCAAACATAATCAAATCTTATATGTTGTGAATAAATACCAGACAGCCAAATTGCTGGAAAATTCATCTCAGCGTTTATTGTTTGTTATTAACCGTCTTTGAAGCGATACAGTTTAGAAAAACAGATCCTTTCAGTGCCGTTCGCGTTTTGCTTAACAAAGTAAAATTGGGATGCCATTAGAGTAAAACGCTTAGCTTTTGCTTCAAAGGCACGTAGCTTCTCTGGTATTATAGCCATCATTGCTCATCTGAAATAGGAAACATTAATTAGTTTTTGCACAATCAAACAGTGATTTAAGATGATTAAGCTAGTTTATACCATTTCTGAATATTATATTAATTATGTAATTATTTTCTTAGGTCCCTGTTGCCAAGATACAAGATTCTGAATATAGGTTTGGTAAATTCATAAAATCAGAATTGGCTAAATACATTTGCAGTTATTTATTTAGGTGATGAAAATAAATATCACTTTCGCCACAGTAAACTGGGCTGGTCTTACTATAAAGTAAATTACATATAGTTTGAAACAAATACTGAACAAATGTTATATTTTAAACATCATTACTGAAGCACACTATAAACAAATGTGCTATAATGAGGCCGATGATCAGTGTTGACTTCAAGGTAATTCAAATTAGAGTGTTACCATGATCCCATTACATTTTTGTTGAACACTGTAATAGTCATGTAATGCAGTATTGTACTAATATATTAACATAGTTACATATAAAAAAAAAATCAACACACCCATCTCCTGTGGCTTTGTGCTGGGATCACCCAACTTGAGATTGTGTAGAGGAATGGCAAAAGTGTGCTGGGGAACATATTTACACAAGTGGGAAAAATGAACTTATGTGATTGGAATTTCAGTTTTATTGAAAAGGATAAGAATGTGATGTTAAAGTGCAAACTAGCCACTGCTGCTAAGACATAAACCCGTACCAAGTATGTGGAAAGACAATATACTTACCTCTTTAATGTACAATCAGTAATACTTGATTTGTAAAGTTTAAATTTTACAGATTTTACAGGTTATTATCTGGCAGTGAGTGCATGTTGCTGGGTAATACAAAAGTAATGCAACAAGTAGTGTAAAAAACTACTTTGTTCAGCAAAGGAACATTTTTAAGTAACATAAGGTGTAATGCTGTCACTTTTTGGAGTAACAAGCACATTTAATCAGACAACACTAATGGAGAAATAATACGAGAAACTGAGAATATCTCAGCTGAGTATTTTCACAGAACTCACACTACATAAAAGCACTGAGAGACACTTGGAATCAGAGATGTGAGCAGTTTCTAGTGCAGCAGCAGTGTAATTGACTGTGTATGCAGTGTTGTTCCTACTGCTTACCTACCACAACCAACGATTCGGGTATCTTCTCTAATAGGCTGCAGATGTGGTAATTTATAACATGCAGCAAAAATGGGGGGAAAAAAGAGTGAGAGTGGGTGCATGTAGGGGGGTTGTAGGGGTGTGGTGGGTTCTCCCTGGAAAGGGGAATAATGAGATGAACAGTTCCAAGGCACCACATTCTTGTGTCTGCCTGGCTGTCAGTTCTGCATCCCCTATTTTCTGCCATTTTCTTCCTGCTTCTCCTCCTTCTGGAGCATCGTTACCTCGCTCCTGAGGGAATACTTGCCGACATGTTTGCGAAGGAGCTGCTGTTTGCTGAGAAGCTTTGATGACCGTTAATGTGTCCTCCATTGTAAAATTGCCATACCTACTACTGTACAAACTGTATGCATGTGTGTGAGGGAGATGGTAAAACAAAGGTGTGCCTGTGTGTTTTCATGTTGATGCTCTGCCTTCCTTAGTTTTTTTTAACATTAATATTGTAGCACATGAAAAAAAAAAAGCGAAACATTGTTGTCATTGTGAATGTTTCCAATCCCTAAAACATAATTGAATAATAACAGACAATTTTTCATTTTACCTTTTTTACATTTTATGATATTGTTTCAAATATGCAAGTTCAATCATTTTTCCAATTAGTTGCTAGTGTGGCTGTAGCAGAAACGAAAACTCACAGCCTTTGTTTTCTTGGCTGGGTTCTTCCACCCTCACCCACAAAATAAATTCTTCTCTGTCATCAAGGCCAATTTCAGGGTCTGTGTCATGTTGTGCGAGACAGACAATTGAATGAAAGCCTTCTCCAATCTACAACAACCTAGCAATCAGGTACAAGTGTCTGCAAACACAATTGCAGTATATGCTTACAAGTAGGCTTTCTATCCCATTGATTCTCTCAAATGTATGGCAGTATTTTATCTTGAAATGATACAGAATATGAAAAGACATTTCTTAATGCAATTTCCATCTGCCAATAGATCCCTGCTCTGTTTGGCCATCCTCTCTCAATCTGTGCTTTTCTTTGTAGAGTATTTGCTTTACTGGTTCTCCCAGAATTCCCAAGGCTATCACAGAAATATAACAAAGAGGCACAAATGCAGACAATATATTAGAAGGAACTCTGGAAGCTTAAGGAGAGGATAAAGCTGAGAAAAGTAAGACACACTGAGGAGAAACTGGAAATAATTAAAAGGATATTCTGAGTGATATGGCCTTTGGCACTGTGACTTTGTATTCATTTATACAAATATTAATGCCCCTCCACCCCCAACCACACACACACACACACACATACTCATTTTCATATCGTAGTGAGGACATCTCATTGACATAATGCTTCCCCTAGCTGCTTACCCTAACCCTTACCCAACCATAACTAAATATTAACCCTGACACTAAAACCAAATTTTAAGCGTCAAAAATGCCTTCAAACTCATTGGGATGCACATTTTGTCCCTATAGTATAGTAGCATGACAATGCTCTGTCCTCTCAAAGATGTCTAGACATGTACACACACACACACACACACACACACACACACACACACACACACACACACACACACACATTAAAAGCAGGTAATGTGCCTATAGTCAATGTGCCCCCCCACTATTTAATGAGATATGCAAAACATGTCAGAATTCAAGTCATTTTCAAAACAGCAATCTACTGACAATTTACCACAGTCAACCATAACAACAATACTGTCATGCACCAATATTACTTTTTGGTGGAGTTTATTATAATGTCTCTTGTATTGTTGTAGTGCTTTGTTATTTTCTTGCGGTAACATGTTTTCAGGGTGTGATATCCAATTTAAATATTTGCATTGTACTAATAAACATTTGCCTCCATTTCTGCTTCATGGTTTGCTACTGAGGCAAAACGACATTTACAGCTGATCTGTCAGATGATATTCCATCATAGTCACTTGTTTTCAAAGTTAAGGATGATAAGGAGACTTTTTAGAGCTCATTTTATGCATGTAGAGTTTATATTAATTGATCAGCTTCTGAGAAAAAAACATTAATGAATCCTGTTAGAACGGTCTATGTAATGTATGACTCCAGCACTAGTCCCCCTAGTAATGTAGTGGGGCTTTCTTGAAATGATGTGGTCAGAGTAATGAACAAATGATAGCTGTAATCTGTCAAACAATGGAAAATGACATAAATATCCCTTACATCAATCTTGCCTGGGAGTTAACTAGATGTAAAAATGTAAAAAAGTACAAAAGGAAAAAAAATCTCGTTTTAAAAAATGGTCCAGATGAGTCCACATGACTGTTAAGGTGGCTATGGGTCATGTAAGTGCAACAACCACCTTAAGAAAAACTAAATAAATGCATGACACAGTGGGTTGAGAGTGAGAGGCAGAATGAAGTGCCAACCGCAGCTTTATGGTTTGGGAAAACAGGGCCCAGGTGTTCCCAGTTGGTGCTGACAAGCTGTGCCCTGCCCACCAGGGCGCTGGAACACATGCAGAGAAAAAGGTTGCGGGTCGGGCAGAGGCCGTCACACGTGGGTCAGTAACAGGAACGCATTTTCACTGGAAACTGATATATATGCAAAGTACCATTGTTAATCAAACTTTAAATATTGCATTTCATAGCAAAATTTACTACGTTTAGGAAAAAAGAAATCGTATTAAATACAGAAGCTTTGTTTGTACTAACATGAAATTTCAACATCTGGTCCACACTGACTAGGTTGAAAAACATTTTTTTCAAATCTCTGCTTGATGGCACCACTATCTTCTAGAGCAGCATTATGTATAGCAGCAGATGAATGACAGACAGGTATGCTCTCACAACCTAATGTGCAAATTGTCTCAGCTGTAGAGTGCTAATGTTGTTTGCTTTTAACAATACCTACACAAATTTATTTGAATTTTCCACTGAGAAAATACAACAAAAAAAAGAGCACATGCTTCCTTTGTTTCTCAGTATGAGATCATAGTTAAATATTATTAACCTTCATTCTTTATATGAGAGACAAGGGAGATAATACCACCAAGATCAAGTCAACCTAGAGAGTTAAGATATAGACGGCTGGCTCGTGCTTTTTGATAGTTTTACTACTTCAGTGAGATGTGTATTCTCTCAGATCTCACTATGCATGTCAAGTCTGAATGGGTCTCATGATACAACTGAGTGTCTGAATTTCATATTGACTGTAAGCAAACCTCCTCCTGGCAGGTTTTACATCTTCTCATGAAAGATTCACATGCTGATAAGAATTTTCTTCCAAGCTCCATATTCCTATATTTTATCCCAGTGGCTTCCAAGCAGAGCTGGTTAATTATAAGCCCACTGAATTCATTTGGAGTGAACAAATTGAGCCAGGTTTCATAGCTGGACTGATAATTGGATTGATCAGGTACTGGGAGGCAAAATCTCCCTCATCTAATTTAGTGCTGTGGATAAATAGTGCATTGACATAGAAAATGTTGAAATGTACCATTTTTTTCGTGTCCGCTTTTTGCATTCTCAGTACCATTACTTGATTGTCCAAGATTTAAAAAAAAATGGAAAGCTCCACATCCCTGCTGAGACTCCTGTGAACAACAAGATTCACTTTTTCTGTTTTTGCTCCGGGTTGGCATTTCAATACGTCCCCCTCCCCCTTATGGGCCTTCATCAAACCAATCTATGTCATATATGCCATGAAAAATGTCTCGCTAAAGGTCTTGAACTGAAATGTCGAGAGACAAGAACACATATACAACCACCTGTCATGCACGTCTTTTTTCACCCACTCTCTGCTTTGTGTGAGAGGCTTCTCAAGATGAGTGCTTGTTTAATTGACAGCTGCTTCACTAACTGGTTCCCTTCACTGACAGATGAGGAAGTTTTTAGACTAATAGCCATTGGACACCTGCACCTCTTGTCAGCTTTCCTTGAGGTTTGTTGACACCGTGTGCGGAGACAGCGACTGTGATGCAGGAGTGCTGTCAGTCTGATGTCTTACACTCTTGCTGTCGCCCTTTTTTTTCTCCTCACATTCGTGCGATTTATAAATAGATGCTGAAAGCATGTGGTGTTCTTTTATTGTTGGAATACATTTTTTTTAAAATGTCTGTATACAATACAATTTTGATTGCTTTAAATTGTTCACAATGACAGAACTACAGATATCATTCCTTCTCTCCTTGCTGGCTTTTTCTTATATGAACAGAGCTCAGCCTCTGGGTAAGCCTCTCTGCCTTCTCTAGCCAGTGCTGCTCTGTTGGCATTGATTATCTCAGACCCGAGGTCTCCACTGTGTGTGCACCATATGTGTTTATGTGTTTCTCTGTCTCCAGCATTGCTGCATGCTGAGAAGGCAGATATCTCCAGAGGCACTGTAATAGAGCAGATACTATTGCCTGCCTCGCTTTGCCATGGGGGGAGTTGGAGGTGGTGTTGGATACTAGGGAGGAATGAAAAGGGAGAAAAAAATAGGGTAGAGGGCAAGGGATGAGAATATCTGATGCTTGCTTAAAGATACATATGAAATCCTATCTGTTTGATAAGCCTGTTTACTCCACATTTCACACCCATGACTGAATTGTGTGTCTTCAAGAGACATTGTAAATGTTGTGTACTTGTCTCGGTCTGGATCAGTGGTCGGTTTGCTGCCATTCATTTTGACATTATACATCTTTCATGTGTGAACTTAAGTAACAACTGAAAGATTGAGATTGTAGAAGAAGATTCAGTTCAATCAAATATTATTTATACAGCACCAAATCACAACAACAGACACCTCAAGGTGCTTTATATTGTAAGGTAGACCCTAATAATAATAATAATGGATTGGATTTATATAGCGCTTTTCAAGGCACCCAAAGCGCTTTACAATGCCACTATTCATTCACTCTCGCATTCATACACTGGTGGAGGCAAGCTACGGTTGTAGCCACAGCTGCCCTGGGGCAGACTGACAGAAGCGAGGCTGCCATTTCGCGCCATCGGCCCCTCTGGCCATCACCAGTAGGCAAGTAGGGTAAAGTGTCTTGCCCAAGGACACAACGACCAGGACAGAGAGCCCAGGGATCGAACCGGCGACCTTCCGGTTACAGATACGCTTCCCAACCCCCCTGAGCCACGGTCGCCCAACACCCTACAATAACAAATACAGAGAAAAACCCAACTATTATATGACCCCCTATGAGCAAGCACTTTGGCGACAGTGAGGGGAAAACGCTTTTAACAGGAAGAAACCTCCAGCAGAACCAGGCTCAGGGAGGGGCGGCAATCTGCTGTGACCGGTTGGAGTGAGAGAAGGAAGACAGGATAAAAGATGCTGTGGAAGAGAAACAGAGGTTAATAACAAGTATGGTTCAATGCAGACACACATAGTGAGTCAGAAAGGTGATTGAAGAAGAAATACTCAATGCATCACGGGAATACCCCAACAGCCTAATCACCTGGTCCAGCCCTAACTATATGCTTTAGCAAAAGCAAAGTTTTCCGCCTAATCTTAAAGTAGAGATAGTGTCTGTCTCTCGAATCCAAACTGGAAGCTGGTTCCATAGAAGAGGGGCCTGAAAACTAAAGGCTCTCCCTCTCATTCTACTTTTAAATACTCTAGGAACAACAAGTAAACCTGCAGTGCGAGAGCGAAGTACTATACGTCATTAAGATAAGATTGGGACTGATTATTCAAGACCTTGTATGTGAGGAGCAGGATTTTGAATTCAGTTCTGGATTTAACAGGGAGCTTCACTCTCTGTGATACGAGGGTGTGACAGAAGTACAGACACTGCTCCAAATTAGAAGGGAGTTAAGGTACTCTGGCCATCTGATTAGATTGCCTCTAGGTGCCTCCTATTGAAGGTCTAAACTGGGCATGGTCAGCTGGGATGAAACCTCAAAATTGGCTGAGAATCTGGTAGAGAGTTTATATCTCCAAGTTGGAATGGGAGTGCTTGGGAATACCCAGCGATGAGCTTGAGAAAACTGCAGGGAACAGGGATGCCCAGCTTTTCCACTTTCCCTATTGCTACCAAGACATTAGGTTAAAGATGTACGCCTCACTGTTTTAAGATGTTCATCTCTGAAATGTTTTCATCTGTCCTAATGATGTGAAAAAGAAATCTGTTTGTAGAGTACCAACACAAAAGAAAAAGTATATTTATAATGTTCATGAATTAGTGTCCTTAACAGGACAGTTTCAGGACAGAGCAGAGTTTTAGAAGAAGCAGACCAAAACTGTGGTTAATGATTTTTTGGATAATACAGAATATAGTTCCAATGCAATGAGTAATGTTCTAGAAAGATATGTTGCTCTTGAGGTTTCATTATCTAGTATTTTCAGCGCTGTGAGCCTAACTACGAATTATACAGTATTTCCCTCCACTGCACTGGGCTGTAGCAGAAATCTCACAGCCAGTTATTCCCTGTAGTTGTTTGAGAACAGTTTGTTGTAAAGACCAAATGTAGGCAAGGTTGGTTATTGAAGTCAGAGGCATGTGCTTGGTTGAACATTTTCTTTGCAATTCATTTCCTTTATTAGGAATGCATAACTGTGAGAGGTATCTGTGTTTCATTCCTGTGTGTGAAGACCTTTATGTAGTTAAAGGCAACAGTGCCACTTGGTAACTCTGGTACTGAATTGCTTTTGGGAAGGTAAAGTGGAAGATGCTGTATGCACTCATGAACACACAGCAGGACATGTGGTGTACATTGTTTACAGTATACACAGTCTGCTGTTCAATAGTACTCCTTGTCACTCCCATTTGGTTTCTGAACAGAGCGACAAGCTCAAAAACACCAGGACTTTAACAGCCCATGCATGTTAGTCAGTACGCTTCAATGAAAGCTATTAAACATGGGCTACCTTCACCACAGACACCTACTGGGTCTAATCAAGGGTTTCAGTCCCAGTAAGGCTCACTGTTCTTTGCCTTGTAAATTACTGTAAGACTACCGTAAATGTATGTTGACCTCCCACTTTTTATTCGAACCCCCAAGCAATTGCATACTTATGTCAAGCAGAGCGGAAGAAAACAGCGTGTCCAACAACAAACCAATTAATTTGGACACATGCTGCCAAATGAGACAGTGAATTGAAATTAAGAGAATGGAAATCAACCAAGGCTAGATTTAAAAAAAATAAAAGCCTTTGTATGACGTGGAATGGTGCGCTTCATTGTGTGTGGGAGTGGGGGACTGGAGCATGAATGATATTTTACTCTGACCTCGTCTCAATGCTAATTCTCTCCTCTTTGTGTCGCTTTTTTTCTCTCTGCTGCCTATAGAGACATAAAAGACTCTCAACAGACTGTGAAGGACATTATTTAATTTTAGCCCACAATGCAAAAAGTGTCTTCCCAGAATAAGGTTATCCCTACCCCTAACTGCTCTCTTTCACATTTCTTCCTATTTGGATCCAGACAGTGCTGAGTCTGCTTAGAGCCAGACAGCTGAAGGGATTACAATGAACTAATTATAAGCCATCTATCCATAATTGCAGCAGATTATGCTATTATTCATACACAGCTTAGCTGCATAAAATGCTCTAACCGCCATCACATTACGTAGCATATATTGCTATGTATTATTCATTATTTGCACAGCTAAAACTAAATACCACATTTCAGTTTGAGTAGCCTTAAGGGTAAAGGATAACCAAATCTCATTACCGTATTACAGCTTTTTTCTCAGTCTGTAACATATCATTGATGACTCGATTAGGCTCATACATTGTGGGCACTGATGTGCAGAAATGAGGAGATGATACTGTCCATTCAGGTTATTGTTTTTGGAGATGTGCATGATTTGACTTCTAGGCTTAAGGTAATAAATAGAGTGTCAAGGAAAGCATTACAGCTTAACTTGTCTAAGCAATCCTGTCATCTCCTGTACCCCCTTACTTCCTTTGTTTATGTAATAATTGTTTTAAAAAAAAAAGTGGACTGGAGAAAACTACAATACAGTGCAAAAGTGAAGCAACTCCTCATTTCCCATTTTTTGTCTTCTACAGAGCCAGACTTTCTTGGATTTTTTTTAATGTGGTCTTGAGCAATAGTTCCTAAGGCTCTCTGAAGTTTTTCTTTGCATATCTACTGCTTTTTCACTAATTTTCAGTAGGATAGTGTGCAGGGTGAGGAAATTGGATAAGTGGAGGCCAAAAGAAGAAGTGGTAAGTCTTACAAAAACTATCAACAGTATCCGAGGCCTCATCAGAAATGTTCCGAATGGAAGGGTGGCTGTCAAGAAGCCCTTTATGAAGACATGAAAGAGCAGGAAAGGCTGAGGTATGCCAAATTACACAAGAACTGTTCTGAAAATCAGTGGCAAAAGGTCTTATGGAGTGATGAATTTGTGTTTAAAAGTTCTGACTCCAATCGCCAATCAACATGTACCAAGTAGGTCAAGAGAGGTGCAATAGTGAGTGTCTACAGCCATCACTGGAAGATGGTTTGGGGCTTCGTTTGTACAAGTCATGTTGGGGATCTTGTTGAAATTGATGGAATTATGAATGCTACTGTAATATCCACCTTTTGATCCACCAGGAAAACACGGATGCCAAACAAGCTGCCAATTCAATAGAAGTATACCTTGATAGAAAACACACAATGGGGCCTGTATTGAAGCAGTGTTATCTTGACATGGAATCAAACAAAAGGCAGTGAACATCCAAAGAAGAACTTTGAATGTCCTTCAGGAAGCCTGGAGAACTATTCCTCAAGACTTCTTCAAGCTAAGAAAGCTTGGATAATACAGTTCAGGCTTTCGCGGAAGAGTAAATGTGCTTATATTGATTTTCAAACTCTGCTTTAGTCTTTCCATGTATGTTTGTGCTAATCAATTGTGACATCAGGTTTCCATTTTTCTAGCAACATTTAAAGAAATTAGGTGTCGCTCAAGAAATTTGCATGGTGGTGTACAATTTTACAAGTAAACCTGGAAATCTGTTTTCTTCATTGAGTAGTTCTAGTAAGGTACATTGAAACACTGTTAATGGTTTACTAGACTAATGGCCATTGCCTATAAGCTGTTTGGTCCAACAGTACAAGTATATTCCACTCACATCAAATGGTGAAGTGTACTGGAGTAGAGCTTTATGGTGTTTCTGTCTTGTTTGAATATGCAATCAATCAGAATCAGAATCAGAATCAGAATACTTTATTGATCCCTGGGGGAAATTATTTTTTGTTACAGTGCTCCATTTTAAACCAACATTAAGACAAGACAGACAATACGCTAACTAAGAATAGTGCAATATATACATATATATACATACATACATACATAAGTCACTTATAAATAAATATTTGGAAAAGAAACGTGTAGTTGTAGCAGCAAACAGTGTGTTAAGTGGATGCGTTGTACAGGGAGATGGCCACAGGCAGGAATGATTTCCTGTGTCGTTCAGTGGTGCTTTTCGGTAATCTCAGTCTCTCACTGAACGAGCTCCTGTGACTGACCAACATGTCATGGAGTGGGTGGGAGACAAAATCATCATTTTCATTCAAAGCAGACATTCTATATTCCCTGGCAAGGAGGCCGCATAGTGTTGTGTACTGAGTAAAACTATTAAATATTAGTCTGATTTGTACAGTTAACCTTTAGATTATTGAATAAGAGCTATAAACAGCTTAAAAGAGTCACAAATGCTATATCGGAGTGAAAGAGAAACTATTTCAAGAAGCCTAACTATTGGTTGAACCTTATTGGTTGGAACAATAATTATCAAGCATTCTTTAACAGCTTTGTTAGCATGGCCAAATATTAAGATTGAAATGCCAAACAAAGAAAAAAGAAGCAGGTTTTTCTCATCTCCGGTTGTTTTGGAAGAAAAAGATTGGGAATAATTGATCTGGTGGTCTTAGGCGTTACTTTAGTTATCAGCAACAAAATGCCTACCTCTTTTCTGCTTCTTTGTATGGTTCTTGTTTATGACTTTGCAGAACCAGAGCAAAATCAATCCCCTGCCTCAGAGCCTTGTGTCCTTAGTGACCACATTGACTAAACTTTGCTTTCAGCATCCCAAAAAACTCATTTTACTAGTGAGATCATACCCACTTACCCAAGTTACAAAGCAGAGAAAGCACTTGAGGGTTTCAGTGGGAATGGAATAGATGCCATTTGCCCTTCTACAATTCACTGTGTAATCAAAATGATTTTTGTGCTGCTACAGTATTTAAAGAAAAATGATTACCACATTATAAAATATTGGTTGTAGTCATATTTGAATATCAGCCAAAGATCTTATTGTGTGATCTTCTGCTTTTGAGACAAGTTTTACAGCTGCCATAGAAGTGCAGAAAATACCAAATATACCATGTAAGCTAATCATTATTGAATAACCTGACAAAACATCTGTGATATCAGAACTTGTGTATACATCATTTCAGTCTCATGCTACTTTTGCTTACTTTTCTATAATTGTCCTGTATGGCGAGTGGGATAAGGAAAGAAATGGTTGGTAACATACCAGTAAAAGAGTCTTGGCTAAACATCGAGAATGATTCACAAATGACCAACAACTCTAACTACCCCAGGAGATTAACAACACCAGACAGAAATTTGTCCTTTGCGTAGGCTTCAATGGGATTAGAGGCAAAGTGAATATTTGCAGAGTATGGTACTGTGTGTTTGCGTGTCCTTCCATCCATCTGCATCCCTGCGTTTCCAGGCTGACAGTATGTTGTTTATCAACCTGGCTGGTTTTTAAAATAATCTATTTAGCAGTATGTTCACTTTGCTCCCTCCTACCTCCTACCCATCAGAGCAGCTGTCTCTGTGCACATGGTGCAGCAAGCCAACCTTAACGTTTTCTTTGCACTGCTGCTAAAACCAATTAAATTTACAGCAAAGAATTCGCCAGATTCTAAAGCTCAGCCCGCCCCGCCCTCTTTCTTTCCCCCTGGTGTGTGTATTCATGTGTGCATCTGTGTTTGCATGCCACCAAGGGCAATGTTAAGAGCTGATCAGGTGGGAATGTGACATACTTTCAGCTTGTGTGTGCGCCTGTCTGTTTGCTAATCCATATGGGCGCAGCACTAATTAAATCCAGAGGCTCAGCCATTCACACCAGTGACTGCTTGGCACTGAGCAAAAAAAAAAAAAAAAAAAAAAAAATCTGCTGGTGTTCTGTCAGGTAATATGACAAAACCAGCAGGGAGAGTTTTAGTGAGCGTGTGTGTTGATGTCAGTGAAGGAGACCAGGGTGTCGTTTTTGGGCTGCAAAATGATTTTGTTTGGGTACAGAGGGAGCAAGCTCATCTATAGAGGCAGAAACCTTAATTCTAGTCCAGTGTTTGTAGATTGAACAGTCAGATTGGCAGCTGATGATGTAGGTATTTGTGTAAGAGGAAAGCTTGTGTCAGCAGGGTTAATAGCAGAGGGGGACATCATGTCACACGAGGCACCTCTCGGCTGAGCCAAGCCGGTCAGAGTCACCGAGACAGACTGGCTTGTCTCTGGAAGTGGATGCCTCACTCAGCAATTTCCAGGCCTTATCAAATCTAACCAGTATAAATGTTGCCTTCTCGCTTCCCTGACCTCCCTGACTCCCTAAAGCTTTTTCCAGCCTTCTTCCATCTCCACAGTAGAAACTTATTACCGGGGTTATAAGTGACATGTTTTTGCCCCCAGATTTATTTTCTGAGTGCATCCTTTCTATTTTGCTTTTTCTCTCTCTCTTTTCTTTTTTAGCAGGAAATGCTTTGCTGTTGTGTGCAGATGCTGTGAGTAATGGCACTTCTCTGAAGGGATTCTATAATGTCTTTTTGATGTGTTTCTCGCTTTCTTTCGTTTCTTTTTTAATCAGGAATGTGTTCGTGTACTCTACACATTGTGCGATATGCTTGATTAGCCTGCTTGTGAGGGCTAATGTGTTGGTTTATTGGCATTGTGTTAACTGGATAAAGATTTATGGGGGGGCAGGCCAGCATGTGTTCTGCAGTTCACACAACACATAGATAAATAAAGGGAAATTGTGTCCATTTGTCACTGTCTCGGGCTGCTCGGGATGCCGTCTACCTGTGGAGTGCCGAGCCCAGCAGAGATGTGACAGTTTGTCCTTGTCGGTCTGTTATCGCGTTGTCTATCACGCCGACACCTGTAAGCTTGTTGCAGCCTCCTGCCTGCACTCCTATTGGTTCACTACTCCGAGGCAGAGGGCTACAAGGCTTGTTTGAACTCCTGCTGTTTGTGCTTGTACATTTTTAGAAGAGTTATCTCTGGTTAAATTTGTCGCTGTAATGAAGAGCTACATGGAACAGAAAACCAGCAGGATCAAGATCCATAGTTTCTATATTTTTGAGGTGGGAATTATTTGTACACACTTTTTTTTTTTTCCAAATTCAGCACAGAGAGTCATTTTTTGATTGGCATTTCAGCTTCTTAAAATAACTAGATGGAGAAAGTGGATCCTTTATGTGTGAAAGTATTGCAGCTACTTGTGTCTCCAACTCCACCGGATGATTTGCTTCAATTAACTTTTTTTTTTCAGTATTTCTCCCAGACCACAATCTATCTGTAACCTCAGTACAGTGAAGCATAAAAATAAACTTTAATTGAGTCTGAATTCTCTGACTCTTCAGTGACAACGATTTGCAAACATATTACTTTGTCAATCAAAACGGTATTACTAATGCCCTTAACGTTTCTAACAAAACATATTTGCGGCAAATTAGTACTGTGAAAACATAATTTCTAGGAGACGGGATTGTTTACTAAGCGGAATCCTCCTGTTATTTCCTCGGGGATATAAGTTATGGGACAAAATTGGGGGGAAAAAAGCTTCTCATGCACAATATTTGCTGAGTTTATCAGAAGCAACAGCAGTTTCTTGGGAACATGGAATAACTGGGTAAGTATCAAGTTTAATGGTAGCTTTCATGACTGCATGAACAGAGGAAAGTTAAACCTAAGCAGTTTTATTTTTTAAAAAAAGAAAAAAAGCTGCATTACCCCTTATTAGTTAAAGATTAACAAATAAAAGAATAAGCAAAGAAAAAACCCTTCAAGTTAAAACATTAATTTTAAGGTTTTTATTTGAGATATCAGACACTGCACTGTGAAGCGTTCTTTTTGCTTTCGTGTTCGGCAGTTTTCAATTCATTTTTTTGTACCCCCCTTTTTCATAGATGGAGTAGAGAGACACTGAAGCAGAGACAAACATGAAGCCACAGTGCAGTTGTGCGGTTTACTCTGGTATTCTGCAGACACTGGATCCATTAGGAGGGTTTTCAGGGTGGGGGGTGGAGAATGCACAACAGAGCTGGAAGAGAAAATGAGGAAAGCTCAGGCCTAAAAAAAAAAAAAAATAACAGGGAGGAAAATCTAGCCTTGCCGAAAGACTTTACAGCAGGTTTGAAGTAGAGGAAAAGAAAAGAAGATAGGGAGGAACAAAGCCCTGGGAGATTGTGAGATGGCTTAGAGGAAACAAAAGGAGATGAGAGTAAGTAGAGATTGAAGTTAGAAGACAGGAAAACACAAGGGGGGGAATGAAAAGCGATGAGGGTGTATGCAAGGGTAAGATGGAGAGATGAGAGAAGGAGAGCTGGTGGGTGGCTGATTCAGCTTATCTTTGCGATGATGGGGAATCACAGGCACATGGCAGGACCTGCATAAGAAAAATCGCAAATGAAGAATGTTTGCAACTTTCGACATCACATTACAGCAAAGCGCCATCAAGAAATATCCAGGTGTGAACTTGTCTTAACCAAAATTGCTAATGACTCACACCACTGACCCTGGTTTGGCCTGCTAATTTGCACACACGCAGTTAGATGAGTCACCTAATGTTAAAGCAGAATAAATGCAGGCATTTATTTCAGCAGCGCTTATTCGTGGGATACCTCACCCTAATGAAAAGGCAGAATATCTGCATGCACACTTAGTGATCTTTCCTGTGGTGCCCAAATTATACCCTCCTCCCCTGTCATCGCCAGAGCCTTGCACACCACCGGGTGGGAGTTTCACAGTATTGGAGGCTTGGCATACCTGGAGGTTAGCGTCTTCCGACAGCACATCAGCCAGTCATATTTAAGTGGAATCAAACATCGATGGATGAGTGTCTGTAGCCACGGGGCTGTAAGCAGTGTTTGTGATGGAGAGCAAATGACAGGCGCTGTATTCACAGCATTTTCCAAAGCGCTTCATGTAATTACGGACAGTCCTCAAGGATGTTCTTCTGCTCACTTTGTTCACTTTCGTACGAACATTCCCACATGCAAATGTCCACTCTTCCCAATTACTCCTCTGACCACGACATCAAACGGAATGAGCTATCAGAGACGAGCTCTGCGAAGCGTTCCAATATAAAAATATTTTCTTCGTATAATCACATTTTTCTCATCCCTTTCCATATCGTTTTGGAGCCTTCTCCCTTTTCCCTCCCCCACACCTATCCATGGACTCCAATCGTCAGAAAGACAAATTACCCATTGGGCTGCTCTTTTAGCTGTGCTTTCTGTACAATAATCAATTTGAGGTTGAGGGAAAGGAGAAGGCTAGAAAAACGTGAAATTATTCATCAGGGTCTCTCAGTAGCGGGGTTGAAGCGGTGCGGGGGATGGTAGGGGCTATGTTGTCCTCCACGAGAGATAATTAGGAAGAAGACCAGAAAGCAGAATTAAGGGGAGGACTGCAGGCCACAGTGAAGGCAGGGCGGGGGGAGACTAGAGATTGAGAGTAGTTGGTGCAGAGAGCAGTTTGTCGGGATATTTGGAAATCTTGAGGTGGTGTTTGGCTTGTTGTCCCAGCAACAGACAGATACACAAGGCAGAATGGAGGCTAGATAGCTGCGACTAGCGATGAGTGAAGGGGAACTGTGAGGAGGAGGACGAGCTATGAGGGGAGCATGGCTTTGAGTTAGCTTCAGTTAAACGAGTCAGGAGAAGAGGATAGGAGCGTGCACAGAAAAAAAATGAGCCAGGCTGTGTCTCATGACAAGTGTTTATTCAGAGTCCTCTTGTTTCCTACCAATTACGGGGCTGGGGGCCGCTCCGGCACAAATCCTCCTGGTTGTCTTCCCTCCTATGCTCCATTTGCAATTTTGGATCACTTAAACATCTTGACCATGGATGTTTACATACGTGTCTTTACTCTTCGAGTCTACCTGTCTGGCATTTTGACACATGTGCTTAACATATAAATGTGTGCGTAATTATCGCTTTCATGTGTTTAGTTATCCTTTGTGTGTTTATCTCATGTTAATTACTTGTATTATCTGGAAACCCGCGTTTGCTCTGTTCTGATCTGTACCCTTCCCCGTGCTGCTGCAATGACCCAATTTCCCAAGAGGGATCATTAAAGTTTCATCTTTCACCCCTCATTCATTTCTCTTCCCATTCATTCCTCCCTGGCGCAGCTCGGTCAAAACCAAACAAGCTTGTTGTAATACCCGATTTCTGTTCCCATTCCTACTCTAAATTACTGGTTTTTAGCTTCGTCATGACTTGAAGGGCTTCTAAGTGCCAAAGACTACTGCTCCTAGGCTGTTTTTCCCCCCTAAACCATTAACAGGGCATAGATTTTATTTGTGCATCACTTATTAGGTTTTAAATGATCATTTATTTCATTTCTGATGACCTCTGGCAGTTCATGGTAATAAGGTGTTTAGATATTTATGTTTATCCAGTGCTATTTTTTTGGTGGAAAGCCCTTTTTCCAGAAGAATAATTTTTTTAAAGATAGAAAAAAAGAGAGAAATGCTTGCAAAGCATGACTGAAGCACCGATGCTTGCCAGAACATCCTATTATCAATATCTGACACTTGATACGAAGCACTAAATGGATGTAAATCAGCCAATGATTCGTTTTTCCCCCACTTTTTGCTGCATCTTTTCACACATCCTTCAGTTACGCGGAAATTATCGATGGTGCAGTGTCAAACCTTTCGTGTCTTGGGTTCGTGTAAATCTGCTATCACTTCATGCAGTGTCAGCATCTTTGCATGTTCTTAAACCGCAGTTTCTCCCGTTTGAATGAAAGCATGGGCTCTGGTGTGTTGTGGTGCATAATGTATATCTGTCAGCCACTGTAATATCCTCTGGAATATAATGCTGTAGTCTCAAAATATTTGCGTGAACACCATCCGTTGTTCCGTCTCGTACTTTTCTCTGATTTATATTAGGCTTTTTTCCCTCTCTTTTCTTTTTTTCCTGGCACACCACAGTGCATTACATATTTGCCCACAGCCTCTTTCTCTCCTGGGCCTTGAGTTGTCTCTCAGATTGATGATGAGGGAGAGACTAGGGCACCTCTGGGTACATTAAGATGCAGAACATAGCTGTAACTATGAATGTGTATATTGCGTGTGATTTGTGTGTGTGTGTGCATGTGTGTGAGAGTGCGTGTGTGTTTTAGCACATAACTCCTGCATATTTTGGCACCTGCCTCACCATAAAGCAAACAGTGACTACAAAGTTGTCTTATCCAGTGTTACAATGACTATACCTCTTTGTTTCTTTGTGTCTATATCTCCACTCTCCTGCTTCTGTCTTTGTCTGGCTCACTTTTCTCTTTGTTACAATACATTGCCCTCCCCACTACCAGCTCTTCCTGATCCTCCTCCTCCTCGCTTTGTGACCTAGGTGCACTCTTCCCTTGGAGCATCTCTCCTGGGTTTTGCACTTTATTATTTCCATTGCTACCCACTTTGTCTTCTTTCACAAACAAAGGCCAGGTAGAAATTAGGGTAGATACTCATTTAAACAAAGAGTTGCCCACTCAGGGTTAGATTTATGCTCTGTCTGCAGGGTGTAATTGCACATACCCTAAACTTTGCCCCTCTCTTCTCTTTGTGTACAGTTCATGAAAGGTGCTTATTTAGAAATCAAGCTAGCCCAAGGAGATTTTCCAAACACTATTCTAAGGTCATGCTGCTCAAACAAAGGTTTCTATGGGCCAAAATGCTGGAATACATTTGTCTCAAGGTCTGACTACTGTCTACTATCCAATTCTTTTGTTTTGCCAAACAAAGCCGGTAAAGTCTTTCACACCAATCTTTCTCCTTCAGGGGGACTCATTGGACCTATTAGTGGAAAATCTGCAAATGTGTTTTTGTGTCTGCGAAAAAAATTAATTGACATACTCGCACACGTACTTACACGGACGCCTCCCTCCGCTTACCACATTTTATCTACTCGTTAATGTTCCCAATTACTCTGTCAAACACTGCCAACGTTTTGCAGCGTGGCACGCTTATTGAAATGGTAATGCAACCAACTCAAAGTGAAAGTCTTTCATTCGCTGACTTCTAAGTGGATTTATTCATGACAATTTACTGTTCTCATGCAGGATTACACTAATGAGAGGGTTAAAGTATGGTGTGTGTGTGTGTGTGTGTGTGTGTGTGTGCGCGCGTGTGGCTTTTCTGCTTTCATGTGAGGGACTCTTGCCCCAGAGAGAGAGGGCCACTCTTCGACTGCCTCCAGTTCTCTCCATTATTCAGAAGAAGAGGACTTGATTGGGTTTTGTACCATTCCCATTCTCACTGACATGCATTTCCTGCTTTCTAAAGGATTCAGGTGTTTGCTATTGCTGTCACAATTAATAGTTATGTTATGTTTCCTTTTGTGAGGTTTTTGATGCTTTATATCACTAACAAGTGTATATCCTGACAGCCTCAATACAAATCTCAGTAAATTACATCGCACATGGAATAGGCTTCAGGAGTAACAAAGGAAAGCTAACTCGGGACCGTACAGAAAGCCACCTTCTGGCATGAGATGCAGTTCTAATAAGCAGGTGTTTTTAGGTGAGATCTCAGCATATAGATCATTATGTGTTGCGTTAAACAGTTCCTGAGTTTTCCACCCATCTAACCAGAGTCCTGTTTTAGCCGCATTATTCAGTTTTATATTTTATTGCGTTAGCGAGTGGCTATATGGATTTATTCCATTTGGTCTAAAAGCGCTTGGTGTGCAAAGTGGGTGCTATTTCCAAAGTAACGGGTGAAAAGCACAGACACAACCCACACACATTTTGTTTAGACTTCTAAAAGATAAATTAATGCAAGGCTTGCATCACTAGAATCCTGAAGTAGTGCTTCATCCTTGCAAATAAAAGACTGCAGGAAAATAATGGCAACCTCATACCTTTAGTAGATTATATTTCACTAACATGTTTCATTGAACGCTGCATTTTCACAATTATTATGTGCCCTAAGGAAGGAAAACGTTCCCTGAATGCATTTGCACTTATTAAATTGACCAAACGGGGTCTGATTTATTCTCTGTTCATTTATTTTGTCCAATACAATCTTGATTTAATTAAATGGCACACCTTGGCGAAAATTAATTAAAAAAATACTTGAAAATAATTAGCTTGTTTAATAATTGTGTGTATTCAGTGCCTGCAAGATGAAGCAGTATAATACAAATAATTTTAATTTAAAAAGAAAGGTGTGAGGCAATCCCTTTTGATGACAGGACACCGTGTTGTAAAACTATGGGTTTTCACATTCCTGCGTCATTTTAAATCTAAAGGTAGTTATTTCTCATGTCACTTGCACACACTATTTGTTTTGCAGTGCTGCAACACAACTTTTATACCTTATAATGACGCTATTGTAACAATTTATGAAGTATATATACAGTATGACATCAGAGATAGGTATGTAATCGGCAGGCCTGATTATCACTACTGCAAATTAAAACATTATACCATTAGAGCAGAAACAATAGTTGTAATGCAAGGTACATTAAGGTGTGTGTTAACACACAACCTTCACCAGAGTGGATGTCCCAGCAAATTCAGGTCAGACCATAGTGTAACCATGCAATCTCATCTACAGCCCACAGTTAGCATGCTAAATCCTAAAGTTCACAACAGCACAATTACAAAATGACTCAACAAGTATGTCTTACTTGGAAGGACTGCCAAAAGAAGGCTTCTTCTCTCTAAAAAGGACACAGCAGCACAAGACTTGTGGAATATTTTCCTTTGCACAGCACATGAGCATGACACGTCATACTGTCAAGTATAACTGTCAAATATAACTGTCAAGCACAGTGGTGGAAGGGTGATGATTTGGGCTTGTTTTGTAGCCACAGGACCCGAGCAACTTGCAGTCATTGAGCTGACAATGAACTCAAAGTCAGATGTGGGACCATCGGTCTGACAGCTAAAGGCTGGCACAAATTGTGTCATACAACACAATTGATATCCCAAGCGCAGCTGTATTCTCCAATGTGAAGCCATCTGTCTAACAGCTAAAGCATGGACACAAAAGAAGTCATACAAAAGAATGATGTTGCAGAATGATCCCAAGCACACTATCATATCAAAAACTGAATGGCTGAAAAAAAAATACAACGAAAAGAAATGTAAAAGTTGTTGCTGTGACCCATTTTTTGTCGAGATGTCAAAGTAAATGAAATGCTGTGGTGGGAATTTAAGGATGAATGCCCCTGAACTTTAACTGAAAGAGAACTGAAAGTGTAAAGAAAAATGGGCCAAAAAAGGGGGTTCTATCAGATATAAAATGTATGGATTGTACTTCATTTTTAAGTTAGCTGCTTAATTAAAATTTTAAATAAGAAAATATTTCTGGTCATGTGGGAAATTACATGAAAAATCAGTGAGAACTGCCCACCTGATCTCGTCAGAATCAGCACTTCTTCTTTGACTCTTTTTTTATTTAGTCCGAAACAATTGCCAAATGATAACTGTCAGATTATTTTTATTCAAGAAATTAAAACCACAATAAAGTGAATGAGTGATCACTATACAACATGTATAAAGGTGTCGTTTCCACATTTAACTTTGACCTTTTGCTGACGGTATGAGAAAAAGTCCAGTCCAGTCATGACATCAGAAAATGATGCTTTCCCAGCTAATCTTCATGTGCATGTGAGTCATAAGCTGATCAAAGTCAGTCCACATAGGAATTTAACTTGAAGACTCAACACACCACCTAGTGTTCTGACAAAACCTGATAGATCTGTATACCTATACAGGTGGCATTTTAACAAAGCTACGTTGCCACGAGACAACCTATTGCAGAAATCAGTCATTGTAAGAACTGGAGGAGCCTGTGGACCTATTTAATGCCTTACAGCCAGAGCTAGTTTGCAACAAACCAACAGCAGTCACATTCTGACTCCATAAAAGCTCTTTGAATGGTCTACATTTTCTATTTTGATGCCAACAAAGCACACGTAATAGTACACTGCAAATCCAACAAGAAAGTCCCAGCAAGATGCAGCCATACTTTACTACTGCAACAGCGTCAGCAGTGCCATATTTGGCAAACATCTATGATAATGTATGGTGCCTTGTATTATTTCTAGGTGTTGAGGAAAAAGATATTCATCTAGAAACAATCATTTCCTGACTTTGTAGAAAAGAGATACCCAGATTATACATCATGTGACATCTGAAAATGGAAACAGGCTGACAGTACAAACTAACAGAGGTAGAGAAATAAACTGCATCAGAGCAAAACTAGAAGGCAAGAAAGCAAGGCCACCGCATTGGTGTATTTTTTTTTTTTAAAAGAGAGACTATCAAAAAATGGATGGATGAACCTGTATTATGTTTGTTTTGACAAGCCAAGTATGATATATATACCCACACAGTTGGTATGTGTTATTTGTATGTATTGACGTGTCTCTTCTCCTGAACGTGTTTTTTTCGCAACCAAATATATCCAAGACAGTAATTGACAACTCTACTAACCCTATTAGAGCTGTTCAGCCTCTGTTTCACCCAGCTCTTCTGCCACTTCACTAATTCTCCTAATCTTCTTCATGCTCGTCTGTCTTTTCATATCTCCCCTCTCCTTATTCTCACTGCAATGCTTTACCTCTTAGAGAGGGATGGGATGAGTGAAGAAGATTAAAATAGAGGTCACGCAATCCTTTTAGCTGGTTTTAATATCTGCTCCTCGAATGATATGTTCTGCACGTACATCAACAGGATTAGAGTGTCAGAACTTCCAAGAACTGATGAAGCAGTGCATCTATCCCTGTACGCACATTCACATGGCACCATGGTACACATCCCCTGCCAGGATGTAGTGCTGCTTAGCAGATGATATGCTTGTCCATTTTGCACATACAGTGTCTTTTTTCAGTTATTGTCTTTTCTTTTATACATATGTGTGTTTTAAAGAAGAGAAATAAGCAACAGTGCCAGCATTATCATTCCCTAACAGAGGATTTCGATGTATTGAGGCATTAAAGGGTCGTTCTCTGAATCTAAAAGGTAAGGACAGCAACAGAAAAGCGAAAGTTCAGTATTAAAAGACCCTGCAAATATTATAACATGGAACTTTATCATATGAAGTGAGCTACAATATTGAGTTAATTGGTTCGCCAAACAAAGATAGATATATGGCCCTGTGTGCAAGAAAATGTTTGCCCTGGGACCGTTTTTTTAAATAATAATTTCATTGTGGAAAATGAAATTCAAATTGGAGAGCCCATGGAGGACAAGCAAGGAATTTTTGTTAGTTTATGAGCCTTATGCACTGTCTTCTAGATGCTTGTGTTTATTTTACAAATCTCCTGTGGCATAGTTATGAGACTGAGCTCATGTATGTATTCTAATTTGTATGTGTGAGACTCTTTTATTGGATTTGCTTGGTTGCAATTCTTATTATGTTATTGGCTTTGGTGGGTGCTTGCAAAGGAGAACAGGGCCCACTGGACCTCCCGTGTGAGAGTACAGTATGTGTTTGTTGGTCTCACTCTCTCGCTCTCTCTCTTTTTTCAGTCTATATTACGAACTATTAGACATGAGCTGCGCATATTGGTTTTTCTGTGAAGCAGCTGTTTCTCTCAAAGCTTTCTGCCTCTCCAGACTAGTTTTTTAAGAGCAAGGAGAAGAAGAGGAGGTGGTGGTAGTGGAGGAGGGTGGTTCATGGTGGATAAACACACCAGGGGGTGGGGGTAGCAAGAGGTCAGGAGATAGATTGTGAGAAAAGCCAAGGATTTCATATCTACTGGGACTGAACGATAGCCGTATTTTCAAGGTTAGCTTTGGGTATTTATTGCATGCCCGTTTTCAAGTTGCTGCTCTGTGATATTTTAGTCAATAAGGGCTGGTTTGTATTTGAGCTGAAACAACAGGAAATGTTTTAAGCACTGAGCGCATTAAAATTTCACAATGTCAGTTCTTATTTTCGGTTAATATTACTTGCTCTTATAATATCATGTTTTTTGTGCGGTCATTGTGAGGAGTGCCAGGAAACAGACAGAACCACAATACTGCTAAGCATCTGCCTCTTGCCCTTTTCATTTCAGTATGTACACATCACAGACAGGCTGAGGCTGATCTATAGTAACAGTTTAGCATTTTGGGAACCCAAATGAACCAATAATCAGTAGAAGGTTAAAAGACAGTCGCTACTATCTTACTATCGGAAATGTCCTACAAGTGACTCCTTTACGGTGGCCCTGAGAGGCCAAACGGACTGCAACTTAAGAAAACACCAGCAATAAGAAAAACGCTGCAAAAGCACACAAAGCACAACAGACATAGGAAAAACGACAACAGAAATAGGAAAAAAGAAAACAGAAATAGACTCTGTGTGCCTTAGCATATGCTGTTTCCGGTGGGGAAACTCCTGTATAGCGCTTCGTTTCCGGTGTGATATTCGCTCCTTGTTTACGGTCGGGTTTTCCAAAACAAGTCAACCGAATAGATGAATCAAGCGGTGATTTACATTTCTAAAGATGTCTTGGGCATTTACCGAATATATCTGTAGATGATGTTCATTGACTTGTCAATATTTTTTTCCCCACGCCTCAGAGCAAAAGAGAGAAATAATTCAAATTCTATATTTCTCAGCATTTGTATACAGTGGTCCCTCGTTTATCGCGGGTGTTATGTTCTAAAAATAACCAGCGATAGGTGAAATCCGCAAAGTAGTATCTTGGTTATCTTCTTCAGAGTCACACTGCAAAATTGATCATTTAATTTTTTTATGACACAGCAATGGTGAGTGTTCGCACACTCCGCTCTTTGTAACTTAACACGATCTTACCGTTTTCGTGTTTTGGACATGATTTTGGAGTCCTTCGCAGTAGCGACTGACCACAAAGTAAGGCTACCGGAAATGTACAACCCTACACCCGGTCTTAAAACAGGAAGTAAGCATTTTCTTGTGCACAGGGTCTATTGGAAAAAAACAGATTTCCAAAAGCACAAGCGAAGTGTTTCTAGGGAGACAATAACCCGACAGACCAGTTGCAGGAAAACAAAACATGGTAGGTGTGTTTTATCATGATTCATATAATACTGATGACGGATTTTTAGGCTAATAGTTAGGCTAACACACTTACCTCTCATCTTTTCTTTCCTCACAAAACCGATAGATCCTCCACTTCTTTTAAGTGTCTCCCAGCGCAATTCTTAGCATATTTTGGTTCCTGCAACTGGTCTGTCGGGTTATTGTCTCCCCAGAAACACTTCCCTTGTTATTTTGGAAATCTGTATTTTCCTATTTCCGTTTTATTTTTTCCTATTTCCGTTGTCATTTTTCATATTTCCATTGTGTTTTGTGTGCTTTTGCTGCGTTTTTCTTATTGCTGGTGTTTTCTTAAGTTGCAGTCCATTTGGCCTCTCAGGGCCACCATACTCCTTCCTTTTTTTTTCCCGTTTCAGTTTTTGTACTGATAAACTAGATGTTAAGCTAAATGGCTACTAGATAGCTTTGTAGGATATACAATGATTTTTTTTCTCCATTTAAGTCTTAACCAAAACAGCAATTAAGCATTACAATGTTAACCTAATATAAAAAAAACCCATTAGATATTAGGTCAACTCCTCTGACGAGTAAGGAATATAACTAAATATCTTTCTAGTAGTAGGTTATTGCAATAGACTATGAGGGTAAAGTGCTATAACAAGATATAAGATTTATGAAAATACACATCAACCAGGTGATAAAAATGCCAAAGTGCTCTGCTTTGCTTTCTTTAAAATACTAAAAAGGACATTTTTCTCCAATATAGCTCAAGGTGAAATCTGATTTTAACCATTTTTAACCATCAGTGTCTTAAGGTAATATCACTATTGACTTTGGGACATAAAAGTTATGTTTTATTATTGCAGTATGCAATAACTGTTACTGCTACAGGATAGCAAATAGTAAATTGAGGAGTAAATTGAGACCATCACCACAAAAGGTGTATATGGCTGTCGTATACAATGATAGTGTGATAAGGTTACTGTCTGTGGCATATCTCAGGCCTGTCCTGATTTGATCGTATTTCTTTGGTCTAGTTGGACTCTATAGAGAGGATTATTGGAGCCCTGCTACAGTAGGCCTTTCAAGCTGTGGTTCAGGCTCCAGAGGACTAACAACAAGTCAGACGCTGTCAGATCCCAACTAGTGAGGCCAAGGGCTGATACTTTGAAGTGGGCTATGCAATTCTCATCTGGAGGGATCAGATTGAGGGAGAAAAAAAGACGAGGAGAGGTGCAAAGCTTGAGCTAAACAGGCAAGTTGGGTAGGCCTCAGAAGCTGGTGAGGTGGTTTTCACTGAATCAGACCTACGTGGATGCTACATACCATCAAAAACATACGAAATTCCTGTTCATTATGCAGCTTGTGGAATACACAAGTATGATTTGTTTCTAAAACGGAGTGCAGAGCCCTAAAATATGCAAGGCATGTACAAAGAGAATGGAAAATCAGATTACACTAAAAGTTTTTAAAGTTGGCGGGAGGACACAAAAGAAATCATAATAGTTCTGGTTCTGCAATCAAAGCATGCTGAGAAAAATATATGGTAAGAAAGAAGGTTTAATTTGTGCTGATTGTTCCTTGCATAATTCTTCAAATCCTCTTAAAATCAGTATGATTTTCTTTTATTATTATTATTATTCTCCATGTAGCTTGGTCATGCAAATGCTGCTGACTTGGGAAGATTTAAGGCTAGACAGTGTTGTCTAGCCTTAAATCTTTAAATCTCTGAGCAACATCACTCCCAAAAAGTAGGTTGTCAGGATATGCTTCTAGATAAGCCGAAATTATATTAATTGTGTGGAGCCAGTAGATGACGAGAGAAGACAGTAATGTAAGAAAACAGGAGGATTTGACGACTGTTGAGAAACTGGAGAGAAGAAAACAGTCTTAGTATGCATAGTTTAGGTTTGGAGATCACAGTACATGCACTGGTGTGTGCTTTCATGGTTTTTACTTGGGCATGCATAATTTCCTATTATAATGTAACAGGCAGATACTTTTTCCAAACTCAACATAAACAGTCAGTTTTACAATCACAGCTTTTAGATTATCTGTGTACTTACCCAGCACAATAGCATGACATGGAAAAACTAACCAGTTTCTCCTTGTTCACACACACACACACACACACACACACACACACACACACATACAAATGGGTGCACACTTACAAAGACATTCCTTCCTAACCTTCATATGCTCCCTCTGATTTTAATCCTTATCTCTTCTAGTCTTATTTCTTATGCTAACTGCAATGCTATCACTGAAACTGAATCTTTAACAAAGGGGTTTATGGATGCAGTCCAGGCTTTCGATTTCTGTGAAAACATTTGGCCCTCACACAATAGTAAAAGCAGATGTGCAACCCACCATTGGAATTAAGCGATAATATCAGTCAATCAGTCAACATGCACGCACACAGTGTGCACAGAATTATGACGGTCTCCCTTTCTTCCTGTCTGAGGTAACCCCAACCATGTTTTTCGCGTCCCACGGGGAGTGCCTTTTATCATGCGACATTGTGGTGTCGGCAGTATTGGGGGGAGTCGGGGAGCGGGGGTGAGGTGGGGTGGGGTTGTCAGACAGCTGTTTCCCATCAGCACTCAGTCAGGCGGTCGCAACCCTCCTCAGAGGATCAGAGGGGGCAACGCAGCGAAGTGAGTCTCAGAGATATGCGTGGGCCAAAATACTTCCAATTAGAAGGTCATCCCAATTTGTTCTCTCATATCCACGGTGCTTATCAGGCGTCTCGGGCCCACTCGGTGTTATGCACAAAAAGAGGTGAATGGGTTGTTGCTGCCATATGGGAGTGATTATGCGTTTTCCTCATTGTTTCCTGTCTTTTCACCCCAGCTCTACTGAGTCTTGCTGCTATGCTTGGTCTGCGTTGGCTCGGCTCCCTCGGCTTGTTTCAGGTTCTAAGCCCCTCCTGTAATTTAAGTCCGGGAATGCTTAACAACAGTCACTCATGCACAGGCGTCTACATTAGCACATGTTGTTCACCTCATCAGTGGCAAAACTGTGCTCACCGATATGGAATTAAAGTTGTTTTTCATCAAAAGAACTTTCTTTTTCGTTTCTCTTCTACATATCCTAATTTCACTTTTATTCTTGCTGTAATTTTGCAAATGATAGCCCATTCAATATGATGCAAGAATCTAATAAAAAAAAAAACTGCTGCAGACACCACAACATAATGTCTATGGTGGAGACAGGAAAAAGCTCTCTCTGACCACCAGAGTTCACGCTGGAGTAGATGCGAGTTTGCTTTGTCTCTGATACAGCTGGTGGCTGGAAGATCTTTTTCTGCACACAACCTAGTCGTTGTGGAAAGATGATAAATTGCCGTGGTAGCTTTCCGCCTCCTGCTAGTGTAGGCTGCTGGATCCCACCTTTACTGCAGAGCTTTATATCTTCTCATCTTACTGTCAGCCATTAAGAACAAACTTTCTCAGCAGCTAGTCTCAACAGACCTTGCATGAGCGAAGGAGTAGTCCCACGAGGGATCCTGACAGGCTGATAAATGAATACAATTTAGATGAGTGGATAATACTGTACTAATATTATCAGATTACTAACAGTGTAGCTCTGTAAATTTATTTTGTGTAGGTGTTTGTGTGTCACTGTCAAAAAGTGGGATTGACAGAGCTAGTAAACAATCAACTGAAACTTGTATGGCTGTGTTTTTGACATGGGAAGTCAAGTACAAAATATCCTGCTGGTCAAGCTGTTAAAGACTTGGTATCGCAGCCCAGTTCTGCGAACAAGAAAAGGCGTTAATATTGTTACCAAGAGCAAAAAAGCAGCTTAAGTCCAAACTATAAAATTTGCACCTTAAAAATATTAGCTGCTAATGCCACATCACAAAAGTCATTGAAATAGACTTTTTGACACACTAAACACAGCCCCACTTGAAGACACCAATGATACGAGGAAGTATTCACCTTCTTAACATTATTAAAGTCCTCTCTGTTTCCTGTTCTGCTTGTCTGTGTTTTTTCCAGTCTTACGTGACGAATTTAGGCAGAATCCTGTTGACGTTATGGTTGCAGTGGGTGAGCCTGCGGTCCTGGAGTGCCAGCCACCCCGTGGACACCCCGAGCCCACAATCTCCTGGAGGAAAGATGGCTCCAACTTAGATGACAGAGATGAACGCATAACAGTAAAAGCAGCTATTTTGATTTCACACATTTCAACTAATGATAATTTATACTGTTGTTGTTATATCATTATATTCATGGGAAAGTGCAAGTCATTACATTGGAGATGCTAGAACGTTGACGCTATGTGAAGAACAAACTTTGACATGAAAATTGGTGGGGTTCAAAAAGCCTTTCAGTGTGAAATTCTGATGCTTAGTTGCCTTTTTTGTAACGTTAACATACAAATTAAAGCTCTGCAGGAATTTGGAAAAGCAACCCTGTGAAGTCGCAAGATAATTTTCTTGTGGTCACTGAAACCTTTTCTGGTTCTCATTACCAAAATGCTTGTAGGAATTTTGGAGAGATGATTTATTTGGCTCATACAAAACCTTAACCACAGAGCAGCACATCAGAAAAAAACCAAAAGTGTACATTATACTGTACAGGAAGGAACAGCATTGTGTGCTAATGTTAGCTACTGTATTGATGTATGGTCTTAGTCTAATGTATTAGGTCATGTGGCACGCGGCAGACAGCAGTGATTTTCCTTTTCATGCTTTTGTATACACTGAATTTATTTTGCATTTAATGGCTTCCTGCTCCTTTAACTTTGGAACAGAATCTGGTTTCAACAACTCAGATAGCTGTGTGCGTGCATGTGTGTGTGTCTGTGTGAGAGAGCTGATTTGTTTATTTGAGTCTTCTCTTCCATGCTCCCAGGAACACGCAGGAAATTCAAAGCTCATGTTAGTGTGGAGTGACAGGTAGAGCATCTCTGGGGAACTGTGATGGACAGAGCAGCTATCTCTGATTTAAGAAGAGGAAAGGATCAGAGCCAAGGGGGAGGCTCCTCTGAGGGAAATACAAAGGCTGCTTTTCCCTTTGTACTTACGTGCCTGGCTTCGTCCTCCCTGATCATCTTTTCTATATGGAAATGTGTCTTTGCCATGAGTGTTCTCTCAAAGACATTACTTACTGTACAAAGACCAAAGGAGTCTACCACAAGTGATTCATGGCTACTTTAAACCCTTTTGAGTGTTTCCCTTGTGGCCTTTAGCTGTCAGTTATTAATAGTGATATGCAGATCAAGTTGTGAGTTAACAGTTGGATTGAATTTTATGGATTTTAATTAAAAAGCTGAGTGTCTTCATTGCAGGAAAATACGTACACATCACACTAAGGCAGCTAATGTGTTTTCCCTCAGGGTATCTAAGACTATGTAAAAAAGAAATAGAAGACACCGAGGCACAAGAGGAAGAAAAGCTGAGGTTTCAGTGTCCGAGATGGAGGACTGACAAACCACATTTTCATTTCTTTGCAGTGGAATTTTTGCTAAAAATGAGGAGCGGTCAGTCGAGGAAATAAAAAAGCTCTCAGTCTACTCTTTAATCAGCTGCTAAAGTTACAAGTGCAGTAAACAGAAAAAAAAAGTTGCAGAGCATAAGTATAACATTAGCCAGTGGCAATGGTTAGATCATCTTTGCAATCCTCGAGAAAGACTTGCAGCAAGGGGTAACTCGCAAAACCCTTTCTCCAGGATTTAAATAGGTAATCTCAATGAGCCAAAGTCAGTAAACTCTTTGAAATGTAGAAAAGAAATGAGACCAAATAAGAAACCTTTTAACTCACATTGCACTAGTTTGAAAAAGAGCCTGTGGTATATCTGTCTGTGTCCTCCAGTCCCTCTGCAACCCTGAATTGGATAAGCAGTTAAGAAAATGAGTGGATGGATGGGTTATTCATGAATCATTCACAGCAGCTTAAACACCCGCATTGCATTATGTTTTTAGTGAAATACAGAGCGTTTTATTTTAGTGGCTATAATGTAACTCCAAACATCCAACCCTAATCCAGTGAATACTGACAGGAATGGCTGAATCTGCAATACTAGTTCCCAAATTCCCCCACGTGCCCCCTGTGATTACCAGTGGTTGGCAATGTGCATCTCAAGTACACACAACCACAAGTCACCCCGCAATTTATTAAGTCTTCCTCTTAAAACCGCATGATTTACAACAGATTTGAAATGGTATCCACTCTTAGGCCACTCTTGGTCTTTTTATTTTTCAATTTTTTTATTTATTTGGTGGACAGTGTCAGCCGTTTGTGGTGGAAGGTTAGCCTGGAGGAGGCTGACTAATAAATGAAAGGCTGCTGGTTTTATCCCTGCAGCAGCAATTTAATGATGTATTCCATCTGTAAGCTTGAGAGTTGAGAGTTCCTACGGAGCCAGGTGCTGTCTGGCATGTTGCTGAATTACTCAATGGACGCAGCTCTGTAGGCAGCCTTGACCTCTGAACTGCGTTAAGAAATGGCAGCGCTGCAGTGTGTGTCGTGTCCCTAGCAAGAATGCATGAATAGTTTGAGCAGGGAAGAAGCAATCTAAGAGCATAATAACTGGGCTGAGAGTTTAATTGAAGTTGATGCCTGGTTTCACATGTCTGGTTGCAGAGAATGGCTTTGTGTTTGTTTGGAGGTCAGCATGTTTCCCTTCTCCAGTTTCTCATCTACTCACTACTGCTCTGCTGTCACCTCTAACACCAAGCTGCTGCATACTATCAGTAGAGGATCTCACATTCAAAGTACCTCAAAGACATGGTGTGTGGAGGCGTGTGGTGGACAGAAAGGGCTGAAAGCAGTGGGCCACCCCAGTAGCTTACCTGGTAGATCGCGGATTTCTCACTGAGCCTGAGTCCTTTTGTGCAGAGCCTTGGGTTTGAATGTAGGGTGGGCTCTTTGCTGCATGTCATTCCTTCTTTCTCTTTCATGCCTCTGCTGTCTATCTCAACTACATCTACCAAATAAAGAAGAAATGCCAATAAAAAATAAACATGAATGTGTGGGTGTGCCTGTGCCTGTGTGTGTGTGTGTGTGTGTGTGTGTGTGTGTGTGTGTGTGTGTGTGTGTGTGTGTGTGTGTGTGTGTGCGTGTGTGTGTGTTTGCCGATATGCTTAGAGAAAAGTTTGGGAAAGGCAAAGTAGGCTGACAGAACATCTAAGGAGTGTCTCTACAAAGAGGCAGTCCCTTTGTTCCCAGGGTTCTCATGTAGTGCTAGATATGAATTATGTAATTTCATAATGGGTGACCTTCTGTGCAGATTGAAAGGCAGTGAAAATTCTATTCCTAAGCAATAGAGAGCCAGATCAATGCGCACAGGCTTACACAACACCATGCACTTCTTTTTAAACAAGGGACAGTCAAAGATGTGACCATGCAAAAGACGGCATCATACTTTCAAGTAAACATGTCAAAAAGAAAACTTGAGCTGAGGCATATTTTATCGCAGAATACACAAATAGCAGCCAGATTAATACACGCTTTATGGATGTGATACTCTGTTAGTAATTCACAAACACGGTACACATACAGATGGCTAGATCCTCCACAAATACAGCTGTGCAAATATTGATTTTTTTTCTGTTGTCTTTTAGATTCGGAGTGGCAAACTAATGATCACCAACACTAGGAAGAGTGATGCAGGGAAATACATCTGCGTTGGAACCAACATGGTGGGAGAGAGGGAGAGTGAGATTGCCGAACTCACGGTGCTTGGTAAAATATGCAGCTTTTTGATTGCATTTCACAATGTTGCAGTACTTCACTTAGTCTGAGTACTTCCAGTTCTCAGTGCCTTGCCAGTCCACTGTACAATGCTTTTTTCACTGGGGTATAATAACCCATTAATTATTTTGATTATGCAGCTCTACCACCCAGTCTACCAGCTTTAGCAAATTTCCCCACTGAACATGCACTGAACATCTAACAGTGCTACATCTAATGTTATAACCTTTCAGTATAAGAGCTCCCTATGGTACTGTGCTTCTTCTAGTGCCGCCTCCTGCTTCTAGCCTCTATTCTCAATCCCCCACTTATTTTCCCAACACTTTCCATTAGAATAGAGCTCTTATCTGTACCACATCGTTAGATGGCCTTGGTTCAGGTTGCAAATATACAATGTAGTGGCTCAAAGAGCCTGTCAAATAAATGTGGAAAATCCCGCTGAATGCAGAAGCATATTAACATATGCTGTTTTCTGGGCTGTACAAAATAAATGGCAGATAAATATATGATTATCTATAGAATTTCATGTCAAACCTGATTTTATTGTATTTATTTAATCCCAGCAACTAATAATTTATACTTATTTGGGTGAAAAGTTGAACCACTCAAAAATAACATACTGATTATAAAAGTTTGTTCAAAACTCAAATGTACCTCAAATGATTTGAAAAAGTTATTAATATGAAGGACTTTTTCTGCTTGTTCAGAGGGGTTAAAATCAGATGACTTTGGAAGAAAGTTCATGACAGACAGCATTTCATGGTCTTCTACTACAATAGGCCTTGAGAAGCCATAACATGCATTAGATCCCATTATTCTGCTGTAATGTGAATCGCACTGCACAAGCATTTGATCTTTTCCCCAAAAGTGTTTTGTAGACAGCTACTCATTCTCTGTGACTGCCTTGAACCAGAACATTTCACAGAACTTTTGCTGGTTGTAGTCCTGCTTTCTGTATCTCAAACAAGTTGCTTTGCAATTTTTAACTTTTGCAAAACTTGATGTATTGATGTTCTGTTGGTGTGCATAGTCCTCAGTCCAGCCATGATATGATGCAGAGGAGAATAGAATAACAATCTGACTTCTGACGCTTCAGCTGTTCGAACACGCTGTTTCCCACACAGAGTACTCAGTAATAAACTCTCAACCATATTTATAATAGGTGAACAATTGCAGCAAGTGGATTTACTTGGGTGAGCCTTTGATGAGTAGATTAAATCAGTCTGAGTGCCGACTGATCCCTGCTTCAAAGGATTTGATATGATCCAAGACGTCTTTCCATTTTTGTCAGCTTTTCAATACTCATACCTTCTGAGCCCACAAACACGATGAATTTGATCCTGTAATGATGTTTGTTCCTCTTACTACTGTGCTGCCATATAGAGCGTCCGACCTTTGTGAAGCGGCCCAGCAGTGTAGTGGTGCTGGCAGAGGAGAGTGTGGAGTTCAGCTGTGTTGTCCAAGGAGACCCTGTTCCCACTGTCCGCTGGAGGAGAGATGATTCTGACCTGCCTAAGGGCAGGTAACACACAAAAACCCTCTACATTCAGTAACTGACCATGCAAACATGGTGTTTCCACTTGTTCTTTCATCTCTTGGGCATGTGTGTGTGTGCATGTCTGTCCTGCCAGCAGATTTGAAATCCTAGAGGACCATACCTTGATTGTTCGCCAAGTGACCTCTGCAGACGAAGGCTCTTATACATGTGTGGTGGAGAACATGGTTGGGAAGTCTGAAGCGTCTGCCACGCTCACTGTACATGGTCAGTGCAACCCAGCCTTCACACTTAATGCTCTACAATCGAAGCACCTTCTTCTCATGTATATGCAGTCCACATATTTTTTTTCAAGGCCTCAGGTTTCATTTTAATGGATGAGAAGTGTTTGCCTAAGAGTTGTTCCTAACAGGAGACCTAATCCTGTGTCATAGTGTCACAAATTTACCAAGAAATGACTTTTACACAGCCGGGCGTTCAGCATGACCACACTTTCATCATTGTGCCTTCTTGTACCGAATAATTGTTTCTAGGGTGTGTTTGTCTTAAGGCCTGAGGGTCATATAACAACAGCTAAGAAGTCATAATAAAAGTTTGTTTGTGCAAACTAAAATGAGCATCAGAAGGAAATGTTCGTGACTGCAGGAGCTAAATTAATTTGGTCTAAGCTGTAATGCCACAATGACACCCTTAAGTTCTTAAATCAATGACAGGAAATAGGCAGTGAGATATCTCTCATGGTTGCACATGCAAACCAGTACGCATAAATACACACATACAGAGAAGCAGTTGGTGACATATACTGCAAAGACAGTAGGACTTAATTAAAGACGAGCTGGTTACATGCTGGGGACTGACATGGTTCCAATTACATTGTCTTCCTCCTCCTCCAAAAACCTGAGAAAATGAGCATCGGGGGGGGGGGGGGGGGGGGGGGGCATAGCTAAATTTGGCAAACAATGGAAAAGACCAGGAATACAGCATTTGATGTTGTATTACTAGATTAAAAAGATAGTTATTTTAGTGAATGCATGTTTCATATTAAAAAAGAAGAAAAGAAAAAAAAGCCCAACCTCTGTATGGCTCAAATCATAGTCACAACCCTAACCACAGAATCATTTTTACTGACCTAGAACATTTGGTTGATATTAAACAATTGCCATTATAAACAGTTGTAGTAAGCCAAGTAGCTTAGTCATAATAATTTTGCACAAGTTCCAAGTATGACATTGTTCTGGAATTACTAAATTAATATGTATTTATTCTGCCTGTATTACCTCTCTCTACTTTTCTCTCTCTCTCTCTACTCTAGAGATGTGGATAGATATGGCTATTTATAGAGAGGGTGCTTAAGCCATGCTTTACCACCGTATCCACAGCAGTGTAGCACTGTAGTTCCAAAAGCAGCTGGTTAGCAAGCAATTCATTGCACTATAAATCTAGCTTTGACATCTTAAGATTTCCAGTGTTTCCCATCTACAAATGCATGTTTGTTAGTGTGGAAATTTTACAGTAGCTCCTACTTTTCCCCTCTATCCAGACACAATGCTTCATCCGCATCTCACCCTTTATGAGTTTTATGTCCTCATTAACCAATTGTACGTCTGTTAAACTATGCCTCTAGGCTGGCTGGCTCTGACTCAAACTGGCAATTACATGTGTTTTTCACACGTCACAGCCAATAAGTCTGCTGCACATAACTGGGGATAGACAGCCTGCTTTACTCTTTAACATCTGTGCTTTTCTTCCATTTCTTTAACGAGACATTGTGGGGGGTAACCTGTGTCACTTGAGATCCCTTTGAGAACACTAATCATATTTAAAAAAAAATCATACATCATACATCACACTTTATAAAAATAGAAGAGAAATAATAGTTTTGAAATGCTACTAACGACAATGATGAAGAATAACTGGAAGGATTATTGAATTGGCCTAGTGTGCACAGTGCAGGGTACCGAAGGGGCCAATGAGTTCCTAAGTAAGATCTTTTCATTTAACGTGACCAACAATGAAATCAGTAAAAGAAATTAAACAACTAGCTTTCACATACACACTACAGTCTTTCTGCATATTAGCGCAAATGTCAGAAACAGTCCAATCAAACATTAAATAGACCTCAACCTACCATGTGTCCATGTGATGTCCGCTGTTGCATTATTTTGCAGTGTGAAAATAGCTTGTATTATAGTCTGGTGAAATCACGGCAAGCAAGGCTGTTCTTCTGTCTGCACGCTCTACCCACACAGCACCATCACATAAAGCAGACAGAGCATTTCCTAAAGTAAAGCAGGTCGTCTCTTATGGAGCACCAACAGGGAGAAAGTGTAGCTTTGGACACCTGATGTGAACTACAGAGAAACTAAATGATTGCAAGCTCATGAACAGAAATACACAAACCAGCCACGGAGAGACAGAGCGAGAAAGGGAAAGAGATAGAGAACAACCACAAGGTGAAGCAGAATAATAACAAAGCACCTCTTTGACAGTTTATTTTGGAAGTCTTGCACATGTGATCAGGTGCCTACAGTTCCATAACCCTTCAATGAACTGTAGAAAAAAAATCTTTTAAAACTGTCCCTGCATCATTGCGATTGTGTGTGCATTGTGTGTATTCACCCTGATTATTCATTGCGCTGCTTTTTTGTGTGTCTTTTTTCCTTGTAGTCAATACTGGTAAGTTGTCGTCCATCCCTCACCCACCATCAGACAGCAACAAGAACTCATGAGTCCCTGTCACTGTCCTATCTTCACTGTAATTCCATCCACCACTACAGTATGTAATTCATGTTATGTGTGGGTAAATGAATAAAATATGTAAAGCTTTTCTCACACACACACACTAATGTTATAATGCTGAGAATGATAAAAAATGTGTAATGCTGACAGGTAATTAGGACCTCTCTTCTTCTGCAGTGCCCCCGGCTTTTGCCATTCGTCCCAGGAACCAGGTGGTGGCAGTGGGCAGGACGGTCACCTTCCAATGTGAGGCTACTGGCAACCCGCAGCCTGCTATTTTCTGGCAGAGGGAGGGCAGTGAGGTGAGACTGACCCTTAGTCTGTCATCACACTACTAAATCACTGCACAGTGTAAATAAAGATAATGAATGGCTAACTGTGATCTTCATCTCCCCTCTAGAGTCTTCTCTTCTCCTACCAGCCACCGCAGCCCTTTAGCCGGCTGTCCGTCTCCCAGATGGGCAGTTTGACCATTACCAATGTTCAACGTAATGATGGCGGCTTTTATAGCTGCCAGGCTCTTAACATCGCTGGCAGCGTTATTACCAAAGCGCTGCTGGAGGTTACAGACTGTGAGTAAAAGGAAGTGGTGATGGAGGGCAAAGGAGGGGACTTTTATGTAGCTCTTTTGCAGCTTCATTCTTTTGTCTTTTGGCTAAGTGGACTACATTGTGGCAGCAGTCTTGTTTTGTTGAGCAGGTAAATTAAAGTACAGTTTTGTTTTGGCTACAGACGGCAGTAATATGGGTGTGGTGGTTTGCCTTGGCTTCAGTCAGGAGAGGGATTTTATGAGATATTGTTCACATGTTGGGCTCAGAATAGTTGGTTTCTGCGGTGACTGTCTATAAAGAGTGTCTGTACTTACAGCGCTGTGCAAAAGTTTTGAGCCAGTCCTCAGTTCTTTATATTTACTTCCAAGGGGTCAGAATTTCTTGTAATATTTTTAAAGTGGTTTTGAGGAGTACCTCTGCAGTAGTTGTAGTAGTAGTAGTTATTTTAAAAAAATTTTTTTATGTTGGTTGCTTTTCCACATTAGTTTTATATTTTCAGATTAACACTTATCTGTTTATTTTTATTTATTTGTTGTTAACTCAAGCAACAGTATCTGTAAGTCAGGTCCTTTCACAAATGGGGGAAAAAATCCAGCAAAGACCTGACAATGGACCTGAAAGATGCATCTAGCTCTTCAGCTGATCTGTCTACTTTTGGATTAAGCCTCACCAGAAATGATCTCAGTGGAATGGTGGCTGTCAACTAGCCATTCTTAAGGAAAGGAAACAGGGAGAAGAGGCTGAGATATGACAAATTACATGAGAACCATGCTAAAAATTAGAGGCAACAGATGCAATGATGAATCCAAATTTGAAGGAGGTGCTTGGGAGAAGTACAACAGGAAGTGCTTACAGCCATCTGTAAAACATGGTGGAGGCTCTGTCGTGGTTTAAGTATCTTGTCAAAATGGATGTACTTATGCAGAATATGTGCCATCAGATTTTGATCCACCATGCAAAACCATCTGGACAGTGTCTGATTGGCAGCAGCTTCATTTTTCAGCAAGACAATGATACCACACTGCCAATGCAACAAAAGCATACCTGGATAGAAGAACTTGGGATTGTCTTGGCAATAAACAAAACAAAAGGCAGGCAGTATCCAAATAAGAGCTTTTTCTCATCCAAAGAAAAAGAGCTCATAGCGCCAAACAGTCATTGTAAGATATATTAAATTGTAAGGTAAAGACTCTACTTAAAGACATTACAAGAAAGCTTGCCTAAGAGAGTTCAGGCTGTGTTAAAGACTAAAGGTACTCATGCCAAATATTTTAGCTCATTAGAATTATGTATGTTTGCAAGTTTCAATAAATTGCTTCATGTGTTTCCGGTTTTCCCAGCAACATATAAAGAAATGTGTTTTGACTCAAGACTTTTGCACAATACTATATAAATCTTCTCTTAAAGAAACATTTCCCAACCTGCAATTGTGCAGTAAATAGTCTAAATAAAGATGGCTGCACTGATCATCATTAATCATTAGTTTGCCTTAACACAACACAGCACAGACTGGTTTATTGTACTCTAGATCTAGAGTTCAGTATATGAGGTTTTTATAGAAATTGGTCTGAGGGACTCTCATCCAAACTATACATGATGAAATAACTATGCTGATTGCCTTAAAAAGCAATTTGAATGTGCTCGGAGGCCTACAAAAGTAATTGCAGACACAAGTAATTGTGCACCTGTGTGGTGATGAATAACTACTTGTACGTCTGTGTGAGTTCTATGTACGTAAATACATTAAAGAAAATAATTGCTTCAGTTTTGAACAGACTGGTAATGCATCTACACATTGAGTGGATCAGTGCACCTCTGTCAGTTGTCGTGGACAGTATTCTGCCCATACCAATAATGTGTCCTGCAGCCACCTTAGTATGAAAGTGAGAGTCTATTCAGTAAAAAGGAGGTGGGCTGTTCATGGGTGTTTTTAGGATTTTTTCCAGCAGTCTGCACAGCTCTACACTCTCACTTGCACATTTGTTTTCTCTCCACTCTCCCCTCCCCTAAATTCTATCCATCCTACCACACGCCTCTCATCCCCATTTAGAGTAGTGCATTTGTATGGTAATAACTGGTTCACATTACCTCTGGCAGTTTTCAAGGAACACTTCCATCACCTTTTTTGGAGGTTTTTTTTGTATTTTTTATCTAGAGCCCCTGCTCCCATCCAGGGTTTTTTTTTTCAAATGTAAGAGAGCGAGAGAGTCTGTTATCTAAGTTAGACTGTTATTAGTTGGGCTTTGCCGACATGATTGGATCCGGCTCCAGCAGTACCTACAACCCAATGAACGATTAGTTGCTCTCCGCTGGAGGGGAAAAGTTGATTTCTTTTTCCTCCGCTGCCTGCGCAGCCACCTAAGCTTATTGTTCTCCCTCTTTACCAATTTACCCCTCAATATCTTCCACATCTTATCTGTCTTTTGTTTTTTTCCCAGGCCTTCATTTTCTCAACTATTCTCAGTTCTTATTTTTATTTTTCGCTTTCTCTTTATAACTTTAACATTTTATTAAAATGAATCCCTAATCTCAAATTCTGTAATATACCACTGGCAATGACATTGTTGTAGAGAAGAAAATGCAGAAAAGGGTTGGAGGGGGAAAAATGTCAGCTAAGATCTCACTTGTCCCCCAGCCACTGCCCATATATATATATATATATATGTATATATATATTAGGGGTGCAACGATACACAAAATTTTTTCGATACAAAAAAATGTTCATGCCTTTTTAATTTGTCATTTATTAAAATTATAAATATATATTTTAACTCAAAAGTACAGTTTTTAAATTTAACCCTAACCCTTGTGCGTGTTTTTTATTTTGACAGCGAATGCGCAGCTGCGGACCACTTATGTGCAGCCCTGGTTATTTAGCTCGTCATATTGCAGCCACAGAAATTCTTTTGTCCATGAAACCATAAAGCTGCACTTTCTTTTTGCCTTATAGTCTGATTTGTCATAACTTCTCCGTTTTGTGGTAAGCTTTTCTTTGGCTGTCACTTCTTCACCCTGACCTGTCTTATTTGGCTCAGCAGAACTAAAATATATATCTGTCTGTGAAGGTCATCGTAGTCAAATATATATCCTGCTGCTTTTACACACGCACTCACATAAGCTCAGCGATTCTCTGCGTGATCAACCTCTCACATGTTTAAGCTGCGTGAGATTTCACTTGTCATGTTTGCATAGTAAGCTAACAATTAATTAGACGATGTCAGAGGAATTGGTGCACAAATTATCATCACTCACAGATCAGTGCTGTCGCTCTCTATACACAGTTCGCCCGATTGCAAAGTGAAAGCAAAAAAACAAGCGCAAATTCAAACGCGATTGCAATATGTCACATATTGACAGTGGCTCACCGATGCCAATGACATAATTACCCAGCTACATTTCTGAAAGAATGCAAAAGCATTGACATATATTTTTCCTTCCTACAATAGCCCGACGGGCAGGGCAGAGATAGATTTTGGTAGCCCGACTGAAAAAATCGCTAGCCCCGGGACGTCGGGCTAGCGATATTGCGAGCCCTTGATGAGTGATTGAGGAATCACTCATCTTTGGAAAAGAGAGTTTATTAAAGAGAAATGTCTCTTTCCAAAATAAAAGCTATACTATCCGCTTCTTCTGGGCTATATTCTCAGCAGCATATTAAACATATAAGGAGAATGATGTGCTAATAGCTGTCTAAATGACTCGGCTAAAGTTAGTAGCATGCTTGTTGTTTTTGTCTTTGCACTAGGATGATGTCGGTGTAAATGTGCAGTCATATTCGTTGTGTTCCCACTAGTGCTTTCAGGTTAATCTCGTTGAAATGACCTTAACGCCACAACACGGCAAATCTCCGTTAACGAGCTACCGCCGATCGCTCCGTGCATGGGGCTAGACGGCCAACACGTTAACGAGCTAACTGCGCTAACACACTAGTTCCCACCCATGTAATTGAGCATTGCATGGCACATCCAACATACTGTTTTACTTTAGTCCATGACTTGCTTACCTTCAGGGTCATACTCACATGAAAACCAAAATAATTCCAAACGCCAGATCTGAATGAGGGTGGGGGAGGTCCATGTTGCAAGGAGAGCTTAACTTCTGTCTCGCTAGCTTGCCCTGCGCTCTTCCTTCTGACGATGCTGTCTGTGTTGAGCGCTCAGTGAATCTGCGTTCGATTACTCCGCCTAGGCTGCACTGTCGAGCCTAGGCGGAGTAGTCGAACGCAGATTCACTGAGCGCTCAACACAGACAGCATCGTCAGAAGGAAAGTTGATAAAAGAAATTACAAATTTTGTATTGTTCGATACATATGCGTACCGAACCGAAAGCACTGTATCGAACGGTTCAATATCGATACGAATATCGTTGCACCCCTAATAAATATATATATATAGATATATATGTATGTATATATGTATGTATATACATATATATATACATACACATATATATATACATACACATATATATATACACATACACATATACATATACATACACATATACATATATATATATATATATATATATATATATATATATATATATATATAAATATATATATATATGTGTATATATATATATATATATATATGTGTATATATATATACATGTGTATATATATATATATGTATATATATGTGTATATATATGTATATATATATATGTATATATATGTGTATATATATATATATGTATATGTATACCACACCACATGCTGTTTTGACACTGACTTCACTGTGTATTTCCAATGAGACATATCTATAATTAATACATGTCATTTTGTGGTTTAGTCATTCACTTTTCCATTTTTCTTTCCTAGCTGGGTCAGACCACCCTCCTCCTGTCATTAGACAGGGTCCGGTCAATCAGACTGTTTCTGTAGACAGCACAGTAACCCTGGGTTGCCAAAGTGTTGGCACTCCAACACCTGCCGTTCACTGGAAGAAAGATGGTGTGGTGGTGTCTCCTGTGGACTCCCGTATGTCGCTAACAGAAACAGGATTGCTGAAGATTCACTATGCTAAGGTAGTAGATAGTAATACAGCACTTACTAAGAACTCACACTGAGCCAAGGCCACCTGTCAATGTCTGCCTCCTCTGTATCTTCCATCCTTAGCTGGGAGATACAGGTTTCTACACCTGCGTTGCTTCTAATTCCAATGGAGAGGCTTCCCGAACAGCGTACTTGCAAGTTGAAGGTAGGCTATTCAGATATACAGAAAGTCCTGCTAGGTTAACTTTTGCATGATTTTGTTGCTGTCTCACTGGCAGAGTTTGGAGTTGTTGTCCAGTCTGGTCATCCCTCAGACCCTAGCCTGATTCCCAGTGCTCCATCTAAACCTGAGGTGACTGACATCAGCCGTACCTCTGTCACTGTATCATGGAAATCTGGCCCCAGTGGCACTGCACCACCCACCTCTTACCTGATTGAGGCATTCAGGTTAGAGACTTGCACGGTCAAACGTGTTTTAACGAAGTCATTCTGTTTAACATGGATCAAGCTTGACAAAATATTCCCTGTGTTTGTGTGCTGTCATTTTTGGCCACTCTCTGCAGTTACACATTAGGCAGCAGATGGGTGACCCTGGCAGAGCATGTGAAGGCGCAGACCTTTGTCCTGAGAAACCTGAAGCCTGGAACTGTATACCTCTTTATGGTCAGAGCAGTGAATTCCTATGGCCTGAGTGACCCCAGTCCAATCTCTGACTCCATCAGAACACAGGGTCAGTCTGGATTTTCCATTAGTTTTTAAGCTTTTAAATGCCAGCTTAGCCACAAACACACTGAAATTTTATGCTTCTGTCCTTCCTTTGGTACACACAGACAGCACTGCCACTATGCAGGGAGTGGATCATCGTCACATCCAGAGAGAACTGGCAGATGTTGTTATCCACCTGCGCACGCCAACTGTCCTTTCGTCTTCCGCTGTCAGAGTGCAGTGGACGGTAAGCGAAGCGACTGGGTTGAAGTTAATGTAACTACAGCAAAAAATAATTGCCTTGTTTGTTTTTTTTAAACATGTGGACAGATTTAACAAATGATATGAAAACCAAGGGGTCAGGATGTTAAAATAAAGATTGTTGATGCTGGCAAACCTTTTAATTTAGGGATTCTTGACTGAGAATCTAGACTGCCCAGTTTCCCAGCATTTATTAGCAGAGAATAAAGCACAGTACGGAGATGCAAATTTATTGGTCTGCTACATTGCCAATTTGTTCCAAGCACATAAGAATGTCTGATGCATTTTTCTGTGTGGATGCCTCCACAAAAATCTTTAAAAGTATCCCATTTTGTAATACTGTGGTTCAAATGGAAAGTGCTGAGTCCTATGCTGGCTTAATTTTAACCAGAACCTTACTGAATGGAAACCATAAATGACTTCATGCTGAGATTTACAGTGAGAATCCACAGATGATAAAAAGATAAAATGCATCACCCTAAAGGAACATTGAATGAACTGAGTTTTAACAGATCTGTTAAAACTAGATGTTTAACTCACATACAAATATTATTGTGAGCCTTTGAATTGAATTTGTTTAGTTTCCGGTGTTCAAAAAGAGTCTCATTGTCATGTGGTCTGATATCTTAACGTGTTTTTATCTCTGTTAGGTCGAACAGCAGTCCCCGTACATCCAGGGTTACAAGGTTCTCTACAGGGCGTCTGCTGAGCATGGCCAACCAGACGGGCAGTGGATTGTCCAGGAGTTACGTGCCCCACTTGAGGACGGGGTGGTGATCAGTCAGCTGAAGAAGGGATCCATCTACGAGTTCAAAGTGCGTCCCTTCTTTGACGAGTTCCAGGGAACTGACAGTGAGGTGAAGGTGGTCAGGACACTGGAAGAAGGTGAAGTTTTGTCTTAGACTATCTATAAATACCAAAGAGATAGTGATTTTAAATATCATTGTACATGATCATCATACAATATCAGCGACTCTGTTAATGTCTCCGTTATTAACTGTGTGCTTCTTTGTCTTAGCCCCAAGTAGAGCACCCCAGGGAGTGACAGTCACAAAGACTGAGGCCAATGGCACTGCCATTCTCGTTTCCTGGAAACCTCCTCCAAATGCAGAAGAGGCTGGACTCATTCAGGAATACAAGGTTATTAAAAAAAAAGACAGCTATCACTCACTCACTCCTGTACTTGTCCTTCTGCGTCTTGTATTGCAACTAAAATGCAAATTGTATCTCTGTAAGACTTAAGGTGCTCAGTGTGTCCCTCGGGCAATCACTGCCCTCTCATCTTCATCTCACCTTCTTCTCGACAGATCTGGTGCCTGGGTAATGAGAGTCGCTACCATGTAAACCAGTCAGTGGATGGCTCCACCTTCTCCGTGCTCATTTCCAGTCTGGCACCGGGGATTCGCTACAGTGTGGTGGTTGCAGCTAGCAATGGTGCTGGACCTGGAGTACAGAGTGACGTTGCTTTCTTTCAGTTAGGTAAATGTTCTGCCAAAATGCAGTGTTAAAATTAGAAAGCCACACGTCTGAGCACAGCAACAGAATGTTTTAGAGAAAACCTCCAAATGCAGTTGATCAGAGCCTCCTTTGTGTGTTCAGTGAAAAATCTGAATGGAGCATAATGCTGTTCTTAATCTATTCATGGTTAGATTCACATTTTTTTATGTTTGTTTAAGCAATGCCTTTCTCTCTTTGGGCCCTTTAACTTTTTTTTTTTAACATACTAAAGGGTCCAGTTATACTTTCTGCATTTTCTGTACATATGCATGTGTGGCAATATATGTTTGAACCTTCTCCTTTTGTTTTTACTGCTCAGACTCTGCAGGCCAGATGATGGATATCAGCGAGGAAAGAGACACATTGTCCCAGATCTCAGATGTGGTGAAGCAGCCCGCATTTATCGCTGGCATTGGCGCCACCTGCTGGTTGGTTCTCATGATTTTCAGCGTGTGGCTGTACCGTCACCGCAAGAAAAGAAGCGGCCTCAGCAGCACATACACTGGCATCCGCAAGGGTGTGTGCCTTTTCCCTATGTCCTTACTGTACAGTAGTAGATGTAAATATCAATTTCACATCTATATGGGCCAAATGTGCCTACATTTGAAGACTTTTAGGACTGTAGAAGGGATCAAGCCATGACATGTTACCACCACACTGATCATCAATTGTCCTTTCAGTGATATTAAGGAATATTTTCTGTGGCTGATAAGCAGATCACATCAAACGGTCAGACACAAAGACTTCAGAAACAAATTTGCATTTGCAGACATTCAAAGGCTGACCTTTAATTGCTTATTTGTAGAGTGCCATTTCCTCAACATAGCACAGTTCTTGGAGCCACTGGCCTGTCAAACTGCCATTAGCATGTGTGCTACAATATTGCTGATATTTCTTCCCTGTCTCCTGGGTCGCCTGTCACCCTTATTAACCTTCTTCTGGGCACTTGTGTCAGAGGCAGCACTAACACAGGTGGCATGTGGTTATTAAAATACTTGTACACCTTAAACTTTTACATGAGGAGATGCCCATCACACAGCAGAGGTTGCATACAAAGGTCTGCAATGTTATAATGTACTATGGTAGTATCTAACAATTTAGATACTAAAGTAACTAAGTTACAAAAGAGTAAAACTGATTTCTCTTGTCATTTGTTCCTTCAGTTCCCTCATTCACCTTTACACCTACAGGTATGTACTATGTGCTTTAGCTGCTAATACATGTTAGATTTTATGTGGCAAATGATTGGATATGTTTATTCATATAACATTTGTTTCATAGAACAATGGAGAGAAACATATGTTGTATGGACACATTGCAACAATGTACTTGTCCCATTGGACCAAGTGCATTGGCTTAGGTTAAGTTCATTTGTTTATAATTTTTAAAATATGGAATCTCTCAAACAAGATTAATATCTTTTATATGACATTTTACTACTGGAGAAACTGCGAACAAGTGTTACTAAATCCATTGTGAAGTTGTGTTGTGCTGAGATGTGTAAAGGAACAGACAATTATTTGTGGTGTCTTCATGCAAATTAAACGAGACAGTTTAACAGACGCAGAAACCAGACATAAACTATACACCCCATGGATAGAAGCATGTAGACTTTTTGCTTTAATTTTTCTTTTTCTTTTTTTGCTTAGACTTCTTTCATGTTTTTTTTCTGCCTTTAGCGCTTCATCTTTTTGACAGCTCATCAAGGCTGAATGTTTTCCTCTTTCTCTTTGCAGTTGCATATCAAAGAGGAGAATCAGTATGCAGTGCTGGCAGGTGAGGTATTTTTGTCCCTTTGTGTTGAATAAAAAATAATAAAAGAAATGCACTTGCACAGTGGAACCACTAGGGGGAGGTGTCTTCTTGCTTTAAATGTGCTGTAAGGCACCCAGTCCATGCTCACTCATTACTCATTTATGAAGGTGGCAGGTTGTGATTGACACCTCTGTGATCCTCCTTGTTGCAGACCTGGCCTTCTCAGCATGGGTGAACCTCTAAACCAGCTGTGGCTGCCAGACAGTTGGCCAAATGCATGTGCCAATCATAAGGACTGTAGCATCAACTGCTGCAATAATGGCAATGGCACTAGTGACAGTAACATGACAACATACAGCCGACCAGGTGAGTGCAGTCTCACAAACTCAGACTTAATTTAGCTCTGTTACAAGCTTACATACATATTGCTCAAGTAATAAAAATCATACACCTTGTAGCTGTGCTAAAATTTGTGTTCTTGCATGCTCATGTGCTGCTTTGTTTCACGTACTCAGCCGACTGCATAGCCAACTATGGAAACCACCCAGAAAACAAACAGGAGGGACAGCTTGGGTCTGAGACAGCCATATACACTGATGTGAATCTCTCCAACAAACTCAATGAGATTAAAACATTCAACAACTCCAACTTGTGCTATGCAAGTCCAGGAGGGGATTCAGCAGCCACATATGAGCCTATTCCATATGCCACCACACAGCTCATTCAGGCCAGCATTAAGAATAAGGCAGCCTCTGGCGGCTCAATAGCAGAGCCTCTGGATATACCCTGCTGGAAACAGCCCCCCAATTTGCCTCCAATACCAAAGGAGATGGCAGCACAGATGCAATACAACTTGACTGAACAAAAAAGTAATGGTAGGGAAGACCACCTTGATATGTTTTACACTATTTTTATATAAAAAATAGAAATACAGGTACATTTTTCCTGCTGCTTTGTCTTCAGATCATTTGCAAGGAGGAGAAGGAATGATTCATCCTAAAGCTATCCCCTACAACCAGACCCGAGATCACAGCACAGGTGGCTCACACCACAGTTCAGACAGAGGCAGCAACAGCACCTCAGGTGAAGCCAACAACTAGTCTGTACTGTTTAATATTAATGAGGCAAACCGCAGGACTTTGTTTATCTTGATGTTTATTTTTCATTTCTCAGGGAGTCAAAATCAAAAGAAGGGAATACGGGTCCCAAAGATCCCAAAACATAATGCAGTAAGCTGGGGAGAAGCCCTATCTCCTCCTCATGCTAATGCCTGGGACTGTGATGAATATAGCCTTCCCATGGAAAGAAGGTAGGAGGAAAAGATACTTGTATTTCTACACAGCACATGCTGATAGACAGATTAGCATATCCCCTTCAGTTGCCAAAAGCAATATGGAAGCAATTAGAAGTTTACATAGGCTCATCATGGGCATGGATGCGATGGTAATTTTGGGATTCTAACAACATCTTTCTTTTAACTGTTCTTTTTCCAAGATGGAAAGGTTGTACATCGTACATCTTTAACGATTAAAGAAAACAAGAATTAGCTTTACAAATTTTAATTCATTTTGGGTTTTTCTGTAATCCACAAAAGGATAATAGTATATTTACAGGGTCAGATACAGTATATACATACATCCAAATTAATATTTGGTTAAATGTCCCTTAGCAATTTGCCCTCAGCCAGATGCTTTTGATAGCCACCAACAAGCTTTTTGCATCATTCTAGGTGGATATTTGACCACTCATTTTGACCATTCTCTTTCAAAGAATTGGTAGAGTTCATTTAAATTGATAGGTTTCCTGATCAGGCCCAGCTTTTAAGCATAGTCGAGGTTGGGGCGTTGGGAAAACCATTCCAGAAGCTTAATTATAACCTACTTTATCCACTCCAAAACCAGTTTTAAAGTGTATTTGGGATCATTGTCGTGTTGGAACACCCAACTTTGCCCAAGTTCAAGTCATCTATCTGTTGAGTTGAGGTAAAGCTGAAAAATATAGAGGTAGTCCTCTTTCGTCACTATTCCATTCACTTTGTGCAATGTACCACTACCACTGGATTCAAAACAGCCCTTGAGCATGACGTCACCAACACCATGCTGTGCAGTTAGTACAGTGGTCGTAGGTTTGAAAGCCTCACCTTTATTTCTCCAAACATAACTCTTGTCATTGTGGCCAATTAACTCAATCTATATCTCATCTGACTATAAAATATTTCTCCACAAGGTATATGGCTTTTCCAAGTGCACAACTATAAAGTTCAGCCAAGCTTAAATGTGCTGATTTTGGAGTAGGTGGTTTTTTCTCAGACCATCTAAAAGTTGTGGACAGTGATGCTGGTGTTGCAGTAGTTTTCTTGGTGGTTCCTGTATTCTTCTTAACATCCTAACTTATTTACTCACATCTAAGTGTGACAGTTTGAACCTTCTTCCAGACCCTTGGCAAAGTGGTGACGCATTGAATAACTTGTACTTACATAGAATTGTTTAAACTGATAATCTGGAAATCTGCAGTTTATTAGAAATGGTTCCAAGGTACCTGTCCAACTTGAACTCAACAGTTCTCTCCTTCTTAGATCTTCACTAAGGTCCTTTGACTTTCCTATTGTTCTGAATATTGGTCAATCCAATGAGTGCTGTCAGACAAATTGTTTATAATACGGCAAAGAGAAACTACGGGTTGAAGTCAATCATGATCACTAACAAAAAGTTAGTAGGCCTGGGCTAGTTAAAAGACATTCTAAAACCTTTAGCACAGTTTAATAAATGCGTAAATGTATACATTTCAAAATTGTGTCCCTTGTGGATAAGGCCCAGTGTGGATTAGATTAGAAAAAATCCAAAATAAATTAAAATTTGTGCAAAAAAATCTTTTTTTTTTTTTAAACTGTAAAAAAATGTATGTTATACACATAGGCATAGAACACCTTAAAGAAATAATTAAAAAGCCCCAGATTACCATGACATTCATGGCTATGATGAGTGGATATAAACGTCTGAGCACAGCCTTACATAAAGTAGTGCATTTCAAGCTGCTAGAAAACATGCACTTCGTTGTGCAAAAATATTATTACTTTTAGTTATTCTTCACTGACCCCCCACCCCCTGGCGCAGGACAAAACACGGTCTCATTATAACAGCCAAACCAATTACAATATTCACATTTATGGCATTGACTGACAGTTAGTTTACTATTAGAGCAGGATTATATAACTGGAATTACATTATGACATGTTTAATGAAAAAAAAGTTGCCATGGATTTTGCAAACCACTGGTTTGCCCAAGGACCTTAAGGCACCAGTTGCTGTTGTGGATAATTTAATCTGTCACAATTGGGCAATTAAATTGTGCTTTTAGTTCACTTCTGTATGTTCTGTATTTTTCTTTGATGGAAAGTGTTGATGATGCACCGAGGGCTTTGCATTAATATCTAATGAATTGTGACTAATATGCCAGGACTTTGGCAAATGGTTGGACTTCTTTAGCCATTTGATTATGTCAGCTATTCTTTTTTATCAGTTTTAATCCAGAAGAGAGAACTGAAGGCTGTCCAACTCCACCAGTTAGAGGGCCAGTCTCATCCTCTACTGAAGTATCTTATAATCACCCACCTATCACACCATCACAGGGAGACCTGACTAATGGCCTACACAATCCAGCAGAACATCTCAGGTAACCCACGACCGAATTCAACGTGCATACATTTATTAAAATAAAACTATTGTCATGACAGAATTTGACAGATTTTTAAATTCGTTTTACAGTCAACACGTCACAAGCAACCCTCGCCCTCTTTCCCCAACACATACCTACAGCTCAATACCGCTCTGCGTGGGTACTGATGGACAGGAAGAGAATGATGAAGATTTGGAGGAGGAAACAGATACAGAGCTCACTGAAAGTCATTACAGCCAAGACCACAACCACGAGAAGCACAAACACCAGTTGCACCACCAGTCCCCACACAAGCAGCTGCTGCATGGACTGGACCAGACCCCGGCCTCCAGCACTGGAGATCTGGACAGATCAGTCACAGGGTCTATGGTTAACAGCTGGGGCTCAGCATCTGAGGACAACATCTCATCAGGCAGGTCCAGTGTGGTCAGCACTTCAGAAGGATCCTTCTTTACAGATGGAGATTTCAACCAGGCAGTAGCCTCATCGCGGGATATTGTTGGCCTGCGCATGTGCAGATACCCAGAGGAGTCAGGTGAGGAAGCATATGGGGAGTTAATACAGTTCAGTCCATAAATATTTAGATTAAGACACACATACTAGCCATACTAACTATCAAAATCCTCAAAGCTCAAGCTGAGGAGAAGTGGCAGCAATCTCTGGCTTATTTAAATGAAAAATAATCTGGTATTTACGTGTGTGTGTGTGTGTGTGTGTGTGTCAACGTGCAATTCATGCAGTATTTCACTAACTTTTATATGTAGCCCATTATTTTTAAAGGCTCAAAATTAGACAAACTAACATAATTCTATATGAAAGGGTTTATTTTAAGTATTTTGATCTTTTTGGTTTCACTAGCAAAAAAGAAGTCCCAAAAAAATCCAAGCACCACCCTAACCTGGATGACTGACAACCTTAGACCTCATTAAAGAACATTTGAAATAGCCAAACTGTTCAACTTTTGCAGAAAATGTAGAGCTGTATTACTCACAGAAAGAAGCTGGTGGAGGTGTTTTGGCATAACTATCATTATTATTATTATCATAGAGACAAAAACAAAAGTCAAATTCTCTTCCAATTATAATAATAATGGATTGCATTTATAGAGCGCTTTTCGGGGCCCTCAAAGTGCTTTTACAATTACAATAATAACTGTAAGCTTACCATATGTTATATGTTAATCTGTGCTATCTATGTCCATGGGATGATTTAGGGCGGCGACAGCAGCGACCCAGCAGTCCCATGTCCACAGATAGCAACATGAGTCCTGCAATAACACATAAAAGGCCCAGGCGCCATAAACAGAACCAATCTGCTCCACAGGGTTACCAACCCAAAGACGTCTTCAGTGATGGTAAAGAAAGACCCACGGATAAGTTTTGCTGTTGCATACTGTGTCTCTTAATGATTGCAATATTTAAAATTCTGTGCACTGCTCTTTCCACAGACACTTGTATGCCTCTGGATTTCACCAGCCAGATGTCCCATGGTGACTATAAAGTGAGGGGGGCCACGCTGCCTCGGATGGGCCCTGGGGAGGCCCGGGGTAGACGAGGCAGCACTGGGACTCACAGGGTCAAAGAGGCTACAGTTGAGGAAAGAGAGAGCCAGGAGAATCACAAGATTCCATTAGCAGGAAAAGGGAGCAGCAAAAACCGACAGCACTCTGGTACTATATGGATAATGTTGCTCATTTTGAAACTTAAATTTACACCCAAATTATAATGGAGATTTTTTGCATTTTATTATTTTATGTGATCTTTTTTGTCTCTTATCATTTTAGGCCATTGGATGTGTGATTAATTAATTAATTGACTGACTCTTTAATTGATTGATTTTCTCTTTTTCAAGAATTTGGGGACATTCTTCTGTACAGTCGTCCCTCTTTCCCATCAGGACAAACTCAGACAGTGCCAAATGAGTCTAATTCATCCAAATTTGCATCATCTGGAGACTCAAGGACTAAACAGGGTGGACAGGTGGCACCTTTGGGACAGGTGGAAGAGGTACATGAAAATGTGTAGCTAACACTTTGCGTGTGTGTGTGTATATATATATATATATATATATATATATATATATATATATATATATATATTCATGTGTATGTGTGTGTAGGAAAAACAAAAAGAGGAATGAGACTAATGCTGTTTTGTTTCCACAGTTCCTGAAAAGCTAAGAAGCAATGTGAGCTCAACAGGAATATCCTATTGTTGCTTCAGAGAAAGGACTACAACCTTTAAAAAAGTGGAAAAGACTCCAAAAATACTGCACAATATAAGTTTTTTTAAAAGTCAGATTTCTCATTAAGTGTTGGAAAAAAAGGAAAAAAGTGCTCTCATCTTTAAGTAACTAGACTTTTATTTGATGCACTGTTTATTGTTTGCTTTCTTTTGCTGACCAGACTCCAGGACACTGACCTGTTGGAGGCTGGCTCTAGTAATATAAATGCACATTTGATGGCGGTTGTGAGTGTCTACAAAAGTATTGTCCACAATGACTGCTTGATGCGGTCCAGTATGATCTTTGTTTGTCAGTTGTCTTGTTACTTTGCTATAATTGATATACAGTCATTACCTGCCATCTTGTAAATTGTTTACTGCCACAGAAGTGCTTCAAATTCAAATTTTATATAACAGTGTTAATGTTTTCTAAGTGATGTATATGTTGTCTTTGTATTATTTGTCCTACTTTGGTTAAAAAAGCACAATCACATAATTTTATTCTAAGTCATTGCTATATGAATTTTCAGTCCTACAGAAAACACGTTTTTTGAGTCTTGCTGATCATTTCATCATGCTGATTGTTGATTGTGATTGTGCATTCAGTTGCGTACATTTCAGCTGTTTTCATTCAGATCTGAACTATCTGTTGTGTGTACTGAGAGAATTGCATGCAGATTCACCTGTAGGAGGTTTTACTTAACACCATGACTGCTTTGTCCTCCCACTGGGATGATGAAAGTTTGTTCACGGACTGGTTTCATTTATTGTTTCTCTTCACTGAATTAATTCTATCTACTCCTCTGTTCCCCTGACCCTGGCCAACTTATGGTGTAGAGCTGGACAACATGCCAGTCTGCCAAAATACAATATGTGACTCGCTTACTGATGTTAATTCATATATTGTAATTTGAAATACCTGGGCTGCTTGAAACCACAGTGACTACAACAGTCAGTGATATCCAACTACAAGCCAACCAAACTGTTATCAGTCCAGAACTAGACTGAAGAAGTCGCTTGAATGAGTGACAAAACATTTCTCCCACTGAAAAAAGTTTTGTCCAGATGAACAGAGCTGAACTTTTTGGGAACTAGGCAGCCAGTTACCTAAAATGTTAAACCGGTCATATGTAGCCAAACAAATGTTGAAAGTCCATTTAAGTAAGGTCAAGTAAAAAAATAACATTTATATAAAAAAAAAACATATTTAAAAAAAACAAAAACAATCATTTTACTGTTTATATGTTCTAGAGTTTAGTCATATTGTCCAGCTCTATTCTGTAAGTTAAATATGGAACAAATATGTCACTTTAACTACTCTCTTCAAATAAATATTGCTGTTCATTAAGCGACAAGAAATAAGGTAGTAGTTCATTTACTAACACAATACTGACAATATTTATTCCACTTTCCAGTTTTAAGGAGACAATCGTTATCACCTCATGAAGAATATATATGGCTAAATCTGGCCACTGTACACACCATGACATTTACCCACATTTTTTGCATCTTTTTTCAAAAGTTAACAAACTTTGTCCTTGAAATGTATGTTTCTTAATGTGAGATGACAACTCCAATGCTGAAGACAAGGGTAGGATGCAACATGCATACAGACAGTAGCCTTTATTAATGAAATCAAAAGTCCAACCATTAGACAATCTACAAGGTGGAAAAGAATGATGACATTACCCAGTGAAAACAACCAGGGAACAGGACCTTATAAAAGGAAACACAGGACTATACAGACACTGAGAGGGAGCTAATTACACACTGAGACAACGGAATGAGCTGACCGTTGGTAAAAAGAATTCATGACAGGCAAGGACAATGGAGGGAAATGAACAAAGCAAAGCTCAAACTACACACAACAGAATACTATGTCAACATAAAACGGGAAATTAGAAAAAAAAACCATGTAGAACAAACAAAAATACAAGAGAAGACAAGAGGAGAGGATGGAAATAAAACAATGATGTGAACTTGTCCTTTTTTCAGCTTTTGTCTGAAAATACAGAAAACACAAAATCCTGAATGTTTCCCCAGTGCTCAAGAAGTTCAAGTTATATGACATACAGTCCTCTGAAAAAGTATTTGCCCGAATTCCTATTTAGTTTTTTGCATATATTTCACACTTATACATTTCAGATCATCAAACAAATGTTAAAATTAGACAGAGATAACACAAGTAAATAAAAAATGCAGTTTTTAAAATGACTTAATTTCTTAATGAAAAAAAAAGAAGGTATCCAAACTTACCTGGCCATGAGAGAAAAAGTAGTTGCTTAAACCTACTAACTGAAAGTCACATTGCAGGGGAGGAACTTTAGTCCACTCTGCTTTGCAAAATTTGAAGAAAGGGAAGTCAGCCACATTGGAGGTTTTTCAAGTATGAAAGTTTATGCTCATTTTATGCTCATGTAATTATGCTCACGAAGGATCGCAATTACATATGAGTCCAACCAACTTTGTTTGGTCATTTTGTTCATGTTTTTAACCGTTCAGAAGTGGACTTGTTGATGTGTTTTGAGTCATTCTCCTGCTCTAAAACCCAAATAGAGTTTCAGAGCACAAAACTGATTGTTGGACATTCTTCTTCAGGATTTTCTGGTAGACAGCAAAATTCATGGTTCAATCAATTATGGCAAGTTGTCCAGGCCCTGAAGCAGCAAAGCAGCCATGGGCCATCACACCACCAGCAGCATGTGTGACTGTTCCTTTTATGAAATGCTGTGTTAGTTTAAAAAAAAGTTTACTGGAAGAGAGATCTTCCAAAAAGTTCAACCTCTGTCTCATCAGTCCACAGATGTTTGCGCAAAAGTCTTTGGGATCACGGGACTTTGTTTCTTTTTGGTCAGCATTGATATCTGGAACTCTCTTCCTATGGGTGCATTTTTCCAGTCTCTTTTTTATTGTGGAGTCAAAAATTCTTACCTTAACTGAAGCAAGTGAGACCTGGGGTTCTTTAGAAGTTGTTGTGGGTTCTTTCTGGCCTCCTGGATGAGTAGGTGATGGCCTCTTGAAGTCATTTTGGTAATCTAGTCATTCCTGAAAAGTTCCATGTTTTTGCCATCACTGTGATTTTCTTCCAAAGCCTTAGAAATAAATTTTTTAACTCTTTATAAGCTGATAGATATAAAAAGCATTGTTCCTTACCTGTTTGTTGAGTTCCTTTAGATTGTGGCATGATGTGCTACTTTTTGAAACCTATTAGCCTGCTTCACTTTGTCAGACACAGCTAAAGAAACTGAAAAGAAACTCCACTTTCTAAAGAAAATGCCTAATCACAATTAGTTCATGATATCTGCGACATTAGCTATTATGAACATGTCGTCAAATGTACTTTAGGTCATATTTTTGTATTTGGTAGGTAGGTTGTTAATTCGTTTTTTGGTTTTTGATTTACAGATATTACTCAGTTTATTCAGTTTATGTTGCGCACCATCCTGGTTTGTGATTGTAAGGTGAGGTAGATTAGGAAACACAAGAAGAGAAAATGAGATTGTGTGATGGGATATGCATTTTAATTAACATCATATAAACCTTAAGCAACAGAGGAGTAAAACCATGTGAAATAATTTTAAAAAATTGCTATTTCATATGTCAACTCTCCCTGGACTGACACAGTAAGTGGTATGTCACCCACAAATAATTACTGTGATTAATTCCACTATAGTGATGATCAGTGTTTGGGAGTAACGGAATACATGTACCGCCGTTACAAAATATGAGTAACTGTATTCTGTTACCGTTTTAAAAGGTGGTATTTAGAATACAGTTACTTTGATGAAATGAACGGATTACAGGGCTGTATTTCCCTGTTTCAAATGCTAGGCTATGCCCTCTCTATTTTTAGTTTCCACGCCGGTGGAAACCCAAACAAAACACGCATTAAGAGGCTCTGATGTCTGTGTCTCAATTTCGCGGCCCATGTCACCTCTACTTGCGGCCTGCAGAATGACGTGAAGAAATATTTTTAAAAATTATTCACAAAAATTATTTCATATGAAGGCAATAGGCAGAGTGTTACAGGCATAGCCCTAAAGAATGTGGCCTCATGGGCAGTGTAGTCTGTGCTGCAGGGAGAATGGCCTGCCATACCCGTTATGTGTCTGTGAGCCAGGGAGGGAGAAAAAGAGTAGAAAAGTACAAGTTGGCACCAACCAGAAACGGGAAATGGAAGCATGTAAATATAATAATAACCACTGCAGCCAAAAAGAGTGACTGACGAGCCCAGTTGTAAGTAAGCTATTAAGACTCGACTGTACACTGTGTTCGTGTTTTCCTCCGGAGCAATAAGTTCCGTTGGAGCAGCCTTTCAACACCTCTCTCTGTCTCTCGCAAAGTTGACCCAGACAACAAAGTAAAGCTAGTTTTCAGCTACGAGCCCAACATGGAACCCAACGTATTAGCCAGAGGTCCCTTTACGCTTTTACGGTTCGGAGCCCCGAACCTGTTTTACAGGTACGGAATAGTTTTCTATACAAGATCGCTGCAAAAAGTGCAGCCTTACCTAATGTCAACCTACTGTTACTCATTTTATATTAAGATTTCAAATCTAGTTGGTATTGGTATGGCAAATAACCTTCAGTAAAAGTAATAAATCACACAGCAATAGTACATTCATGTAGTTGTAAACGGCATGATAATATATTAAGTAATCCAAAGTATTCAGAATACGTCACTCTCATTGAGTAACATAACGGCTACGTTACAAAATACATTTTGGGGCATGTATTCTGTAATCTGTAGAGGAATACATTTGAAAAGTAACCTTCCCAACACTGGTGATGATGAGAAATTTATAAACATAGCAGAATAATGACCTTTTCATGTGTGCTGGACAAGCACATGATTATCCTCCAGAGTACATACTGCTTTAAGCCCTTTGCAATGATCACCTGAGATTCTGTAGCTGCCCTTTTGCTTTGCTGAAATGACATTCAGGAGTTTCATGACTGAGCCACAGCAATACTCAAAGCAACCTTTAAACTGTGTAAGAAATTTATTTATGTCATTTTGTTTTAGACTAAGCTATTGAACTTCTGCCCAGATATTTCAATATGACACCTCACCTTAGAGTTTGATTATCCATGTAAGTACCAAAAATTGTGCAAGCGTCTTCAACACCACTCACTTCACCAGAACTTGCAAGCTAAGAATGATCATTTTTCTCATCCTACATTGAAAATCGAACATTAGTCAACTGTTTAACAAATGTTTTAGAGGGATTTCAGGTCTTCAAATATATAGAAGGAAATTGGACTATCTATCTATCTATCTATCTATCTATCTATCTATCTATCTATCTATCTATCTATCTATCTATCTATCTATCTATCTATCTGCTAAAAGTAAGACAAAGGTTCAGTACATTCAGTCTTGTATGATGAAGCAGTACCTAAATTACATGATCTGTATACTAGTAGTATAGACATTTTCCTTAGAATTATGTCTTCATTACTTAGGAATGCTGAATCTATGCTGACTTATTCATAGTGCTACTTCTTGTAGCGACATCAGATGATAAAATATTTATCTAACATCTAAAACACAAGATGGTGCCAGAGCTTCTCTAACGTCAGTTTTCATTCCTTATATATTGACTTCCATTTAATATATTCGGATTTTCATTCAATATATTCGAAGTTCATTAATTTCTTGATTTTTGACACACGGTCAACCGATTGCCAAGAGGAGACTAGGAGCCAACATAATCTTAATAATTAAAGCCTTTTTCATTAATTAAACCTTCATCTCTTGCAGTCCATTGCTCCACTCAACCTAGAAACAATTAATCTCTCTGTTTGGCTGTTTACCAACTCTTGCAATTTGGTGTTCAGAATGTACACAGAATGCCAAGGGTAGGGGGATGAATGGATGTTCTCTTGACCTTGTAAATAGGGCTGCACATTGCACTGAAGTCCCTGCTTCATCCTGCTCTTGCTTTAACACAACACAGCTGAAACATTTTGTGCAAAAAACGCAATGTAAAGACCTTGGTGGGTTTCAATCTACAGTCACCATCATCCAAGTTTTATTTTACAAGTGCCCTGAAAAGTTATCTATCATTCAGTTAGAGGACTTGTTGGACAACACCCTTGACTCAAATTACATAATCTCTGTCATGATAACATGAACCATTTACTTGTGGCTACAATTTACAGCACTCTACACATTCATTTGCTACATTACAAAAGAAAAAGACTCAAAATTTGCAAGAAATCCATACTGACACATTGTGGAGTTAGTAATACATATTAGCTCAAAATGTGCCTCTACAAAATGTACCTCAGTTTGCATTACCATCTGCTCCTTAATACAAGCTGAACTCTACTGACCCCATTAGACTTCTTTTAGTTAAGTGGCACAAATAGCCATTCAGCTGAGTAGCATTCTGGTAAACCTTTATGCATTGCAATATGCCATAAACAAAGTTATAGACATTCATTTTGCACAGGACACGATAAGAAGCGGGCAACTAAATGCATGGAAGAATAACAGAACATATTCCGTTTTCTGAGAAGAGAAAAACATGTTTGAAAACAGTCCAAATATTGTGCTTTTACTTTTCAAGGTTTAATGAACTACTTCATGTGTAAATAAAACCTTCCTTCAATAAAACCATGAGATGATATTATGTGTCCAATATGTACATAAAGGTTGGCTTCATTTACAGTTGGATTTCTTGAAAAGCTTGAGCGATATGACAGGTAAAACTAGTCAGAAGGTAATGTCCATCCCAATTCTCCAATAGCGTTTAAAAAAAATATGAACTAAACTTAGTCATAGATAGTATTAAACACAGTCAAAAAAGCCAGTGGAGTACCTTAACCTGCATTCTATCCAAAAGACACCTGATAGCAATTGTGTGTAGTTGCAAAAAGACAGGTTTATGGGAAAATGTATTTCATACATTATCTTTGTAAACACTTTCCTGGTGAATTTATGGTACCACTCAATTGTTTTATCTGTTTTGTAAGTGATTATCTTTGGTATGAAACAGCCCTCTTATTGGCTAATTGGTTGTCGGTCACAAATCATTAGCCCTTCCTTATCACATGTTTGGTTTTACAACCAGCGTGGTTTTGCTCATCTAGAGGCTTCAGAAACAAATGGGTGACATCACTGCAGTTACATCCACTTTTTAAACTGTCTGTGTTAGTAATATATTTATGAGAAAGCACAGCTTCACCTCTAAGGTGATGATTATGTAACCATTTCTAAACAAGCAGGCCCTATTTAAATGAACACACTTACATAATTTTATCAAGTCATTCATGCAATAAAGAACCTTTCCATTAATAATTTCAGTACTTTGATTGTAACTACATTGAATTCAGGACAAGATTAAGTTCTCCGAGTAATTCTGCTTCCTTCTCTAAAAATTATTTCTTAGCACCATGAATGACTGCTTTCATTTTTTCCCCCCAAGAACAACTGTCTACAGTGGGTTATTCAAGTGTTTGCCTTGGTTTCTAAGATACTGGATGTGCATGCGTGTGTGCCTGTGCATGTATGTGTGTGAGCTGCCAAGTTTCATTTTCAATTTTGCTCTGTTTATCCAGCAGATTCTCTGCAATCTGTTGACAAAGAGGCAGCCATGACAGCTAGGGCAAATGTGGCAAAATTGCACAGAGGCTGACAGAAAAAAAATGAAACTGATGGCTGTCAACTCTGAACAACTCTTTATAAGAGGACAGATCTATAGAGGCAGTATGGCTGAGTGCTGTGCTGCAAATAAAAATGTCGCTTCTGAACTAACAGTTGAACCGCAACTGTATCTCAGTTAGATGATCAGTTTTCTCCTCTTATCAACTTCAAAGGTTGAATTTTAATTTGTTGTGTTGCCATTGGTGGTTGGCCTCTCAAACACGTACGTGCGGTCATTCAGGCAACAGGATTTTCAGTATAATGGAGTTTATTGAGGATGTGCAGAAAACACTGTTGTGGGAAAGAAGCCCTGAGGTGATGAATACATCGATTAGCTTCGCGGCGGTGAAATAAACAGGTGGTGTCAGAGATAGGCAGCTTTTCTCAGCTCTGAGAAGCAGTGTTTTCCATTGCCGCTGACATTCTTGGTGACAAGGAGGGTGCCAAGGTTGAGGACTAAGGGCTGTAGAACACAGGTGTTAAATGAGAAGTTATGAGTGGGGAGAGGGGCAAGTAACAGACTGCAAATTTATGATTTTAAATTTATTACAGTTGTGTTTGAGGAAGATTACTTTCTCTTAAAGCAGGCAGTTGGTAAGGAATTAGGAGGCGACAGAGATAATGAATCTGCTGGTGAGGCGGAGCTCACTGCAGCAGTGGATAATTCAGATTTGTTTATGGAGCTATATCACTGTCTGTCACTATAAAATTTCACTGTGCGCAAGGGGAAGACGCGTCGCTCCGTGCCAAGACATAACTTACTGTGGCAGATGAGAAGCCAGGGGTAAGATGTCGAAAAGCTGCACTCTAAGCAAACACGGTGATACCAGAGCTTCATTGTGACATCACAGTTAGCATCAGGGCAAAATTTTTAAAACTGGCAATTAGTTAAGAAGATTATAAAGTGATATTTTCTGACAAAGTGAAAGTTTCTTGCAGAGTTTGTAGAAAGTCATTTGCTAACATTTATATTTTAAGAGCAAATGGATAATATAGTGGCAATTTATCAGTTTGATACAAACAAATAATTTCAACCGACATCATTATTAGCCATTAATCTTTTTGAGGGGGGGTCTTAATTCATGGTAATGATTGGTACATGATGTTGTTTGAAAAAAAAAACATCTGTATGATAATCTGTTTCTATTTTGTTCTAAAAAAGTTTAATTGCACTAACCCAAAATACATTAATATGGGGAAAAAAAATCTACATGCACCATATGAGTACATACTTTCCATTACATTTATGTATGCTCTTTATCATCATGTTTGCCTTCCAGGTTGTAAATCGCCAGTGTATGCATATCTTAAACTTCAAGGTGAACATAGCTAAACACCCTTTAGCACATACATGTGAAAGTAAAACAGCCTTCTTATGTCAGGCTTGCCCTGGCTCAAAGGAACTCCCATGAGAACGGCAGAACACAATAAAGCCAAGGCTCTTAAAAAAGCTATTTTGGCAATAGTACAGAGACAAGCTAACAAGAGAAGCTAAAATACAGATTTTACTCTCTTGGGGTCCTCCAGTAACTAGAGATGGATTTTGTTGCCAAGAATAAACAGCAGAACTTATCTTGGCTGCCACTTGTACACTGCGAGTCAGATCAAGTAGGCATGGACAAAGATACATATCAATATTGGCATCCATTTGGATTTACTTAGATACCTTGTATCACAGACTGCCAGGAGAGGCTTCACTGCTTCATGTCGGTGGCACAATGTGAAGTGGTAACATGAAGGATGAACCATTAGGGTGAACAAGATGAAAATAAATTGGCCACTGAGGGAGCTGAAGGCCATTGGCCTTTAGCTTACCCTCAGGGTAGCGGAGCCACAGAGCAGGACTTGGGGTCTCAGGTGGGGTGCATGTAAACCACCACACTGTTTGAATGTTGCAATTAGCCAAATGTCATGAGTCACAATTCAGCCTTTCGAGGCAAGGTTACACATACTCAGACTGAAAAGGTTGTCCACCACGCTGGGAAAATTTCATGAAATGACACTGCTCATGGTGAACTGCGATCTAAAAAAAAAAGTGAGCGAATAGTTCTGTTTTTTCTCCTTTGAAAGTGAAAATAAACAAAAATTGCACAGCTGTTCATGTGCTATCTGAACAGCTACTGTGTAATTAGTGTAAGGTTGAGCTGTCATGTACACTATTTCTAAACCAAAAATGCATTATAATGAATGCAGCTCACTCTGATACCAGCTTATATTGGACTTTATAATGTTCTTTGCATTTCAATTTATACAGTGGCTCTTTACAAGCTCTTTAATTACTCTATCCACATTTCCTCTGAAAATGGATTTTTCTGACATTTCATGTGTCTAAAATTGTCTCTGCTCTGGGGTGAAAGCGCCACAGATATGAATATCCTGTACTGACATGTGTTAATATCGCTTTACATGTTTACATTATCTTAAATAAAAATGTCTACTAACAGGAACTGTGTGAGGCTGACTTTGTCAGTGTAAATAGCAGACTGTTAATATTTCTCTTTTGCTGTTTAAAGTGACAAACCAAGCTGAAATTACTAACAACCTACAACCTGGCTAGTTCAATTCAATTCAATTTTATTTGTATAGCGCCAAATCACAACAAAAGTCGCCTCAAGGCGCTTCATAGTTTGTGGTAGCACAGATCCCCTCCAAAAGCTGGAAGAGCTATAACATCTCAAGCCTTACGATTTATTATAAATACAAAACGTTATAAAACATATACTCTACACATCCTTAAAAGATAAAACTTATTCAACAGTGTGGCCAAGCCTGCAAACCACCAACGATTCCTCTGAACACTTAACTTTTTACCCAGTAGATTACTTCCAAATGGATTTTCCATTAAGAAATGAAATATAGCTTCTATAATCAGTTCAGTGTTGTTTTCTCATAATAGTGTTATTACTACACTAGAGTTCAAATAATATGCAGAGTGGATTATTTCATTTTTTGTAATCAAATTGTTTTAGCTGTTTTGTTGTCATTATTACTACTTGTACCACAGTAAAACAGGGACTTCATTATGAGTAGTTTTCATTTGTTCGCAGCAATATCTGAAGAAGTGCAGCAGTTTCAGGCCAAATCGGTCCCCTGAGGGCTGAGAATGTATCTCAGCAATAAATTTGTTACAGTAAACTGAATTTTTATTGAACCAAAAGCCATAATGACCCACAAAGTCAGCAACATCACCGCTAGACCGATATATTAATGTATAGCTTTTATCAGACTGAGGTGTAGGTATTGAAATGCAGGGACCTTGTAATTGGGCTCTGTGGGCTAGGTTGTGAGTCTGCTCCTGTATTAAAGTCACATGTAGTACAAATTGGGTAAATTAGGAGGAGTCACATTTGGTGATGGGATTGTGTCTGTGTGCTGGGTTGTCCTTGTGATGGGATGATAGGTAGCTAAATTGAGTGAAAGTGTGACAAAATTGTCAACATGATGCTAATTTATCTGTCCTTGTGGCGCTTCTGGAAACCTAAGCAGTTGGATATAGCGTTTAAATGGTCAATTGAACATTGTACTCCTTGTCTGCACAGTATCTGCAGCCTGTCCATCCATTTCCAAGTTACTAATGCTGACAGGTTAGCCCACCCTGTGCATAGCACCTATTGCACCATTGCCTGAAGCAACTCTCCACAATGCTGATCGACTCCAGCAACAACAAAAGAAGCTATCTCTATGTAACATGGAGCTGTCATGGGGTCCCGAGATAATGATGATGGAAGTTGAGCCTGAAACTCAGAAAAAAACCCAGCGTCAGATAAAGTTGACAAGAAGGCAAAGAGGTATTTTTTTGTTGTTTTTTTAAGATACGCCAGACAAGCCAGTGTTTGTGGGTACACTATTTTTACATATACAGGTATGCCTATAAAAGTAGATACATTGATGTTACACTGTTTATAATACATCTTTTTTTTTTACATTTACGCACTGGTGTGCAGCTTATTTTTGAATTATTGCTGAAGAACAATTGGCGTGGTTTCTAAAGTTTGTTCTAAGATTCCCTGGATAATTTAAACAATTTACCATAGCTTATATATATATATATATATATATATATATATATATATATATATATATATATATATATATATATATATATATATATATATATATATATATATATATATATATATATTAGGGGTGCAACGATACACAAAATTCACGGTTCGGTTCGATACTTTGGTGTCACGGTTTGATATTTTTTGAGATACAAAAAAATGTTCATGCTTTTTTAATTTGTCATTTATTAAAATTATAAATATATATTTTAACTCAAAAGTACCTTTTTTAAATTCTGATGTTGCTGAAACAACAAAGTAATAAAAAAATAAATCTATCTGATCGAGAAATCACTCATTTTTGGAAACGAGAGTTTATTACAGAGAAATGGCTCTTTCCAAAATAAAAGCTATACTATACGCTTCTTCTGGGCTATATTCTCAGCAGCATATTAAACATATCAGGTCCCCATAAGGAGAATCATGTGCTAACGGCTGTCTAAATGACTCGGGTAAAGTTTGTAGCATGCATGCTTGTTGTTTTTGTCTGCTTCCACTTGTCTTTGCACTAGGATGATGTCGGCGTAAATGTGCAGTCATATTCATTGTGTTCCCACTAGTGCTGTCAGCGTTAATCTGAAATGACGTTAACGCCACAACACGGCAAATCTCCGTTAACAAGCTACAGCGGATCGCCCGTGCGTGGGGCTGGATGGCGTCAACACGTTAACGAGCAAACTGCTCTAACGCACTAGTTCCCACCCATGTAATTGAGCATTGCGCGGCACATCCGACATACTGTTTTACTTTTGTCCATGACGCGCTTACCTTCAGGGTCATACTTCACATGAAAACCAAAATAGTTCCAAAGGCCAGATCTGAATGAGGGTGGGGGAGGTTCAATTTGCCATGTTGCAACGAGCTTAGCTTCTGTCTTGCTAGCTTGTGCTGCGCTCAGTGAATCTGCGCTCGACAGTGCAACCTAGGCGGAGTAGTCGAACGCAGATCCACTGAGCTCTCAACACAGACAGCATCGTCAGAAGGAAAGTTGATAAAATAAATTAAAAATTTTGTATTGTTCGATACATATGCGTACCAAACCGAAAGCACTGTATCGAACGGTTCAATATCGATACGAGTATCGTTGGACCCCTATAATATATATATATATATATATATATATATATATACATATATATATATATTAGTATAGAGAGCGACAGCACTGATCTGTGAGTGATGATAATTTGTGCACCAATTCCTCTGACATCGTCTTATTAATCGTTAGCTTACTATGCAAACATGACAAGTGAAATCTCCCGCAGCTTAAACATGTGAGAGGTTGATCGCGCAGAGAATCGCTCAGCTTATGTGAGTCCGTGTGTAAAAGTAGCAGTATATATATTTTAGTTCTGCTGAGCCAAATAAGACAGCTCGGGGTGAAGAAGTGACAGCCAAAGAAAAGCTTACCACAAAACGGAGAAGTTATGACAAATGAGACTATAAGGCAAAAAGAAAGTGCAGCTTTATGGTTTCATGGACAAAAGAATTTCTGTGGCTGCAATATGACGAGCTAAATAACCAGGGCTGCACATAAGTGGTCCGCAGGTGCGCATTCGCTGTTAAAATAAAAAACGCGCACAAGGGTTAGGGTTAAATTTAAAAACTGTACTTTTGAGTTAAAATATATATTTATAATTTTAATAAATGACAAATTAAAAAGGCATGAACATTTTTTTGTATCGAAAAAATATCGAACCGTGACACCAAAGTATCGAACCGAACCGAACCGTGAATTTTGTGTATCGTTGCACCCCTAATATATATATATATATATATATATATATATATATATATATATATATATATATATATATATAAAAGAGAGAGAGAGAGAAAGAATGACATTTCTTTAGTTTAAACTGTAACTGTGGAGTATATTTTAAAACCATTTGTAATGTAAAAATAGGTTAATTGTTTCAGAAAAATCCAAAATGGGCATTTCTTGTTAAAAACAAATCATATTTCAAACTCAGGCAATTGTGAGAAGAGAATTTGTTAATTTTCACATACACATTTTATTTTGCATCATAGGATTGGAAAAAAAAATGGCCCTACTGTATGTGGCTGTGTATTCCTGAGGGCAAACCAATCTGGCATAAAGATTCTTCATAGGGAGAGCCATTACCAGAACAACGGTCAGAACATAACCATCCAAACAAATGTAAAGACATCACATTCCCAATCTCACTGGCAGAAAATGATAATTGGCTGTATTTTTTTAAAACTTTACAAAACATCTTTCAATTTGGCAGTCATTCAAGTCTATACATGTTGATGATAGTGGAAATCCATAACCATTCTGCTCTGTCGTTCATAACAACAAATTTGAACAGTATCATTTCTTTGATGTTTAACATCATAAACACATGTCATTAAAACATCCTATTTCTCTACAAGTGACATTGGACATTTTTAATTAATCTATCCAATGCATTATAGGTGACCTGCTCCAAATTCCTGTCATCTTCTCATTTCACAAACTGTCATATTGTATTTTTAAATATTGCACTATCATCATGTCACTGGATGTAACTGTAAAAGGAACAGATATATATATAAATATGTATTAAGAGATTAATGCTGGGAATGGCAGAGAAGTATATTTCCATTTGTGTTTGCTTTGGATATCACAGCTGATGTGTTACTTGGTTACCATACAAAATCTTCTATTAACCATTTGTTGAGAAACATTTTTAGTATAATGCATAATAGGTTTCCCAGCAAAAGAAGTATGAAACACAGTTATTTTGGCATATTAGTTTTCGCCTGTGTTTTTTGCCTCATAATTCTCAATAGATGAACATTTCTCAAAAAAACAAAAAGTACAGCACAGCCAAGTATACATGTCTTTTTGTTTATGTTCTCGATTCCCCTCTTTGCCATTATGATTCTCCTCCTCAGCTTAGCTGACAATGGGTTTGTGCTTATTTTCACCAAAATGCTCTGTGCAAAAATACAATGATACAGTAGCTTCATCAAAACAAGCTAACAGTTTGAGCATTAATGAAAAAAAGGACTCATGGTAATAAATCACAAAAAAAGACAACATTGGGTTTGGCTTGCATAGCAAAGCAAAAGAAAGAGAAAAACATTAAAAAATCTATTTACAAATTATGCAAGTCCTTTTTCATTTGAATCATTAGTCATTTTGTTAGTTGTGTGTTTTCTTCCTCATCTCCACTGTGTGAATTGTTGTACACCATGTGACAGAAAATAGAAGAGGACATATAACGCACTGTTTACTCTTTTGAAGAGGGGGATGAAAATAACACTGTGAGAGTGGTGTCTGTGTCTGTACATGACATTTACAGCTCTGCATTTTATCCTGCACAATTTTGCTTCTTTGTCTTTATTCTGTCTCCATTTTCCAAACATCATACAGTGTCACTCGCAGAGAAAAATCTCATAGCACTTATAAACAAGGTGTCCTGGGACAGGCAGCAACTGCGGGGAATGATGCTTCACATAAACTCTGAAAGAAAGACAGACAGACACAAAGGAAACAATGTAAAGTCTGGATGATATAAAAAACTTTACTCTCACAATCTGGATGTTCAGCTGCCACTCTCAGGATGTGTCTGAGGTGACAAGACAAAAGATTTTGTTCAATCTATACCAAAACTGTATTTGTTTTTGTTTTTTCTAGGTTATGTATAGAATTTAATAATAAAAAAAATCCCAGGTGATCTGACTTTATTTTATTATTCCCCTTCCACCAGATTCTACCAGATTTCTTTTAACTGAATTTTACCATTCATAGGAACAGCCTTTTTAACTTTGGGGTTCACTGTTAGTAGAATATAACATCACTGCTAATATTGCAAACCCTTGAATGTGGTATACTGTTCCAGAGAACACTTAGTGTTTGTTAGATTTAGGAAAAACTGGCAAGCATAAGAGTGTCAGGAACATTGCCAATAGCCAAAATGGTATGGCTACACTACTGGTCAGAGCATCTCAGTCCTGTCAGTTGATCCCACATGACTGAGATGCTACGTTTTGAACATTACATACAAAAAATACAACAAAAGATAAGTTTGAACTGGTTGCATGAAGAGTGAATTCTAACCTGTAGCATCCACTGCTGAAAGCCTTAAGGCTGCTTATGAGAGAAAGGTGAAAACACAATGGATCTATATGCTTGGTGGCCTGATCTTATACATCACATTTTCAGTGAGGTGTGTTTCCCTGTTATGCAGGAAAGACACTGGTGCATAACAGGAAGCTATTATACATTGGAAGAGTGATGCTCTGGCCAATGCACTCATGTAGTTGATCCTTTAACATTTATCAACTGCCTAAACATTCTTACAGACTATCTACACCCCTTCATGTCCCCTTTAATTTGATTGATGATTCCTTCATACCGTAAATTTCATTCAAGACTAGGGTTAAAGTTTTCTAACTGTCCTCCAAATTTTCCAGATCTCAACTCAACTGAGCATCTGAAGGATGTCCTGGAAAAAGTCCAATCTATGGGAGCCTTACCTTTACATGCTACTAGTCATATTTAGAGGTTAAACGGTATTACGGAAGTGGTTTTAATGTTGTGTCTGATCAGTGTATGTAGTATATATATAGTATATAACTGAACCTGTCTAATGTTAATCTTTGCAGAGTGAAAATTATTAAATGCATCAGAATTCATGAAAACTTGCATGTTATTACTTTCTTGCTTGTGTTTGCTTTACAAGAGATATCCAATATTTGTAATGTGCACACACACACACACACACACACACACACACACACACACACACACACACACACACACACACACACACACACACACACACACACAAATACAGTAGATCCTTTTGAGGATGAACACTCACAGTGTTCCCTTTTCTCTGTGCCGTTTGTGGAAGGATGCCCGTTGTGGGAGGGTTCTATGCCAGCTCTCTTGTTTGAACCCCTACTCAGGGTGGCCCTGCTGGATGATGTCGTGCCACTCCAGGATGCCATATGCTGCCGCTCCAGCGTGGACACACTCACCATGCACTCCTCAGAGGGGTCTGAGGGAGCAGCTGCCCACGAACTGTGCATGTGGGAACCCATGCCGTGCAGGGACTTCATGGCTGGTGTGTGGGCTATTGAGTGGATGGTAGATCAGGGTGTTTGGCAAAGGATACGAATCAGACGTCACGATATGGGTATTCTCATTAAATGTACTAAAAAGACTTAAAATAAATAAAAAGTAATAGCTGGGGGTATTAAAGTCCAGACTCACCGTCTGTGTTAGTGTCTCTTCGTCTGGGAAGAGTTCCAACCTTGTCTGTCTGAGGCTTGTTAGCAGTGAGTGGCGCCCTCTTGTGTCCAAGGCTATGCGAGCCTTGTGTACCATGGTCTGCTGTGCCAAAGCTGTCTGAGAGACACTGCTCAGAGGCCTTACCTATAATGGACCGAAATGAGACAGTTATTGAATATTAAGGTTTGGGTATGAATTCAAAACCAAGTATTTGGAAAACCCATAGAGGATCAGCAGATCTATTAACAAGCCAAACGTGTCAGTTGGAACGATAGCGGAACTCAAAGCTGCGATTGAAATCAACAAATACTAGAAATTTCAAAAACTGTCTGTTCTACATCCTAGCCTATATGTGATGTCGAAACAGAAGGTATGAGAGCATATTGCTACTGAATGCCAGAATCAGAGTACAGAACTGTTTTTCTTTGTTTGAGTGACAATAAAATCAAGCTCTAAAACCAGACAAGCATTTGAAAATAAATAAATAAACTATTTAAAGAAGTACTCCACAAATGCAATATGGCAGCCGCTGTGGAAATACTGCCACCACAAAAAAACCTTATTCATGTTTTGATTCACTGGACTGAAATAATTCCCTCGCTGTGACTGAATGCACTTCTAAAATAGGAAGAACTCTTGACAGCTAAATAGGAGTTCATAAAATGTTTGCATTGCTAATGTTGGTAAATATTTTTAGTCACACTGATCTGCATTTTGCCCTGCAATGGGTTAATAAAAGGGCTTAAAAAACACATATTCTCAATTCACATTTCAATTTTAACCTTTCAAACAATGGAGTCTAAAAATGGTACAATCCTGTCCCTGTGGGAGAAGCCATCAAGTTTCTCTTTAAAGAAACATTTTCACACAGTAAACCTATTTATAAATGCATCAAATCTTAAATGCAAGATGTGTTTCTTTTCAGTAGAGCCCTACTAAAGATGTTGAAATATCATATATTATTGCTTTGACATCTATCCACGGAGGACTTCAAGCAGCTTTTAACAGACTGTCTTAATATTTCTTTGAAAAAGAATAAAGAGGTATTAATGGTTAACCCTAAACTATCTGAATATCCTTGAGATGATGAAACTGTTTTACATTTGCCCAAATGTATTGTCTGCATCACATTGCGCGCAAATCGCGGTCCAAACGACCAATCAATGTCCTAAAGGACCAGAACAGTGTACGGGCGGCTTGCATGCATGTGATTAAATGATCCATTTTATGCTTTTGTGTTTGTGTTGCCGACCCATAATTGATTAGCAAGGCTACACACTGCAAAACATTTTCACTTCAAGCTTCAGTGGCCCAACCACATTGGCAGATAGAGTGTTGATATTGAAGAAATCTGCAATGCCTTGGATAGTTAGAAAGCTGATTTTCTTGATTATTCACTGCTGTTTTTACATTATTTACGTGTGATAATTGGATAGTGGATATTGTTAAAAAGACAATATTGGTTGTCACCCACCATAAAAGGCACTTCTTCTTGTTGCGAGTTAAAGAATGTATTTCAGAAACTATCTGACATGAATGCAGTTTCTCAGATTGGCTGAATGTATGAACAAGAAAAGCAGAATTGTCTCCTCTTTGATATCGTCCTTTTCTTAAGTACCCCATTCAAAATCTCTGATAAGAGACAGATTTCCTTTTGTTGCATTTTGACATCTGTATTGTTATATGTTTTAAATCTACACTTTTGTGGTTTTTCAGTAGTGATGACAGCAAAACACATGTTTCCTTTCAGTGAATCATAACTATATCCACATGTCTCCCATTCATATGCAGTCATGGTGAAAAGAAAGCACACCCTCTTTCAATTCTAACTTTTTCCGTATCAGGACATAACAAATAATCATCTGTTCCTTAGCATGTCTTAAAATTATTTAAATACAACCTCATATGAACAACAATGCATGGGATATTAGATAGTGCCATTATTTATTTGACAAAAATTAAGGAAAAATGTTGAAATGATGTGTGAAAGTCTAAATACAGCCTCACTTATAGCCTCAACTAGGTTACTAATCAAGGTCAAGGTCAAGGTCAAGGTCAGATTTATTTATATAGCACATTTCCAACAGCCGATGCTGCACAAAGTGCTTAACAATAACAATAAAATTAAAAACTACAGTGTAATACAATAATAACAATAGAAACAATAGAATAGAAGAATTGAAACAATACTAACTAATTCAGTACAATAATAACAATAGAAACAATAGAATAGAAGAATTGAAACAATACTAACTAATTCAGATAAATCCAAAATGCTTGGGTCATAATGTGTTAAAAGCCAGAGCGTAAAAGTGTGTCTTTAGTAAAGATTTAAATTGCTCAAAAGTTTGAGCAGATCTAATATTAAAGGGGAGACTATTCCAAAGTCTGGGACCTGCCACAGAGAAGGATCTATCACCACGAGATTTGAGGTTAGTCCGTGGAATGGACAACAATAGTTTTGAACTAGATCTCGTGGGTTTTCCTGGAGCATAGGCAGAGAGGAGCTCTGACAAGTAGGGGGGGGCTCGGGCGTTGAGTGACTTAAAAACAAAAAGTAAAAGTTTAAATTGGATCCTGTAGGGGACAGGGAGCCAGTGTAAAGAGGCTAAAATTGGGGTTATATGCTCTCTCCGTTTAGTACCGGTTAGCAGGCGAGCAGCAGCATTTTGAACCATCTGAAGGCGATGGATGGTGGCATGATCTAGGCCATAATACAATGAATTGCAGTAGTCCAGTCTGCAAGTAAGAAAAAGGTGGATGATACGCTCGAAGACGTCAGCCGGAAGGTATGGCTTTATCCTGGCTAGCTGTCTTAGCTGAAAAAAACAGGACTGAACTACTGCACTCACCTGCTTATTCAATTTAAAAGAACCATCAATGTAAACTCCGAGGTTTTTTACATGTGTTTTACAATACGAGGAGAGGGTACCCAACGTGCTGTCGATATGATTGAAATTGCCAAAAATGACAACCTCAGTTTTGTTTTCATTTAGCTGTAAAAAATTTAATGATAACCACTGTTTAACGTCGTCAAGGCAGCGTAATAAGAGCTGCGGCTGATCTGATCCTGATTTTAAAGGTAGATAAATCTGTAGATCATCCGCAAAGCAATGAAATGAAATGCTGTACCGCGAGAAGATGGAGCCCAATGGCAGCAAATAGAGTGCGAAGAGGGCGGGACCCAAAATAGAGCCTTGAGGAACGCCGTATTTAAGAGGAGCTAATTTGGAGTTGTGGGGGCCCATATTGACATAAAAGAACCTTTCTGTCAAGTAGGAGCGAAACCACTGAAGGGCAGATCCTTTTAGGCCAGCATGCGATTCTAGCCGTGATAACAGGATGTCGTGGTCAACCGTGTCAAAAGCTGCTGACAAGTCCAACAGTAAAAGGGCAGCAGGGCTGCCAGAATCCATAGTTAAGAGAATATCGTTAAAAATCCTTAAAAGTAATCAAATGCATTAACAGCAACTACTTTTAGCAGTTTTAGTCTGGAAAATTCAGGTGTGTGCTAACACGATACCAAGGAGGAAAACCATCCACAGTGATCCTAGAGAAGCAGTTACTGCTGCCAATCAATCTGGAAAGCATTATGAGGCCATTTCCAAACAATCTGAAGTTCATCATTCCACTGTGAGAAATTTATTCATTAGTGAAAAACATTCAAGACAGTTGCTAATTTTCCCAGGAGTGGACTCTGCAGTAAACTCACCTCAAAGAAACTGAAAAAAAGAAAAGAAAAAAAATCTACATCTCAGATGCTACAGGCCTCAGTCAGTATGTGAAAAGTTAAAGTTTGTGACAGTTTAATTAGAAAAAGACTGAATATGTATGGTTTGTTTGGAAACAGGTTGCCAGGAGAAAGTCTCGTCTCACGAAAAGAACACGGCAGCAAGGTTTAGGTTTGTAAAGTTGGATAATCTGGATAATCTGAAGACTTCCGAGTGGAGATGTTTGGCCATACAGCCCAGCACCACATCTGACAAAAGCCCAAGACAGTATATTACCACCAACACATCATACCAGTTGTCAAGCACAGTAATGGAAGGGGGATAGTTTGGGCTTGTAGTTTGCCATGGGAACCAGGAACCTTGCAATCACTGAGTCGAATATGGACTCATCTGTGTTCCAAAGTATTCTAGAGTCAAATGTGAGGCCATTTGTCCAACAGCTAAAACTTGGTGCTAAAGGTAATTGTATAAGCTACTGAATCATGGCTTAGTTTTTCACACACTGCTTCAGCATTTTGGCTTATTTTTTGCTACATGGTGTAATATGCAATGCATTGTTGTTCATCTCAGGTTGTATTTTTAAAAAAATGTTTTTTTAGTTATGTCCTCCAATGTAAAATTTGGAAATTGAGAGAGGTTGTACTTTCTTTCTTTTTATCATTATGCTTTTCATCGACTACACTGAAGATGAAAAACTTCTACTAGCTACATTCTCACATGGGAATGATATTATTCTTAAAAGTGGCATGCCTTCAGTGAGAACACATCAAGTGAAAGCTATGAATTAAAAATGGGCTCCATAAATAAGTAATAATCATACCTCGGTTTCACAAATCATCCATATTCCTAATGAAAGTGCTATCGGTGAACTTGGTGTAGGCATATAAAAATATAATTAGAGCATGCATGTTAATATCTGTCATATTTTCAGCACCTATGCATTATTATTTACCCATATTTCCATGTGAGCATGACCTCATAGTGTCAATGACTCAGTGGTCTATTCACTTAAAAATGAAGACAGCAATTAATTTTTAAAACATTTTTACCTGAGCCCTCAAGGTTATCCATGCTGTGACCAGGAGTGTATTCAAAGCCACACAAATTCTTTGACACCACAGCATATCTTTCATCCTCCTCCTCCTCTTCCTCCTCGTCTTCAGAAAGGAGAGTGGTTCCCAAATCAGAACCCAGTGTACTAGACATGAAGTCGATTGGGGAGTTGGACACGTTTGGACTGGTTTTCATATGCCTATTTAAATGTGGGGAAACAGTGTGTATTAATAAAATGTTTTTAAAGCAACAGAAGACAGATAATGGGCGTGAAAAATGCTGCAAAACAAGCATTACAAATTCAGAATCAGTAGATATTCAGGAGGGTGGAGATGCAATGTGCATACACTATGAATGCCTGCAGTGATTTTACTGATTACTTTCTCAGTGCTGGTGTGTGTTGTGCTAACACAATGGAGTTGTAATTGGACTGGATTAAGGATATCTGGATGGGCAGGGCTGTCACCAACATGCCTGTTATCTCCCGCACAGCTGTCCTCCATGATGGCTCGCATCCCACCATAGAGGAGATGCATGCATAATTACTAACTCTATTTACTGATGTCAGAACAGCATGTAAGACTAAACCCAGTCATTACCCTCCATGTCGCCACTGACTTGTCAAGTTTTCCAATGCTCCATCAAAGGTGTAATCAATGGAGAGATGTTTTTATCGCTTGCAAGACACACGGGCCGCAGGTCTGAGCTGACACATGTAAATACCAGCATTGAAAGGCACTCAGACATTTTCCATTGATATGCAAAATCCAAACTTTCACCAGAATAAAATGAATAAAATTACATGCATCTCTCTAACAGAGCAAAGCAAACATAGTTGAATGGATCTGCGTTACCATGCAAAGCTTTCACACTTTCACATTATTACCAAAAACAAGAATATGAAAGGTGGTCTTAAAAAGCCATCTTTGCTTTTCCTTGTTTGGTGTTCTAGCATTTTGGTTGTGAAGCATTTTGTGATGCTTACTGTATATTGAAAAGTGCTATAAATAAATTTTTATAAAACCTAGCTTTACAAGGGAATCTTACCATGCCTGTTTGGCCACTTCATACTGGTAGGCTCTAGTCAGCTCATCCAAGTGAGCCTGCAAGATGGACTGCATTTCTTCATGGTGGGCAGAACTGAGAGAGGACGATGAAGGCTGACTAAAAGTAGCTGCTGCTGGGGAGGAGGACCTTCCTCTCAGGGGAGGAGTGGGACCTCTCTCTTCCTCTACTTCATTTTCCAAATTCTGATGGCGGTAGGTCTGGACAGACATTGGTGGTGCCCAGCTTCCGTTGTCATATCTGGCATGTGGACAAAATGTTTTCATGTTAATCACCACATTGACTTTCCTAAATAACTGATTAGAGATGTATGCCAAAGACAGAAAATACCTGTAAATATTCCACTAACAAAAGTGTTCTCAACACTTTTAAATGATCAGAAAATAGCAGCCACAATATGTTTAGGCTTTACAATGCAAGTGTGACTGTGCAATTCAGGATGGCAAAATGTGGTCCTGAAGACATCTGCTCTAGAAGATTTACCACACAGAGAGTAGCACTTTAGCCACCATTCAGAAAAATCAGAATCTGTCATATCTCATCATCATATCATATTATCCCAAAAGAGCACTTTGCTCTCTAAGTGCAGGCTTACTTGTGGTTCCTAGAGCTTCCAACAATACAGTGGGGGAGACAGAGCCTTCAGCTGTGAGGCTCCGCCCCCGTTAAACCAGCTCCCTGTTTGGATTTATCATAATCCAAAGACAAGCACCTAATATGGATATCTTTGGTGTGAACCCACATAGGCACAGAAAGATCCCCAGCTAGTGGTTGGGTTCAAACACACCCAGTGGTTTCACAACTGTAGAAATGGTGCTAGATAAATAACAAAAAAAAGGAATTCACTCCAAGAACTTTTTAATTTTGTTGAGTTAAATTATAATGTTTTGTTTATATGTTAATTAGCACTTATTAGCAGCTATGTTAAGGATATAGCTTGCTAACTAAGCTCACACTGTTAGCGCTTCATCATGTGGTTTAAATATAGTCACTTCTATCTCGAAAAAACATGGCATAGACAAAAAACAAACAAAAAGGCTTCACATTGCAGAGTTCAGAAATTAGTGTGGGGCAGCATGGTGACCACATCCATTTTTCATAACAAAGACTTTAGCTTAGTCTTAGCCAAAAGGGCTAAATGTAGGCCAGCAGTCACTCAGCTAACTAGGGTACTAGCGTTTAACAGGCTAATACAGCTAATTCTTTTTTCTTTCACAAGGTAAATTAAACAGGCAGCTTATATCCAAATTCTGATAATAACACAAAGCCACCCATGCATACACTCTGCTTGGGCCCCAAGTGCAGGCTCTGTGTTTGCATGTGTTTCTTTTCTGTTTTTATGTATTTTAGTACAGAGACTGATGACATATGAATGTACATTACCCTCCTCCATGATTTTCCTGGGGGTAACAGTCAAGGTCAACCTCAGTCCCAGGCAGGGGGTTCATGGGTGGTGGTGGCAGAGGCATGTTAGCCCAACATGTCCCATTTGATTTAGAGGTTTTTGTTCCACTTTTTAGCTTCTTTTTCTTCCCAGCCTTTGCACCTGGGGGTAGGCAAAGAGAGGTTTAGCTTCCTCTATACAAAATACGCAAGAGTATTATTCTACTCTCAGTCCACACACATTCGGTTTTGCTTGGAAAAAGGTACCTTCTATTTTTCTCTGCTGCTTCTCTCTGTGAACTTTTACCCAACCTGTCTTCTACCCAGTTTTCATTATTCGTCTCTCCTGTGTGCTGACAGCACATTACAACATTTTCTAAATGTTGACATTTCTTAAATAGGCATCAAAACCTGCGGCAAACCACTTTAAGTTGCTTCTCCACTTGTTCTCTTTATCTGTGGTTAGTTTGACATTTAACTGAGCACACGGCCTATAGTGCAAAAAAAAAAAAAAAAAAAAAGAAAACACAGAAAAGCCTCCACGACTTTACTAAATGTATATAAGCTACATAAATAGCTCCAAACACTGAGGGATTTTCTTCTTCCATCTAATCAAATTAACCCAAAAGAAATGTGTCATGATTGCGTGACATTTCTAGGCAAGATAAGCTCCCAGGGTAGAATTGTGATGAAGACAGAAGAGTAATTAAGGACATTATCCTAAGGGTTTATTTTTAGTGAATATGTAAACAAATTCTCTCCTTCCTAGTTTGGTCTTTCCTTGGTTTAGCTCCCAGTAATTTAAATGATAGGGAAAAAAGTGCTTGTGATTTTGCTGCAAAGATGCTACACTTAGTTCACAGAGACCCAAGGAGTTTATCATAAAATGAAAAAAACCCAAAACAAAACCAAAAACAATCAAATAAACAAAGATCTTGATCATTTCATCGTGGCTCATACCACTGCCAGGGCGTCTGTCAGTTAGCGAGTAGCCCAGGTTTGCTATTTCCTGCTGGGCTTGAAGAGAAGCCTTCCAGCGGGGATCTGGCCTATCCACCGCCAGCTCGTGGAAACTATTGGACTGAAGTATTTGAGTGGTGGCATAGGGGGTGGGCTGAGTGCCTCGTGCTGGGCTGCTGTAGCCTGCCTTCCCCATGAAGTCGATACTGCTGTAGATGGCACCATCAGACAGCATGGTACCAGTTTTCTCCACCGCTGCAGACGGTAAAACATCTGAGGCAAAAAAGAGGATGAACACAGAGAGGGGAGGGAAATGGAAAAGGCATCATGGAGAGATAAGTTGACATGAAGTTAACGATCTTTAAGGTCATTAACACTCCCTGCTGCTCCAGCACTCTGTATTAGTTAAATACATTTCTCAAATGGACTTGATATAAATGAAAGTGATTATCAACAACCATAATTAGCATGCAATGCTCTGTGGGAGCCGGGTGGAGTGCTCACAAGAGGGATGCTCAAACAGTGCTAACCTTCAGCTCAACAGTCTTGCACGAATAAAGCCTGAAGCTCACCAGGGTTCCATTGAACTTTGAGAACATGTAGGCATACAAACACATAATGGAAACCAATATACTTCAACCACTGTGCGCAACCTCGAAAAACGGACAATGGCAGAGCATGACAAAGAATGATGGGGAAAACAATATCTAAACAGTGCAAATTTAAGCCAGATATCAGGCTTGTCACATCAAATTAGTAAAACAGAGCCCTTGAAGGCTGTTTTAATTTGTGTGTGTGTGTTAACCTATTTGTGTATATGTGCTTAAGTGTGACATCCTGTCAGCATGCTTCCCAAGGGATCAACATCAAAACTGTCCAACTAGGCATCGCTAAACCGTATTCTTCATCGCTCCGGCTTGTTTATGTTTCTTACCTCCTCGGCCAAAGTTGCTGCCGCCTTTTGGACTCCCTAAGCCCCCGTTAGCTGGGAGACTTGTGGAAGGCCAGGAGTCAGCTAACCAGGGGAGGCCTGGATCACCTGCTTTTAACAACCCTGGACGACTGTGAGAGAATGTTTAAAGTCAGACAAAGGTGGATGAGAGGTGGAAAGGACAGAGAACCAGTGACATTGTTAAATATTCAGCCTGCCCTGCTTATTTTCTTCCTGCTGCATCAACAACAAATTGATGCGAAAACTCATTCAGCATATTCTCGCCCGTGGAGCAGCCGAGCACGCAGGCAACAATAAACAACAGAGAGACATAAAATGGCAAGTCTATAAATCAGACTTCTGCCTCCCCTCGACTCTACCACCCCTAACTCTCCCTGGAGAAGCAAGGCAGGCCTAAATACACACTAAATCCACTTTAGAGCCTTAGCACAACAGAAATTTACATTTTAAATTGAGAATCATGGACAGCCTCTGGCAGATCAGCTACACTGCTGCTCAGTCTCCATAGCAACAGAGACAGCAAAAGCCCATTAGGTGGTTTAGGAACGCTACCATGTCATTTTGTCTTTGTGAAGTACAACGTCCACGAATAAAGGCGTTCGCTTCAAGGTAGGAAAGTTGTGGGCAGCAATTCAGGGAGGAACAAAAAATAGAAAAAGACAATTTACACCCCCTCTATATCAGCTGCTGTAAAAATGGCAAAACATTCACATGCCTGCACATTAAGTAAACATACCGTGTGTCTGCATATGTTTACTTAATGTGCAGCTTTACAGTGAGTTTTCCACTGAGCCTGATTTACCAAGTGCCAGGGGAGTTGTTCACAGCTGACTTGGTGATGGCTCAAAGGTGTTCAAACAATTACGTCAATAATTTCCATTTTAAACTACACAAGCATAATACATATATTTACATATATTTCCTTGGAAGAACAGGGCAAAGCTATGCACAGTAGCGCAAGCAGTCTGTGCACCTTCAGTGTGGAGAAAGGCACTCATGCAAAAGGGTTTTACAAGAAAGCGTTTATTTTTAGTCTATTACTTGCAACATTTGTTCTGGCTTTGGGCTTATCTGCTTGCTTAGGTGTAACAAATATGTAGAGCAAACCACTGTCCACAGAGCAAATTCACCTCTTTCCCCCTGTTGTTTTCAGGAATACTTTGATATTCTGTGGACACGCTGTCTTTGCTTTGGGCATTTTGAGCAGTCTGGAAATTCTATCGGCCACTGAGAGGAGTCTCAAGGTCCGACGCATTGTTCTTCTGTCTCCACATAAAACCCATGACTCTACTTACTCTAGGCCAAGCTTTTTAAACAGCACATTCATCACCTCTCCCCTCCTTTATTGACCTCTGGCTCACTCAGATGAACTGAGAAGCGCGCCGGTGACTAAAACACCTGCATTAATTGGTAGCTCTTAGTTCAAAGGAGTGATTAATGATTTCATCACAGTGAACAACAGTGGAAATCGTGCACTGATACAATATGAATAGGCGGGGGTGGGTGAAGGGGGGGCATAAATGCAAATTCCATTCATCAGGAGAGAACTCTTCATATTAAGTTTTACGATAGCATGGTGTCATTAAAAAGTTCACCATGTGACACCGAAATGTCCGCTTGGAAGCTTTAGCAGTAGGGTTTCTGAAGGTTTTTAGTGGAGAAATTCTCACCTTCCATTGCGAATCAGGCCTCTGTCTCTTTGGAATGTCACTTGGAGGGAAAAGAGGGAGGAGAGAGAAACAATTAAACTGTCAAGTAATCAACAGCATGACTGTAGATTTGAATGGCTGATACATTACTGCTGTCAAGAATGAAGGCACCTAAATTGCCGGGATATTGTATATACAATGGCACAATGTAAAGACATACCTGCTCGAGTGAAGGTGAAGGACTGAACTGCAATTTAAAGAGACATAAAGAGTGTGCGTATCAGAGGGCATATCAAGTGGCATAAAGAGTGCTTAGAAATATTAAAATGATTCAAAATGCTCTCGTGTTCAAAAGATATGGATTGTGTGCTTTCATTTTTGCTTTGTTTGTTCATCCATCACTGATATGTCAGCACTGTGATCATATTTTGATGAAGCTTGGGCAATAACGCAGCTAACATTCCAGCATTTTCTGATTTACACTGACTGCCCTGAGGGAGAAGTTTAAATGAAGGTGACATTTTTAACCTTTTATTTTTTATTTTTGCTCGCCTCAGGTGATCTGCACTCTCATCATAATTCTATTTTTTTATGAAATCCTTCCAAAATACATCTTGAAACAGTACGTGTGCAACAAGAAAGACAATTACTGATGCAATAGCATTTTTAAACTACTGCTATAAATTATTTAAAAATGAAGAAATCAATGAATTTTTTAAGTCAATGGCTCTTATAGAAAAAAAAAAAAAAAAAAGAATCCATTGTTTTCCAAATGGAAATATGAAATTTTGGACTTAAACTCCTGCAGTTTTTGAATAAAGGGATCAGAAAACCAGCCCTCAATCACATAAATCCCTGCTGAATTAGGAAATCGCACTGCTCTCTCCCCAAGTCACTAAATAAAAGCTGCAATACGCATTATGAAATTTGCACACAGCTTCATGCTCGACTCGCAGTGGAATAAAAGAACATTCCATACATAAACCTAGATGTACCTCATGTTAATGTGCAAACAACACCAGGCATGGTCTGATAATGGAAGGGGATGTTAAATTACTTATCTCGCATGAATGTATTAGAGTGTTGAGGTGTGCTGCTGATGGAACGCAGCACAGTCGATGCACATCAGTGCACAGTGAATTAAAGTAAATAGGGCCTATTTCCATCCGCGCTGAATACATTTTCTTTGTTCTGCGTTTCAGCCAGCTCAAATGGAGTCACATCTGTGATGGCATCAGCTTCCGCTGGAGAGAGACCTACTTTGCTTTGTGAGCCAGTTTTGATGCAGAACCATGTAAATTGATTTTTTTTTTTTTACCTGCATAGTTGCTAAGTCCTTTCCTCTTTTTTCTCCTCCAGTACAACCAGGCACTGAAGCCCATGAGGACAATCCAGCAAGCCCCTCCCAAAGCAGCGATGAAGGCCGGCTGCTTCACCACATCTGAGATGCTGTTGTTGTTGTCCGATCCTGTCATTACGTCCCTCAGTTCTGCACCTGGAGGCACCACACACCCACACAGGGAGAAAAGGGAAAGAATTTAGAATTTTAATTTCAGTATGAGTGACTGAATGGGATTAAAAAAAATATTGAGCAGGAAAAAATGCAGTTCAGAGAAATTAAATTGCAACAAAATTTTATTCAATATCATCACAATGTTTGACATGGAGATAAATAAATATGGTGAAAATGTACAAGTTTAAGCAAATCAAAGAAGTGTGGAACACACTATGTATCAAACCAGGACACATGGACTACAGAGACCACCGAAAGATGAGCCCGTGAAAAAATACAAACACAAAGAGATAAAAAAAAACCCAGCATCAGTGCATCCAATATAGCGTTAATCAATTCAGCAGTGCACTTATCAACTTGAGCTGCAAGACACAAGATTGACAGAGCAGCTCTGACAGAGTTTGATTTTCTGTTGCGGCTACTGTGCTGTGAAATTAGATTCACAGTCTCCAGCAGGAACCACCCCCCCATCATTAAGCTTCATTCCACAGGCCTGTTTCCCTTTCTCTGGGCGTTAGGGGTGTTATTATATATCAGTCAAAAGTCACAGATGAAGAGCATCTGGCCTGAGCTCCCATATTGATTCTGGGCTTATATACGCTGGGCATCCTTTAGTGATTTCATAAGATGTGATAGGCTGATAAGCTCCTACAAAAACACTGTCTACTTTGTTAGCGCCAGCTGCACACATATTGGAGAGGATTATTGATATGGCTAACAGTACTTGGCACAGTGTTACCAGGCACTACACTTAATGAACTGCTATTGATTTCTCTATAGACATCTGGCGTTGTAAAGCGCAATTTTCTTTCTTCAAGTGCGATAAATTGATAAATCATTTTCCCAGACCCCCAATCTGTGATAGAGACCTAGGTCTCCTATCTTGGGGTCATTTTATTTGACTCGAGGTTTGGCGTGTGTGTGTGTGTTTGTGAGAGAGAGAGAGTGGATTACCCAAAGTGATGAGCTGGGGTATGCTCTTGACCCCCACCCCTGCGCTGGTGCCTGCAGCCACCTCTACACGGTACTGCACTCCAGTCTGCAGACCCCCAACTACCACTGAACGGATGGTCGCGTCCACAGACTTATTGACATGAAAGCGAGTTTCGTTGGCCAAACACCAGATCTGACAAAGACAGACACACCAGACAGATTTCATTGTGTGGTTGTACATCACTAAATCACTAAACTATTCAGTCTGGAGAAGCCTGGGCTCACCTTGTACTCTTGTATGATGCCATTCTGTTGGTCAGAAGGAGGAGGGTCCCAGGATACACTGATGGATGTGCTGTTGTGGTTTCCCACTGTCAGCACTGTCACTTGCTGTGGAGGCGCACTTGGTGCTGATGGGTCACACCGGGAGGGGGTAAAAAGATTAAAGAAAGAAAAGGTAAAAAAGAAAGAAAGAATGAAATCACTACACATAGTTTATTCTGAAAAACGAGTGTGTCTTGTTTTATTTATTTCTTTTTTCATATGTCAAAGAGGGATTTGTCTCACTCGCTACCTCAATTCATATTAATTCAGCAAGCCAAACAACATGGGTTTTTCTATTTCCTAAGCCAGCCTGGCAGATGGCTGCTGGGAGTACTTCATCTCAGTTTCTTATCTTAATAGTGAGATTCTTATTGTGTTGCTGAACCCAGTAAGTAAATCACTTTCATCATGTCCTACGCGCACTACACCATATTGGCCACATGCAAATGCTTCCAGTGTAGATGCACTCAATTTAGCATGTCTGTTTGAATAAAATTGGTCAGTACTCATGTCTGATAATAAGTTTGAGGTGATTTCTTGGTGTGTATGTGGAGACTAAGGGCATAAAAAACAAACTTTAATAGTTCTTTTTTAAAATTAGAGATTGTGGCACCCTCCATAGATAGATGTAAAATTTAAAGAAACTATAGGCAGCAGGAGGCAAAAAGATCATATCTATGGAACTGTGCAAATCAGGCAATCCCTGGGCACATAGTCTCTCTCGATTCCTAATAAAATCATCATTACGTTCTGACTGAATGGATGAAACAGCTAGTTTGAGCCCGATTAAGGAGGCTTAAAATAACAATACTAATCACAGTGTTTCAATATATGGAAGGCACTGTCTTACTGTACTGAGAAGTAAAGGTGGAAATGGGCGTTGTGAGTCAAATTCTCAAAATGGACATGGTGTCTGTACTCTCAAAGTCAAAAGCACCAAGCCATGTATTAGCGCATATGAACTAATGACACAACAGCATATTAGAAGTGTATGACAGAGCATTTGTGCAAGATTTGATCCTGACCTCTGCCAGTTATTTGACATCTGCAAAGCTCAACATCAGCCTCAGGTAATTTACATAGCAAAAAGATGACAAAACAATAGATTTCTTTTGTTGCCAGATGAAACAAATCTCCCTGTATAATGTAGCTTGTGCTTAAAAGAGCGGCTATGAACAGATATGGCTGTGTCTGCAAAGTACTTGACAGGCTGGCAGGACAAAGGAATTAAATCAGCCATAGGAGATGCGGTTTATTTTTATTACATTTAACAAATTAACTGAGCTCAGTTTGAGGATATCTATATTCAGACATTTAGGCAGTATTGACTTTCCAAAGCAATTACCGTTAAACAGACTCACACAAATTACTGTCCCAGTATTGAGATGACTATTGTTCAGAAGGAAGGAAAAAATACACACGCAATGAAGGAAGAGTCAAATATAAAATACAGGATATTATATTATACCATATCATCCTGCCACAAATCTTTACTCCTTTCATTCAAGTAAACATTTACAAGTAATTCCAATTTGATTACGGGTGAAGGAATTCAACTTTCTAAGTCATCAACAGTCTGAACAAAGAAGGCTCCTAATATTCATCTTCGGGCTCATAATATTTGAGGCAATCCTTTTGTCTCCGAAGACAAAAATCTAATCATAATAACTAATCTGATGGAGCAAAAAACAAACAAACAAAGCATTCCATAAAACACAGACCTCTACAACTGTTTGAGGATTTTTGGGGGGCTTTCAAAACCTCAGCCAGGAACAGTTTATTTGTCAGTTTTGTTTGTTTATCTTTTCAGTTTTGATTTTCTGAAAAAAGGAAAATACACATATACAGATAAAATCAGAAGGTATGCTATATGTCAGAAAGTACACAGAATAATGGGCATGTATACGGTTCCACATTTTTTTAAATAAATGAAATGATCATAATTTCTGATTATACCACGTTTAACATTTTATTTCAAAAGTATTCATTCCTTTTGTCATTGCACGTTATTCTGGAAATACTACCACTGTCTGTATATTTTATAATAATGCTGCTTCATACACTTTCCACAAGGCACCTAGTAAGCTTAGAGCAAGCTTAGAGCAGTAGTAGAGTGACCAATAAAAAAAAACTGCAGGAGGGCAGTGACCACTAAATGCCTTCAGTGCTCCAAGTAGGGTAATATCAGGTCACAATTATCCAAGTAACTTTCAGCTTTCCAGATGTCATTTCAGAGGTGCTCTTTTAGCAAACAGTGCCTTTCCAGTCAGTCAAAGGTCTGCATTAGGAGAAGACAGGAACCATTAAGTGTAGTTCTACAATTTCCATATGTACCACAACAATCCCCTTGGATGAATAATAGCTAGAATACCAGTAATGACTCAGGATAATATTACTATAAATGGCTGCAAAACCAAGAAAAGGTCAAAGATTATGTTCTTACTAATGTGACTAATACTTATATTAGGACTGATGTGAACTGTAGCTAGAGAGTAATTTCAAGCAATTAATGCTTCCAATGTCTAAGTAAACATTTCAGGGTTTTTTTTTACCCACAGCTGTGCAATTAAACAAAAGCTACTAAAGCTGCTTAATGTTCTGCTATGCAGGATATGAAGTAGTAAACATAACCTGTTATGCAAATGGATGCATAATTTAAGCTAATTAATTCATGAACTGGTGAACATTACTCTACAACACATCTGCCCCCGCCCCCAAAAAACAAAAACAAAAACAAAAAAACAGTAATAAACTCTATCTAGCAAGAGAAGGGAGCTCTGTTTCATATGAGAATTTCAGCTTTTAGCCTCACTAATGTCCATATGAGACCAGGTCAGATCAGAGGTTCTCATTTTAACAACTATACAAGCATAGAACCTTGACTCATGGGTTCATTTGACTTGCTGTGAATACTGGCTGAAAGCCTACACTCCTCTTTAAACTCACTGAAAGGTTGTGAGGTGCATTAGTATACAAATTCTCCCTTGTGCAGTAGGGAACTTCATTTCCAATCTACCTTTGATGGATAACAAGTGATTTTCTTGCAATTTTTGCAAGAATTGCATTTCTGTGCAGTAGAGAATAGGTTGAGCAAGGCAATTTTTTCCCCCTCTACCACAATGCCTTGTTTCTAGGTATCCCTGAGCAGACCATATGCCCCCATCTGCAAAGACCTCTGTGATCCTGTGTGGCCGTTTTAATTGGGCTCCAGTGAGGTGAGTCTCTCTTTTTTCCACCAGCTTTATCCCCTAGACTAAGCTAGCCCTGTTCTCCTACTGGGGGGAAGATGCAGCCCTGTGATCCACTCATCATCAAACACAGATGCTTTGGGCTAATATTTTCTCTGACATTAATGGCCTTGTCATGACTTGTTTTTCAGCGCAAGCCAAGTTCCACACCATTCAAATGATGCAACACCTGAATGATGCAATGAAGTAAGTGAAGATATTGTCTTGTTCACCCACAGGCAACATATGTAGCCGCTGTAAATGAATGATGATACAGTGCATTCACTTTTTTTTACTCTTGAAGTCCAAAATGCAGTCTCACCTTCAGGGGAATTGATTAAATTTGAAAACAGTGTTAACCTTAATGCCATAGCCTGTATCACCCGATCATGTTTGCTCAGTTGTTATGGAGATCTTTTGCAAAGAGAGGACAGTAACTCTCATTGCTTTTAGCACATTTTCAGATGAGCCGGTAACGGCTTGCAATTTCGGTGAAAAGAAAAGCTAGTGAGTGGATGTTTAGTTGGGATTGTCACACAACCATATTCAAGGTTAAAGTGGATTTTCACATCAGGGGCTTTAAATAATAAATATTGGGTGATTTGACTGGAAGGTATAGAGAAAGTTAATGAGAATCAATGAGAGCATGAATCCTTTAACCTGAATGAGTAGCACTGATTCAGTGACTCCACGTGTAAGATTCATATGCATAATTGAAATTTTGTAGTTCTTTCAAAGTTGTCTCCTTAGTCAGCACTCCACCTGCCTAAGATCTTTCACTCCACAGCTGAGTTGGTGCATCTTAAAGCCAGTGTTTTTGACACCACAGCTGAGATAGTTTCCACCAAATGTTCAAATGCTCCTTAGAATTCTTATAGTTAAGCTCTGTACTGACAGGTTGAGTCCAGGGGTGAAGAGCCCATTCAATGAGAAAACACAACGAGAGTGATGCAGCAAATGAAGTCGCAGCCATGACCTGATTCTCTACCTTTGGGCTTTGTGCACTGTGGTCTCTTTCACTTCAATCTGCTTTTTCATCTCCGATCACAGAAAACCCAACATAAAAGTTGGGGTTCATCTCTTGTGATGTTTGCATTGGCAGCATTAAATAATTTCTATTATAGCATTAGCATGCAAAGATAATTCTTATCATTTCCTGTTTGCAAAGAATTGAGAATGAATAGAGAAGTCTGATATTAATAACATTTCAAATAGCCGATGAATAACACGAGGAGAAAGACGAAATCAGGAAGTGTAATTACACAAAGAGCTCATTGGTGTGTGAGTGTAAGTGAGGTGGGAGGTCATATCATGTACATTTAGACAGAGACATGGCAGCAGGCACAGACGAGGTGAGAGAGAGTTGAGCTTTACTGCTCGCCCTCTTTGCCCACCAACCCACAGAGGCTCGGGGTTGTCATAGAGCCCTACTGCGCTGTCTGGGAGACCTGCTTTCACACACAGGGGACATAGCACTGCAGCAGTGTGCGTATGTGGGAGGGTGTACTTGAAATGCCATTATCCATTCCTATCTAGCCAAGAAGCCATTAGTAGGAGCAACTAAATATGAAAGTAGGTAGAAACATTTACACAAGAGCTCCTGCTCATGCATTAGTAACTATATCTTACTTCTTTCGAACATTAAGTCAGCAGAGAAATACATTTTTATCAGAAATGCGAATTAATTTGTGGCTCACCTTCTTCCATGGTGCGTGCTGTCATGGATTCACTGTCGGCGCCCTGAAATTCATTGAAATACGGCCGCACTTTAATCTCATATACAATGCCTTTCTTCAGACCAGAGAGAGTTATGTCCCTCTCTGAGGCAACCTTCAAGTCCTGTATCTGCCACGGCCCTGGGGAGGGCAGCCCTGAAGTTTGCCGGTACAAAACACGGTAGCCTTGGATAAACTTGGATGGATTCTCCACCTGAAAAGAGAGGAGAAGGAGAAAGAGAGAGACACGCTGCATTGTAATTGTGCGGAAGGTGTCATAAAAACTGCTATGACTCAACATCCACTTATTTAATCACACAGTTCAATTAGCAGAAGAGAAGCAAGAAACCGTACAAAAACAGTAGTAGTGCATTTGCCATATCTGCACAGAATATGTTTTTCCTCTTGTTTTTTTTTAATTTTCCCAGGTTCTTTTCAGGACAGGTACTTCTTGACAGGGGGAGAAGCAAGAAAAAGCTTTTACAAGGAAAATAACACACTGGATTATCACCAAAACAGTGCAAGAGTGGCTCTTTTCTGGCTTATTTCTTTTCTTTCGCTGTCTCTCTGTTGTCTCAGCTTGTATGTTCTTAACAAAATGATTTGTGCATCTAAATGTCCCATAAGCCATCTCTTTTTCCTTTTTTGCCTATGTTTAAAAAAGGAATTACTGTTATTGGGAGTGTGAATAAAAAATAAACACAAATTCCTATTTTCTTCAAAAGATAGAAAAAAGTAATACAATTGATCCAAATTTGTGGAAGTTTGTGCACGCCGGTTCTTACGTTCTCAAATCTCATTACTACCAAACCCTTATCTTTACAGAAATGTGATTTTTCATAAGGCAGGAAAAATTTGCTTTGTGATTTTTGATGTCTTAGTGGAACTGTTTCTAGTAAATGTAATGTCTGATGTAATCCTGCACAAGCTGTGCATATAGGCCAGAAATGTGGAGATCCAAGTTTAACAAGAAGTATGCAATGAAGTTCTCATCTACCACACAGACAAAGGTGACTGACAACTTTATGTTCTGAGCAACAAAGTACTGAAATTAAAGTTGAGTAAAATCCAAAAAACAAAATGGGAAATGCTGTTTTTCCCAAATAACATGCAAAATACAACAATTAAGAAAGATTCTGCTGCAACTGTTTAATACATAAAGTTTGGGTACTGAAAAAACTTCTGTTAAATGGAGCCAGGTCAAATAACGCCTGTGAACCTATTCAGATCCACCACAAACACAGTTGTCTCAGTCTAAAAGCTGTGTGACAGTACACGGTTGTCATGCTGACAAGCATGAAATAGCAGACTGCAGTAAATGTATCCAAGGTGTGTTATTAACCTACAGCAGCAGGCACTGGGACACCTTGCCAACAGACAGAAATAACATTTCCCAGATAAAGCACTGCAAACTGCTTCCAGAAGTGACACATGTAGTGCCTAATGGTGATGTATTTGTCCTGAATAGAAACATTAGTCTTGATTCCTGCATCGCTTCACACCAATCAAAATTGATGCAGCAGCAGCTGTTCATTCTACAAATGTGTATCCATCCCCTCATATTTATTCTGTGTGTGTGCCAGCTAATCCAAAACAAAGTGACGTGCCAGGTATAAAGTTCTCAAACAAGCTTAGACCAGATTTGTTTTTCTTATATTGCTCCAAAGGTAACAGTCGGTACTTCGGCTATACTTTTACAAATCTTTTAAGGGTTGTGGGTACTCACAGTCCAGGTGACCTGCACTGAAGTGGAGCTGAGGACAACAGGATTGTGCATGTTGACTACAACATCCCCCAACTCTTTCTGCACACGACGGTGGTCCACTCCCTGTGCTGTAGGACTAATGTCTGTGACAGAGAAAAAAACCAAAACACAAGCAATGTAAGTGGGAACAGGAATTCTTATCGCTAAAAATTTATTAGAATCCATTCTCATTTCTGTACCTTGAGTGCGAACGGGCTCAGACATTGGGCTCGGATCCCCGAGCCCTTGAGCATTGACTGCCCTGATGATGAACAAGTAGACGGTATTGGGTCGTAGATCTTTGACTGTGAACTCTGTGGTTTTCACATGATCTGCCACGGTCTGCCAGCTGTTACTCACTGACTGACTGTAAAAAGAATAAATTAAATAAGCAGTGAACAACTTCAAATGTAAGAAATCCAGACAATTCATTTGAGATAACTAGATGTACTGCTGAGAGTGGGAGCTCAAATGATGTGCCACATAGTAATGAAACGCCAGAATAACTATTGAAAGGCTTTGAAAAACATTTTGTTTGGTGAAAGAATAGTCAGTCCAACAAACACAAGACACACACACATACACACAAAAAGTGTGCTAATCATATTCTGCTTAAAAACAACCAATAAAGTTATTATTTACATTTAAATACAAGCTACTTTGTACTCCTTGGAAATTAACTATATATATATATATATATATATATATAAAGAGCTACTCATGAATGTTCTCCTTCAAACTGCCCAGGCTTGCTTGACTGCCCACAGAAACACCCACATCTGTTACTGCCATGAAAGTTCGGGGTCACTAAATGTTGCTCGAGGCCATAGGTCGCAGACATACCCAAAAGCCTCAATGACATAGGAGGACACTGGGGAGCCCCCCTCTGGTCCCGGTTTCCATGACAACGAGATACTGCTCTTGGTAACATTAGTAACCTCAGGTTTGGAGGGAGGCCCTGGGAGGGCGGTCGAATTGTGAGATATGAAGTCAACGAGGTCAGTAGCGTCTAAGGAAACAAGACAGACACAATTAAAGCAAAAAACCCACACAAAAACAAAACAAATGCAAGCCATGTTATAAGTGATATGCATAAAACATGTGAATCATTTCTACTGAAGCAGACCTCTGACATCCAAGTAGGCACTCCACGATGTTTCTCCACTGGAGCTGGTAGCAACGCAGGTATACAGCCCTGAGTCAGACAGCTAAGAAAAACACAATTTAAATTTCAAGTTAATTCAAGCTCCCATTTCATCTGAACTCTACAAGAACTGGGCAGATTTCAAAACTGCAACAGAAACCAAATTCTTTTGGGGTTTTTTCACTAAAAAACAGTAACTAATGATAAAAAATAATAATAATGATTGCAGACACTGTGTCTATTAAACTAACAAACATTTTCTGCTCATCTGCATCATAATACAGCTTTTCGAGTGTACTCTGTTGCTTTGTACAGCTGAATCCAACTCTGATCCCAGATGGTTTCCAGAAGCTCTTACGTCACTCTGGGCTTTGCACTTACTAGTACAGTAAAAATGCATTAACCTCCACTGGCCTGCATTTGGCTCGAGAAAAGCCGGAGAGTGGATGAGAGGGAACTTTAATGCTGGCCAATGAAAAAAAAAAAAAAAGAGAGATCCCAGTGAAAGCTTACATTAATTTTCTTAATTGATTTGCTCCAGTAATGGTCACCCGCCATTCCAAAAGCCATCGACATTATCATCACTAGTGCTGACACAGGAAATAGTAGATATGACAACCAATTTCATATTGGCAATGCTTTAGGAGAGACTGACAACTATGTTATCTCTCGAGAGAAAGTACACGAGTGAGGAGCACTTTGACATTGTGACAGTACAGCGTATATTGGAGATTCTCCATTTTATTACCCCCTTCACACTTCTGAATTCAGACTATATAAAAGACTTCAAAAACTAACAAAAATCTATACTCACTATTCATCATTTAACAGCAACCTGACTGTACCTGTTCATCTGTAATGCATTAAAGCTGACATCATTTATCAGGTACGTAGATTCCTCTTTATTCTTTCACACGCAATGCAGGGTGTGAAAGCTACACATGCAAAAACAAACAAAAGCCCCATAGACTAAATATGTTGTTTTCCTTTGATGTGTTTATGAACTGCATTCACATTCACTTCAATGTCCTTCTCACCAAAAGAGAAAGATTTCACTGCAAAATATACGAATAATTTACAGGTCAGAGGAATGTGAAATATGTGCAGTGGGATTAATTGAAGGCACAATAATCAACAGGAGATTCAACTGATATCCTGCTGAGAAGATAACAAGGGCATTTTAATTTTGGTGGTAAAACACTGTCTCCAAGATTAATTAACTGTCCTTTATTTTGATTAATTAGTCCTGAGGACCTGATTGAACTATTGCAAAGGACACTTCAATTCCGTCTGCCACATCTGGCATGAGGAAATATAAAGGTCGTACGTAATGCTAACTGGCAGAATGTTTGCTGCAATTGTGGTTTATCATTTCTAGGGATGGGTATCGAAAACCGGTTCTTGTTGAGAACCGGTTCCCACTGTTTCAATTCCTTGGAATCGTTTGCCACTTTTAAAAACGATTCCCTTATCGATTCCAGTCGCCCCGAATGACGTCATCACGTTGAGTAGCGTCTTTTACCCAGTAGGAAACACGGCGCCTGAGCGGCACAAACGCTCAAAAGTTTGGTTACACTTTATGAGAAAGGATGACAACAGGGCAACGTGCAATACTTGCAAAGTAGAGATTTCATCAAAGGGAGGAAACACTACGAATATGCAAAAGCATTTGCTCAAAAAACACGCGATTGCTTTCAACGAATGTCGTGTTTTTGATCCGCTCCGGACTAGCGAAGCTCAACCCAGCAGCAGCGGTAGCGTTTCCACGTCCTCTCCCGTTAATACTGCAGGTAACTAATCAATTAGCATTGCATATTATGTTAGCGCGATTTACCTTATTACAAAACCTGCTATTACTGTGCGTTGCATTTAGATAACCATGATGAGAGAGACAGAGTCTGGCTGGCTCAGATGCTGGCAGTTCTCGCTGCAGTCTACCGGTAGCGTCTCCTTTCAGGCCAGGATAGACGAATGTCACCCAGCAGTGTCTAAGTTTGTGGTCAAAGGCTTGCACCCATTTGCCACAGCAGATGCCCCCGATTTCACTTTGGTAAGTGAATGTGTTTAATTGTAGGCAGGGACATTACTGGATATTCTTGTGTAATTGCTACAGAATAATTTATGTTAAACTTTGTTATTGCTACAGGAGAATATTTATTTTATTATTTTACATATACGTTTTTTTTCCTGGGGACCCTGTGACACCCCATTGAAGAGCCGTAGGCTGTGGATCTCTTAAGATCCCACTGTTGGGTTTGTAAGGCCATGTTACTCCTAAATTTCTATCTTGTTCAAAGAGAAGATATAAAACAAAGTTCTAAGCTAATCGACCTTAGTGTTCTCCTTTTTTAAAAATAAGAATCGATAAGAGAATCGATAAGGAATCGAATCGTTAAACAGAATCGAAAATGGAATCGGAATCGTTAAAATCTTATCAATACCCATCCCTAATCATTTCATATATTTGGTAATTTGTTTATCTCTTTTAAAAAAATTAATTAGACTAAACCAAGTGAACAACTAAAACCTAGGAAAACAGCTGACTGGCAACAAAGATGGATTGAATGCCAGGAGCCCAGCCAGCACTTAAAAAACAAAAAAGAAAAAGAAAAAAGAAACACTACTCTATATGCTTTAAACATCTACAGACTGAGCAGAAAAGTTAGATGTAACTGGAAAGTGATGTCAGTGAAGAGTCTCCTAAAACTCAATTCTTTCTAATGACAGGCATGGAGAAACGTAATTTGTTAGAAACAAGATTAATTATCTAGAAGTCTAGAAAAAGAAAAAATACAACTTTTCACTCAGCAAGTATGTCTTACTTCTGAATCACAAATTTCATTTAGAGTTCAACGAACACTTAAGTTGAGCATGATTCACCACTATTTTGTGGCAGATCAGTTGCTACTCTTTCCAATAATATAAGAGAAAATGCCTTTAAAATAAGAGTCCAGAAACCAGTGATCTATGGTTAACCCATCAACTTCTTCCAACTGGACTTCAATCATTTTTTAAAGCAAAGTTATGGGGAAAACAATTAAATTAGCAATTAGAGCTATTCTTTGGTGGTTAGTAGGCCACTGTCCCCAGAAGAAACTACAGTACATATTACAGATACAAGGTATCGCTCGCTACTTCAACATAACCCACCCTGGTACTCTGGATCTGAAGGCTGCCATGTTCCAGAAGGGAAAACCTTGTGTCCTTTCCAAGCAGGTTGGCTCCATTCTTCCGCCAAGTGATTGTAGGCTCTGGGTCCCCAGACGCCTGACACCTGAGTAGGGACATGCCTCCCAAAGCCTGAGTTTGGTTGGATGGGCCCTGCCGGATGATCGGTGGTGGGCGGTCCTTCAGGGCTGAGTATAACAATCAAGAATCCGGTGTTATTATTTGAATGCTTTCCTAACATTGTAATTTGAATGTCATAGTCTTGGCAAGAAACATGCAACTATTTTCTTGGAGTTATCAGATTTGTGGGAAAAAATACATGACCTTATCACAAGGTGTTAATTTGTGATTGCAATAATTATATTTGTGGTTGCATGCCCGAGATGTTAGGGTTCAATCTGGTGGATTTGTTGTGAGAGGAACTGACTGTTTTGTGAGGCTTTTCCACAGTAGGGCGGAGTGTTCATGGCACTGCATCACACCTTTGAGTTTTAATTACTAGGTGAGGATTAACGATGCTTCACCCGTGGTGCTAATTACCATACCTTCTTTATAACACCTTTCAGCACATTCATGCCTGTCCTCTCTCTTTCCACTGTGACTCATGGCTCTATCTCCACCCTTTTGGCAAGTCCCCCACAAACACACATGAACCAAACTCAGAATTAGCATGCCAAGCAGAACAACAATACAACTATTTTAAAGCTTTTTAGAGCATGTTATATCATCCAGAAAACAGCCTCTGCACTCTCAAACAGTAATTTCGGTAGTGTTGAATCTCTCTAGGCCTTGTAACTATCCCTCGCTTCCAATTTCCTCACTGCTGCTCTCCACTGTTATCAGGGCTGTCTCCATTCACACAAGTGTTTACAGCAGGCTCTCCCTGCCTTATCTTTCATCACACCTCCTTCAGGACAATGAGCAATACAGCAACTCAAGCAGAATAACAGAAAAATCAGGTACAACTAGGCGCAGCATAGTGTACAGTAAGCAGAACCGCATGTGATTTTCAGAGAGCTAAATTGTTTGCACATATATGGCAATATTATCACGTTGTGTTGTTGAAAAGTATATATTAAGGTTTAACTTAGATGTAAATGTGAACATTAAATAAATGGGAAGATGCCATTATTACTTTTTCTAGTTCAACACAAAATTAGTTTATGTATTATCTAACAAAAGATGCTCTAGCAAACTTTTTCTAATATTACATTTGCTGTAGAGCACGCTCTCATTATCCCAAGTGATTACGGTATAAACAAAAATATGATATTGCTGTTCCTGATTTAGTCTGCTCTGTGAAAAATGCAATCATACTCACAAACCTTGGTGACAAAAGTAAAAATTACAATACTGCTTTCCAAGGTTGTTACAGGGATGCAAGAGAACACTCTCCAGTATTAGTCCCTGCTGCTACTTATTGAACTGTATCAAAACACTAATTACTGATTATGCATAAGAATATCAATTTCTACACTGCTGGTCCAGGTTGGTACTCTTCAATCAAACATCACAGCTAAAAAAATAGCTAAAGTTATAGCTATACTTACATAGTTATAAAGTACTTTTACACTCACACATTTATGGCATATTAGAGAAACCAGCACTTCAGAAAATCCTAATCTAGTGGACACATACAGTATGGCAGCTGATCTTACAAGCTTAGTGCATGCTGCAAAACGATACAATTCAAGCTTCCAAACATCCCAGGCGTCACGCCAACTCTATCCATCTTTGTTTTCAGCCATAAGTCAAAGGAATTTATCCTATCCCTTGCGCTCTACACCTTACATTTTGATATTTATCCATCTCCTCTGAGTGACAGAACAGAAGTCATTTGCTCTCCAAAAAAACACTTCAACAGATGCTAATTTAATAATGTGTGGGAGAAAAAGCCAAGAAACAAATGGGGAGAAGGGCATAAACAGCTCCCAGCTGGCAGCAGCTCAGCACTTAATGCTGACATTAAAGCTTTGTCAAAAGAAAAAGAAGCATTGCATCTCTCCATGAAGTAGATCGTTTTATTTTACATGTTTTCAGTCTTTAAAAAAGTAAGGTGCAAATGGAAAGGTTCATTATCAGTGGCTGGCTTTTAGAAGATACAGATGTATCTTTGCCAGTAAATGTGGGCAGATAAATTATCTTTGATACAGTGGTGTTCAGTGTTTGAGTAATGTTATAAGCTATATGTGCCCCATCAAAATAATAAACATTGATGAGACTCTTAAGTTATGCACAATGTTATTATGCTGATATACTTTGCACAACATTGCAAAATCACTGTAACTTCAGGAAGCAAAGTTTTCTTTAACATCTCTCATCTTTCTTTTATCCTATTTGCTCTTTAATCCAGCTGAACTGTGTATATATAAATTGCATAACTCGATAAGTGGTATTTTCCTTCATAGGTAAACATTTTCTCTCTCTGTGAGGATGGTGTCTGCTATATCTACTCTCGTCTTACCGTCTGCTACTTCAAGCTGGGCCTTGGCCATGATGCTTCCGGCCACAGTGAGGGCTTGGCAGATGTAGTACCCCGCATCTGAGCGCTGTACAGGAGAGATGGTCAACTCTCCATTCACAGACACAGACACTCGGCTGTCTCCTTGTGCTTGCTGACTGGGGAAAAGAAGATCCTATTGGGAGGGACAGTGGGGAGAAATGTAAATACACTAGATGATGTACTTGTTTAGTAGCACAAAGGTTTGGTTCATATTAACACGATAGCATCACACAGTTGATGTAGATTTGTCAGCTCCACATCCATGACACAAATCTCCTGTTAAACCACACTGCAAAAGAGCTCTGTTGGATTGAGATCTTGTTACTGTGGATGCCATTTGAGTACAGTGAACTATGTTTAATGTTCCAGCATCCTGCTGGAGGCAGCTATCAGAAGATGGGTATACTGTGGTCATAAAGGGTCGACATGGTCAGCGAGCAGACTCAGGTAGGCTGTGACATTTAAACAATGTTCAATTGGTACTTAGTGCCCCGGTGTTTGTCAAGAGCATACCTCACACACCATTACACCTGCAGCCTGAGTTACTTAGCCAAGGCAGGATGGATCCTGCTTTTATGTTTTTTATGCCAAATTCTGACCATACAAGCTAGCTGTCCAGGCAGAAATTCACACTCATTAGACCAGACAATGGAATTCCAGTGTTATCCAAAATTGTACTATGTTGAGCCCGTGAAAATTGTAGCCTCAGTTTTGCATTTCTCTGATGTGGTCTTCTGCTGCTATACCCTGCTTCAAGATTCAAAATGTTGTGCATTCAGTGATGCTCTTCTGTATAATTGCAACAATTGTAACAAAACAACCTTATCTGACTAACTGTTGCCTTCCTTGTCAGCTGGGAGAGGTCTGGCTATTCTACTCTGACCTCTAACATCAACAAGGCATTTTTTTCTCAAAGAACTGCCACTCTTTGGATATTTTTGGATCATTCTCTGTAAATCCTAGAGACAGTTGTGTAAGAAAATCCCAATAGATCAGGGTGTTGTTGCTATTCCAGCCTGTCTGGCACCAAGAACCATGCCAAAGTCACTTAAATCTAATTTCTTCCCCATTCTTAAGCCTGGCTTGAACTTCAGCAGGTCATCTTGACCATGTCTACAAGGCTAAATGCATTGAGTTGTTGACATGATTAGATTAGATATCTGTGTTAAAGAGCAGCTAATCATGTTCATGTAATTAAGTGGACTGAGTGAGTGTTCTGACAATGCTCGGGTCATGTGTTTAGCTCCCCAGTGGTCGAATATGATGATACGCACTATTCCTGATAGTTATAGTTATTATTAATTATTTCAAAATGATTCTTCAGACCAAAACAACATCAACACATGCTTTCAATATACTTGAATATTCACTCCCCTGTGTACAATTCGGTTAGAAAAGTGGGTCAATGTCTCTTTCCTACAAGGTCTGAATAGCTGTTTACCACAAGAGTGCTAATTCTACTGTGATAACCTGAAGTCATGGTCATAAAACTGAGGCATCAGCGTTGTCCATTTCTGCACCCTAGGCAGACAAGCTGATGGGCAGGAAAGGACATTAGCCTGCTTTCATTATGTCTAATGACTCTAATGCAGTACATGACATTGTCTCTTGCTAAGTGAATTGGCTAGTCAGACCAGTGTAGATTGATGATAAATGACCACTTCATTATATGCGTGTGGAACAGAACCGCACTGCTTTCCATTGGCTTGTTCCATGTAGTCAGATTTTGACCATTTTTTGAAAAATTATTATGATAGCTGTGGAATCGATGCCTGTATAGGAATGCAAGCCAAAAAGAGACACGCACACCACCCTACTAAAAAATAAAAATAAGTACATATCGTTCAAATCACAGTCTTTATCCTTACCTGGCTCCCTTCTCTTTGCCAGAAGACAGTGGGTTGAGGTTTTCCTCTGGTCTCACAGGGAAAGGTTGCTGTTCGTCCTTGAGCGACTATTTGGTCACGGGGACGCACCACAAACTGAGGTGCCTCTGAGTTTAAAGGCAAAAGAAAACATAAAACAACTGCAAAGCAATTTTACAGAATTCTGATTGTGTTTTTAACAGGACTCCAGTTAAACTTTCAAAGTAAAATCCATAAACTGAATGTCCAGCTGCTAATTGAAGGGATTCATGCACTGGGTTTTACTCACTGAAAAGCTATACAGCTAAAATGAGCTAAATCCAGCTGCCAAAGTATCAGAATATTTAATAATAACTCATTAGAGTGCCCATATATCTTCATTTTTTTCTAAATAAGGCACATCTCACATATCTGTAACTCCTTTTATTTCTTTTTAAAGTGACGTGGTAAATTTAAGGACTGCGGGAATAAATCAGTGGTTGACTAAAACAACCTATATATGCATGTCTAAAATTAGTTTGATGGTTGCGTTTGTGGAATGCCACAACGGTACATGCATACTGAACAGGTGTGTGATTAAAAACAAAGAGCAGCGCATGCACAATGGGATCAGCTCTTACTTACCAACGGGGCGAGCTGATGACACAACAATGGTGTGAGTGAGATTTACACACAACACAGAGAGAAGGAAAGCAGAGGAGTAGAACAGAGGGACAGAAAAAAAAAAGAAATTAATGAAAATCAGAGATGAATGAGATGGAGTTGGGTTTCCATCCATGAAACTCAGGGACAGGGAGGGTAAAAATCAGTCACCAAAGCAGGTGATGACGTGGACCTTAAGGAAATAGTACCTTGTTGGTGTTTGTGAGATAAGAAACTGATGGCAAAAAACTGCTGAACAGTTATATCGCTAATGATTTATCAGCTTTAAGACTAACAGACTTGCAAACTTAATAGATCTGTTGGTAGATTAAAAGTCATGTAAATGAAATGGATCATTGATGAGAGCGGGCTGATTAAAGATGAGATATGTTGTGTACATTATGCTGTGTTTTCTATGCATTTGTTGTTAAGAAGTTAAGATAATTAAGAAGATAATTTTAGGTGATTCAAAATAAGCTGCACTTGGTTTCCTTTCTTCTGTCATACATACAGTCTGTTCTATCATCAAAGTGTCAGCTGACATTTAACATGTCCAAAGTTTAAAATAAGAAGGTCAGAATATGTGCTGAGGTAATGTAATCCTTTTGAATCCATAATTCAGACTTTAGACCTCCATAACTGTTTGTTTTTAGGCTTTTTTTGTGTGATGTCATTTAGCGCAGATAATCTTAATATGGTTAATTCAGACACACAGGTCTGGTTGTGGACACAGCATCCGCCTTCCATTCAAACCTTTTTGGTTATGTTTCGTTAAGAAAGTTGGCTGTGGGGCCGGGGGGTGCTGCTGCGCTGGGCCCCGATCTGGATGGGCCTGGGCCCCCTTTCCCTGACGGGTTGCGGAGTATGGGAGTGCCTACTGGGGTCAGCGGGGGAGCTGGCCCCAGGGAGGGGTCACCTGCCCCTCCCTTCCTTCCCTCCCCATCTCCAGCTGCCTCCCTTTTCCCGCTCCACCACAACCACCCACACATGCAGGGCCTTGGAGTAGGGGTGCAGAGGAGGCTACCCCCCCCTCTGTCCCCTTCTGGCTGCCTCTGCCTCAATTTTATCCCACAACTTAGACCTTCACATTACTCACACTCTCATTACACATACATATAGGATCTTGGGGGTGGGCACGATACACGGAGTCCAAATTACCATCAGGGTGTACACCTCACCCCTGGCGTCGTTGCCCACCTCTCAATTTTGAATACACGTAGACATTGAGGGCTAGCAGGAGGGACTATGCGCTTACCTGCTGCTCTCTGGCAGGTAGCTCCATGCCCTCCTGGGTTTTAAATGCACCTTAGAACACACATGCATCAACACTACAATGAGCGGGTGGAGGGAGGTTTGGAGTCTTCCCTCACCCCCATTCTCTGCGACCTGCTGGAGCGGGGGGGCTAGGAGGAGTTGGCCGTCCGACTGCGGTCCGGAGTGTGGGGCCTCCCTGCTGCTGCGGAGTCGGGGCGGTCTGCCTCTCCCCACCGCAGGGAAAAGGGTAACACCACCTGGGTCTGGGTGCAGTTCTCCCCTCCAGGGGCAAGGGTACCTAGACCCGGTTCGTAGAGTACGCTTGGGGAGTGTGATCGTGTGTACAGCGTCTCTTTATGTCTGTCTTCATGTTGGTTGAGTGTGGAGTAAGTGCATATGAGAGCATGAGGGTGGGAATGGATGTTTGTATCTGTGTGTGCCTGTATGTCTGTGTCTATATGTCAGGTTGGGTGTCAGGCGCCACCTCTCTGGGGACATCTCAGGCCCTCCAAGGTTTGGAGGCCTATCTCCACCCACCACCACTTCCCCTGCCAGTGGCGGACTCCCTCAGGTGTCGGTGCGTTGGTGGTTCTTTGTGTCTGGGGGTGGGCGTCCGGGTACACACTGGCTCACTCCTTGGCGGCCGCTTATCGGGGCCTGGAGCCTGGGGCTCGCTCGGGCCACTTCTGAGGTGGGGTGCCCCCGGCCTCTCGGCCTGGGGCTCGGTCACTCAGGCACAGCTGGCTGCCGGCGGAGCTCACGGGCGCGTCACTGCAACTCCCCCTGGCTTCTGCTCTGCGGCTGCTGAGTGAGCCCTCATCTGGGACTCTCCTCAGCTCTTACTGGGACAGTGGCGCGGCTGCCCCTCTGTTGGTCTTCCTTGGTCTCTTGTGTTCTGGGGGCCTCTGAATGTCTGGAGTTTTGATCTCCTCCATACCTGCTTCATACCCTGGAGGAAGGGGCTGTGGCTCCCCACACTCCCTAGCAGATCGTTACATGGAGAAACCTTTGGAAAGCAAGCATGCTGATCCACACAGGTATGCACACAGGTGTACACACAGGTATTCACAGACGCGGACTACAGCTTTCTTGGCTGCTGCCTCAAAGCACATTGTGCGCTGTCTATCTTGCGTGCTGCACAATATCGTTTATTATTTAGTATCTACTGTTATCTACTGCTAGCTAGTTTATTGTGATGGTGCCGTTTTTTTTATTATGTTGCTCTTTGTTGTTTGCTTTCTCTTCTGTTTTTTTTCTCCATACAGGTGACCCAGGTGTTTTGTTTTTTTTTGTTTTTTTTTTTTCTTTCTTTCTTCCCCCCCTTCTCACCGTCTCTTCTCCCCTTTGGTTTTCTTTCTCTCCCTCTCTTTCTTTCATTCTTTCTCCCTGTCCTATCCCCCAGTCATGTCTGTCCCGTTTGTAGCAACTGAAAATAAAATAAATTCATAATTATAATAAAGGTCAATCAAATGGACCAATATGGCAAGGCCATGATGATCCACTTGGTAAAATAAATCCGCTTGGCATCTTTCTTGGCCTTAAGACAACAATTCTGATGGCTAAAGATCCAAACGGGACACACAAAAAAAAAAAAGAAAGTTGGCTTAAAGTGAAGGAAGGAGAGCTAAACCAACTCATTTTAGGCAGCGGAGAAAATACACCAAGGACAAGTACAAGAAAAATAAGGATTATTTTGATGTTTGAGTCACGTGAAGCTACATCAGTAGAGTCCAGGAACAAATATGTGGAGTGTATGCAAATGAGTATCCCCTTTTAGCTCTGTCAACAATGTTTTTTCATGCATAAAAAAAGAAGGAAAGAGAAAAACGAAAAACGGAGATAATGTTATTGGTCTGAATTTGGCTTAATTTTTGCTTGAGCTTTTCAAAGATGAAACAGCTTCTTCCCACTGATAAGGTGTAAATATGGAGTGAGTGGCTGGATGGAGAATTAGCCCCCCAGGAGAGGTCATAAAAGTTCACTTAAAGCTGGTAAGATTGTTCATATCTGGCGCCTAGCTGGAGATCTAGAGCAATCAACTACATCAGCCCACTGTATGAAAGAAAAGCTGAGGCCAGGCCTAGCCTTTCAGCAGGGGGGCAATAATGCTCATAAAGTGGGCAATAAAGGACTGATTGTCCTGTGGCCTGCTTTGGGAGATACAAAAAAAAAATATTAGGGATGGGTTATGAGCTTTGCCAAGTGTGAGTCCACAACCAGTTACCCACCTCTGATAGTCAGATAGGCGGAGGCCTCCGCTTTACCCACACGGTTCTCTGCGAGGCACGTGAAGGTTCCCTGATCAATCACTGATGCTTTCTTTATCCTCAAAAGGAAGTCGTCTTTTTCATATCTAATGTCATACCTGGTGACAGAGAGGAACAGTGACAGCAAGTCAAGTAACATTCCCAGCTGATTTAATAAAGCTGGAAGCATGATAACGGTTATATGCAAATTAAAAATCTCACGTTTAAAGTGTAGTGTAAAAACAACAAACAAACAATGATATCAAATTGCTGTTGTATAAACTACCGTGTGATGTTTTAGATGGAAGCTTTAAAAGGGTTGTGTCCTTTTTTTTGATACATTACAGGCAGACTTTCTAAGGCAATTTCTACAGTGCTAGAAAAAGGGAAGTAATTATATTGCGATGAATGCATGGCAAAATGAAAGGTGCTTTCAGCTGGAACCCTGACTGTTCCACTTTTTCAATATTTATAATGACGAACCACCCACTGTGGTGTGGGCTGTGCAGTATACTTACGTGTGTGTGTGTGTCTAAGTGTATGAGTGTGGAAGAGAGCAATGAAAAAAGACAGAAAGGCAGAGGGAGAGAGAGAGAGAGAGAGGAAGAGATAGACAAACAGTCTGAGAATAAGGGAGTGGCATAGTCTGACAAACAGAGTATGATGAATGAGCTGAGCAGTAAGAAATGACTAATTCATAGAGATGTTCCATGCATCAGTGTGTATCCACCAGTGCAGCATACTGTAAGTCAGCATCACTGAAGTTAGAGTGAGAGAAACATCTAAGCTACCAGAGTTTAGATAAGTGCCTCATAGGGGCTACAGACAGAATGAGTAAAGGAGCAAGGAGTCGGGCTCTCCCTCTCTCGGGTCCCTTTTGGCGTGAGCGATCCTGTGAAATTGTCTAGCCAGCCATACTGATTCAAAGATGGGAGACAAGTCGAGCAGAGAAATGGCACAAGGGGTGAGAAAAAGTCACATCAGAAATAGCTCTTCCAAAGGGTGTGGGCAGAATATCGATGGGAGTTGTGGGGTCTGTCCAGAGTCTGGTGAGGACTCCATTCACAGCACATCCCTGACCCAGATACAGACTTCCCAAGAGGCTGGTGGGTTTCGGAAAAGAATGAAAGAAGTTGAAGGAGGGAAGTGAGGCGAGGTAGGCCTGAAAGTAGGACATGTTTCTGGAGTCAGGGGGTACTGAGGTACAGGGCATAACATAGGTAAGCAGACAGACTGCCAGACATAGGGCGGCAATCAGTTGTTATAGTCTAACTCAAAATATAATCTAACACAGAGGCACTTTATAGCGTGTTAATGGCTTACACCATGTTTATTTCTTTTTAAAAATAAAGCCATTAAACAGCATTCATTTCGACATGAATAATCACATTTTTGTATAAAAAAGATGAACTACTATGTTTCAGCTAAGGAAAACATACCCTTCAATACTTTAATTAACTAATATAGCTGATTAATTTCGAAGCAGCTCCAAAAGTAATTGAAAACATCTCCAAGAACAAAACCTATAATTATTTTTGCATTACAGCTGCAAAATTGAATCTCAGAAGCAGTTCAGAGAAACAAATAAACTAGTTAAACAGTCATAACTATAGACTGCTGTTGCAATTAGCATAATTGCAGTGTACCTAGAGCTGTACTCGCTGATAGGCTGATAATATTTATAATGAAATAGTTTAGACAGAATGCTTGCCATGGTTGTTTTTTTTTTAAATTTAATTAAATGTAATTGTCTGTTACAGTTTGTGATAAAAATCTGATTCATATCACATCTTGTAAAGTCCTTGAAAAATGCCTGAAATGACGAGCTGATGTAAGTTACATACTTCAGACAATGACAATTTATCAGTCTTCAGACTTCAAACTTCAGTTAGAGAAATGTAGTGACTGAATCACACTGTTTCTATACAGAGATCATATATTTAAAGCATATAAAGCACAAGACAAACAATGATAGGCTAATAATAACTTTTTAAAATGAATACTCCTATGTGATACACGCATATGCATATGATGTGATCTAAATGTGTGGAACAAATCGCAGGAACACTACATATTATAATGCAATCCATTGCAAAATTACCATAAACTGGATTAAAACATGACATGATTAAATAAACACCATTACAGCTGAATATCCAGTTACTAGGCTATTGTAGTTTTTTTCCTTTATACTATAGACAGTATATAGGATCCTATTGTGTTTCCATCTCTTTTAGTGCCTTTTGTGCCACAATTGAATTGTACAAAGCTGGCATTAGTAAAAAGAACAAAAGGACAGACATTCATGTGCTTTTTGGCCGAGGAGTTCAAACAGCAAAAAAATGAGATTCTCTGCAGCTAATAAATAATTTTTTGACAGACTAATTAAAGTCTCCCATGAGTAATACAGTATGTTAAAACTTCTTTTCCTGATGGGACTCATTAGCTCTCCTCAAACATTTATCTATTATCGTTTTAGCATCGGTACACATTCACACAAACACGAACGCGCACATGGCACACAGACGTGCACTAAACACATTCAGTCACAGTCCTCACCTGCCACGAGTAATATCCACATCCTCTTTTTTCCATCGCAGCACAGGCGGCGGGTCACCATGGACTTGACACCTGAACTCTACGCTCTCGTCAACTAAGACCACCTGGTTCACTGGCCGTTGCACAAACACTGGTCTTTCTGGATGTCAGCAGGAAAGATAATACAGAGGCGAAATTTACTTTTGATATACTGGTTAAATGATGTAGGTGGCAAAAAAAAAAAAAAAAAGCTATGATCTATTATTTTCTGAACCGAGCATATGTGCGTGTCAGACTTCTTACCAAAAACTGAGAGCTGAGCTTTTTCACTATCTCTCTCCCCAACCATGTTGGCTGCCACGCAGACATAAATCCCTGAATCACTCTTCTTGGTATTTGAGATGGTCAGCTTTCCTCCACGGACCTGAGGAAGAAAAGGCACCTGTAACTAGAATGAACCGGTTCAATACAAAGTCCTTTACCCCCGTGACAGTTCCGGGTTAATGTGAGTAGCTGAGTATGTGATTTAGTGTATAGGTCCTGAAGCAGCAAAGGAGTCCCCTCCCTAAGGGAATTAACCTACTGTGATCCTGTCGTCCTTGAGGTCAAGACGAGTTTTATCTTTCCTCCAGAAGGTGGTTGGTTCCGGATGCCCACGTGGCGGCTGACACTCAAAACTGGCAGTCTCTCCAACTGCCACAACCACGTCCTGTGGATTCTGCCTGAAGTCATCACGCAACACTTAGAAATATAAAAAAAGAGAGCAAGGGTCGTTACCATTTCTTTAAGAAAATCTACTTCAGGTCACTAGTTTAAATTTTCATTCAAGTTCAGCTGTTCCATTATGTGAACCAAAAATTACCTTTAAGATTGAGCTGCCACAGGCTAACAGAACTCTATGACTTTTTTTTTGTAATTTAAGAGTTCAAAGATAATTCTGTCAAGTAGACTGTCGCAGGAGACAATCGCCCATCTGTCTCCGATAATACAGTCATCACTCTGAGGGCATACTGAATGTATGGGCTCTGCAGATAAATGCAACACCATGTATATATCTAGGTGGGGTTAGCGGTACAATGTGCAAAGGAAAGACACACCAAAACACAGAAAGAGACATGAAAGCAAAGCACAACTATTAAAGACACACAAACAGGCAAGTCTAGATAAGAAGTAAAGTAAATGATCATGCATTAAAAATGTAAACTGTAATAAGTCTGACTACTTGAGGCTGAATCACTCAGTGTAAAAGTACCTGATAAAAGCAAGTGAGCTACACTCTGGTAAGTGCACAAAAGACATTGGCATACGGACATAGACATCAGCCTATGTGACTCTATACTAGCAATGATCAGGTCAACATTGAAATACCTGATTGGGTGAGGTGAAAAACTTTGATCATCTTGCTACAATGCAATGTTATCCTTTGAGTAGAATCTACACAAAACAACCCTGATTCCATGAGGTCACCTACAGCCTACGGGATGCAAGGCTCCACAGCTAATGGGCTAGTGCTGGACACCACAGTATCCTCCTCGAACTAAACACACTCAGCAGGTTCAATCTCAGGGTACCATGAATTATCCCGGCACTTTAAAACTACTAATTTTTCTAGAAAACTTTGATAGTAAAGTACACACTGGCCTGAAATTCACTGGGTCCCTAATTCATTAAAATTCATATTCTGTGAATTTTGAATACTCCAAAAGCAGCCCAGTAAAAACATGAATAACTCTCTTCATAAGTTTAATAGCCAGAACTTACTATTTACTCACTTGCTAATGAAAGTTCATGAAAATGGATACTATGGTTCAAAATGATATTAGGCGTCGGTGTGTTATGGCTATGGTGAAATCAGGCACCTTGAGATGATTGAAAATAGTCACTCTCCAATTCATTATTGTGTTTACTTTAAAACACTACCGAGCTGCATCAAAGGCTGCACAGCGGACTCTTAAATAATTCAAACAGTTATTGAACATTTTCTTATACAAAATCGATGATTTTCAATGTTTTATGAAATTCATTACATTCATACATTCATTTCCTGTAATATTTCTTGACATAAAATATTTATTTATTTTTTCTCTTTCTGAGACCTTGGATGACAACAACGGTTGGTAATGGGCCTGAATTTTTCAGCAGACACAGGGTCAAACTTTGGTTTATTAAAAAGAAGTTGAAACACTGCATATAGGAGTTAGGAGAGGTAGTGCAAATAGTGAGTGGGGATACCAATTAGATCAGACTCTGTTGGTGGATGTCTATGAAAAAACACAGGAGCAGGAACAAGGCCAGATTTAGAACTAAGGATAAAAATTTGTTTCAAAACAACATCTTTAACAGAGATGCTCACGTTATACCTGAAGTTATACACTGACATGATATGCTATGACACCTGGATGAAGTATGGTGGTTAAAAAAATATGCCTTGTTTATTCTAATTTTCTGTCTAGGGAGCTGTAGTTCATTAGAATGCCATTCATGAGCACATTCTCCTTTCTTCCTTTCTTGTCAACATTTTAATTTACCCACGGCAGGGATATCTGCTCTTGATTTTGTGTGTTCAAAGGATCCGAAACATCAAGGATTGTCAAGCAGTCCCTGTAAAAACCATGCATTTTGAACAGATGTATGTGATAGCCGCTGCTAAGTTAAAGGTTAATGCTTCAAAAACTCCCCACTTCTGTCACAGTTGTTTTCCACATATCATTTTTAAAATGATATGTTTTTTTTAACTAACCACAGGATTGACTGTACTGTAAGCCATCACTGAAATAACAGTTAAAAATAGATATCATGATCTGGTTCATGCAATGAGCTGTTGCCTCTTTACATTAACAGCTTTTGACGTCTTTTATTTATTTATTTTTTTAACAAGTCTTGCTCTAGGCCTGTTTTAAATTACAAAGTGTGCTGTATGGCAACAATGATGATTTACAAAATTAAAAATAAATAAATGAATAAAGGGAAGTTTTCAAATTAAATAACTGTCTGTTGTTTAATAAAATTCTGCTGTTTCTAATTTTCAGTGAGATGAATTAATGAAAAACTAGAGCACTTTATCATATCCCACACTAGATGATAGCCTGTGTTTGCTTTTCATCCACATTACTGCCATAAGCTATTCTGCTGATATACTGTAACATGAATTCCAAGTCCCAGAGGACACCTCTAGTGAAAAAGCAAATCAGGAAGGAGCCAACAGCCCTTTGGCCTAACTGTCAATCACATCCAGTAGCTAGAGTAAACGAGCCTCAGTCGCAGACACTACTTTGGCACAGACATATGCCTAGCTGGCTGTCACGTTGTACTATACGCTTACTGACCCATTCCATGAAGGCAACACTGCACTCATCCAGTCACACAACTGCTTTCCTGTTTTTGTGTTGTCACATCAGAGATGCTTCTCTAACAGCTTGTCCCAAGAGACCGTGAAACACACAGGAATAACTGGAAAACCAGTTAGTTGAAGATGAAGTGAAAACCCAATTACAAGAAGTAAGTCAGGGGAAAAGGCAGTCTGTCTTAAACAAAGGTTGCTGGTTTAATGTAATGGTGGAGTTTATAACTGTCACACTATGCTGGCAATACCATAAAAAAGAAACATATTCTAGGCATGATGTCTGGTGTCAGATACTAATCCATTATCAGCCACTTGCAGCTATACAGTATCTAAATCTAAAGTACCAAATTCTCCCTGTCTCAGTGTGAGCTTGGTCGAGCAGCCAAGAGCCGAAATGTGGAGGTCACAAGTCCAAGAGGAGTTTTGAAATATGAAGCACATTTATTTCTTCTTCCAAAAAACACAAGAAAACATATTTCTAGCCAAACCCTCTAGCCAGACACCAATTCAAAATGCAACTAACATAATCTCTACTCTACTTTAATCCTATCTGGTGCATACCAGATAAAGAAAGAGTTTCTTGCACACACACAAAAATGCTCAATATCCACATAAAAAGCACTTCCAAAGCAATTTACAACGTCTATCTATATTGACAATTCCCCAAATGCAAGTAAATATCATTCAAATAAATATATTAATACATCTAAACAGTAACACTAAACACCCTTCTAACTAATACACACTTGATAATACTCTCCAGGAAATAATAAAAGACTCTACTGGGCCTAGGCTTCTGCTTGAACATATCGAGACTGTGGAAGAGGCAGAGGTAAATTTGTATAATGGATGGATTACATTGTAGTGCTTGTGTGCTAGTAGCTGGGCAGCAAATATCTGTGTATCAATTACTCCCATTATTAATAGCAATGTTCTGTGGTAACTGAATATAACTAGCAGTTACATTCTGATACACTGTACCTATTGTCTCTGGGCTATTTTTACTTGTGATGCCACACATGATTTAAAATAACAATTTATCTCTTGATTTACTTTGGTTTGCCATGAATGGTGCACACAATCGGTTTTATCTAAATAGTTTTGGAAGAGAGTAACTTACAATTTCTTGATGATGGGCTACTGCAAACTTGAAATTTGGTCTCATTAACAAAGGCTGCACAGTTACAAATTATACACTTTAAGGCGCAGCGTAGTAGTGCAGGGGTTTGCACTGCTGCTGCATTGTAAAGCAAGTTCTTGGTTCAATCACCTGTCGGTGTCCAGTTACTCTGGCTCCTTCACACAGTCCAAAGATATCCAAGTTAGGTTAATTGTTGATACTAAACTTTGTGACGTGAGATACTTAAAGTGTATGAGTAAAACCAGAGAAGTGCTATGTAAATGGCATTCTGTGAACATTATCAGACATACATAAAGCAAAAATAATAAAGCCCAGCAGTCTGACTGCTGCTTTCTCTCTGATACACTGAAGTAAATCTGTTTTCTTATACAGGAGAGATAAGATTGTCACAGTACACAGACTCGTCCTGTCTATTTCAAATTATTTTGATTCACTAACTTACACGAGGCAGAAAGAAGAAAATTGTTCTTTCTGTATGTTTCCTGAATTTTCCATGCTCACTTATTCTCTGTGCAAGGAAAGAAAATTTCTACACAGATATTAGTGACACCCACTGAGAGGTCTAGGCAGGTTTCTGTGAGTGCTAAACTCAAACTTATGCGAGGAATAAGGTTAAGGTGATGTTAATCTGTTGATCTTAAATGTGGAACCCCTGTGGAGGCAGCATCCATGCGTAAGCTGCCACCACTGCCTAATGTTGTCTGATTGAGTACTGCTCAATTATTCAAACAAGGCATTCAGAGGACTCACTCATTTGCCAGTTACATTTATCAAATCAGAAGGAGAGTGACTTGTAAATGGGCTTCATTTCGTGGCACAATGGGTGGTAAAAATATGTGACAAGGTAGAAGTGTCTGAATACAAATAACTATACAGAGGCTCATTCTATGATTAATAGAAAAAGGGTGGTAATGTGGCAGTTGTAAATTCTGAGATATTCCATCTCACTGTTTTGATTTCTTGAGACTCTCTACAGGCTCACTCTACAACTGAATTTCATTACAGCATTTCACCAGCACATCAAATCTGTGAAGATCCCACTTGAGTACTGGATGCATGTTGCTCAGTTTGCAAGCTGCCCAGATGACTCAGAAATAGAAAATCATCTCCATTTTGTCACAAGTACATGGATTTAAAGCAGTATTTATTAACTTACAGCAGGTGATGTTTCAAAACATGCCTTGCTCTATACAGACAGGGCATTTATTAGACGCTGTATTATCTGGTATAACTGCTGTCTCATGTACCCATTAGGCATGCATACATTTACTGCAGAGTCTATCTCCAACAATGCACATCAGCTTAATATTAGTCATAATGCATCGCTTCTGAAAAAAAAATGCAATGTTGATATTTGTATTTTAGCTACACCCATCTATAAAACTACTGAGATATTTTGCTCATTTCAGGGCTCACATAGCATGCTAATAAATTAAAAGGCGTGCCGGGATACTAAAAGGATTGCAGTGCAGCCATTCTATATTTAGCCAAAGTCCTTATAATGTCTCTGATATAGGTAAGGTTGATAATGTTCACTTGAAACCCACAAAGTAATGTTCACACAGACAGACTAATGGGAGTAGCTGTCAATTAACCTTAGGTGGCTGAATGTTCTCTTTTAAATTCCTTGAGAAGATGCAGTAGAATTTAGTGCAGATAACTTTTTTCATGGTGCAAAAATCAGTTAAATTCAATTTTATTAATATAGTGCCAAATCACAACAGACACCTCAAAGTGCTTCATATTGTAAGGTAAATACCTACTATACCCACAATACCAGACCACTAGATGAGTTCAAATATACAATTTAGAAACAGCAGCTGCACTTAAAGCTGTTTAGAAATGCATTTAGCCTTTATTAGTCATGAATCCATAACGAATAAAAATTGATTTAGAAAAAGTTAGCCCAGAGCAGCTCAATTAGATAGCTAGATAGGTGAGGTAATGATGTAGATATGTAAATTGGGAGGTTTATTCTGCGTATTTAAAATATCAGAGAAAAATCTTTCAGGTCAATGTAAGAAAATGCAGATTACATTTTTTAAAAATCATTGTGGACCTGCTAGTCGAGTCATTTCAGAGCAGTAATTAATCATAAAAGGCATTTGTACAATATACACAGTGACAGATGGTGACTGTGTATATTTAAATTACAAGCAAATTAACACAGGAAGAATTCTGTGTCTCATTTCCTAACATATAGTGTTTAGAGTGCCTTTATGAGTCAATGTTATATAAACTGCTTGAGGTATAGCAGCGCTATACCTCAGGAGCCAAAATGAAAAGAAATATGTGCACAAAGTATATGACTAGTGAGGAAAGATGAAGATAGTAACATCTGAGTTGTTGTGTGTAACAGATGGCTGGATTTCCATTTGGGACTCACAGATGCGGTGAAGAAATGAGGTGCTTCATGTAGACAAAGCTTGACACATACAGTCAACATATTATACATTCAGGTTTAAACAGCATATCAGCCTTTATTTATAGAAATTGTTATAGCAGCTCTATTTCTGTGATTACATTGTATTTGAGCATAAGGAAAATCCTGCTATTGTACAGCCTTTTGCAGTCAATGATCCAGTGTCCACGAACAAACTACAGTCGTGCCATTTCTTGTGACAGAGGTCTACTACATTTTTGTTTTCTTTTTCAAGTTTGCTTGAGGTTGTTTTTTTTTTTTGAACAAGATAGCCTGTAGGGACATGTCATGTTCTCAGCAGCAGTCAAGGATGTCCCATATCTGTCACATGCATAATATCTACACTGACATACACGCACATATACACATAAACAAACAGAAAAACAGCTGGCCTGTTCCTATATCACAAACTGTGCTGATGACCATAACACATCATCACTGTTCAAGAGATAGAAACAGAAACCAAGACAGTTATGCCGACACGCACTCATGGAACAGGGACAGGGAACATGGAGTCAAGAAGGCTATTCGCATTGGGCTTTTTTTTTTTGAATAAATAAACAACTTAGCATGTCTGTGCCCTAAAAAAGTCATCAGTAATCAGTCAGGACTAAGATCAGCAGGGAGATGAGGAACATTTACACAATGTCCCCTGAGGCTAACAGCCCAGTACAAACGTGCATTACCTATTATAGTTCTGGCTTCCCAACAGGAAGACACAATATGAGTAAATTAAGCCCCCCTTCTTTATATAAACAACACGGTAGCCTGAATATAGAACTATATACACTTGAATTTCTGCCATAATTGCAAGGTGTAAGAGTATCGATGACATCAAATGTAGCAGAAAACAATAGACTGCATTGGCTTGAAGCCTTATTGGTGTCTCTACACACTTTCCAAGTATAATTTGTATTCCTGACAGCTCCTTAAATATATATATGTGAAAATCTTTATTTAATTCAGCTATACTTATTAGTGCACATTACTATTAAGTCCAATTATGACCCAATTTTATTTCCATTCTTGCAACATGAAATATAGAGGGGGAAGACCAGGAGGTACATAGTAACTGAGGTCAGCAGCCTTCAAAAGTATGTTCAGACAGCCCTAGCACCGCTTTGCTTTGCTTTTTTGGCATCATTAGTGTCAACACCAATTAGTGTCAATACGAGAGCTGAAAATAGATGAACGGTGAAATCTGTGTACGCCTGTGGCAACACAAAAATTTAGCAGAGTTTTAGATGCAATTTAGTTTTTACTTTGACTTTAGCTAGCACAGGCAGAATTTAGTGAATGCTATTTTGAATTGCTGTTTGTTTAAACGCTCCTCCTTAGCTTCATTATTAACCATAAAAGGACATTTTACTTTTCCCCTCTTTTCAACCAGATATGTGACACACACTAACACAGGGCACATTTTACCCATATCTTTACTCGTAACCTTTCTTTCCATGGAACGTTTGAGTGAGAGTTTACACCTCACGCTATAAAAACAGTCATTATGAAATCTTTGGCCTTTGAGTTAGGAACCAGTCAGCCACCGTGAAGGGTTAAGAATAAATGCCCGATACCATTGTCATGTTTAATTAACCTCCGTTCTCTTGTCGTGTAAAGTAAATTGAAGTTGTGGATGGTATAGGAGGAATCACCCCTCCTCCCATTACCCACTCCCTCATCTCTCACTTGCTTTGCCTCTAGTTACTGTAACAGCATTCCCTCGGACCACATTTCCACATCTATAATTAATTACTCCTGTCTGCATGAATTTCTTCGCAAGAACACATTCCTTTATCTCTAAGAGTAACCTATGTAAATCTGCTTCTCCCTTCTCTCCAGAGTCACAGTTTCAATCTCATCTATATAAACCGCTAAATCCAGATGCACTGTTGTTTGTACAGCAGTGTTCAAATATTTTTGTGTGGACTTAGTTTGTGAATTTGCATTTATCGAGACTTAATTCCTACCCATTCTTCCCAGTGTTCTATCTTTCTAGTTGGTATCTAAAGATAAAGAAACCTGCCTTGATACTTCACTGTTAGTTATTGGAGAAAGAAGAAAAGGAGAGAAAAAAATGGAAGAAAGCAAGATATATAAAAGGTCAATCACAATATTTTTTTCTCAAAAACCATGAGCAATATTTTGAAGAAGTACAACATGAGCGGAAAAATGAGTCAGGGATCAGAATCTCACATTTGATTCGCCTTGTTTCACTAAAGCAGTGGTCACCAAGGGGAAGAAACCTTACTTGCAGACACTAGTTATATCTAACTGAATTTATGCACCCTGCTGTGTTTTATATTCATCGTTGTTATTATCATCACAGTACTGCACAGGGTAAAAAGAAAAGCTATTGCAGACTTTTAAAAGTTAAAATGGCTTGATCTTTTCTAGCAACCACTTTTTTCTCTTCACTTTTCTGTTCACTACAACCTTGTCCCAGCTTTGGGAATGGTCACTGTCTTCTGTTTATACCAGTAGAATATATGCAATTTCCAAGCTGTCTTGAGTTATGTGGGAAAAACTGAACTAAAAAAAAAAAGTCAGAGAATATCAGAAACAGAAAAATCCAACTGAGATGCCATGATCTAAGCACCTGCACAATGATGTCCACCAGAGATAGTAGTAGTAGCCTATATATAGAACTATATGATTGAATTTGAATAAATTATTGGAACAACTATGTAGGGCACAGCTCCTCAACTACAGCTGTCATTCAACACAAAAAAGAAAACTAATTAATATGATAATCTCAGTCAAACACATTAACTGATGATATATGGGAGGTTTTGTTACTTTGATTGCACGGATTTGACCTTTGATCTCTAAATGAGAAAATTAACTGAATTAATCAAATATATATGAAGGCTGGATATATAACAGTCTATCAGAATATAAACTGATAGCCTGTAAAAAATGTACCATTTCTCATTCAGGTCTCATCTCTGAATCTGAATACGTAAATTTTAATGTTTTGGCTATGGCCATTTTGAAATTTTGGAGTCAGATTTGGACGAGAGAGTAAAATGCCAAGTTATAAGCTAACGTGACTTAGCTTGGTTAGCAAACTGTAACCACAGACTGAATGGATGCAATATACGGACACAGATATCTGCTAGTTAGAACCAAAAATGTGCACTACACTTCTATATTAGAGATTCTCCCAAAACACCACAAACATGGGGCAGAAGATGAATTCTGTGTCTCAAATTAGCCAAGGGAAACTTAGCAGAAAGCTAGCAGCTAAGCTCTTTAACTTGCAATAGGTGAGTTATCAATGCTATATAGACCCTCTTCTACGGGCTTCAAGTTTTCAACAAGGCACAGGACCGTATTATCGATTCTGTGCCCTCATTAAAAATTATAATAATAATAAAAATCAAAGTAAAAAATAATAATTGAAAAATAATTTCTCATAAAAATAGATCACCATCAGCAAGCCTAAACTTATTTCTTCGCAGCTAAGAGTTTTGACTAGAATATAGATAAGCTATTTAACAAATCATCAATTTAAAAAAATCAACTGAACAGGACAAAATTCAACTTATTTTTCATTCCTTGGTACAAACACAATCACACCTACACAGCAAAATCTCCAGTGTTAACTGATTTTCTAACACTGGAAAATAACTCAAAATGTTAGAAATATTCCAGCGTTAGAAAATCAGCACTGCTTAGTGTTAGTCATTGTAAATCTTGAAAACTGACTAGGTTACTTTTAAAAATACAACACTGTCAAAAGTGTTCATTTAACACTCAACAGTGTTATATTTAACACTCAAAGGAGTGGACACATATAGACACTCTCTAGTGTTAATTTAACACTGGAGATTTTGCTGTGTAACATCTAACATTTACACTGATTTAATAGAGCTGATGAGCTAAAACTGGCTGCCCACAATGTTGATGTATTAGTCAAAACCTCATTTAGCATTTCAAAGTGAAAATCCCAAATGCACAAGGAAGGATAAGAGTCCAGTTATATCTCCTAGTAATTCTTAAGCTTCTCCCACAGCCAACTAGCCTCGATACAAATACTCCCTTGAGCAGTTTAGGAGATTATTCACCACAAACTGCAGTTAATCACATCTATGTACACCTTCTGGTAAGCCCCAGGTCACCAGTTACATACTCTGTATGTACACAGCAACTGGAAGGGAGCAAGTGTTGGTGGCTGATCCATACCTGCTACCTGCAGTACCTTCCTATGATCCCTCTGTATGTCCTCCATCACATAAAGCAGATTAAAAAGCACTATCTATGAGACAAAAGACTTTGGTGCCACTTCAGAAAATGGCATCAATTTTTCATATATGACATTTCCATAGAGAGATAGGTATGGAGAATCAGACCAATCTTCCAGTGATAGCCCATCATGGGGTGATCGGTCTCAGCTGAGCGAGGGCGTCCTTTCCTGCATGAACACACACAAGCATATTCATCCACACACAGGGAGGTACATGTGCAAACACAATCACACCTAACTCCTCTATCTTTCTCTCACACACACATAAGACAAATCTGCTCCGTTCATCAACACATTCTTGCTGCTGACATCCACATTTCAATTTCATGTCTCTCTTCATCCTCTGTCTTCTATTTTTCCCCTCACATTCTCCATCTGTGGTACATTTTTGCAAAACAAAACAAAGGAGTTGGCGTCTTTCAACTCTTCAGAAAGTTCTGTTTATCCACGTAACCAGGCATTATTCTGTTTCACAGCAATCTAACCCGTCTATCTCCATCAAACCATGCTCCCTGAATCCCTCCGCATATCCCTCCCTAAACACAAAAAAGCACATGTCATTTTTCACGATGAATCCAGCGGCAAAAATGTAAAACAAAACAGACCAGGAAAATCAAAAATCACAGTTCGTTATTTGAGCAGAGCGTGTGGTGCACTGCTTGACAAAATAACTGTAAATACTGACACGGCTAATCTCAACACAGCTGTTAGTATTAGGTCCTTTAATCCTGGTCCAGATCGGTGATGTGCTCACACTGGCTTGGGGACAGATGAGCAACAGCCACCAGGCTGCCAAGTAGGCTAAAGGCAGCAGACTGGCCTGACGCTCACTTTTCGACATGATAAGCCGGGAATCCGTGAGCCCTGGAGCGGGGCTCTAAAAGCAGTCTTTGTGGTGCATCATACAGCCTTTGACTAAATATCACTGGCCATGCTGCAATCTAACACCAGATCACTGCAATGTATTTTTTTTCTTACCTTTGATCATGCCTGTTACATACATCTGTGCTGACAGAAATCCTACTTCTGAACAAAAACAGGGGTGCATGACAGGAGTGGTGCACAATTTTTATTTACCTGGTATTATTATTTTTTCATTTGTTAATATTAAATTATTAAAAGACAAATAATTTCAGTGTAAACAGCACTGATGTGTCGGGTTGAATTAAAACTATGTAGGTGATACCAATTTTTAAAAAAAGATGCTGTAAGCTATGGAGTGGCACTATGCTAATAACAAAAACAATGACAGCTAATGCTCTGCTCAGCTTTAGCTTTCTTCTGAAATTAGTGTAATGTTTTTGTAGTATTATAACAGGAACATCTAAAGGGAATTCTCTTTGAATGTCCTGCAAACCTGTCTCTAACTATGACTGAATAAAGCGACAAACAAATCTGAGCGGCACTTGCTCTCTGAACCATCTATTGTTGATTCATCAGTTGCTTTCCTTCCACTCTTTCTTCCCCTAATTATAGTGTGAATACTAAGTAAATCCTTTTAAGCCTGGCAGTAAAGGGAAAAAGTAAACACACGCTACATATGACGTGCATCAGTACAGTTAGCTCAGATGCTCTTCATATAAAGAAGGATAATACCTATTTGATTTTCTAGTCCAATGTTTCCTCTGATTTTATCAAATCATATTTGTTCATGCTTTCATAATCTGTCAATCACGGCTTCTAACTGACACACTATCACTCACTGGTGAGTGCTCCCTCTGATGAAATACTGTGCACAACAGAGGGATGGTTCTTTTCCTTCAAGCATCATAATAACCCTTTAAATCTCTGTGAAAATGACTGCTTTGAGAGGCTGACTGTGCAAGTGCTGCACTTCTCTGTTGCTGACATGCTGGAGCCAGTTGCACTGACTTTACAGTCTGATCTGCATACGACGCCATGTGCCAGACCCGATTGTCTGTGGTCAGGAGAAGAAGCGAGAGAAAGAGACACGGCAGCATCTGTGCCACGTATCTGTAAGAATAAAGGTCATAAGTGTAAGACATGCAATAAATGACTGACAGATGGAAGCACAGACATGGATGCCAACTCAAATTCTCTAGGTACACGGCGTAAGGAAACTGACAATCCTGTCTCAATCTTCTGGATTAGGAAAAACAACCAACACCCTTGCGGCATACACACAGGCAATGCAAACAAACTGTACCCTGTTCTGTACAGCTTCTTCATTGCACAGCTGGAATCTAGAGAGAAACCGTTAAAAGACAGAATTCACTAAAATTATGGCATCCTAAATATATTTTTTAAAATCACTGGGCAGATATTACACCAAATGTATTTTAGATGTAAACTGCAATTGTGAAACTGGTTTATTAACCCATTGGTGAGCCTGTACAATCTTAGTCAGAAAGCCCAGGTAGGAAAATGACAACAAAGATTTAAATCAGCTCTGTAATTGGCTATTAAAAGATACTGCAGGTTTTATATGCCAAAACCAATGAACAGGTTTCCTTTAACTGCCAATTAGTAAATCTTCTAATCTTCTAGGTAAGCGCTCAGATGCTTTGAAATGAAATTTTCAAAAACAGTAGAAAGTGATCAAATATTATCTTTTCATAACAACGCCACCCTGTTATGATTTGTGGTGTTTTTTCATTCATTTACGGCGCAAAACTATGAGGGCAGTGGATGTCAAAAGAGAAGAAACAAAGTTGTCAATCATGACACGTAAGTTGGCTTTTTATAGTTAATAAAGCAGTATTCAGCCTGTGCTCCCTGCACTACAAAGACTGCACTTATTATTGTTAAGTTGCACCAATTACTGGCTGGCAAAGGCATTTGAGAAAAGCACCATTAAACCCAGCATCCGAAGAAACAGAAAACAGCCGGGTGTTTTCTCTCAGGGAATGTAATTGATGAGACGCTGTGGAACAACACACCCACTGGAGCATCCAGTCCCTCAGCAAATTATTACTTGGCTTACAGTATGTGCGGCATCTACCTAGTTGTCATTTCTTATATATCTCCTTATCATTACATACTTTGACTCATAGATATCAAACATATATAATACTGTGACTATATAACATCTGCTACCATAAAATCAAACCTTTTTTTAATTTCTTTTTGTGTACAAATGTTTAATTGCGCTTAATGTTCATTGTAATTATTGCCATATTTGGAGTCAAGATTAATGTTTGTGCATTTTAGCATCACACATCTCCGGGAAGCAGTGATGTGCATAAACAGAGCTGCATTCAAAGTGTGCTCAATAGACAGTCTAATCCACACAGCAGCAGGAGAATCGACTTTCAGACTGACACCATGAGCCTTGAACATCCACACATTAATAATGCGCTCCCCCCCCCCTAAATTCTTTATATTAGAGGCTATGTGTAAATAAATTATTTCTGCATCTCTGAATGAAATCCACAGGGTGAGCAATGTGTAAAAAGTGTCCTTTGCTAAAAAGCGCAAGCAGTAAGTGGTAAACACTGTCACCAAACAGCAAGGAGGCCTCAGGCCTGAAGTGAGTTTGCATGTTTTCCCTTTGGGTTATATACCTCCCTCTACATTCCAATGACGTGCACGTTAGGTGACTTGAAAATTATGAATTGCTTGTAGGTGGGAAAGTATTTGTGGTCCATATGTGACAATGGGAAGGAAAAACTCCCTTTTAACAGCAGGGATCAGGCTCAGAAAGGGGAGCCATCTCCTTCAACCAGATGGGGGTAAGGGGAGGTAGATGGGACAAAAGACACACTGTGGAAAAGAGCCAGAGTTTAATAATAACTAATGATTAAATGTGTATATACAGAGGTGAAGAGCTTAGTGTATCATATGAAGCCTCCAGCATCCTAGGCTTATTTCAGGGTAACTAAGGGCGGATTCAGGATCACCTAATCAAGACCTAATTATAAGCTTTATCAAAATAAAATTTAAGTTTTAAGCCTAATCTTGAAAGTAGACAGGTTCCACTGAGGAGGGGCCTTAAAGTTGAAAAGACTCTGCCTCCTATTATGCTTTTGAAATACCCTGAGAACCACAAGCCACCACCCTGAAAGCAAAGTGCTCTAGTCAGGTAATAAGGTGCGAATAATCTTAAAAATTAAACCATAATGCTGAAAGTCCCTTTTTTGTTAGGTTTATCATGCAAGCAGTGACAGCTAAGGACTAACAACTGTTTATCAGTTCACCAATCAAATATTTCAAAAGCTTGATTTGTTGGGGTTTAATTCTGAGATATCCATGCTCCACTCAGGGTGAACCAAACTTTGGGCAGGTCAAATGTTTATGCAACTCCCCTTCATGTGCCTCTAGGTGAAGTTTCTATTTACTTGTAACAGAGAGTTTGAGAGCATACTAAGGAAACTGTTATGGTATTTGGGGTTAGTGTTTTGAACTGTATTAAATGCCAGGTTTATCAAAGCCTGTCTTCCATCATTTAACAAATAGACTGCAGCAGCATGTTTAGTTATAATGTCTAAATATATATGGGAAAATGAACATCAGGTGGCAAATACACATAATGTGTATTTGTACTCATGTGACCTGTTTCACAGCTGTGGCTGGTGATTTGACAGCCACATTAATATCACATGCTTTAACTGATTGTGTGTCAGTGTGATAAGTGCCACTCCTTTTGAAAAGGATAAGGCCTGTGAAAATTGACAAATTTCATCAGTAAAAGTCTGCTGAAAACTATTCATGGATGTGTGAGGTGCAGTCAGATAGATTACTGTTGAGTTTCCAATATCTGGAATCACATCTCTGCCCCCATCGGCTTAATGGACTGAATCCTATGGGAACCTTCGCTCCTATGTTACTGCTCTACACCACTTCTGGCTCAACAAAAGCCAAAAATATTACCGCATGAAGGTGAGTAGACTCTACATTCCCTTCGAAAACGAAATTCAAAAGGCTACGATTTATCCAGTAAGCACAAGAATCTTTCTTTGGCGCATGCAAGACCTTGAGGAGTCTTATCCACCTTGTCAGCCATTTGATGTAGGTATTAAACTATCCCTTCATATTCTGGGTGCAAGGAGATAGGGGCCAAGCATAATGAGCTAGGCTATCACATAAGGGTAGGCTTCAATATCTTTCAATTTTAAGGAAGGCTTTCTTCACTATAGCATTTTCCATTAGCTGATTTGTCTTCATCCTATGCAAGCAGTCAGAATTATTGCGAAGCAAACAGTTTTCTTTGTTTCCTTATCATTTAATTGATCAGTGGAACGATCTGTAATAATGAATTGTTTCTGAGCAAATTCATAAATGGCAGAGCGCAGCATGTAGTAACAACTTCATTAGCCGGTGCTTGAGGTTTTATCAAAATGAAATGCTCATCGTAGTGTTACCTTGCATTCACGATCCTATCTATGACCAATCCATCTTAGAGCAATATTTAACAAAAAGAAGACATTCCATTGTAAGCAGTTCTAGCTGAACAAATTCTACCTTAGACCGTGTGTACTTTTCTTTGTTTGAGGAGTATGCATGAATTAGTAATAAGCTCAGTGATCCCCTTGCTGCTAAATAGGTTAGAGGAAAGAATATATAATTATGTATGAGGGAAGATGGAGGTTGTGACTGACAGTTCTACAGATATAAAAAAAAGGAAAAAAAGAGAAGAGTTTGTTCATTCTGGATGGGTAGCTGTATAGTTCCAACCTTGGTGGGTGAGCTGTTGAGCACTACATGCCTGAGTTGATCTGCACTGCATCTCACTGTGGCTCACTCTAAAAAAACCCTCACCCACAGAGAGTTCCCCAACTGTCACATGCCACTGAACCACAGTAAATACAAACACACACGCACACACACAGCATAGCCATTTTCATTAACAGAACCACTGGCACACTCAACCCAGCTGGTCCCTGAGTCGACACTGGAACTGCACATCTGGTGTCAATGCTCTGTTAGAGGGAGGCCATCTGGTTGGGTAGAGGGAGGGGAGAGGGGAGACAGGACCAGAGTGGGGAAGTCTAAAGACGTTTGGGGAGACAAAAAAAACCAGACTTCTCATCGATACTGTGCCATCGGAGGTATGTGCATTAAAAAAATGGATCTGTTTGTGAGATGTACTACATGCTCTGCGTGCATTAGTTCGCTTCCGAGTAAGAGGATTAGATGTCAAAGTCGGGTTTTTCTCTCGGAGCATTTGGAGCTAATGGCAATGAACAGATAGCTTGTTTAATGGCTCTGACTCTCAGCATAACACACGTCTTCTCAACATGAATAATGCTCCCTCTGTATTGTCCCATGGCTTCCATGAGGAACTTAATATTACATAATACATAGAAACATTAATAATTCTTAAGTGTTTCCATGTGACGCTGCAGTACATTTTTACTTCCCTGTCCTTCTTGCTGTAATGTTTTACGTTATTAAGCATTGCAGTTCCTACCAGTCTGCTTGTATTACACGACTGGCTGTTGACAGGATGCCTGTAAAGAATCTAGGACTATATGATATTTACCTATATTGAAGAGATTCTCCCCTTATAGCTGCAAGCGTAGGCCAGTGCAATAACCGTTTATGACAACTAGTTCTAAAGACATTTACTCATACACAAGTCCAGAATGTATATGAGAGGTCCTGCATTGGTTTGCAAGCAGACAGAGAACAAGTGCATAAGCATTAATCTGTTACTGCCACTTTGATTACATTATTAAGGACTCATACCACCAGTGTGACAGTGATATAGTCATGCACCTCACTTTTAGGCTTTTGATTTGTGTCAATGTGAGGAGAAAGGTCGGAAATTGACCACCAAAACCTTTGAATGCACCCCAGCAATGCACTTTACTTTACCTTAAAGAACATACACACACGCACACGCACAAAGTGCCTTCTGCTGCCAGTAGCCGACTGAATCATGCTCTTATTAAACCTTGATCGGAATTCGAACGAGGGCATTATCCACTTACAGTTATTAATGCTGCGGCTCTCAAGGGAGGACAAAGCAGACAGCGACGGACGGGGTGGGGGGTGGGTGTATGCACACCGCACATACAGATGTTACTATAAAGTTCTGTCTGGAGGTAGGGTTCTTGAGATTGTATACATAGATAAGGTTTGCACTTCCATTAAGTAGGAGTTGGATAAATATCCATCTCTCATTAAATAGAGAAGCCCATGCACACATACATACACACACAATTATCAAACTAATCATCAAAATGTTGTATCTGGATACAATAACCACACCAAACACCAAATGCTTGATTAGTGATAGGAAGGACTGCTCCTAAAATCCCAGCCTCAAGGAAGTCAAAGAAAATGAGATTCTCATTTTACATTTCCAATATACTACAACCTCAGCATCTCTTAATTAGGAACCAAAAGACAGTCTTTATTTTGGCAGAGTTAATTAAGAAAGAGCAAAATTTGCACAACTATTGCAAGGTACAGTAGATAAACATAAGAGCACGGGAAGAGCAAAAAAATATAGATAAAAGTGCTCGTCAATGTACTGTAATGCCTTTACGGGAAGGCAAGTAGAGATTAGCTGTCAGTCCTGTGAAAGACAGAGGTAAGGTGTCAATAGAGAATCAGAAAGAAATGTTGCCGTGTTACGGAAGTGATAATTCTGTCTCTGCATAGCATCCAGGGGGCATTTTGTGAAAGCATCCTCTATGAAAACTATGAGAATTAATAGCCTTAAATTCTATCTCTGCTTGAAGGTTTTGCACTAGAGCACATGCTCCTATAACACTGACATCCAGAATTAGTCTACGTGATTTGAAAAAAACACATTTACTTACAAAAGCCTTGGAAATACACTATTTGGACTATTTCCAGTTTTATATGCTTTATTTTTTGTAGCTCTATGTTTGTGTAACGATTTAAACAAGGCAGCACCTCTTAAGTGTGCTGCTGTTTTCAAGGGGCTTTGTTTAAAACTGTGAACAAACAAAGGTTGTATGGAAACCAAATTGATTTTTTTGCCACCTACACACACTGCTTTTAATTAGACAGAACTGAATCATGCGACTGTTTCTATTGTGTCTGTGGAAATAAATTGCATATGTGCATTGCACTTGGATCATTCTTTGCCTTACATTCATTTACACACAAGTTTCTATCAATTTGATTATTTATAGATGGTATTGCACATAAATTGACAGTGACTTTGTTAGCTAAAGCATCTGATTTGCACCTGTAGTTTGCAAAAAAAATGTCCTCTCTCTACTCCCAATGCCAGCAACTTGAGGCTTTGTGCTTTTAGCAGTTTATCATCCTCCCTAATCCCAAATAGCCGTTCCAAGAGTTACAGCACCTGTACGTGCATCCGCCGAGCCACATGAATTTTCCTCTTGGGGATTGCATGATACCAGCAAGGTTTGACTGCCTAGACAACGCAGTAATACAAGGGGAGTGGCTGCTGCTGAACACAAGCCAAACCAGCTAGACGGGGGAGGGGAACACGTGCAGGGAAAGGGAAGCGACAACTGTGGTTGGATCTGGCTTTGATGAGAAGGCTTGAGAAGAGGGGAGGCTCAGTCTTCGATGGAAGCAGGTGTGTGAGGAGGTGATAAGAACATTGTGACAGGCACTACACACAAACACCCCGGCACACACACACAAACATGCAAACAAATAAATAAATAAAAAATACTCCTGCAAACACCACTTACTGAAACTGTTCCTTCAACTTCAACACTAATTTAAATGGCATCCCTTCAAATAACTGAGCCTGCACTTGTGCGGGCTCCAACTCTTTTCTGGTCCCTCGTAAGAAGACAGACAGAGAATTATGGTGTGAGAAGAGAAACATTTAAGAGGGGAATGAAAATGATGAGAAAGGGGAAATGGGAGCGAGGTTGATTTAGGCAGCTAATATTGTGGTAAACAACTCTTTACTAGGAAAGACTACACGTGTCTCAGTTTGCACTGTAAGGGTTTCAGGCTGCGCACATATACTGCACACATATATATTAATTTATAAGCATCCCCAGTGGGTGCTTTGTGGTAACATGTGTTACGGCACAGAGAAAAGTAATTTATGGATAAGATATTTGTTTGGCTGGCTTATTTCAGAAACCATTAAGATTAATTAAGTGCTGCTAAATGTGGTGCTGTGGAGTTCAGATGTTGCAGATGCATTCTCGTCATTAGCTCACAGTTTATTTACCCCGCTTAACAGCTTCTAATAGCCTAAGTAAAGCCAGACCAGAGCGTTTTAATGGCTGGAAAACAGCAAGTATGATTTAGTGATCGAGAACGACTATCAAAGTGTTAATGTATAATCTATAGTGTGGGAATGTAAATCTAAATCATGCACACTTCAGCACAGTACACACCTGCCCATGCTTGTTAATCACAGGCAGAGAGTGAGTGAGATAGAAAGCAGGCAATTAGACACTCTGTCATCAAATATTTGGTTTGTTTGGCAGGAAGACTGCATTAAAGAGTGAAGAAGAAATCGCCAAGTGTCTTCAGCCTACTTTATATCCAGCCTTATTTCAAATAGACGTTACACAAGTAATTAGCTCCAATCAGGGATTAATTGAGCTAACACAGAAGGAGAAGGAGAAGGGTGGCTTTGGAATTGTTCTACTTCAGCATTTGTCCTATGTCCAATTAAAAAATCATTTAAATGACTGCCTAACTGCTCACTACAACTTCACAATGTGTTGTGTGTGCAGTTGCACTGCATAAAGATCCTGGTGTGAACATCTGCACTTCCATAGAAGTGATAAAATTCAAACTTGAGATCATAACTATTACAATGTGTGCAATACTACAGAAATCTTCAGAAAACTAAAAGGTGGATGATAGTATTTTGCCAAATGTTGTTTATCGAGGTCAAGACATTTTCACAAGATTATCTTTTCTTGATTTTCACTGCACTGAGTCATGTTTGCTCAAGAGAAAAAAACTAAAGTGATCACAAATATTCCAAAATGTCAGCTAGTAGTTGTAGTTATGTAGTTCTGTGACTAAAAAGAAAGAAAGGAAGGAAAATGTGATTAACAGTCTTCTAAAAAAATCTAATGTTGTAAATACTTAATACAATATAAAATAATTCAATGAAATATGCAAAACAGACAAGAAAAATCATATTTGATGTTGAAAAATACTTATGCTTGACTGCTCAAGGAATAACTTGTGCACAGAAGCTGGTTATCTGAGGTTATCTGAAACTTACTGAGGCTGTCAGAGGAAAGGAATGGCCTCTTTAAACGTGGACACAAATGTGAAACCAGTGTTTGGTTGCACCACTAAAAGGATTTTTGCTTTGTTTTTCAGTCAATTCAACTGTAGACTATTTTTTTCTGCTTCAAAAGAAAATAAATTCTGCTAATTTGTGTCATGACTTACATTGGCATCATCTACAGTTTGGACAGAAGTAGTCAAACTGAGGAACTGGCAAGTTGTCTGTGAGCGGCATTAACCAGCAGACAAAGGAATTTAAATTAGCAATTTTAATCCCATGGATCCTTTTTTTCAGGCTCTTATTAAAAACAATAGTCATGAGGCATCTGCCACTGCACCTACCAACATTTGTGCCTTTTTTAAGTGAAAAAGAGTCCTAATTTCATGAATGCTTTTGTGTCTATATAGACCAAAACAAGCAGTGTTTGTTCCTCTTGCAACTTTTTGTTGTATGGAAGGTAAACATACTATTTATATCATAACTTTTTAATTATCATCATCATTCCTAAAACCATGCATAAGAAAACTACACATAGTCATCCATTTTCAGAGGCTCAAAAGTAGTTGGACAAACTACCCTAGGTTTGAATACAAGGATTGCTTTCGATTCCTATCTCTCTTACTCTCTCCATGTCTTAAGAACTACAACATTATTTTTATTAACTGAAAATTATTTAGTTTTCATTTTTGTAGCCAAATTTAAAACAGCATACTGGACTTTTCTGAGAAGCTAGAAATTAATCAACCATAACACTGAACCACCAACCACAAAAACGGTTTTCTTTGTTCAGGAATGCAATCTGGGCATAGTAATGGATGAATTATTACAAAAACCATTAAAGAGGATTTTGGTAATTTAGAGCAGCTGTGGAATAAACGTACAACCCACTATAAATCTTTGAGGATGTCAAAACAAAATCAACCTTGTCTCTTAAACATTGACTCTAAAAAACTTGAGCTGTCCCTCTGATGTACTCATTTCGGTCTATGAAAGTCTTAACATCAGCTCTGCTCCCCTCCACCTCAGCCTGCTGTCTTTTTGTTGGTGCCATGGTCTCAAAACCGTACATGGTAGTAGGTCCCACTACCTTCATGTACACCTTCTCATTCACTCTTACTGCTATCCTTCTTTGATAAATCACCCCTGACAGTTGTCTCCATCTGGTCCACCATGTCTGCACCCCCTTTCAACAACTGACTCAAGGTATTTAAACTCATCCGTCTTCACTTCTCCTCCATACATCTCCAGCATTACACCTGTCTCGCTCTCATTCATGACATATTCTGTCTTGCTTCGACTGAATTTGATTCCTCTTCTCTCCACAGCATACCTCCAGCTCTCCAGGCACTCTTCCACTCATTCCCAACTTTCACTGCATATCACAATATTGTCTGTGAACATCGTAGTCCACAGAAACTCCTGCTTAATCTTCTCTATGATCCCATTGCAAACAAGAAGGGGCTCAGAGCTGATCCTTGGAGTAATTACACGTCAGATTCAACACATCTATCACTTGTGCCGCACAGGTAACCACTGTCTCGTTGTCCTCATACTTGTCCTGCACCACCTTCACATACTTCTCTGCCACTCTTTAATCCATGATACAATACCACAGTTCCTCACTTGCCACCCTTCCATGGGTTATCTCTAGATCCATAAAGACAGTGCAACTTTTTCTGACCATTGCTATACTTCTCCATCAACACTCTCCACGACTGTGTTAAACAGTCTGGATAAAATCCAAGTCCACTGTCTCACTGGCATCTTCATACCTCAAGAAGTATGTCATAATCAACTTTCCACTCTTCATCCTCTTCATAGCTGACCTCACTTCCTCCTTACCAGTTTACTGCACTTCTAGATTTACTTCTCCATTCATTCATCCATCCATCACCCTTTCACTCTCATTTTCTTCATTCATTTTCTCAAAGTTCTTCTTCCACCCTCTCAGCACTGTCTTTTTGGTACATTTCTATTGCTATCCTTAATCACGCTAACCTGCTGCACACCCTTTCCAGTCATTTTATAATCTATCTTTATCATCTTTGCCACCTCTCTCTTTGCTGTATCTCACCTCCCCATATTGTACTTTTTTTTTATTAACCTCTTCCTCTTATATTGCCTCATTCCACTACTAAGTTCTCTCATCCTCTTTTCTTTCTTCAAAAGACACAGGAAATACCTTCTTGCCAGTTTCTCTCGTCAAATCAGAGCTCTTCTCTGCCCCACTACCCAAAGCCTGTCTCAATGCCTTCCTGAAGTCTGTGCAATATTCTTCCTTCTTCAGCTTCCACTAGTTAACCCTTGACTCTCCCCTCCCTCCCTTCCTCTTCTTGATTTCCAAATTCATCCTACTGACTACCATCTGATGGTACCTAGCTACATTCTCCCCTGACACTCCCTTGCATCTTTTTTAGATTGCACTGTCTACACAGGATACAGTCCACCTGTGTGCACCTTCCTCTACTCTTATATGCCACCCTATGGTCTGCCCTCATCTTGAAAAACATCTTCACCGCAGCTATTTCCAACCTTCTTTTCCCCGTGTAACACCACAGGAACAATAGTCAGCAGTGTGGAAATAATAAGCCAAACATGCTAGGAAAAAACAGTGTACACAAAGTAGACGAGCAGTGTAACTAAACTTGATGGTTCCCAGCTACCTGCAATGACAATTGCATCTACAGTACTGTGGTGAAGATGAATATTGTGGCAAAACTCAAGGTAGCCAACCATAGAAAAATATGGCACACTGATTGCCCATTTAAGAAAATGTCTGTGAATATGAATACTGGTCAATGCATCATCTGTACTACCAGTATCACTGAAACCATTGAGGTCATATATACATACCATTGCCACAGTAATCTTAAAATCACTTATAAATTAAAATCACAGATATAGATCCAAGATGCAGGTAGAGGAAAAGACAAAATCAGGGAAACCAAAAAGTTGGAGGATGTTAATTGATTGAGTTGCAGAAGGGAATCATAAGAGACACATTCTGGATGAAAAAGAGGTACAACAAGATAACTGAGGTTCTAGAAACTGTCAACTAAAGGCTCACAGCTGTGGTTACATGGCTGAAGAATTAGACTGTAGAATCAGTTTTCCAAAGATCCATTCAGAGTAATCTCTCAATAGCAGCTAAACTCTCAATGATCACCTCACAGCAAAGTGACTGCTAACAGCAGGTATGCACCAGGACTGATTGACACAGGGCAGAGCAATTTTTAAAGACTGCCACATATATCATGATATATCATATAATGGGCATGATAGTCTCAAACTACCAATTACCTCCACTCCACAACATGGAAGCTCCTCTCAGACATGGTAGCACCCAGGATGAGTAGGCAAATGAGTCGAAAAAATTGGAAATAACACCACTGGGCCCCAAATCACCTCCTGGTTGACAGAGCAACACATCAGGACTCTAAGACAAGGTAGAACTGAGCTGACAATAAGAATCCCTGTGACTCAACGCACCACTCATGGATACTGTAGTGTTTGGCACTATACAAAGGAATAAGATCCAAACCATCAATGCATACGCCTTTCCAGTCATTAGACACCCAAACTAAATAATAAGCTGGCAAGCCACAAGAAAATATACACACTCAGTATGATCAGCACCATGCTAGGTCTAGTATCTGTCTAGCCAGGTTACATATTCAGCAAAATATTGTGCCTGCTAAAGCTCTGCACTGTTACAAAAAACATCTTAAAAAAATGGTAATATTCCGGCAGCTGGGGTGCCAAAATACTACCGTAAAATAACAGAAAATAACTCCCTCATAAAAATACGATTATTTCCAATAATGACAATACAGTTTGTTGCGCTAATTTTACATGGGATCTTGCCTTTTCAAGTGATTTTAAACATTAAATTAGGAACATGTTAATGTGATTAAACAATGAAATTACATATAAATAGGGAAAAAAACAAATAAAAAAAACGGTAATATTCCAGCAGCTGGGGCGCAAAATACGACCGTAAAATAACAGAAAATAAATTTCTCATGAAAATACAGTCATTTTCAGTACATGGGATTCTGCCTTTTCCAAGTACTTTTAGACATTAAATTAGGAACATTTTAATGTGATCAAACAATGAAATTAGCTATAAACAAGATCAATGAATGTGGCAATATGAATCATAATACGCAAATGTACAGAAATATACAGTTAACAGTTGGTTTAAATAATAATGGATTGCATGCCCTGGGACAGAGGCGAGGCTGCCATATCACACCATCGGCCCCTCTGGCCATCACTAGTAGGTGGTAGGTGAAGAGTCTTGACCACGGACACAATACCGAGAGTGTCCGAGCTTAGGCTCGAACCAGCAACCTTCTGATCACAAGGCGAACTGCCAACTCCTCAGCCACAATCGCCCTAAATAGCAATGATAATAATACTTATGTGATGTAACACAAGCTTATAGGAATCATGTTATATACTTTTCCATAGCATTACATTTGAATTCAACAGTTCGATCTTTCAAATAACGGACAGATATTTGTGAAATCATGATACATTTGTGAATGTATTTTAACAATCTAGATATGCACATGTACAAAAAAATATATATTTAAAAAACAAGTAAATTGTGTTTTACTATATTTACAGTGATATTATGTTATTTTACCTTTGACATGTAAAATCACAGTCTACTTATGTAAATTTCATGATATTCTAGAAAGACAGTACAAAACTGTAAAATATACAGTAAGATACTTTGACATTACTATTTTTTGGAACATTGTGGCTCACACGCGCTCCAGCATTAGTCTATATTTTGTTGGTACTGCCAAGAAAATATTGAACATTTCATTTTTGCTTGCTGTGATGATTTCTTCATTCTGCAGTCATCACACTATAATCTGCTTAAGTGCTACCAAAAGCCTGAAACTTTATCTCTAACTTCAATTCAATATTCAGTGTGGCACTCTTTAAAAGCGTGTTGTTCATTAGAAATGAATGAAGTTAGGTACCTAAGTTGGATTGAAGTAGTTTGTCACAACAGCTTGCAAAAAAACACCCAAAAAACATTTGGCTGTACCATCTGAATTTATTTCATTAGATGTTACAGGGGAGTTATTCCAGCAATAAATAAAAAAGACTGTCACCATTTGGTCATTGGTGTTTTTGTCATATCCAGATCACAGCTATACCCTATGGCAAACCCAATAGAACAGCACTGACCTTACAATGGTTTATCTGTTGGATATGGAAGTGCTTGTCATCTGAAAGGCACTGGCTGTAGGTAGGCAATATAAACCAACAACTAGACCTTTTAAGGGACTTCATGACCCCTCTTGATAACTGCTTCCCTATTCAATATTCATGATAGGAAATGATGATGTGTATGTTTGTCTCCACTCTATATGCATTTCTGCACATTCTGACAGAAAGCTGTCAGCGGTGAAGCTGGAATGATTTTCCACTGGCATCCATGGAGAAAATCCTGGTTGGATTCAGAGCTGGCTTTTCTGATGTGTAAGAGTGCTGGAGACAGGCCTAGCAGGTTTAAGCAGATTAATTAGGGTGTAGCGTAGACTGTGAAGAAATCTCTCTTCCATAGATGCTATATCCACTGACAAAGCTTTGCATAGCAGCAAGTCCCTAAAATGTGCACACAAGCACCAGCATATCTTTTTAACTCTATAACACACACAAATGTGCTGCACATACACATAGATGAGACACTGTAGGAGGGCCAAAAGTCTGCCATGGCCCAGACTCATCCAATAATGACACCCCCCTCCCCTCTCTCTTCACTGAATATGTTTATCCTCCCTGTTTCCCTCTTACTCAGTTTTTGCTCAGAACACATTTCCGTTCGTTAGCACACTTGCAAGGAAAATGTTATTCTATTAGGGATAATTTTCACTTCCTGTCTCTTTCTCAGAACACACTGTTCAAGCAATCATGGGTGCCCTTGAAGTGAACAAAACAAACAAACAAACAAAAAAACAGAAGAGTGACTGACCCAGAGATTAGCAACCATGAAAGTCGGAGTTTATAATTCTAAACTGATGCTAAACACAAGCAGCGATGAAGCCTACTTTTTTGTGTATAATACTGAGTGCTGTTCATGATCGCATGGAAAGTGAAAAGGAACTCGTCCAAACTCAAACCAAAACTTATTACCCATGCTTCACTCTGTGTGACCACCATTTATCTACTGTCTAATCTCAATGCACTGATTGATACTGAAGAAAAGACAAGGGCAAAAAATAGAAGCACACCCCCTCTCCAACCCCATCCCCGCCTCTCCCTGATTCCTCATCACCATCATCATTTTCATCATTACATGAAATATGACCGAGAGCAGAATCCCACAATGCCGTGCAAATGTCTACGTGAGTTAGCATCAAGAAGACACAAGAGATATGCATGCATCATCTGGCCAGGAGAACATCACTTGTGGGGAGACAGCCAGAGGCCCTAAGGAGGAGAGGCACGGAGGAGGAGGGTAAGGCAAGGGGGTGGAGAGTGGTGGTGTTGATGGTGGTGGTTGTGTGTGTGTGTGTGTGTGTGTGTGTGTGTGTGTGTGTGTGTGTGTAGGGGTAGGGGGTGAATAGAGGAGAATGGTAGAAAGCAGGGGAATAGACTGTGTACAACAGAGGAAAACTGAGTGAAAACCAAAAACAGAATGTGGTACAATATTAGGGAAGAAAAAGGGATGAAATAAGTAGAAGATTCACTACGGCACAACCAAGGGAAATAATACAAAGAGGCAATCAGAGAAAATGGAGGCATAATATCCCAGCACTGCATAATCTCCACAGATTCAGGCATGATGTATAATCTCCACAGGTTCAACAATAGTCCGTGTGCCCTAATTCTGAGCCAATTACAAAGTGTGGTGTTTGCTTTTGCGTGCGTACATGAGTATGGATTTGAATAGGAGGACCTTGAATGTTCGAATGAATTTAGGATTTGTGGTGAGGGGTGGAGGGGTGGGTGACTTCTCAAGAGTGCTGACAGCTGGGGTCCCCATCCATGCAGCATCTATGCCCTTCACTGACCAGATTAAAGCTGAAATGACAAATGCACAAAGGCTGGAAACATCTGTTCTGGAACACACTGTCCGTCCCTCCCCACGTTGAGCTCTGTTGGTCACTCCTCAGCTCCAGTCCCCATGCGGACAGCATCTGCAGCAATGGACTAGTACACATTAACTACTGGAGCATGAGAGACCAAGCAAACCAACTAACCATGGGAACAACATCCTTTACAGAGGAACACTTTATAAAACAGCCTTCTGCAGTGCTACAGTCCTATTGTCTCTTAACCAAAATGTTAATTTTGTAATGACTCGTGATTCTCATTGTAGCTCCCTCATATTGCATATTTGAATTTGTTCTAAATATAAGATTTATCATGTGACATTTTGCTCTTTCCCATTAGTTATCTGAGGCGTAAAAATGGTTACGACAAGGATAACGTAGCAAGAAGAAATAAATTGTTGTGCTTTCCATGAAAATACTACTATTGTACACATAAGCATTTTTTTTCTGCCAAGCCAGTGTCGAGGGAGACAAACAGGAAAAACAGTGAAGAAGAACAATGTTTTTCTGAGGACTCTTTGGTAATGAAATCTTTCGCTTCTACAAAAATGAAATTTCACGGCGTGGCATCCCTCATTGTGAACTACTTTAAGTATGGAATTAAGACTCTGTAGCTCACGACATGTTTCCCATCACTTTTCACTCTGATAAGGGATTTTTACAGCTGCAGTAGAGGGCTTAAAAGTCCTTAGATATAGTAGCTGCATTGACAAATCCATGAAGTAAAAGGTACCTGACTCATCCAACAACCTAGAAAATCTGTTTTGTACATGCAACATAAAAAGAATAATCAAGAATCTGAAGGATCATAGTATACCTGGTCTCTGGCATATACAAATAAAGAACAACATAGGAAACGTGTGTGTTGGGCGCTGGAGAGGAGAAAGTAATAAAAGAGAGTGGAATGATAAGTGAGCTTTCAAGGTTGAAGAGAATATGAAATCAGAAAAAGCAGGGTTATGTAACTGAATGAAGAACTAAATAGAGCATTTGGTTTAAAGGAAATAAAAATCTGTAAAGTATAAACCAACAACACGGTATGAGACGGTTAGTAGCCGTCTTGATTATCAGAAATCCCACTTAGACCTAGGGATGGGTATTGTTTAGGTTTTATCCGATACCGGTGCCAAATCGGTACTTTTGAAACGGTGCCGGTGCTCAAACGGTGCTCAAACCGGTGCTTAAAGAATGGAGAACACAAAATTGGTCCAAAAACCTCTCATGTTCAGCTGTTTTTTGTAAAAAGATAACAATGTTAGCCTTTTCTGCAGCTATGGGGCATATATGGTATCACTCTTGGCTGGAAGCAGTGCTTAAACAATGGAAAAAAACACAAACTTTGTCCAAAAACCTCTCATGTTTAACTGTTTTCCACTTTTTCTTTGGTCATTTTAGCCTTTTTAGCCAGGGTGAAGGGAGTATCTGCCATCAAACAAGAAGACAGCCGCATGTAGCTATGATGGTGTTTGCTAGTTCACCTTACATGCATTAATGTAATAACGTGGTTAGCCTACTCAACGTAAATTAGCTACTCACGCAGAGAAGAACGGCTGCTGCTGCCACCATCATCCGTCATCATTTCTGCTACACTGGCAGGGCTAGGGGCCAGGACTCTCCTCTTCGTGTTTTTGGGGGATGTTGCATAACAGGCAACCCACCCGCAGTAGATGTGCTCGGTGTGAGGTCTCGCAGCAAGCTATCAAATACGGCGCATTTCTGGGCTTTTAAAAAAAACGCTATGCATCGCCAGGTGTTTCATCGGATTTGAGGTGTTACCTCCTTTGACAGTATCACAGTATCAGCTTAAAGCACTTGTTGCAGGCTGCTGAGTTTGCATATTTTGCTGTGAAGTACAGCCAGACTTTTGACCGCTTCGCCTTGGACATTTTTAATCTGTAGCTCTGCTCTAACAGAACGTACGTACCTGGCCCCGCCTACTATCCTCGGAAACGTAAAATGATTGGCTAGAATCTAAAGTGTATCACAGCTCAGGAAAAAAAAGCACCGAAATAAAGCACCGAAATGTGCGCTGCTTTTCGGTCTGGTTACTACCGTTTATGTCAGAACCGGTGCCATGATGGCACCGGACACCGGTACCCATCCCTACTTAGACCCCTGAAACACTAGTCCTGAGTCTACCATCTAACCACACCAAGTGTAAGTATCACTTACGTTACACAAACAGACACATGTCAGATGGGATGTAATGTTATTTGGTGCCTTGTTGCAATTACACCCTTTACAGCAGTTGAGAATAAATTAAGACACACAGGGGTGCAGCACTTTATGGATTTGCTGATATAAAAGGTAGTGACAGGAAACATTCTGTCAGCCCACTTTGTCTTGTAGAAAGCATTTATTTATGAAATCACCTTAGCCAGGTAAAAGCACGAGCAGACAGATGCTCGTGAGTTTCAGGGTTAGATAAAAGAAAAATACTACATCCAGCAGGTTTCATGAATTAATGAAGCTTCCGGATATTCCCATTCCTCTTTACTCATTCAGGTGTGTACTGTGAAAGCCTGATGTCATTTTATTGCTGCTCTGGTCCTAGCACTCTCAACATTTTGTGAATCAGAGTATTGGGTGGATGGACTTCAGCATAGACTGATGCAATGGGAGTGAATGAATGGGCAAACGGAAGTCTTGCATGTGACACTTAGCAGTTATAATAGCGCTTTGGCCTAGATTGGGTAGAATGTTGGGTAGACAACATGAATAATAAACCAACTACAGAGACCCTCTGGCTGGTTGGTGATGTTCCTCACTCTCATCACCCCAGCCAGACTGAAGAAGGGAGTGGATAGGCACACTTAAGTTAGCAGTATTACACAGTGAAACAGCAGATATTTCAACACATTCACTGGCTTCCAGCGATGGTTAATATACCACGAAAAGAATGATGATAATACGTTTTAATAAAACTGCATGTGTTATAGTCCACGGGGGATTTTTTTTCTTTTTTGCATTAGGGCAATCTGCCTAAATATGCCCTCTAACCCACATCGAGAACATGCATATATTGTACATCAATAACTGCAGTGCAACAATTATGAAGCATTATCATTTTGCTGAGAGACACACGCCTTTGCTTTGTCACACTCAGATGCACACACAATCACACATGAGTAAAGACACCCAATCCCACACGCAAACACACAAATACAGTGTGAACACATTATCATGCTAGGGGTCACTTTAAATTACTGATTTCTTTTTACTTTAAAAAGAAAATTAAATTCTTAATTTAATTTCTGAATATAATCCATTACCCGTCCTAATAGCGTCATGCCGCTTTATATATTTGTCATAAAACAAGGCTGGATGTCGCTTTCTGAAAACAGAAGGCTACACCCAGCAGCAGCTTCTACAGATGACAGAGGCAATAAGTTACAGCTATATCTGTAATAGTGTGAAGGCCCCATTCAAGGTCTGCTAATGGAGTAGCTCAAGCCAGCGCCAACTCATCTAAAAGGAGATGTATAGCCATATTTCAAATTCAAATGTTGGAACACGACTGCATTAAATTATAGCCAGTAATGTACTGTGTTTGGCATCACAATATAATACCTTGAAAAGTAGACGGTGGTATGTAATGAATCATTTTGTGATCCGTCATATTGAAAATGGATTTTGTAGCTGGTCTTTGCAAGCTCAACACAAACGTGTTGAATATAAAATGTATGCATGGCTGAATTCTTCTGACAAATACTGTTACATGTATGTTATTTAATGGTCTAAAAATAAATAAATAATAATTCTTACCACACAGTCCTCAACTTAGGCATTAAAGTTGAAGGCTACTTTGATAGTAAACACATATCTTTCCTCGCTGGATGAGAAATCTGTAGCTGGAAGCTGCAACCCTCAACACAATTTTGAAAGAAGATTTTCAATATGTGTGCAGGACTCCTCAGGTAGATAGCAATATTTGGTTTATTCATAACAAAAATTCCCCAGTCACAGGTTGTGACAGGTGCATGTGAGTAGCTTGACCCAATATGACCTAGCCACTGACTCAGTAAACACAATCGCTTAAATGAAAGGATGACACTGACTGCTGCTTTCATTAGGATGAATTCTATAGTTACTGGGACATTATAAATCCAGACACTTTCAACTTGTGAATAAAATAAGTCTGTTTATAATCTGTCAGACTTGTAACTATTGATGATATTTTCTACTATTAGAATATTAAATGCCTTTGCCAAGCACTACTCCCTGGAGTCTTTTAGAGTACTTGTTTTTATCAGACAGAGTTAGTGTTGTTTTCCTTCTGAAAGAATGTGAAAAATAGTCCCAAACGTGATGACGCATCCGTAAATGCAGGATGATAAAATCCCAAGAGGGTAAAGATCAACTGACCATGAAAAGTAACCAGATTCCATAATTTAATAGTTAGCATCTGTTTGACAAGCAACCTTGTTTATCACTGACTTATGTAACTCAGAATTCTTTCTAAAACAAACAAACAAACTTTAGTCATCGTTTTGCTGGATAACATTAAAAGTGCTTTGTGAAGGGGGAACAGTTGTATTAGCAAGTTAGTGTGTTATTGTAAGTAAAATAAAATAGTGCTTATTTAAATAAACATTTATTCAGTGAAATTCAGTGAGATATTTAAGTACATTTCCATTCTTATTAAATGTTGTCATTATATTAAAGGAAAAACATAACCACTTACAAGCATTTTAAATATGACACTCGGGTAAAATATATAAAATAAGGTAAAAAGACAGGATGTATATGGGGAAACAAATTTTGATGTATAATTAAGACAGAGACATGGAGAGGGGAATGTAAGATGTTATATCTTGAATTTCCACTTACATACAAATGATTCTCATCATAAATTAGAAAGTTGAAACAAGCTTGAACACAGCAAATCAAGCTAGTGTGCTTCTTCACGCCAGGCATATGTTTCTTCCAACCAACTGTAAGAAAGTGCACCAGAGCTCTTAAAGGTGTTTGCATGGTCCAATTAACACCAGATGCTAGCCCTTAGCTAACTTACCGAACCTCATAATGCACAGACCTCCAAGGAGTGAACATGGTCCAGTTAGCACCAGATGCTAGCCCCTTCACTCACTGTCTTCAGCCAAAAAAAAAAAATCAAAAAATAAATCCATAAATTAGTTCTACTTCCTTGCCCTGGCCACCTCTATATCTGCAGTTTATAAATACTTTTAACATAAAACTGCCTGAAAAGACAGGAAAATAAATATGTGGTTTGTATTTTTATTACCTGGAAGAAACAAAAGTATTCTCCTACACTACTATTAAGACCCCAAAACAAATCGAGAAACATATCCAACAGATTCTAACACGTTCATTTGGGATTCTACAGTCATAGGAGATATGACTATATATACAGTACAGATTAATTCAGTCTTCTTTGAATTCAACACCTATTCTATAAAATGTGACTAGACTCTCATTCAGAAGTAAATATAGTTTTGAAGCACTGGATAGAATGAATTTCTTTAATAATTTTTAAAAAAGTTATTTAGCTATTTTTGTGTATATATGATATGTTTTCAATAAGTGACCTCCGATAGGAAAAAGTTCAATGCTGAGCCTTTCAGCTTTTCTCTACTTTGACAATCCAAGAGCTTGACCTTTCCAAATGCAAGTTCAACAGCAGAAATGAAGAAAAAATAACTAAGATTACTGAAAACTTATAGACATGTGTAGTATCCATTTTTGATGAACAGAAAAAAATCAAATATAAGAGCATGCACCATGCCTAGAGGAACATTTGTCATAAAATGATGGCATCATTTTACATGATTAAAAACAACAGCAAAAAAAAAAAAAAAAAAAAAAGATCTCCACACACATACTAAACAACTTGAATAGAAATAAAGCCACCTTACGAATCCACGTACCATAACCTGAAAGCTACTCGAATACATATTATTCACATCATCTTCAAGGATTTGATAATTATCACATTCAAAAAGCTTCCCATGCATACTAATGCCCACATGAGTGTGATCAGGTTATATTTGCATGTGGAGTCTTGATACCATTTTCCCTGTCTGAGCTTCACAATGATCTACAAATGTAAGCCACATTTTAAGTGCTGTGGAAAAGACTGGATAGTTAAACACCAACAGACGACATGGTAGGCTCCCTCTGTAGCTTATTGTCTAAAGTGAGTACATGTTTGGAACAGTTTGTAATGTGAATAACTATAATCTCATTATTTTAGAAAAAAGCCTAACTACCTAACAGGTGGAAAATCAGAATATACCAGCTGTGATTCAGCTGTGTTAACAATGCACCATGGTCTTTGTTCGTTTTTCATTTGGAAATTATATGATTTCATTTAGGGCTATTTGGGGGCTTGTTTCTCTCTTTCACTTCAAGGTTTCTGTTTTTGATGCTATACTACTAATACTAATATAGCTACTGTAAATTATACTGTATGTAGCTCACTGACATACAAGAAACTGATGGCTGATTACAGGCTGCTTAGCAACACCAAAATGGCCCTATGGAGAGAAAAAAAAGAATCAGTGTGATTGGGATCATAAATGCACGTGGAGAAGCATCCCTTTTTTTGTGCAATCACCACTAAGAGGTATTAAAGAAATATACGCTTGCACAGTTTTGAATTATTTTTTTTACATCTGCTCGCATTAGATACAACCAACTTAATTGTGAAAAAAATGTTGAATAACCACACATAATACTGCAATGCTGCATCGATTTGGCCCAAATGTGCACGACAAATGTAACCTGCTAAAGTATGACGGCATGTATTAATAATGCTAATGATTCAATTTGGTGAAAACCTGAGAAAGCTCACTTCTTATCAGCTGGGTTCAAAACCCTATACTGGCTTAACAAAAGCAGGGTAAACAGAGGAAAGATACACAAGGGCTGGTGAACTGGAAACAGATTGTACAATGTGGCCAACCTATCTACTCATACAAAACATTGACAGTCTGCCTAGAAACACACAGGGCTGGCAGGCAGACACTAACCCTGGGTGTTTTCAAAACAGTGAAATGCATGATTAATGGCAAGTTGCCACTTTTTGAAGCACCACAAAATGTCTCCTAATAGAACGGCTACTAAACCTTGAGTGATTTACTACGTTTTCAGACTCACACCATCAGTCCTAACTACAGGTAAGTACCTTAAAATAGTAATGACTGTTCACAGCAAAACTCTAAACCCAAACAGCTTTCTGAAGAAAACCTCCCCATATGATATATACCAAATGTAAAGCATAAATATGGTGATGTAGATAAATTATGCCTTCTATGAGATGAACTTTGTGAAAGAAGATATTTTCATGCCTGGAGAAAGCATTGCTTTGACTCTCACAGTACATTATACCAACCAGTAGCCCATGTTGCTCAGGGTAATGCGCATCACTGAGGAGAAGACAATGACAAGAAAGCAGTGAGTGATGATATAGATCACAGCACAGCTATATGGCTGCAAACTGAATATATTGCCCATACTGTACATGTTGAACATAATTGGTTGCTGAACTCTTTTTTAGTGCTCTTCTTTATATATGGTTTCCAAGGAGCAACACATTTTTTATTTATTTTATTTATTTAATTATTTAAATTGGACTAAAGCAATAGGTAATATTTTCTGGGCTTCTTTTGGACATTTTTTTTATACAGTTCTTGTACTAGACCATATTCAGAGGAATGTTCTGTCAACACATAAAAGACCACTTAACATGTGGTGTGCAATAATTTTAGAGAATAGGTAGAAAATAATATTTTTGCACCAACAGGATGATTCCTAAAGAGCTATTATTTGAAAACTTGGCCTGTCTTGGCATGGTGCGCAGTATTTATTCATTTTTTTTTTAATGAATTGAATAACTCCATCAAAGACCTGACATAGGACCCACGAGATGGATCTGATATTTATTCTGATCTATCTACTGTTCACTGAGAAAAGTCTATGGTATGCCAAATAAACAAGAAGGAGACTGAAGGAATCAAATTCTGGTCCAAAGCCTCATCCAAATGTGCAGAGAAGGTCAGGAAACCCGTTAAACCCGGAGGAGGCTCTGTCATGATTTGGGGCTGCATGTATATCACCTGTAAATCGATTGTCAACTGCTTTATTTTTCAGCTTGGCAATGATTCCAAACACACTTCCAAAAAGCACAACTAGAAAGAAAATCACACAGTGGAACATTATCAGTCATAGCTTGGCCTCCCCATTGGCCAAATGTCAACAATATTGAAGCAGAGTGGGACCATCTCAACCCTTTAAGGCCTATTGGAGCAGAACTCCCCGCTTTGCTGAACTATTTTTTAAATCCCAGTAGAATTGCAACCATATAAGTTACCGCAAAAATGTATTTTGCATAGGAAACCGGAGGAGTTGTACTTACATCTTATGCATTCAGCTTGTCCTCGGTTTCCTTCCACATATGGTTTTGCAAAAATTGCACAAAGAGCACTTGCAGCAACAAAAATATTCCAGAAACATGCTTTTGCCGATCCGATCAGCTGTTCATAGCACTTCGTACGTTGGCATAGACTTCAGCATGAACAAACATGTCTGCCATGTCTGTCATGTTTGAGTTTATGCTTTTCTGTATAGTTTCTGGGACACTTAGAACTCAAATTGCACTGTTGGAAATAGTTTATTTTGATGCACATGCTGTTTTTTTGTTTTTTTGCAAATTTGCAATATAATATTTATTTCCGTTTTTCCTGCAGTATACAAAAATTGGTGTATCTAAAAAATAAAACTATGAAGACATTCAAAATTATTTTCCTGTGGTTGGAAACTATTTTCTGCAACTTTTTTTGTATTTACAGTTTTTAAGTATATACCTCTGAAATTTCTCTAACTAGAAATATGTTTAAAAAGCAAAAACTATTCCCTTTTTTTGTAGTTTATTGCCCTTTTTTGCAATTTATGTACTTACTATGGACTTAATGCATACATATTATTACATTTGGGATAGAACGGTTGTATTGACATACAGCAACTTGTAATGCTCCCAAAAATGGCAGTACAACATGTAAAGAGAAGCTCTGGCGAACTTGGTTCTATGGTGGAGAACAGAACAAAAGCAAACAAAAAAAAAGCTTTAGATAAAAGATGCCTGATGAACGATTCCTGAAAACTACTTGAAGAAATTGCAAGAAATCCAACAATCAAAAAGAATTCAGATAGTGCTAAAGAACAAAGAAAGTCTTACCAAATACTGACTTTCAAGAATTGTACAAACTTTTAACTTTTAACTTATATACTTTATTTCCATTTATGTTTGAACATGTTTCAATGAATCACTGCACCTATTTTCCCATTTTCCAGGCAAAATTTAAAGACGTTATGGACAGCTCAAGACTTTTTCACATGTCCCACCTCGCAGATTTCAGTCTGAAATCAAACTGTCAGTAAATGAATTTACTCTTCTATTATACTAAAATTCCAAAATTTTGTGTTCAATATTTCAGCAAAAACGATTACCATAGGGATCTATGGTAAAAAAAAAATAAAAAATTAAAATCTAGCACTAGATTTATCTAGCATTGTTTCTGCTTAGTTCACTAGTTGTCTGGGACTGTGAGGATTTAATTGATGATTGTCTGGCTGAGTGACTATACATCTAATTCTCCTAGCACAGTTGAACAGAAGGGGACTCGTCTTGTTCTTGAGTTTGGTGCTAATGAATACCCTCGCATCTGCCGCCTCTCCGCCCACAACTCCCTTCAAAACATCACCGTTCATGTCTTTCTGTCCCTTCTCTTAATAGTTTGAGGAAGCTGTTCTAATTCCATCAACAGCCACTCACTCTGATGATTAGTGCCAGTCCACTGGTGGCCTGGAGGTTGCACAGTTGTTTGTTCACGTTGCTCAGAAGTAGCGCTCAGCTGTAATGTCTGACTTAACAGAGTGAATATGTAAAAAAGCTGCCTCAGTGGTTGGCCAAGTGTGATTGTACACACTGACAGCAGGTGCCTGTCGATTATTAAAATTACATACTTGGATGTGAGATCCAGGTGACATGTTGCAACAGTAGCAAAAACACAATGGGCCTTGTTTATCAAGAAAAAAATACATGACATTCTAATAATAAACAGGTATTTTTTTTCCCTTTGAAATAGCTGATGTTATCATTTGTGTCATATATACACCAAATAAGACGGTCAGGAAATAGAATCTCGAGAAGGCTGAAAATTCTTCTGTTTCGTGCCTTGCTATAGTCCATCAGCTTAGAAAATAAATATGCTCCCATTGTCCACAGGATAAAATTTATGCTTTCTAGCCTTCATTTTTTTCCACTTCTACTTATTCAGGGTTAGTTCAGTCTCGCTCAGCTAAGAGTCAATGTAAATGTAAAACATTTCCTCTGAAAAACCACGGTGCTGGAAAATATCCACAGTGCGCTAAAAGATTTAACAAGGAAGGAATAACCATGCAGATGGTATGAAAATATGTTAATACTGTCCCTCTAGACATCACAGTTGTATTGAAGTCAGCCTGAAGCTAGATGATTAGGCACAAGAAGCAAGTTAAAGGCAAAGACTTTAAAATATGCCAATGTGTTAAGTGAATAACAAATCAAATAATGGAGGAAATAAAGAAATGGTGAGTTATGCACAATAATTTCTTCAGATTTCAAGAAAAACTAACATTTTGTCTGTCCTTTTAGATGATTCTCAACAACAACAAAAAAAACCTGTGGTTTAAATTTGCACTGTTACTATTAATTCTTTAACATGAGCCCTGTTAAGGCATAAGGGGAGAAAGAAAATATGTGTGCAAATAGATGTTTTAGTATGGACTGGCTAATTTATATGACAAACAAATGTTGTGAGGTACATCATTTGTTGATGCCAGGCTGTCAGCTGTAGGTTTGTCTGGCATATCTGCATAATTTACATATTTTAAGCTTTGCTGCCATCTTAAACAGCTGAAGTGTTTTGCATCACACGGAATGAATAATGTCTCTTCAAATTTCACTCAGACTCAAGCTCACAAAATGCATGACGAACCACCAAAATTGAGCTTGTATAGCACAAATGTACCCAAGGGAGCAGCACCCCTCTAGTTAGCTACATTTTCTGAGCCACTGGTTAAGATACAATGCTACAGCCCATTAGAAAATCTGAGGATGTGTGTGGACTCCTAAAGACCATTCTAGAGCTAGACTCACTGTCAGATCATCCCCACAGCACTTTCGTATACCCGTTTGCTCCCACCCGGAGCATTGCATGACAACTTTGGCTGCAGCAATACTGGCAGGAACCTGCAGTCCCTGGAGGAGTCATGTGATTATGCATCCCTGTAACCATGATATTCTGAATTACACAGAGAAGACTAAAATCTGCCCGGCATGTACTGTCCTTTATGTAAGAAAGGCTGTGGAAAACAAAAATGATCCCTTAACACTATGTACACAAGGCAGTTACTATAAATATAATACATACTGAAAATATGTGGATCCTATCCTGGGCTTCCTTATAATAGACAAGATATACTGAGCTGTACAAATAGATTAATGAGTATTTGGACCATTTATTTTTTGTTTTTAGTTTTGCTTCTGTACACCACTGCAGTGGACATCAATGAAGATTGATTCATGTGAAGGCAATTATTAGGGTGGAAATCAAAATAATAAAGTTAGAATTGGGAAATTGAACATCTGATACACTGCTAAAAAAGAATAAATGCACTGACAAGAACAGCAACACCAAAAAGTAGCATCTAACCAAGTCAAGTCATCTTGTGGGGGTAGGTGCATCACTGTCAAAGTCGTCTACATAAATGTAAATATTGGTCAATTGACGTTGCCAGAAAAAATGTGGAACATTTTGAAAAAAAAAAAGAAAAAATCTTTGGACATATGAAACCAAGCTTGACTTGTTCGACAATTATGAGGAGTGAAAAGTATGGCGAAGGAGAGAAACAGTTTGTGATCCAAAGCATACCACATCATCTGTCAAACATGGTTGAAGTAATGTTATGGCATGTATGGCTGCCTGTGGAACCGAGTGGTTATTGATGATGTGACTGCTTAAAGAAGCAGCACTAGCAGGCTATGCTAGTGCTACTTCTCTGCTCAGACTCAGCCAAATGCTGCAAAACTGATCAGACAGGACTTCACAGTGCAAATATATAATTAATCAGAGCGCAGCAAAAGCAACCTAAGAGTTTCTCAAGGCAACAGAATGGGAAACTCTTCAATGGCCTTGTTACTTTTCTTTTATTAAAGAAAAATAAATTGAAGGCAGAAAGGCCCACAAAAAACAGGAACTAAAGGTGGTGGCAGTAAAGGACTTAGAGAGCAGAAACAACATTTCGTGATGTCCATGGGTTGTAGAATTCAGGCAGTCATTTCATTTACTTTTGGTAAATCCATTGAATTACTGCCATAAGTTTATACTCAAATCACATCTCGCTTGTGTGATTTAAATGAACTAAGGTGGTGTAGAAAGAAAAATACACACAAAAAAGTGTCATTCTCCAAATATGTATGGCTCTATCTAGAAATACGAAGTGTACTCATGAGGTGTACTCCTCAGAGCCAACACTGATCCTTCAAAATGTCCTCAAAATGATTACGATGGTGCTTTGAATACAAAAAATATAAACCAATTGGTGTGGATTCAAGAATGTATCCTATGATGTGCAACAAAACATGCCTTTCAAAGAATATTAAAGCTTTGCTGAGCCATGCTGAGGAAGACATTTCTATATTTTCTAATATTTAGGTGTTGCTACTCTATTTTGGGTAAGTCACATTTACAACATATGTATGGTTGCTACACATAACATAGGTTTCTCACGAAAAAAAAACCAAGAAACAATTTATAAGTAGCTGCAGCTTTAACAGTGACAAAGAATGTGAGAATTAACTCAGAAAATGAATTCAGAATGCCGGTTTGAGCTACAGCATACAAATGAGCTTTATTGTGTTTAGGGAGAACCAGAAAATCCCCACAAAATCACTCTGACACAGTCACTGTGCTCATAAAGTAGGCATCTATTCAGTCAAGGGAATCAGTGAAGCCGCCAGAAGATGTGTCTCTTGACATTATAACGACAGTTTTGGGTCTCTGGTTTCTTTATGAGAAAGAATTATTCACTATCTTCAAAGACAACTGTACAGCTCAAGAAGTGCAGTGTAAATGTGATACAAAGTGCAGTGTAAATTCCGATTACAGTGAGACAGGGATGCTAGATAATACCAGCTATAATACCCGACACCACAATGTCTCGTTTTGTATGGGGAAGCCAATGTTGTATCCTCTGACGCACACATACACACAGACACACAGACACACACTCGTTCTTATGGCTCGATTTGTATGTCCTATTACATTGCCAGCATCTGCGTAAGCCTCAGCACTTCCAGGACAGTTCACTGCCTTGAAACAAAGACGAGGTATCATCAGTAAAAGAAGACAACAGAAACACAAGACAACAGGGACTGAATACAGCAATAAGGCAAAGAGATCATGTGGTGCACAAAAAGAAGGCACAGAGATTTCAGATAATGTCTTGAGCTACAATTAGCTTCATGGTTCTTATCTCAGTTTTTTTCCCTTCCTTTTCTGTGACTTGCCCATAAAGCCAAGGGTGACAAATCAGCTGAAGCCACAACAGTGCCATAATTCTGACTCTGACATGTTCTTGTTTTAACTGTAGTAATGTAATTGTAGTACATCATAGTCAAGTCATTAGGTTCATGTCTTATATTCACCTATTTTGGAATTAAAAAGCAAATATAACAGAATGCCATGGGTGGGTGAATATTTTTTTTAATTATTATTTTAAAACCAAATTGCAATATATTGTTTGCATGGAATTCCCCATCTGTGCTAATGATAAACACAGAGCAGGGGAGACGGTGTGGGTGTTTTTGTGTGCATGCATGTGCGTCCGAGCGTGTGTGCATCTTGTTCATGGCAAGAAATCAGCTCAGTTTAGCACATAATGGAAATGTGAATAGCCCAGAGCGCCTTTCTCCCACACAGGGAGAGAACTGGCTGGGAGCTGGCTGCGTCTTTCCAAATCCAAACACTGAAAGGGAGTTCGCTGGGTTAAAATCCTGCCTCCTTTTGCTCTCCCTCCCTGGAGCGATTCACAGCTTTGCCCATACATTACTCAAACAGGTCATCCAAACAGGTCTCACTAGCAGTCAGGAAACATATTCACACACATATGCGCACACACGTTATGCACACGGCTGGGTAAATTAACACACACTTGTAGGTTCAGCGGAAAGGTTATGTGATCTTGCGTGCACCGTGACAGATGACATCAGATGACATATACGGTAGCACAACAGTTCCACATTGTTTGCTTAATTTAACCTCTACTTTTTTATGCAATATTAGCACATTTTCATATTTTCATATACCCCACAAAAGGTTACCACCCTCACCCATGCTCCATATTCATTTATTTCCCTTTTTTTTTCATGCGACATTGAGATTTCTTTGACCATGTTATTACCTTTGTGCCTAGAGGGGCACAATGAAAAGTCAAACTTACGTGCTACTTCTAGAGACGCGTTCCGGCTTTTGGCCTCCCCCAGATAGTTTCGGGCCACGCAAACATAGATGCCATCGTCTGGCTTGCTCCGTCGTCCATGAACGATGCGCAGGAAGAAGAGGGACCCACTGGGAAGCAGCATACGGTGGGAACGGGGATTTTCCCTGTTTGTCTCAACACGCTCCCCGTCTTTGTACCATTCCACCGTAGGCGGTGGACGACCCTCTGCCTTACAGTTGAGAGTGGCTGGCTCCCCCTTGGACACAATGAGGTCAGAAGGGTGTTCCACAATGCGGGGAGGGAAGTCTTCCTGGCGAAGACGAGACCCTAAAGGAAAGGAATGATGATAATGTTTATTTCATATACACATATATTTCTTTTTTAACCAACAGTATGTTTGGGATAAAGGTTGGTAACCCCTGAGTTACCAAAAACAGCAATATCAACTACAAATGAGCAACCTTTAAAAGTTAATAGGCACTGTGTCATACAACAGCAGTAAAGCAATACTGGCTTATCACAGTTTCTCTAAAATAAAAAAAGAGAGAAAAACAGGGAATTGTTGATTATCATACTTCTTTTGATTAAAATAATGACAGCTGATGACAGAGAGAAATCTTGGGGAATTATGTTGGAAAATAAGTAATGGTTTTCGTCTGTCACTAAAATAATAATTTCCACTGCAATTTAAACTGTAAATTATGCCTCTGCATCAATTTGTAAATATGATTGGTGGAACACACAAAATATAATGTGATTACAGTACCTGGAAAAAAAAAGAAAGCTGATTAGTGTCAGGTTTTTATTTGCTCTACAATATACTGTGTTTCTAAACTGAAGCTTCCATATTTACTTTCACAGACAGGAGCTGAGGAGTCATTACATCTCATTAACTTTTTCATTAACACGTTCCATCAAACACTGACATCATCAAACATGTTGTCACAGTGGGTGTATAACAGCAGCTGCTACAATGGATTTTTTGATTTGTACTTTAACACTAAGGATGTGCAAAGTTCACTATGTGCTTTTCAAATCAACAGCTATATTTCGCCATAAATAATATTTACGTTTTAACCCCCAGTATTTGATAGCTGATCTCCATCAAATGTCACGGGAATGCCTGATTTTTTTTTTTTTCCATTTATTGACCAATTCAGTGGTGTTTCATATATTCCACCTCTAAATGTCACAGAGTAATGACCCGAATGTAGTGGCACTGTGTTTGTTTACCGACATGACAATCTCACAACTTTCATCTGTTCCATGGTGTATGAGCACATTAAAATATCTGAGTTAAAAGGTCTTCTCTGTCGTGTGCATACAAACAAGTCAAGTGTGTAGTGTTTAAGTCGCTAGAACTTACGTTTTCGACTGTCTTACGGAGAAAATAAATAAGATATATAATAAATAAATGAAAGTGATGTTTGGCTTCTCTTGTCTTTTTAACTGCAGAGGCAGCCGTGATCATTGACTGCTCTACAGCAACTGAAATAAAGTCATAAAAGTGAATAAAAATTGATGTGATGGTCTATAATGTTAAGAGGTTTGTTGACAAAAAGCGTTCCATTAGCTGGCACCAGCATGCCAAAGCAGGGAGATACACTGCGTATTAAAAATGCTTTTAAAAACTCTATAATCTATAACATTTGTGTGGCTCTGCAAAGTCACACAAACACATATTTTGTGAAATACTGGCTTTGTTTAATTGGTCTTCCCATTACCCGGTCTCCACAGTAGCTAATGCAGAGTTTGAGGCTTGTTCTGTCAGACAACAGAATTTAAATTAGATGATTTAAGTTGTGGGTGGCACATTGGCTCAGTGGTTGGTACTGTCATCTAACAGCAAGAAGGTCCTGTGGGGTCCTGTCAGTCTGTTGGCCCTGTGATAGACTGGCATCTCATCAGGAGGGGGTTGTCTATTTCTTACTCGGGGCAGGCTCCATGGACACTATGACCCTGAATGTAAATGAGTGAAAAAAGAAGGGAAAGATTTGGATTTTTTTTTTTTTAATGTAACTCCTTAAAATGGGGGTTAAAAAGGCAGATATAATTTTAATGGAGTCTGAAAGTAAAGAGTTATATTTAGATACATTTAGAACAGTTAAAATATTTTTAAAATATTTTGTCCAGGTCCAGCCTTTGAGGCTCATTTTTCTTCCCAAATATGTCCATTTAGTGAGAACTATCCATGGTGCTGAAGCCCACACTCAAAGCCTTGCAGAAAATAAGTAGTTATTTGGGAGCTTACATGCAGTGGACACTTTGATAAAAACCAGGTTACGCTGACAGTGTTTTACCAGTACAAGCTTCAGCTTATAACTTGGAAGATTCCTTTAACTGAAAACATAAGAATGGGTATGCTGGATGTGTATTAACATATATCTCCATATTAATACATATATATCCACAGAAACCCATTAAAACCAATGCAACAGCCATGCATTAACAATGGCTTATGATGTAACTGTCAGAATGTGCTGATTCAACCCAGTAAATGTATAGAAAAATGTGGTGTGCCAATCACAGGAAACACCTGTCAGCAGGAGTCCAATACAAACTTCAACTCCTATGATGACCTCAGCGTTCAATCAACACCCGCCCCCCGACTACAGGTTTCATAAAGATGAGATGATTGCTGCTCTTGTGTGCTGCATTGACACACTGTACCATATAAACTCAGCATTTCCAGTGTACAGGAAACACCCGTTTCAAAAGCCACTTTATGTGCTGTGTAGTGCTTACACCTGCACACATTTACTCTACTGACACAGATTTGTGCTATATGGGACAAAGTAGCACAAAACACTTCAGGAGATTGAACAACGCAAGATTCTTGAAATGTAAAGGTGCAAATGAATTTTTGTGCATACAGTGTTTATGTTAAAAGGTCCATTGTACTGAACACATGCACAGCTTGGGACAGATTTTAAGACTATGTGAAGGTACACTGCCTCCACGTCAGACTAGACATTTCAAATTTGAGACAGCAGAAGGTCCATTAAGTTAACTGATCAACCTGAACGTGAGGCCACGTATCTGACGCAAGATAAAGAGAATTAAAGCAATATGTGGGTCCAGCAGGAGCCATTATAGGTTTCGACATGAGTAGAACATGACACTGAAGGAGCAGAAAATATTATTTTTTCAGATAATATAGGGGGGAAAAGTTTGGCTGCCTGGACTTTTTCTTTTTTTTTTTTGTCAGATTACTCAATATTGATAAGCTGTCAACCATTTAATTCAAGTAAGAAATCTATTCAGCTAAGGGTACCCCGTATAAATAAATAATCACTTTGTCTACCTAACCATTAAATAGTTGGTCTGGAACAAAATCTTATACAGGGGCTAAACTAAAAAGAAAGAGAAGAAAGTATATAATATGATGACCAAGAATTGAAGGGTGCCAGCTGTTAATCGCGTACCATACTCAGTATCTTCTTGGTGGACTTAAGCTGGAATCACTGTGGTCGAATACGCATCGGGTCACAGTTGACTATTCTTTCTATAGCATGACGTGGGACGAGACATCCTTTTAACCACGACGCTAAGTAAGAGATGCATGCACTGTATGAACTTACCATAGGTCTGGGTGTGCAGAAGTCCACAGAGAAATAAATACTGTAGAGGACCCATTCTGGCATATTGGCCTCGTGAGCTATCGGCGCATGAATTCCTCCTCAAGCAGAAACAAAAAAAGAAAAAAAGAAAAAGAATCTCATCAATCCTGTTTTCACTTGTGAGACTTTGTGACGATTTGTGAACTAAAAGAACCAAAACAGTTATTGTAGCCGCCGAGGGAAATCGTTCTCATTCACATGTCCATTCTCCCACTCCAAGAGCGCACAAGTAAGCTGTGGTCTGTCGACTCGCCGACACGTTGGCAGTTTCTGCAGTCACCAATTGCAAACATCACCGACGCCCAAAGACCCTCCAGTGACTGTCGGTCCCCCAGTTCAGACGCATTGGTCTGATACTTTACAAGGTCCGACGGCGGTGGAACTCATCCATCCCTACGTGGGACAAGTTGAGGGATGAAAGGTGGAGACGGGATTCAGTGAGAGGTGAGCAGCTGAACGGTGCAGCACAGCACAGCTCAGCCCCTCCTCTCCTCTCTCTTGCCCTGGGAGAAAAAGCCGCGCGAATGTAACAAGCACAATAAATCTGAGCATTAAAACTCAGCAGCAGTTTAGATCTGAACTGGTACAGCTATGGTCAGGAGTCGTTTTCTTTCTTTCTGTTTTTCAAGGAGATCACAGACAGCTGATATACTCATAGGCATAGTCAGCAACATGATGAGTGTCGCGTAAATGAAAGCGCGCTGTTTTGGCTGGCTTCTATTAGATTTTATTTCCTTTCATTCAATTTGTATGTACTTGGACTGATAAGATCTTAAAGCACGCCTTATTATACCTAACTGTTATTTCAAAATGTTATTATACATGTATAAATATATATTTAGCTAGTTCATCTCCGTTTGAATGAATTAAAACATCAGAATGCGTAACATACACTTGCTCGGTTTATACTTTTAGAGACTCGGTGTTAGATCCCCCAACACATTATTCCCATTCCCAACATTGCACCTGCAACTAGATATACTAGAGCCATTTTGTTTATCCAGCACACAAACATTCCTCCTTTATCTTGCAGATGTGCTCTCGCAGAGCTGATGCATCATTTCTGTTATCATTTGTCTCCTCCTGAACTCGACCCAGCGTCACCCCGCCAAAAGACACGAACGGTTGAGTAAAACGATTGAAACAAAGCTGTCTGATTTTTAGTAGCTGGCATTTTATATTCATGTTCATGGTTGAGAGAGCTATTACAAAGGTGTACAGCTGTGAAGAAATGGCACTTCATTCCTGCCCGCTGCCTGAGGCTCTTATCCAGTTTTTTCGTCAATACTGCTCAATATTGTCAATAGCATTATAAACGCAGTGCCTCACTGTTAGATGAGAATGAGATGAGGCTGTATCAGGTGCTATTGATCTGGCGAGTGAAATTAAAGCATTTTTTTAGTGCTGTGTTCACAGCAGTAGATCGAATAATAATTGTGGACAATGACTAAAATTAGTCTGTATGAAAGGGGTGTAAAGTGAACAGAATTATTTACACTGGATAGATCTCATTTATCACACAATTGTGTTTTCAAAATATTTTTTTTCCTATGGCAGCAGCCTTGTTCTTGGTGTTGTGGAGACATCTTTTATGTCTATAACTCTTTGCCTTAAAAGGGCAAGCCTTTACCAAAACTAGATTACTGTCATTAAGTGTCATCTGGGAGGAATAAAGTACTGCATTACCATTCCTGCCAAACCACAAAGGAATGGTCGCTTTAAGTGACCTGACACCAAATGACAGTTTTTCAAAATTTGATGTTCAAAGTGACCTTAGCCCACAGCGAGCCCTGCCTCTCGGAAGTACAAAGAGGAGATAATAAATAGGCTTTTCAAGAAATTAAAAACCTCACAAAATCCATCAAGGTGAACTTTAATGACAAGTAGAGGAATCTTCAAGAACACGGTGAGTGTAATTGTGGCAAATAACTTGATACATAATGCTGCTATTCATCATTAACACTGATGAATAGCACATGCTAACACATATTCTATGGTGCTTGTTCTGTGCTTTATTTTAAAATCCCAAATGTTATTAATTAAGTTACTTATTAAGTAAAAGTATTTTTAAGTATCCCTCAATTAAAATAGATTAATGAATGCACCTGAAAAAGGTTATGTTGCATAAGTATTTGTGTACTGGCATGTGAGATCTTGCATAAGGTTAAAAAAAAAGAAATACATTTATTGAGTGTGGTGATTTGATGTTTATCTTGAAGTTGAATAAGATAAGGGAGGCAGAGAAAGACCCCATCTTTCATCACACACTACAAGATAGACAGGTTTCCAGGCAACGTGGGATTCTGCTGCCTTTCTCACACAAACCAAAATCAAAAAGACTCTCATCAATCTACCTCTCTCCCCGCGCTGATCACACATAGGAGACAGTGTCAAGGTCAGAAGTTTTGTCTGCACCATTACCTGCTCATAGCTGTGTTTGTCCAAGCCAGAAGTGTTGGAGGTAACAGATGGTGTGTGTGACAGTGTGTTCAACACGCTCACGCTCAGCCTTACTGAGAGTAGACAGAGTAGACATGTGTCCTGACCACAAAGTCCAAACCTGCATACAAGTGTCAAACCTCTGTCTAACCGCTCAGGGTGCTGAGTGCAGTGGCAATGCCTTGAAAATCAAACTAGTGATCCGAGTAATTGATATAATAAAACTATTATAAAAATTGCTCAGATCAGTGACTTTTTTGGATTTTCAAGGCATTGCCACTGCACTCAGCACCTTAATAATAATAATAATAATAATAATAATAATAATAATAATATATATATATATATATATATATATATATATATATATATATATATATATATATATATAGTATCGGAGCACTAAGTGCGGTGACTCCCAAGCTAGGCGAGTGGCTTCAGCAGATCCCGGGAATAACATCGGAGATCTCTGTCCAGAAGAGCGCAGTCCTGGGAACAGTTAAGATACTGCGCAGGACCCTCAAGCTTCCAGGCCTCTGGTAGAGGACCCGAGCTTGAAGGATAAACCGCCCGCAGGGGCGTGCTGGGTGTTATATATATATATATATATATATATATATATATATATATATATATATATATATATATATATATATATATATATATATATGTGTGTGTGTGTGTGTGTGTGTGTGTGTGTGTGTGTGTGTGTGTGTGTGTGTGTATTTTCCATTTTCAATTTCTAAAGAGCATTTTTTTTAACTTTTCTTGCTTTTATACTATTAAAAGTAAGTATTATATTATACTTACTGTTTTTTTCTACAATATAAAAGCCAAATACTTTCCAGATAACAAACAAACAAAAATGTCAATTACAAGTCAATAGAATAATATCCACATGGTCTTACTTAATTAAGTAATACAGATCACATAAACATTAAAAGCAATTAGTTCTAGGACTGATAATACTAGGTTAACAAACCAGACTAGTTAATGGAGATCACTGAATCATTTTGTTTCTTTGTTTATTCCACAAGATACATGAAGCTGTATTGATTCATCCATCCTTCCATTCTATTAACTGCTCATTCAGCTAGGATACAGGGTGGTAGTGGGCACCCTCTGGGATAGTGCCGTAGCATATCCCAGAGGGGGGGGGTCAAAAGGCAGAATATACCCTGGACAGGTTCCAAGTCCATTGCATTGCTATCTCAAGGATCAATGTATTCCAAAACAGTGCAATGCTTCAGTTGCAATGAAAAAAGTATTTTGTTGTGGTAGTAAGTTTCTTCCTTCATCTCCTCCCCCTATTTTCAAATGTGGTTGAACATCATGAATTATAAGGATCATGTGTGGGTGTGGTTTTTTTTATACATGTCATAGAAAAATGGTCTGACCTTCCTTCCAAATACAACACGATGTAGATGGAAGCTTATAAAAAAAAAACTAGAATGGAAATCTAAAATTGTGAAGGTCTGACTGACTTATGAGGGATCAAATCACTCTTTGGGATCTCTTTTGTAACAACACAACAACACAGCAGGCACAGTCACAAGGAATGTCTGTTAACTGGTGGACTACTGTACTTGGGTCTATTACAGTAAGAGTCTGAAGTCTGAGAAAAACAGCTTCACAGGAAAAAGAATGAGGTTCTGCTGGGGGAAACCTCTGTGTTCCTTTCTGACCTGGATTCTTTAAGGCTAGGGCAACACGATTGGCATTGGCATCATGATTACTGAATTTACCAGTTGTAAATTTGAGTTTACACAACAAAGTGGGGATACTTACACCGAATTAGGCTGTAGAACAACTACAGTACATAAAGTAGAGTAGATGCTGCTCAGAAAAGGCCGTCATCTAACACATGCGCAGGGACATCACTGTATGCCATCCCACCTGTTTAAGGGCAAAGAGTATTGGCTCCTCACTCTGAAACGTTGCCCTTTGTCTCCTTGAGTTTGAGAAGGCAGATTTTATCCTCCAGACCCAGCAGGCTGTGAATAAAGTAAGTATGCAATGCAAATCAAAAACCATGGGAATAACTGTCTCCACTGAGGTTCCTTTGAGTTCCCGTGTTGCTGTGCTTTTCTGGATCAAACCTGTTCTTTAAATTTCAAAGTGTACCATACCTCTTGGGATACTTTTGTAGGACTCTTAAAAAATCAAAGCTAGACATCGCAAGATGTCTCTTTTCAAGAGATGTATTTTACTTTCTGGGAGATGAGTGGTGTTGTCAATGCATTACTGTCACTTTATTCTCTTGCCGTAGTCACATTGCTTCCCCTGTATAACTTCACGCTTCACAAGACACCATTGAACTCCTGACATACCTTGCAAGAGTGGGGAGAGAAGAGTCCAATCCTAGCAACTCCATTTAAATGCTTTCAAGGTGAAAAAGACCCCATTCAGCTTCTGAAAGAGGTACTTTGGGGACACTAGTGGGAAACTTCTCTGGCAATATATATAGATGTAGAAGAAGCAGAAAGGGTTTTTGCTTAATCAGGCAAAAGGACATTTAAACCATTTGTTTTTCCTCTGGATGAGCACAGGGGAGAAAGAAGAAAACAAGGAAGAAAATGCTGAGAGCAATATGAGGTAGAAACCCCAGGAAGCACTGTGCACATTTTCAAAATGGCAGATAATAGACTTCTCCCATGCGTGTAAACATTGGATTTCCATAGAAATGGCCTCTTTCTGTGTTTCAAACGGCTAGTCATGGGTGAGAGAGTTATGTGGCACTCACCTCTTAATCTTGTTAGATGTTTTTAAAAATGGCACTGGTTCTGTGTTTTTTTTGTTTTGTTTGTTTTTTAAACATTGAGAGACAGAAAGCTTGTGTCAGTATTTGTAATTTGAAATCTGATTTAATAATTATGTTTCTGTTAATGACAAAGATATGATTTCTTTTAATATATGTTTTGCTGATGGACGTGACAGGTTATTGGCCAAATGTCACAGCTGAAATACTCCCCCCACCTCCCAAACATGTTTTCTGTTGTTTCTTGTAACTTCCTGTATGAAACCAATTTAATATAGGAGATTAAACAAGAAATTTCATGTTAGGTTTACACATGCTTCCAATGACAAAATGAATCTGCACCATCTCTTCCTGTGACTGGATTCATATCATTCCCATCATTATTGTTTATGAACAATTATGTTGTGAACATAGCAGTTTTTTTTTAAACAATTCATGGTTATATATTTTCACATGTGGAAAAGTTTATGTGATATTAACTGAAGTGAGTGATGACAGTTTGTAAATTGTTATTAGTACATTAAACCATTTAAAGTTTGTGTTTGCACTGAGATCCTAACAGCGCAAAGTTTTATTAACAAATGTAGCCCAAGGATTCCAATTCATAAGAAGTACAGATGATAGATGTGTATTAATAATGTGAGGACTGCTGCGTACTGTGTCTTGTTACAGTGCAATAGGTGTGGGACATTATGCATCATTGTGACATGCTTGTGTGTAGGCACAGTCTTGAGAAACATAATAACCCAAGAATAATGCATGCCAGAAAGCTAATACCTAAATTGTACTTACGCCACAGGTCTCCTCTTGAAATCTGTCATGCACTCCTCCATACTAGATGATCTTATTAGATTTTGGATGACTTTCCTGCATAAATTTGCATTTCTTTGAGTAAAAAAATGCATTCATTTTACTCTATCGAGTTTACACAGCTCCTCTACTTCTGAGGGGAAAGTTCTCTCCTAGATAAATGGCAGGCCGCTCGATTAATGGGGTGATATGATCCATGCACAGCAGTGCGGGTTTGTCAGGAAGCAGGAGTAAGAGGAACAGTGAGTTTGCTGGTTTTGTGCATCAAATGAAACTCTGTTTTCTGATCAGTCTTCTCTTTGCCACTGACCTGTGGTCATAAGGCTTCTGGGCAGTGACCGAAAGAATGAGCCAGTGGATATAAGTGACTGAGGGTTTAAGGCTTGACTTTGCGTGACTGGGTAAGGGATTTAGTGATCCAAAAAGACTTTGATATTGTTGTTGCTCCCTCACATTGGCAGGAGGTTGTTCAGGCTTCTCTCTGGAGCCTTTGCCAAGTTTAATAGAAAATGTACTAAAAGCATTTATTCATGAATGTAAAAAAAAAAAACCTCTTCGTGAAGTTTGTTATTATGAAACCTATTTTGTTACAGAAAAGGTTCAAAATCTTATGAAATATTTTATGCCTTCTTACAAAGCATTAGCTGACAAAATTGATGCCACTCTTATGCCTTTGAAAAAAATAGGAAACCATAACCTTAAAACTGCCATGTTATATGGTCCTTGCCCCCCACCCACTAATAAATAATTTAAAAAATACAGCTTTTAAAATAACAACTTTAAAATAACATAAACGAGACAAAAACTGCTGTTTTTACATTTTAGCTGTGATGGTACTGCAAGTCATTCAACAGGTCCAATAAGAAGAATTCTATAAGAAATTGTTATAGTGTTATATGAATATAAATTGGATGAAATATTGACTCATGTCTACATCCCTAAATTGCATTTAGGAATGTGGACATGGTCAAGACAAACTGCTGAATTTTAAACTGAGCATCAGAATGGGGAAGAAAGGTGGTTTAAATGTGTTTAATGCTGCCGGATAAGCTGGTCTGAGTATTTTAGAAACTGCAGATCTACAAGGATTTTCCAGCACGATCACGTCTGGGGTTTACCGAGAATGGTCCGAAAAAGAAAAGAAAATATTGTGCGAGTGACAGATCTTTGGGTGAAAATGCCTTGTTGATTCTAGAGGCCAGAGGAGAATGGTCAGAGTGCTTGAAGCTGATATGAAAGCAACGGTAACTCAAATAACCACTCGTTACAATCAAGGTATGCAGTTTTTCTGAACACACACCACATTGAACCTTGAAGGAAATGGGATACAGCAGCTTGCTCGAATTTTGCTGCATACATATTATAGTCTTATATTACTCACATAGTATTAAAATACTTCTAATCCTTAAGAAATATGCAATACACAGCTGAGAGGGTCAAGGCTGTTGTATATGAGAGAAATATCAGATTTATACTCAAATGAAAACAGCTATACTGTGTATTAGCTTCTCAGTAATATGAAGCTGGTAATGATTGGCCAAGCAAGCTACTTAGAATTACCTTTCTGTGTTATATATATTTCTCTTTTTTTAAATTTCAGTATATGTTAGAGAATGGCCTTTGATTTCTTGGAAATCAGGAAGAGGAATTCTCAGATATGTAGCTTCTACAGCAGTGCCACTGTACACTGCATATAGGGCATATTTTGTAAAATAGTTGGGTTTTTATTGGAGAAACAAAGGCATCAAATTGGGCTATGTCTTTCAATCATGTCCCCCTTTTTTGGTTAGGGGGATATAGACAAGTCTGATCGCTAAAGTAGTACAGACTGCGGATTGTGAACAGCCAGCAGGGATTAGACTGGTCTTGGTAGATCTTCATTAAATGGATCAATGTCCAAGGAGAAGCTCATTATTTGTGGCTAAATCAGGTAATACACTCAGATTGAATGGAGAGTGATTAGGTATAGAAGAACACAGGCTTGAGAAGCTGTCTGCCTGAGAACAGAAGTGAGACATTTGATGAGGAGATGCTGGTAAAGGAATTTTAATTTGCCAAAGTAGTCGTTGCTCTTGAACTTGTTATAGCTTCATTTGTCAACTCTACCTGAAGACCTAGCTATAGTGATATTCCTACAGTGAACGGCGGCGGTAACTGTTGGCTACGTGTATAGAGATCACTGTCAAGTATTGTTAATATTACATGCTGCAGTCTCTAACACTGTACACAAATCTTCATACTGGCTGGGTGAATTCTTGTAATAAGTATGCGCTTCTGTGCATTTCTTGTAATACAACTTTGCTGATTTGTCGGACGAGAGATATTTTTGTTCGAATATTCCTGTGAGAGATGACGCTAATATGAGCAGGCAGGTGGATTATTTCTGTAGCTGTAATAAGGCCTAATGCGCTATTGCTGTGTTAAATTCTGGTAATCCACAGCAACCTGAAAACAAAGCAATGACCTAAAGGCTTGAGAGAAATTAGTTTACTTTGTGTAAATATTTGAAAAAATGAAATGAAATTGGACATTTGTGTTGGAAAATTGTATTTTTCAATATTGTTTTAGCAAGAAACAATGTTGGGAAATAGCGAGTAGCAATATCTCCATTACTGAAAGACAGATAGGACTGCATAGCTTTTTATTCTACACTTCTGATTTAAATCTTTAGGCAGTTTACAATACATTATGGTTTATATCTAAATACTACAAACTCATTTTATTCATATAGATGGTATGGATTATGATATTTCTCTGATATTCATGTCTACAAAGGAACCAATTAATAATAAGAATATGGCATAATGACATGTTTTAGTGTAAAGACAGCTCATACCAAAATTGTACCCAAGAATGTTCATTCCTGTGGCCCTAAATACCCTTTGGTCACTGTAACCCTGCACTGAATACTCATATCAACAGTGTGAATAGAAGGGAAGAAAGTATGCATCCCAGCTGCAATCATACCACTTTCCAGGTGCTGGGATTCTGGGCTAAATTCCAGTGTTTTGAAGAACATTTGCATGCATTGGAAATAGGCCTTATGCAGATTTATGGTGACAGCTGGTACTCTTAAGACCTAAAAGCTACACACACAGATCTATGTGCCATTTTTTTAGGTCTAGAAAAAACATAACCAACTGTAGAGATCGCTCTTGAACTGTTGTGAAAATTGTTTTGTGACCTCTGTTGCTTGTGTGTCATATATCTGTCACTGGAGATTGCCTCACATTTTCCCCCAAATGATCGAGTTGTAATTTATGTTTTTCAAAAAGCAAGACAAGAAATTTAAAACCACTCTCTCTGACACCAGTATTGTGACTTGCTGCAGTCACCATGGCAGTCAGAGTAAGAGGCCATTCTCTGCTGCTGAGCATAAGGAGCCTTTTTGATGACTTTGTAGCAGGTTGAGTAGACGAGCTTCTGTAGCTTCTTTTGTTCCAAACAGTTTTTCATCCTAAAAGCTGGTCTGAGACTTTGTTCAGTTCCATATGTTTGAATGACATAAGAAAATATAGTGGCTTTCTCTTTATGTTAGACAAGACCTCTGCCACAAACACAGTGTGTTCTGTTTCTAAAACCCATGCAACTTTATTTTAAATTCAAGTGGAGATCCAAAAGTTTGCAAAGATATCAGTCATGTCAGCTTGAATAATGGGGGAAAGTTTCCCTTGGTGTCAGTGGAGAGCTGACAGCGTGGATTAAGATGATTTTGAACCGCCCAAGGCTATGCAGACGTGAACAAAGAGGGAGTGACACTGTATGTTAAAGGTATTAATTGTTGTGACAAGTTTAATTCTATTTTATAGCTATTTTACTGCATAACTTTGCTGTTTGTGACTATTTAACACGCTCTTGTTAGCGTTCTCCTTAATTTTGCTTCTGCACTGGAAGATCCGGGACATCATGAAACTGTGGAACTGTCCTTGGAAGTCTGAAGTTGGATGAATGGATGGATGAAGACCACTAGATCAGAAATGCCACATAATGTGGAACAACAATGAACAATTAATATATACCTGTATGTTGTAATCCCTTTATAATAAACCATCTCACAAAACCACCCAGTGAGCTGGACGGGATCCTGAACTGAGCCTACCGAGTTGCTTAGACTTATGTCTGGAAAGAATTTTTTAACATCTTATGTTTTTAAATTTTTTATTTTTAGTATGTTTATGTAACACACTGAGTACAGTGGAAGCAATCAAAGAGATTGTGGCAGAGTGCTAAGCAGCTGTTGAAGTACTAAAAAATATTGAAATATTTGTGGCAACCGTCAGCTTAGTGTTCTTTTTTCCTTTTCCTTCAGACAAATCATATTTCCTGCTTTGCTGCCGGTGTATATTTATAATCAAAGCACAACATTTCCTCCATAGGCCAGCTCTGAATATCACACTATCACAGTCAGTCTTGTTTGCCTGCACATTTAAGAGGTATTTACAGGTATTTACAATTTTGAGCTGCACAGAAGCACACACTATGTTTATCCAACCTCTACCACAGCTTTGTCTGCCTCTGCAGTTGTTTTGATTATTGCCTTTGCTGCAATTACCAATTGTTTGTATTGCACTACTGCCCCCTACTTATGGGCTGTGGTAAATAAACCTTCTAGGAGGTATTCAATGCGCTCTTTTTTTAATACACTATGTTGCAAAGACATCTGTTTCTACAAAACTGCACATTTGCTGCCACTCCAACACCCACTGCTCACTAAGTTGAAAAAATGTTTATGCATTTTTGTTTGCACTTTTTAAAATATTCAAATAACTTCCCATGTTCAGAAAAAAGAAGTCTATTCTATTCTAAAAAATGTACAAAAGTAAAAATGAGAGAGACCGTCAGTGTCTCTAGCAGCCTCTAGACACTTGTTATTCAGTGCTATTGTTTTGAGTGTCAAACAGACAGAATAAATGGAAGAAAAGCGTATACATAATATACTATAGATGGCACTCTCAAGACAGCAGAGTTACAAAGGAATATATCCAACAGATTTGCATTCATTCCCTGGAGAGGTGCTGCGCACTGCACATCTAGTTGGAAAATCAGCCTATTCTTAGATTCTTAGAGGGAGGGAAAAAAAGTTCCTTTCATATACATAAAATATGGTGCTGTCTTCAGGAGCAAGTAATATTCATGCGGAGTAATGTCACCTTAAATGTTAAAAACAAAACAAAACAAAACAAAAAATATCCATCCTTGAACGGACTCCTTAAAATAAAGCACATTCTCCTTCATTGGACTCTCAGGCAAACTCTGAGACTGAAAGCTGTAGCTGAAGAACATACAGTACATTGCATGCTGAACCAACAGTCAGTAAGATCTACCTCCTGTAGTGTTATCACCACTATGCCCTGAATTTAACATGCAGCTCTGTGACAGGAGTGAGCTTAAGGTGTCTGCTTCAAGTCATCAGCACATAATACTGCATCTGAGGTAAATAGATGGGTGGCAAAGAGAGGTAAAAGGAATATCTGTTGAATATAGCAGCAAGCACTAATAAGGAAAAGCTAAGCTCTTAGTGAGGCTTAAAACAGCTTACAGATGAAGAGTCTCAAATTGGCTGCAGTATTTTTTCTATTCCAAAAACTAAAATCTTGTGGGGCTTAGTAATTTCTTCACATATACACTATGCCAGACGGAATGAAGGGAAATCCAGATCTGCTGAAATGCATCCTCTGCTGCCCACAGCTTAAGTTGAGCTCATAATATGTCGTAAAGGGAGCTTAATTGGAAAGGAGATGCAGACACTTTCATTCCTGGCTGATGTAATTTTACACAATATTAACACTGATGCAAGTGAACCATCCATATCCAGCCGTGTCTCCTTGTGATTTAATTTTCCTCAAGTGATATATATTTGACAGAAGTTGGCACAGAGCAATGTGCATTTTTCGTATGCATTATGATGAGCGATCTACCAGCAGAAATGCAATGCTTAAAGGAGGATATGAAGTTATGTGATAGACGCAGTTCTTACATAGTTTTATTTTTTTTCAAGTGGTAAAGTTTGGCTTGCAGAGGGCATGAATATTTCAGTGACGTTGCCTTCATTTGCTAGCTCTGTGGTTAATGACTCATTGGGGTGTTATATTTCTGCATAGTGGTTATATAGGAAATGTAACAACATAGGGCATCTTTTAATCAAATGAACCCACTAAAATGGACAAAGTCACATTCTCATATCCTACTAAGCAATAACTCTGCATGCCTAAGCCCCAAAATACATGCAGGTTCGGAACATTTAACTGACTCACTCACCATTTTTCTCTTAGCATATCTTAGTAAAAATCACATATAATTTTCTTTATGCTCACACAATACTCTCCTTAATTTCCTGCAAATTTTATTTTCTGAATAGTTTTTTTTTTTTTTTTTTGCAATTTTAACTTAAAAAAAACAAATCAAACAAACAAAAATATTCATTCCTTTCCCAGTTTCATGATTAGTCCTTTTAATCTTGAGTTACCTACAAGATGAATTAGTAATGACTTTAGCTGCTAAGCAAGTGTGTCTCTACTGTCGTATTGTGAATTTTAAGCAATGTTATGGACAAATACAGCTTCATAGAGTTCCTAGCATTGCTCTGGACACTTAATTATCAGTTTTTGCAAGCTGTTAAGCCCAAATGACCAGTTTTTGTGGTGTGTTTCGGGTTTATAGTGCTCATCATGCAAAGTGTTTTAAAAGTGCAAAAGCTATATACAGTGAGTAAATTAGGCTTCCAAAGAACCCAGCACAACAACACAGCAAGGACTGGGAAAAAATATATATATTTTGAGGCTTACAATGAGGAGCAATAACAGAGAGGAAAAGACAAACAGATGGTGGATGTAACATACACGTAGATAAAAAAGTGGTAACTTCAGTCTCGGTCTCAGGTGGCAGGACAGGGACCAACAAATAAGAAATGGAAGAAAACAGGGGAAATCAGTTGAACTCTCCTGGGGCAGACCACATAATATGAAGACACTATACAGAGAAAAGTAAACACAACTCAATTTAATGGACATCAAGGACGACAATAATAGGAAAGTAGTGAGGAGAGCTATACTATTAAAAACCCGCCTCATTCAGAGTGCCTTCCTTGTTGCAGATGCTGCCAATTTGACTCTCTCTTCAAGCATGACCAGGTGCTGGGTATTTTAAGAGCTGAACTTTGTGCTGAGGCTCTCCCTCAGCATTAAGTGTCACTCACTACGAAGCAAAGGAAAAAGCACTCTGTGCAGCTTCCACAGCAGGACACACCACAATGCATTTGTTCCCAACAGCAACATCCCCCCCTCTCTTCTTAATCTAATCAGTTCAAATTAACCTTAATACACATTGTGCCCCGGGCTTTTGAATCTGTGCTGTATCTCCCTGACACACCTTGTATAACGTCCCCATGTTCCTGGCTGAATGACAGCCACAGCGCCTAACTTGAGGTGACGTGGGGAGTTTAAGAAAAGTTCATTGGTTGACAATTTTGACAAAACAGAATATGGGGTCTCAATGCATCAAGGTGCAAGAAAAAAACAATTTTGTATTTGTTTGATGCAGGCAGTCTACTTATTGTTGACAAGAACCAAAAATGCTGGTTTAGTCTAAAGTACACAGATGAAAAGTCGGTGACCTTAAAATGCCCACGGGTTGTCTACATAAGAGCATTAAGAGCCAAAAACATTTGCTAGGTTGCATACAAGGTAATTACTTTACATTCATCTGGGAGTGGAGTGGACTCCACTTTGCCCCCAGAACAGCCCAACAACTTCAGGGCATAGAACCATCTAATTATCTCTGCCGAAGCACTGCACGGATAGCAGCAGAATGGTGATGGTTATATACAAAGCTGGGGTCACATCATTACATGCTGTGACATTCATAATGAAATATTCATCTTAGCACAATACACAGTGGTTTGTTTAAAGCATTAAAACTTTGCCAGCAGGCTGCCTCTAGTTCTCCTAACACTGACAGAGACTGCTTCACAACAGGCTGTTAACCATTTCAGACTTTTTCCTGCTCAACTAAACAAGACAGATTCCACTAAAGAACAAAGAGTATATCAGTATATATGCAGCTTTTAAAATGTTTGTGGCACACAGATTAAGTGGCAAAGTACAGGCAAATAGAGATCTCCTCAAAAATCAAAAGTTCTTCTTCTGTTTTGAGATCTGGATCTACTGCCTATTGACCAATAGGCAGTAGATCCAGATCTCTTGAGGTACTCTTTCACATCTCTAGGACACAGCATTCCTATTCCATGTGTCGATGTTTTGGTTTTTTTTTTGGTTTTGTCTTTTAATTAAACTGTGAATTAAACAGGGTGCATATTTCCCCCTTATCTGATCTAATATATTGTTTTAATCAAATGAAGAAAATCAAATGTCCACAGTTACACTGCCATCAAGTGGTGAAAAGCAACATTTTTTTTTATTTTTTTGGGAGTCATTCCACGTGACTAAATCATTATTCTTGCACTGAAGGCAGAGGAAAGGAGGAAAAACATACTACTGAGGTGTATTTGAATAGGAATGAACTAAATTGGAATATGGCAGATGAAAGAAAATGTTCAGATATAGAGTTTGGCATGCATTTGAGCCTTACACTGTCGCTACTGTGCAGTGTGTTCAACTATGAAACACTAGGTTGTGATAAAACAATAAAAACAACAAATGAACAACACATGGAGAGCCGCCTCTCTCATCACACACCAGTCAAAACAAGCAATAGGAAATTATTTTTGATCTGGTGCATGAATGAGTTTTGCTGCCATCTCCTGGTAACATCACCTTATTGCAGGTAATATAACACATATGCCCCACTTAATACAATATTGACTTTGCTTTCATAAATGTGCTCTGTTAAGCAACATTGAGCAGCCAAATCCATACTTATTTGCTCTACTTTTGAAAAATGGTGCACTTTGCTATTGGTCTCAATTCACTGGAATGATACAATGTGCAAAAGGCTGAAACTAGTTACCAGAGAAACAGTAGTTGCAGCAGTGACGGACTTGATTTGTTTAGTGTTTGAACATCCGAATTAAGAGTAAGCCCCTCGCCACACCACAACTTAAAACTCAATTCCAAGTCCTATTAACGATAAGGCTCGAAGGCAGCGTATAACAGTTTCAGTGTTTACATGCTGGGCTTGAGCCATTGTTTAAAGAGAGAGTTGTGCCAAACCTTGAAGCAGTGAGATTCGACATACAAGTTGGATTTTGTACTTCTGCTGCCCGCATATCTGAAATTTGGAACTTCCATTTTGGATTCCTTTGGTTTGACCTCGCAAAACACATGCTGTGGGACTGTGCTGCAGTTGACCAAGAATGACATGTGAAAAAGGATTAAGACTGTGTTTGGTGCAAGTATGATACATAGTTCAGGTAAATAATTTCATTTTATTACACCATATTACTCAGTTTCAATCATATACGCATATTCACACATGTACATAGAACAGAAATAGCTAATAAATGATCAAAAACTTTATTATTTCATTGGTGCAAAACAAGCCCGTTCCTACAGGCTGCGTGCAGTACTTCAATATATTTTATTAGACTCAGTTATATAGCCTTGACCTTTTACCTCAGATCTTTTCATGCTGCATCACTGCAGCAGACAAGTTTGGTAAGGGCTGTTGACAACCATGCACAAATCCAGCCAAACATGCAGGAGGGGGTTCCCTTGAGGGCAGCGTTCATAACTAGGAGGTTGATTGTTGTTTTGACGTTTAATTGCCTTTTAACTCAAGTGGGACGCAGAAGGTATTTGGTTTAGATGTAAGGACGAGGGGATAGGGGAGAAAGCAATTGGAACTGACAACTGAAAATACTACCCTATTAAATATGTTAGACCAGTAATATACAGAGGTAAATAACATAAATATTTCATGAAAGCCGTACAGGTGGACCACAGATGATTTAGCCTCTTTGCTTCTTTAGCCACTGGCTCGTCTAGCTTTGAAAACGTATATTGAAGTGCTATCTGGCAGTGCCTCTGTATTGTTGACAAATCTTGGTAATTGGCATCCAACTTAATAAGGTCCACCTCTGCTCCAGTGCAATAGTTTCTTTTCAGTGAAATTCCTCGTCCTTGAGGTGTTAGCGCGGCGTGCCACCGTTATAGTTCATCCAGAGTTTAACATGATGTGATTCCTTATTCCAAGTTCGTTTTTTGTTATTCAATTAAATCTAATTTAGGAAATGGCTTAAGTGAATATTTACATCACATAATAATAATGATAAAAATGATTATGGTTTATTTTAAAGTAGGCAAACAACCATCTGAACAATCAGCTATTAAAACTGAAGATTTGCACAGCTAGCTCCCATTAAGTTCTACAATCCACTCAGCAAGATTCATTAACCATATTGGATCACCACAAGGAAATTAAGAAATGTGCCAGAGCATTTATGACACCAGTGTGAGAGTATCAGTTAAATGAAAGTTTTCTTGGTAATAGGTTCTTAAAGCACTATGTGTTCATATTAAGATAGCAGTCATGATATATTAATTATATATATATGTATTTATACACAAGTTGCAGTATAGAAAATACACTCAATTTATGTAACAAATTACCAAAGCATCTTCCATAACGAGTACTTGTACTATCCGGGAAAATATCAACGGATGTATGCATTGTCACGTTGTCACAGTGTGTGTGTGTGTGTGTGTGTGTGTGTGTGTGTGTGTGTGTGTGTGTGTGTGTGTGTGTGTGTGTGTTTGTGAGAGAATTTAGGTCACATGTTTGATCTGGTCACCTCAGGCACTGTAGATCTGAACATACCAGATCTACAACTACCCAGTTCAAAACATCTTTTTATGGGAAGCAGCAAATCAGAAAAAAAAAAGTTGGCTGAAAGGAATGGGAACTGGAACTATAACATCTTTTTGCAGACAGTGCATGAGCTGAAGGGCTGCACATAGCCCCAGAAATAAAATATGGAGCTGGAAATTAACCTGACAGGGTACTTTTAATCTCCTGTGCATAATCAGACTGTCAACACAAACCCGATCAAGGTGACATGCATCAAGTTATTGACTTACAGTGAGCTGCTGAACACATGATTACCGCATGTAGTTGATTTTTTTTTTCTTTTTAAGATCACAAACTTAACATAACCATGACAATGTAACATTTGGCTGTGGCATCTTGGCCTCAAGTGTTTACTACAAAAAGCTGGTGTGTCATCTTATGCTCTAAACACTTTTAATGTCCACAGCAATAGGCAGTATTAGTGTTATCGAATGTGTTCTTCAGCTGAATAACAGTAGTTAGATTATATAATCTTTACTTTACTTTAATTTTCAGCACTGATTTTCATGTAACAATTTATGCCACATCTTTGTTGATATACTGTATCTATGCAGACTTTACTTCCTCTGCTTTTCTCCTGACCAGTTAAAAAAATGGCCTCTCACCCTGTTACATTTACATCTACCATCAAAGAAACTTTGATGGTAGAAGTTAAAGTAATATTTATTTGTTATTAGGATAAAAGGCTTTGAAAACAAAGGTCCTGTGCAGATGGTTGATGATTCTTTTATCTTGTTGCACATTGCAAACTATAACAAGTTTAAACAATACCCAAAAGGTCCACTAACTGAAGTTTGCATTTATGAACATTTGTTATAATGTATGTTAGGATATTACAGAAGATTATTTGAAAATTAGACACTGTTATGCATGCTGTATTGTACATTGTATTGGTTTATTCTGTTTTATAAACAGTGCTCCTTTTTCCAGGTCGCAAGCCATTTGACAAACTGTGACATTTTCATGTCTTTGTGCTGGTCCATATCACAACTGCCTATAAATCCCAAACTCTGTTACTGAGCCCACTGTAAACAACCAGAATCGGAGGGAAAGAGATGCTATTGTGCTTCCTCAGCATTTACCAAAGGACAGTGCTACCCTCAGGTACTTGTACTTTAATGTCATACTGTAATTTAGAGTCTTAAGACTAAAAACAAATATGGAGTGTGTATCTATGACAAACAGTAGCTTTCATATTGTGAAGGTTAGGTTTATTTTATTGTGATATTTGCATCAGTGTCATAATTCAAATGGGAATGATTATCCCCCCCCATAAGTTTAAATGAATGGTACACTATTTTCGGAATTATTATCATCAAAGCTCAGTCACATACATAGAACAAATATGGCTCCATCTTTCTAGGATTATTTACTTAATATGCCATGAGTGGCCTGGTACTGCTGATAAATATGTCTTATTAATTTATGGTGAACTGTCAAATGGCTTTTAAGGGTTATAAATATCAGACTGCAACATTTTGGAGACAGCTACACAGAGTGGGTGAGGAAAAGGGTCAAGAAGACAGGAGGGCAGGATTTCTTTAGAAGGTAATTTCCAGTTTAGCCTGTTTAGTGCGAAGGTATGTCTGTAAAAAACACAATGTCTTATGTTTTAAAGGTGCAATGTGTAAAACACTTGTGGTTCTGAAGTCTGAAAATAAAATCAAGAACAAATAACGTCTTGTAATGTCATATTTTTCAGAAAAATGCTGTAGGTATTATGTTAGCAGATGGTACATTTAAACTGATACAAAAAAATAAATCATACCTTACATAATTAATTTTATAAATCTGTTAATATTTTTTGTGCTATAATTACTTACACATGTTTATTTATTTTGAGAAGTAAGAGGGCACAAGCCTAATCTGGTTGTTAAGTGATGATATATAAACTCCAAGTCCAAGTTTTACTGTGCTCATTAAGGCTATCGTCCTTATAATGTGTTCTAAAGCTTTGTATCTTGTTCTATTTAATCTGAACAAGGCCCTAAAAATAGTCAGTGGTCACTATCAGCCTGTCTGGGTTTTTAATATCACTATTCATCTGCAGTACGTTTTAGTTTTTTAAACCTTATGATGTAACTACAGCCCACTGGCTCATGGTTTGCCAGACACCACATATTTTAACGATTAGAAAAGAATCACTTTGGGGCTAAGGAAGACTTTAATGGGTACATCAAGATGAGGATCGGACAGTTTTCATAGTGAGTAATCCAAACCATGCATTAATGACTAACCTAGTGCTGAGGATAAATCAGCTCACACGTTCCTTTGACTGAAGGTTGGTTTTCAGCATATTTTTCCTGCCCTATGATTGCATTTGTCTCTGCTCATCCAGGACTCTCACGTTAACTTTTATTGAAGGGAAAAAAAAGGTTACAGTTTGTCCTTTAGCTTCACTGTGCTTATGTGTTTATATTATCCTAACCATAGCTCTGTAGCTAGTCACCACGTAGCCACAATTATATGCCAGCTAGTCCAACTTCAGTAACCCTACAAACAGTCACTGCTCTTTAGTTTTCTGTCTTTGTGTATGTCTGAAGTGATAGCAGAGCTATATATTTTAATGTAATATATATGGCAGGTAGCTCCATGCCCTCCTGGGTTTTAAATGCACCTTAGAACACACATGCATCAACACTACAATGAGCGGGTGGAGGGAGGTTTGGAGTCTTCTCTCACCCCCATTCTCTGTGGCCTGCTGGAGCGGGGGGGCTAGGAGGAGTTGGCCGTCCGACTGCGGTCTGGAGTGTGGGGCCTCCCTGCTGCTGCGGAGTCGGGGCGGTCTGCCTCCCCCCACCGCAGGGAAAAGGGTAACACCACCTGGGTCTGGGTGCAGTTCCCCCCTCCAGGGGCAAGGGTACCTAGACCCGGTTCGTAGAGTACGCTTGGGGAGTGTGATCGTGTGTACAGCGTCTCTTTATGTTTGTCTCCACGTTGGTTGAGTGTGGAGTAAGTGCATATGAGAGCATGAGGGTGGGAATGGATGTTTGTATATGTGTGTGTCTGTATTTCTGTGTCTATATGTCAGGTTGGGTGTCAGGCGCCACCTCTCTGGGGACATCTTAGGCCCTCCAAGGTTTGGAGGCCTATCTCCCCCCACCACCACTTCCCCTGCCAGTGGCGGACTCCCTCAGACATCGGTGCGTTGGTGGTTCTTTGTGTCCGGGGATGGGCGTCCAGGTACACACCGGCTCACTCCTTGGCGGCCGCTTATCGGGGCCTGGAGCCTGGGGCTCGCTCGGGCCACTTCGGAGGTGGGGTGCCCCCGGCCTCTCGGCCTGGGGCTCGGTCATTTAGGCGCGGCTGGCTGCCGGCGGAGCTCACGGGCGCGTCACTGCAACTCCCCCTGGCTTCTGCTCCGCGGCTGCTGAGTGAGCCCTCATCTGGGACTCTCCTCAGCTCTTTCTGGGACAGTGGCGCGGCTGCCCCTCTGTTGGTCTTCCTTGGTCTCTTGTGTTCTGGGGGCCTCTGGATGTCTGGAGTTTTTGATCTCCTCCATACCTGCTTCATGCCCTGGAGGACGGGGCTGTGGCCCCCCCACACCCTCTAGCAGATCATTACATGAAGGAACCTTTTAAAAAAAAAAAACAAGCACGTCCATGCTCACAGGTGTACACACGGGTGATCACACCCACAAACTACACCCTTTTTGGCTCCTACCTCAAAGCACACTGTGTTCTGTTGATCTTATGTGCTGCACAATAATGTTTAATATTTAGTATTTACTGTCATATTCCCATATATCATTGTGATGTTGTTTATTCTATTACTCTTGTTCTCTTCTGCTTGTTTTCTTTCTCAGCAGGTGATCCAGGTGATTGATATATGCATTTTTTTTCTTCTTTTTTTTTCTGCTCATTCTGTTGGTTTTTGTCTTTTGCCCTTCTCCCCCGTCCCTCTTCTCAGCTGTTTCTCTTTCCCTCTTTCTTTCTCCCCTTCTTTCCCCCAGTCAAGTCTGTCCCGTATTCAGTAAGTGAAAATAAAATGAACAATAAAAGGTGAATCAAATGGACCATTACGGCAAGGCTGGGATGGTCAATTTGGTAAAGTAAATCCGTTGGGCATCTTTCTTTGCCTTTAGACAACAATTCTGATGGCAAAAGAACCAAACGGGACAGGCAGCAAAAAAAAAAAAAAAAAAAAAAAAAGTAATTAATTTTTTAGAAATCCCTCAGTCGGAACATGGTAGATCATCTTAAGCGAGCTAACTCTCTGCTAACTTCTAACTCTATTAAACTTGTTATATCCAGTTTTTCATAGATGCCTGAAAGCTAAACTTTATTGTTACACCTGGCAGAGCTGCCACACTGATCATTATATTAAAATTGTAATAATTTAGACAGTATTAAACTTTCAGAGATGCCATAGTATTTGTTTGACTTTGGGAAGTGAAGAGAAGTTTGGACCCGGAAACAGCTAATGATGTCAGACTTAAGAGGCAGATAGAATAATGCGGAAAATTCGGATGTTTCCTTAGCAACTTCTTAGTAGCTTCTAGGATTTGCCAGAACTTGCCACATATAAATTAGATACAAGTTTGCTCTTTTGTTAGGTTTGAAATAAGAAAAATGTCAAATATTTAGAGACACCATTGAGGGTTTATTTATCATTTTCAGCATGATGCTCTTGTAGATCAGCAACAGATGACGACAACAGCATACACCATTGTGATGTATGCTGTACAGTACAGCGAGGAATGCCCAGACCTCTACATTGGAGAGACCAAACAGCCACTTCACAAATTTATGGCACAACATAGAAGAGCCACCTCTGCGGGACAAGACTCGGTGGTCCATCTGCATCTAAAGGACAAAGGTCACTCTTTCAAGGATGCCAATGTTCACATTTTGGACAGAGAGGACAGATGGTTTGAAAGAGGAGTACAAGATCATTAGGGGGTCCATTGTCCCTCTCGGTGGGTTACTCCCACAGAGCTTAAATCTGGGACTCTCCACCATATGACCCTAGAACTGAAGAAGCTTCTCGGATAAGAGGTGAAACGTCTTCAAGCAACTTAAAGAAGTCCAGACCTTTTCTTTCCAAGCTCCTTAGACCACCGTTACAACAGTAGGCAAAGCTCTGCTACTTATTAAGCATTCTTATGTACTGGCTGTGGCAATGTAGGGACTAGGGATGGGAATTGATAAAAATTTAGCTATTCCGATTCCATTTCTGATACCACTAATCAATTCTCAATTGGTTCTCATTGGCTCTATTTTGATAATAACCTTCATTGCTAAGCAGCAATAAAGAAATTAGATTTAAGCAAATTAAGTGCATGCTGCAGGTGAAATTTTTTTTTCATGTGTCTTGAAATATTTCTCCTCCTTGTTGCAATCATTGGCAGACTCCCAGGAAAACGTAATTTGTTATAATACTAGTTACATTATTTTCATGTTATTCTGTAAAATAGCTGAAATAAACTGCCTCATAATCACCATTTAACAATATAAACCTGAGGCTGCAACCCCCCACACCACCATAAATCCATAATGAGGACACACTAAGATGTTTCTCTTAGTAGAATACAAAGCTGACCACAAAGCAAAGATGAAAACCAGCACAAAAAGTGATTCTGCTTTAGAAAATGTCTGGCTGCTGGGGTTGACATTTGTTCAGCTTTCAGTCTGGGTTCTTGGCTAGCTTAGCATTAGCATAGTGGTGTGTGCCGATGTTTGCAAAGAACCAAAGTTGTGTTAGCAACAGTTAATCGAGCTGTTTCTTTCCTGGATGCAGTTCTCCCCTTTACCATTGTGCCCTTATCCTTTTTTGTAATAGAGGCATTCTTACTATTCGTTGCCATTTGAGTCCTAATGACATAATATGGTATATTTAGTGTAAAACTTGTCTAATGCTTATTTCTAAACCATTTTCTTGTATGTTTAACCCCCCTCTACCATAGAACACATTGATATATACACAGGATAAATACATTAAAAGTAAATTACTTTTATTTTAGCACAAGTCACTAAAGTACTATGTCCCCAGTCATGCTTGCTCGACTTCAGGTACAAATATAACTTAAAAAAAAAAAAAAAGAAATATAGATTTTTCATCATTTCTGGATTGTCTTATTTCTAATGTTCCTCATCAAATGTTCTTTTTTATTATTAATGCATGTTTAATACTTAAAATCTTTAAAAAATGTTGTGTCCCTGAATCAACTGTCACCCCTGTTACTCTGATAAGAATTCCATAGAACACATCACCTGATTATTCTTTTAGTCACATGACACTCCCGGATGTAACATATTTTGGAGGGAAAACTTTCAAGAAGAAGACGAGTAAGTACCACTCTTTAATCAACCCTTTTTTCAATGTTTTAGCAAGATTTTGTAATGTGGCAAAGCATAACACGTCCAACCTGTTACGCTTATTAATAGTGGAAACAATTTTTTTTTTGTAATTTTTATAATATGGCTAATAAACATGTTAAAAATGGTTCTTAGTGGTCACCATGTACTAGCTTGTTGTTCATCATACTAGTAGTAATGGCTAAGTTTAGCATAAAATCTCCCCCCTGATACCGTCACCCCTGTTATTGCTATGCACTGTAACAGGGGGGACACATGGTAACAGAGGGGACGTAAGATGATAGAAGTTTAGTGTTTAGGGTTATTTATACAAGTGTGTATTGGTAATTATTATTAACCTGTATATATATACTTTTAGAAGATTTTGAATAGTATACATTTTTCAGGGAATGGCACCAATGTCTGCTGCGGAGAAGCAGCGGCGCTACCGAGCACGTCGTGATGCTGACCCTGAGAGAAGACAGATATATCTCAATAAAGAGAAAGAGAAGTGGAGAAAGGACAGAGAGGAAGGGGAAAAAAAAGAAAGTGGCAGATCTCAGTGAACGACAGAAGAGAGCACAGAGAAAGCAGTGGCGAGAAAGGAAAAGAAAGCAGAGGGCTAGTGCCAAAGGCAGGACAGAATTTGAGGCTATGAATACTCCTCCCCTAAGTCCAGAATATTCCCTAGAGCCAGAAAATGCCCCGCAACCAGGACCCTCAAGGTTAGAAGAAGAGTTGACAGTTCAATGCTTTGCTGATTAGGTAGATTTTGTATTTGAATGATAAAACGTGATTTTGCCCTAAAAAGAGAGAGAGAGAGAGAGAGAGAGAGAGAGAGAGTGAGTGTGTGTGTGTGTGTGTGTGTGTGTGTGTGTGAGTCTACCTGCCTAATACATTATAAACATATAATATCCAACGTCTATCTTATACTGTATCTAAACATTTATCTAAACATATATATATAATAATTGTGACAATATTTCCTGTGTTGTAGGCAATACATTGTTGGACGAAGGAATATTAGACAGGGAAGAAGGAGACTCAAGAATGAAATTAAAGAGCTAAAGGCCTTGTTGGAAAAGGAAAAGAGAAAAAAAGAAAAATACAAGAAGAGGTGCCAGCGTTTGGGTGGGGAAAAAAAATCCCCACGTTCTAAAGTGGATGCACTGCTGCGTCATGAAACAGTTAGCAACACAATTAGGAAAAGACTATTACTGCAGGAATCAATCATTGAGGAAATCAGGAATAAATACAAAAACACCAAAAAGGAACGAGAGAGGCAAATTATTGCAAAAACGACAATAGGAAAAATTATAAAGAAATACAGGCTACAGAGGGCTGCACAGACAGCTCTAGGCTTTTCAAAAAAGCGTGGTCAAAGACAAGATGGAGGGCTCATAACCTTTGAAAGAAAGGAAAGCAATAGATTACCAGTTGATTGCAAGCAGAAAATAAAGGCCTTCTTCTTAAGAGATGACGTCAGTCGGATGACAACAGGACGAAAGCAAACTGTAACTCAAAAGAAAATAAAAAAACAGAAACGTTTGCTAACTGATTCACTGAAGAATCTGCACCATAAGTTTCTTTCAGAAACTGAGCATCAGGTCTCATATTCTTGTTTCTGCACCTTAAGACCATTTTGGGTTGTGGTGCCCACAGAAGCTGATCGTGAAACCTGTCAGTGCAGGACACATGAGAACTTACAGTTCATGGCCAATGCCCTGTATGTCCAAGGTCTGTCAGCAACAAAACACATTGAAGAGACGGTAGATGCAACAATGTGTGATGCTAAATCCAAAGTCTGTGCATACGGTGAGTGCAAAGACTGTTTCAGTACAACACACACACTCTTGAGACCTCCTAACAACACAGAGATAGCCTTTACCAAGTGGTCTCTAGAAGAGAATGAAAAATTAAATGATGGAGAGGTATCTGGTAAAAAGTCAACAATTACAGTGAAGACAACTGTCATGACAACAGAGGATGCACTTGCAGGGGAATTTCATGACGGACTACTCAGATTTAGGCGGCACGTCTTTAATATCCGATGGCAGTATAGGGCCTACAGACAACTGAGAGAAAATCTGAGAAACGATGAATGTCTGCTACATGTAGATTTTTGAAGTTTCTTTAAGGTGGTATTTTTTGTCACTGATGTTATGTCCACCCTGTTACCTCCTGTCCACCCTGTTTCTCCTCTGTCCACCCTGTTACCTGTGTGTTTCTTTTGTTAATTAAATCAAATCAACAAACATAATGCATGTCTCTTTGGTTATTGGGAGGGAATGAATCAGCAAAATTAAGTTACTTAAAAATGGAGCCAATTTTTTTTAATATTCCCTTTGAATCTAAAAACAATCTTTTGAAATTACACTGTGTCTTAAAACTGAACCTGTCTTCTTTCAATATAATGCTTGTTTAAAATACTTCCTTGAAATTTCCTTGCAGATTTTAAAAAGGGACATTGTAGCTTTTAGAAAATGTAAATATTACTATAACTGTGCATTCAAAACAGTTATTAATAGAAAATTGAATGTCCTGTAACAGGGTGGACATTTGGCACGTCATGGTAAAGACTTTGATTTTAAAAAATATTATAATATAATATCCTTAGCTGGACCAATACATTTTTCTTATAGGTTGAAAATCCCTCTTTTAGATGAAATGTTAAAATAATTCAAAATTTTGTATTTTTTGATGAAGAGTGATCACACTGAAATGGCACCGAATAGTAGGAATGACCCAATAAATGTCCATGTCCATGATGTAGACTGCATCACCATTTTCAGCTGATTTCAGTGGGAGTGCAGATCTCAGTTCTCCTGTTAATCCTACTCCTTAATGTTTACTTGCCAAGGTATTCAACCACTGTCTACTGTTTTTTTTTCTCAGAATTCTTTCAACATGATTGAAAAGAATCACAAACACAGATTCTAGAATTCTTCTTACCTTGGAAATTAAACTGACATGAGTAGTATAAGTGTGAGTTGTGAGGAGCAAGGGTAGGACATGCTGGTTAGCATGCTGGCTTTAGTAGATATTTCTGAAACACAATGCATAAATGTGTCTGATATAATGCCATTAATCTTGCATACATATAGAGGAGCCTGAAGCACAGTACTGTTCAATTTGGCCTTATTCAAGGATTTATGAAATCTGCCCTCTGATCAATTGATGTATGGACAATGGAGAAAGTCAGAATTTATTTATTTTTTGGGGGGGGGGGGGGGGGGGGGGGGGTATGTGATTACTAGCAATGCTACCTCTTCCTGGCCAGTACAAAAACTACATTTCGGCTCTTGGGATACAACATGTCCCATAATGAGCCAAGCCACATGTTTGGAATGATTTTAAAACTGCTGCTTCTTTGCATTCCAGAAACAATTTTATTTATTTACTTACGACTAATATATATATATATAGCATTTTTTTTTCATAACACCTACATATTTAAATGAAATAAACCAAATACAGTTTACCAAAAATTAAATACAGAAAAACAAACAAAAAACAGTTTGTTCAACAAAGGTGTTGATAAAATGTGTTGCAGACAACCTCGAAATAGCGTGCATTTTATCCCACATACGCGAACCAGTAAACACGTATCTATGAGCAGGTTTTATTATTGTTGTGCGACTGTACCTCGGCATTTCTAATTTACTGATGTGCACTAAAATGCTGATGCTGGTTTGACTCTGATACAGACAAGAGACAGAAGAATAACCCTTAATGAGGGGCAACAAAGCATGAATTTCTTTCACGGCAGAACAAGTGTTGAAATCAGTTTGTTGAAAACTTGCAAAGTGTTGTCTGGAGAGGAATAAAACAGCACTCAGTGGGATAGGAAGACACACATGACTAGAAATGATGGGAACAGCTTAACCAGTTCACCTTTTATGTCATTTTCCCTTTCTGGTACACACTTGAGTTAACAGAGAATACAGTACCACTGTGCTGGGTTCTCATTCCAAGCACCATAAGCTGCACCAAGACTCTAGGTTTGCTCAAATATCCCTGCTCTCTAATGCTCTGGGTTCTTTCTCTTTCGGCTGTCTTGCATACAATTGTCTGGCATGAGCTTGTGTGCTAAGCACGACTGCCCACAATCAGCTCTAAACAAATGCTCATAGAAAGTCTGTGGGGGATTTGGCATGGTGAAAAGAAATATTTTAACAGTGTATATTAAATGTTGTGTTAAAACAATGGGAAGATTTCAAAAATCAAAAGTGTCTGATAGCATTTCTTGGAAGTGTCAGTACAGAAGTGTTTATTCACAGCGGAAGAAGAAGGACATTTGCTGATTTGCCAAGGAGATAATTAAATGCTAAAATTAGAAACGTGACATGTTCTTATCTTATCTTACGTAGGATTGAATTATGGCTTTCTGTTCTTCAAGTACAGGAAAAAAAATAGATCTCTGTAAGGGTACTGACTGATTATTACCAAAATAACTGCAAACAACATTATAATCAAGATATGTTGTTAATATAAATGCAGGACAGCACAAGCACATAAGCACAGAAATAGTTGATGAGGAGATAATTTTACTGAATGCTTATGGGCATCCCCTGATTTCCATTCTAAGAGTAGAGCCCCCATAGAAGTTCAAAAAATTGTAAACATTTAAAATCAATGACTCCAATTAAGTGATACTAAAAGGGTGAGAAGCACTTGTTTTATCTTAAAAGACCTTAAGTGTTTTACAAGCTCATATCATATTTTACTCACTGCAAAATCTTAATCAGAAACGCATGGCAATTTATAGAGACATAAAAAGTGAAATACTTAGGTAGCATGACATGGAATGATTAAAGGGGTGGAGATCAAAGCAGCAGCTACTGCATATAATATGAGTTGTTTTGTTTTTTCATGTATTATTCCAAAAATGTACAAGACTAGCGGATAAAAGATAAGTGCATTATTTAGGAATGAGTTATATTTAAAAACTCTCCTACTAACTGCTTAGAAAGATGATAGGATCGATGCGTTCTGCAAGAATCACTGACAACATATATTTTCACTTAAGTGTCACTAATAATTGACAACAACAAGGTCATGTGAAGAGGAACAACAACTGTCTTGAAAGTTTGTGTCTCAACAGATGTGGTCTGCGGACATAAGACTGCCAATGGATGAAAACTCACATGACATTCTACTCAAGTTATGTAGTTATTGTCGGTAATACAAATGATAGCAATATACATAAGGTAGCAGTGTCACTGCTGAACATTTTATAGTAGCCGTTTCTTTTTTCTTTTCTTTTATGATCCATCATTTTGAAATCCATGAGCCGAAGATAACTTTGATTGAGTTAAATAAATACAAGCAAACGAGTCTGTCTGCCTGCTTACCTGTTCTCGTGATTGAGTGCCTGGAGGAAATCACTTCAAATTTAGCGCAAATGTTAATGTAGACACAAGGAACCAATTAGATTTTAGCGGTCAGTAGTCAAAGGTCATGGTGACAGTGACCTCACATCCAGGGAATTCTTTCCAAGTCTGGCACATGTCCCTTTGGATTAAATGTTGAAATGATTGGATTTGTGACTTAAAGGTCAAAGTCATGTTACCTCATGCCCGTTCCACTCGTGTGCATACGAAGACATTCAGGAAATTTCATTGATTCTGATACAAGCATTCCCTCGTACACAAGGAAAAACTTGTAAATTAGATTATGGTGACAATTTTCTAATTAGATTATTCATTAGAATCTGGTGGTTGAATGAGAAATGCTTTTCGTCATAAGTCAAGAATTCATTTGCTAATTAAGACTCAAAATATAGTAGGATAAGATGTTGAAGTCTTGCAGTTACTCAATGCCATGATTTAGGAACAAGAAGGAGAATTGTTACAAAGTATTACATTTAGCTAGATACTTAATTGGAGACAATGATCCTTGGTGCCAACCTTTTAAACTCCTTATATCATATTTGTATATAGCCATGCTAATATAAGGAATTGTGCTGATTTGCCCCTATAACCAGGATATTAATGAGTACAGCCAGATCTCCTCCTCTTCCGCAGCACTGTGTACACAACCACTAAGTTATTTAAGCACTGTATATAAAAATGCCTGTGATGACTAAAGTCAATTCCCCCCTTTTTTCATTGTTAAAGATAAACAGTAACAAAGATAGATGAACAAGTATTGCTGTTACTAAATCCTATTATGTAAATGTTATTACCTGTGATGTGCATTCTCTGCAAAACCTTAAACTGAATTTATTGAATTTTTTCTGTTGCATGACATAAAATAGATATCATACTTAAATGTCATGATGTGACAACAGCTTATATATTAAAGCCACTTGATTTAAATCTGAATGCCCTCACTTCAATTACAACTTGATTTTTTTGATTTAATATCCATTGTTATGCTATACAGGGCAACACTGAAAAAAGGGTAGATATAAAAAAAAAAAAGCCAGAGACTTTAAACTCGAACACACAGTCTCATCAGAAGGCTGTTTTATAGCACTTGGGGTATTTTTAACTTGGTAACAAAGTTAACAAATTTCTAACCTTTACCAATTTTGATCTTTTATTTATTAAACAATTTTGTTTTTTATCATTTCATATTTTTTGCCTAAAATCTGATAAAAGTTTTACCATAACATTAAGAATTCTTGGGGAAACGGTGTATAATGCCCTGAGCCCTTATAGTACTGGTAAACGCCAGTTTTGATAGTAGTAGCAGTAGTAGTAGCTGATAGAGTTAGAAGCATTTTGACACTGATAAACTAAAAATGGGAGTTTCTGTTATCTAGTTAATTATAAAGGGAAAGTCAGCCATGATGACATGTTGCCATCATATAAAACTTTAATACTCACACATGTGAAGACCGATGTATTTGTCATAAGAATTCATAAATGTTGTACTGCAACAATCGCATAGAGTGACAACTGTCTGGGGGACGGGAGAAAAATGGTGCCGTCTTTGTAAGGCAGAAATGTTTGCACTGCTGAAAGGAATCAGTTTATTGTACATTCAGCGCCAATGTTAATTCCTCATAATAATAGGGGTATTTGATGTCCTTTATCATCAGTACTTATGCCTGCATAAAGCAATTTGTTCAAGTTATTTGTTTACACTGTCATGCCACTTCTTTTTCTTGTTTAAGGCATCTTTCACATTCTTGATGAACACTGTGCAAACAGAACATCAAAAAATTACAGAGCAGCATTAACACTGACTAACACAGCATGGCGAAAAATGGGAGAAAGAATTGCCTCCCAGCACTTTCACAGCCCTAGGAGATTTAAATAATAAAAAGCACTGGGCCTCTGAACAAACAGGATAATTATGGCCTACAGTCTTCCTGTCGCTCGTCTGGCACGACCAAGCGGAAAGAAACATGTTATTACCACTCAAAGGTTCTGCAAGGAGAATTAGGAGAAATAAATGTTTCATGTGGAAGGATAGCTCCACAGTGAATCCCTCTGACCAAATCAACAGCCGCAGTTTATTGCTTTCATTTATTTTATAGAGCAGCAATGACAAAAATGTACTGTGTGGAATGTACCTTATTACTTATATTATTTTTTATATTACTTTACTTTTTTTTAAATGTTGGATTTGCTCAGTCAAGTCTTCCTTTAGTTTAGATAAAATCATTCATTTACTTTGGTTAAACACATTGTTATGATCACAGAAACATTAATATTCTGTAATTGTTTGCTGCCTTAGATACTTCACCTTATTCAATCAAATTAACATCAGAGCTTCTGAAAAGGTGAGCTCATGGTGTGGTGTCACAAAACGCATCAAGCAGCGGAAATTAAGGAGTTTCACTCTTAGGTTGAGCTAATTAAAATCTTCGCCATAAAATAACTGTCAGGTTTTCACAGGGCACTCGGACCTTTCTGTCTGGTTTCAAGGTACAGCTCCAACATCTGTGTAGCTGCCAGCAGAATGTTTCAGTGGAACAGATGGTGTTGTAATGGAATGAGCTTGTCTCCATTAGCAGCTTTCCCTTTCTGTAACATAGTCATCCAAGGCAGCCATTGCTTTCAGATTGCTACACTTTTCAAAGCGTAACAATGTCAGCAAAACACTATATAACCTTTATGTCTGAGGCTGCATGACTGTCATACAAAGGCAGTGTCTTCACATTGATCTATTCCTTCATTTTGCTCATATATTTTTTTTTCCACATAATATAATGAAATCGAGAGCACGATCTTATTTGCAATCCCTTATTATTTAGGTATGATAAAAGATGAAGATTAAAAAAATGCTACAACAGCCTGGTTACTTCCAGTTTAAACAGTTTTTATGTTTAGATTTAGCTGCAACTTGAGATGCACAATACTTGAGCAAAGATTTCAGGCATTTAGATTTTTTGTAATGAGGTTTCATGACCACGTATGTATAACTACTGACAAGGCTGTGCACAGAGAAATTACATTTGGTCTCTATATTTTTCAATTTTAATGAGGAATGCTGCATGCTCTAATTCAAATGTCACATTCTTGCATCTTCTTTTCATATTTAGCTTGGGTAAGACTGAAAGACCTTTCAATCAAAAAAAAAAAAAAAAGCCACCTTCCACCAGACTTCGTGTATTAATTATGAATATGCTTTCAGGGCAAGGCCATCCAGATGTCTTGTGGCAATTGGAAAACCTTTTTGCTTCTTATTTTTGAATTCAGGTTGTGGGATTCCTAAATGAACTCAGGAGGCCATTTCCACAGCCCAATTAGCATCTCAAGCAATTATAGTAGAGAAGAAGCCCATGGTAATTTTCAGTGCAGGGTATTTGAACCTTGGGTTAAAGCATACTGTGCAGTGGAATACTTGCAACAAGAGAGCAAATATGCAACCAAAAAACACAGAAATCTAATTTGTGCTGGAGAATAGCACTACAGAAAAATAATATTTATGCAAATGCATTTTACAATATTGTACCCTGGGTGTCCTGTTAAAGGCAGCTATGGCAGATGCAGCAAATGGTATACAGTGTTGTGAAGAAACCTTGTATTTTCAGTCAATTTCATTGTTCATTGTGTATTAACAACTCAGTCATTTTCTTTGACATTGCTTTGGAAGCATAATGAGATTTAAAGTGCGCCGAGCCTTCACTCAAAACACAGACTACAAATAAGACTATATTAAATTGTGCGTGCTGTGTGTAATGTGCACTCACAATCAGGCAGCTGAAAAGGCAAAAGCAACCAACTTTCAGACGTTCAAATGCAACAATTAAATCTCACCATGTCACTATTTATGTTGCAACACCATGCTGAAAAATGTTGAAGCTAAAAATGGGACACAATGTAACAAGGTTACCCATATCTGCAATGGAACAATTATATAGTGATGATGATTGCAAGACTTAAAATCAGGGTCCCAGAAAGCTGATGGTTTCCTTATAGAAACATATATAATGGATTACAGTAATAGTTATAATGTTCTTCCTGGCTTCTCTGACGACAATCAAAAAACTAAATTAATGTTGCTTCTTTATAATTAGATATCAAGCAGGACACAAATAGTATATAGCAAAGAAAACAAAATTGATATAGAACAAGCAAAACATGATAGAAACACAGATTTAAAAAAATAATAATAACACTGATGGGTATATATGAGCCCCAGCTCTTACCTTTAACAGAGTAGATAACACTTGATAAATGACCTAGCTGTTGCTACAACAACACTGTGTTTTCTTAACTGGCTTCTGAGTCCTTGTTAAAATGCTGGTACAGCACCTTAGGTGAGTCCTGAGCTTGAAGTCATTTGCCATCTAAAATCAGCAGTCGCCGAAACTACAAATTTCATCTGCACAACATTGCCTCAAGGTTGAAGTCAAACTCTTGAGAGCCATGGAGAGGAACATTAAGATATTTAACTCTTTTTAATATTTGCTGCAGCGTCACTGGCTCAAACCAATGTGCCTTATTCAATGTCAATTAAAAAAAAATCTCTGAATGGGCTTACATAAAGGACCCAGCTCCACTTTACACAAAGACTTATCTGAAGAGATCAATTCACCTGTGACATTTTCTTAAACACTATACTGCGTCTGCTGGTGTTCTATCTATCAACACTAGTGAGTCATAAACACTACTAAAGAATATTGCTGCTTGGTTTCTTATGGCCAAAGGGCTTATGTGATGCCCTCCTCTTTTGTATTGGATGCTGTCCTGGCCGACCTCAGCAGAAACCTGGCTACCATGGAAGAGTAGTTGGTCTTGTTTACTTGGGCTTTACACGCTTTAAAAGCTGGCACATGTGCTCTCTCCGCATCACCTTTTTTGCTTTTGCCCCTTCAACACCTCCACAGCACACACAGAATGCATATCCACTCCTGCCATCTTTTAGTACTTCTGTTCTCCACGTCGCAGTCTTTGCTTCTGTGAGTTTTAGTTTTAATAAATTGCATTTGCTTTCAGTTAACCTTTACATGGGCTCCCTTCATCTATCACAATGTTGAAGCCAGATTATGAAAGAGTCAAAACAGATATAAGAAACAACGGGAAACAAGAATAATCATTGCCTTTTTTGCAATCTGAGGTAAAATAGCAGATTGTCAGATACTGAAAATCAAGACAAATACACAGTATTTTTCTGCTTTATTATAGTCCAACACTCTGGAGGAAATGTCGATCTTGCTTGAAATCCATAAATACAGCACAGTTTGAAATGCACATGGTTGAAGCATTCTTCCAAGAATTCTTAAGAGAGAGACTAATCCTTAACAGAAATGTTTGCACAATTAAATATTTGGCTCACATAATCATCTTTCCTTTGCCACTCTGCACTCACTGGATTCTCTCAAGGGTACGACTTACAAAAAAAAGTGTATGTGCAGCTTTTAGATGACTAAAAATGCAGATTCTGGGTCTAAGTAATAGAAACAATAATCTGAAAGTCCTGTTATATATCATATTTCTCAACTCACTATAATATTGGGTGTTTTGCTATAAAATGTGTGTGTGGTTTTAGATGTATTTCATCAGGCAAAAACATTTAATTTAAAGCTGAGTGCTGAAATGATGAATGTATGATGAGTTACATGGAGAATGCAGATGGCATACTCTCCCCCATCTCTGTCCATCCCACACCATGTTGCTCTCACACTACATTTCCTGCCACCGTCCCTCAAAAAAAGGGTGTACTTTTCAGAGAAGGAGGCTTTTAATTGCATTTTCATGTAGGTGTTTTCTGAGGGTGTCGTTCCCCAGGCAGAAGGAAGAGTGCTCTGAGACGAGCTTTACATGCTCACCAGTGCAGTCAAGCCCCACTAGGGGAAGTGCGTCAGAGTGGAGAGGTGCTGGAAGTGCAGACAGCCCTGTAGGGACACTTGAAAAAGCCATAACAGCCAGAGTATAAATAAATGCATGGGAAGAGCATTTTTCCTCATGGATGAAAAGCCTTTAACCTTTTGGTCTACATAAGAGCAAAAATCATTCTGTGACATTTAACTTGCATATTTGTCCTTTTTTTCTGGATAGATAATTTCTGGCTTTATAGGTAAATCGACAGAGCTTTATTGGACTCCAGCAGTCTATTAAAAATTCTGTTTCAGTGCTACTGAATTTGAATTTGGAAATTCCAAGGGAACACTTGTGAATTTCAAGGTGCAATCCCTTCGCCCTTGGACAATTTATTCAGCATTACTTAACGGTCATCTCTGTTTCCTCCTGTGTAGCCAAAAAAAAAAAAAAAAGATAGAAAGGAGTTTGTTTTAGCCCCAGTCTAGGATGCCACACTGATGCATAATTGATTTGGAAAAGGACAGAAAAGGAAACGGTGACATAACCAGAACAGTGTTCTAATCTAGAGTATGCTTACTGGTTTGAACAGATTTCGCAAAGAAAAGGACTGATAAGAAGTCAGAAGTTTGCACAAAAATTGGAAATATTTTAATCCCCTATAGTTTTGTGGCCATCAACTCTGTATGCATTTAAACTAATCATTTGACTACACTTGTTTTTCCTCGTTATTAAAGTCATTTGAAAAGAGATTGAATTCTGTGGTTTTTGACATTTAGTAGTCAATCTGTTCTTTTGCAAGCATTTGATTCACAAATTCCACCTTCAAAATAATAAAGCAGCAAGAAACAAAGGATGGCTGATCAATAGAGTCAGGCAACAGTTATACTAGACAGCCAACCACTGCCAAGACATGTTCACATATCCAGGTTTCACTGGATAAATAATGGTTAAAAAATCCACCCAGTTTCCCATCCATTGAAGTAGAAGAACAGCTCCAGGCTGTACATCAATGTGACATCACAGATCACAGACATATATCTCTGAGGGCTCATTTATAAAGCTTGTATACACTGAAGATACACCCTAAAAACTGTGCACAGCAGCTTCCCATCTCAGAGGCACAGATTAAGAGAATAGGAATGTGGTCATGTGTCAGTGCAGAGGGAATAGCTCTTAAATATTGAATACAAAGGAAGAGGCGATGTGTAAAAAACGATGTAAACTTGTTCTTGCTGAAGTGTACCATGAGCTCTCGCAAATGACTAACTCAGATGCCGTATAAGGCAAAATTACTAATTAGCAGACTTAACGAGCTTGATGAATATGAGTTTACACAATTTTACATTACACTTTAGGTTCTCTTCACCAGAATTTTAAAAAACTAAGAATAATTAAAACAAACGTCTTAAGAGGAATGAAAATGAGGTAATTATGGCTTAACTATTTTATCATAAATATACAGTTCTCTGAATCATACGCTGTTTACTGTATAAATAACAGATGCCAGTGATTAGTTTGTAGACTCAAAATTTCTCTTACTGGCACAGATCTGTGTTTCTGTTAAACAGAAAGTTATCTACACCCTTATAAACCTTATAACCAACTTTATTGCACACTTTAAGGTAAATGGGATTTTAATTTACAAACGGACACAATTTAATACAAAAAAAACAAAACAAAACAAAATAAAATATACAAACATACACGGTAGACTGGAGAGGTAAGGTAATAAATCATGTGATACTTTTTCTCATTGTTTTAATAAACAATCTTACATTTGCAGGCGTTTTTGTTTTGCTTTAAATTAAAAGATATTCAGCTCTGACCAATTTAGCAGCGTTCAAATAACGGTTCTAACAGGTTTAAGTGACAGGGACGACTCACTCAATATTTAACACATAAATGGTGAAATTAACCACTACCTCAAGAAAGACCATGCGCTAACCCATGGTCCACATTGCATATTGTACAAAACACTTTTTTTAATCTGAAAAAAATATTAATATCCTTTTAAACCTTAGTGAAATAGAACTGTTGACTCAAAATACGGACTTTGCAGGCTGATTTAGTGAAATTATACAGAGCAGAAACATGACATTAGGATAAATATATGAAGGGCATTACAAGATGGGCACAGAACTAGAAATTGCTCAGAGATAAATGCACATTTTTATGTGAGGAAAGAAAAATGTTTGTTATGAAAATGTTGCAGAATGCGACTAAATAGTCACAAAGGAGATAGAGAATGAAATTTAAAAAGAAAGATTTCAATAATTCAGTGACCCATCTGTCCTGGTTTCATCAAAGTGAACCTGGTGGATTGTAAGTTACAATATTTACAAGGTTCTAAATTTTGACCTTGACATATTATGTCCCCATCAGGCACATACACTTATGTGTCTGATGGGGACATAATATGTATTCAGGCACAAACACATAAGTGTATGTGCCTGAATACTGGACAGTGCCAATAAATAAATAAATACAAATCTGCTTTGATTGAGGTCACAAGAGGAGTATATGAGTTTGGAAGCTTAGGATACATTTACTTTTGTCATGTTGTCGTATTTTTTAAGTTTATGTTCTATGTGATATAAATTATAGATTCTATAATATATATATTCTATGTGGTATATATGAGAGTTCTTATTTCATTTCCAATCATCAATCTCATGAATGACTCAGCTCAGCTGATTAAAAGTTGTGTAGTATATATGAGACTTGCTCCAACTTTAAGCACCAATATCATGAATGACTCAGCTCAATTTTGCTGAAAGTACAGATAGATCAATGTCCTGTGGTTGTACTATAGCCTACACTATCCTGATCAAAGTGTGTTGACAAGTTTGCTAACATAAAACGAGTGTTCGGGGCAAACACAATTATTTTCTATCTACCTTTGGGAATACCTTCAATTCTGGCTGGCTGCTCTCCAAAACATGTGGCTGAACAGCCACATTCACAGGAATTAATCGCGAATCAAATGAACCGTCCCTGAGTGTATTCACTGCAGTTGGACAGCTTACGAGAATTAAAGAATATTCTCCCCACTCTAATTCCACTCACTGGTGTTTCAAAAAAACAAAAACAAAAAGTCTGCATCACCAGTCAGTCAATGCACAAAGCAAATGAAGTGCATTCAGCAGACTGGTGTTCAGTTTCTTTAGACCTTTATTGTTAACACGCACACTAGTAAGAAATAAGTTATAAGATATACTGTACAAGGTTAGAGTTTGTATTAGCAGTGTATCTGTACACTCGGTGACTTGTAAGAAATGTAAGAATCTTTGTGATTTTCTGGAGGCGTACTCAGAGAAAAGGGAGTTTAAAAACCAATGCCATGTTCTATTTAACAATATGAGTGAGCTGGTCACTTATTTTTGTGTGTTGGTCTCCTTTTTTTACTCTGTATCTTCCTTCTGTTCTCCTGGGGTTTCTGTATTGACAACCTCAATAAAACTCCCGGGCAATTTATTGTATTGTTTTGATCTTTCACTTGCTATGAATTACCCATGTATGTTGCAGAAAATGTCACAGGAGTGTGCGCTGTATGAAATAACAAAGCAGTTCACAGTGTGCAGTCTTAGCTGTTCTTTCCTCTTGTTGCCTGGCTCTCATGTCTGCATCTCTCTTTGATGTCTGCATTGAAAGACACCAGGGCTTGAATTTGTTCTGTTTTTGTGCGTGGAAAGATTGGGGAGGGTTTCACAGAATGCTCCTGAATGGTTACTCGACTCTTCCTGTCGGAAAGAACAACAGTTGCTACATGTCAAACACAAATGGTAATAAATTTTTGTCTTATTGCAGGATATTGTAAACAAGTCACAGCACAACAGTAATACTGAGATTTTTCCAGTGTTTCTGCATCTCTACCCCCCCCCCCCCCCCCCCCCAATAAATGCCTAATGTTCAGGAAGAAAACTAAACAAATATTCTTTCCAGAGCCTGTGTAGCCAGGAGGCAAATTTGTGTAAAACAACCCTTAGATGCAATGCCATGCTGTATGAGATAATACATTATTATAACTCAGATTCATATTCCTCACCTGGTCTTTTCTGATGTTTTGTCTGCTTTACCTGCAGGCGCTATCATTCTTTCAAACTCTTTCAAATTTTATCTGATTCTGTTTTAACAGCAGCCAAGAACAACACCATACTTGGTATGAAGTAAAACATTAAAATTGAACATAAACATTACTTATTAAACAATGCTAATAGTCTGCTGCACAGATACAAGGACACAATAGGCTGTTTATACGTAGTGCCAAAGTAAGCTATTTGGCTGATAAATAGCTTGTCTTTACAGGTAGGTGGGCGATGGGTTCCATTAGCAATTACAAAAACAGGTAAAACATTACAACTTAGTCCATAAGCTTTCTTATTATTCGGTTTCAGTCTACTAATAAATGTGATATTTCCACTCAAGGATATTCATAAAATGCAGGAAAAAAAAATATTCAAGCATCCCCAACAGAAATAGCCAGAGGCATGTAACGGAAATGTTCTTGTTTAGACAATGTTCAGTAATGTTGCTTTAAAACATTAATGTTTCAAAACAAATAGAAAAATCCCCTTTAAAGGTTGAGAACAAATACAGCCTTCAGTAATTCATAATTTTTTTGTCTTTGCTTGAAGTGCACATTTGTGTGCGTGCCTGGGATAAAACAGGTGATTTATCAAAAAATATATAAAAATGTAACCTCATGGCTGTGGACATTTTTTTCCTCATTATTTTTACTGATAAAATAACACTAACCTGGTTCTTTATTAAGTGCACCAGTTTAAGTCGTTCGTAATCCAACTATCTAATTACCCAATCACATGGGATCAACTCTGTGCATTCAGGCATGCAGACATGCTCAAGATGACCTGCTGAAGTTCAAACCAAGTCTTGGCATGAGGAAGAATGAGTTCAGATAGAATGACCCGAAAAAGACAGCATGTAAGAAAGGACCACACAAGTTGCCAGTCCTTTCTTGTAAGAACAGAAAACTAAGACTACAATTCACACGAGCTCCCCAAATTGAACAATAGAAGGCTGGAAAAATGTTGCCTGGAATGATGGGTGATGATGTGCATTGCAATATTCAGATGGTAGGGTCAGAATGTGGCATAAAACATGAAAGCCTGGAGCCATCCTGCCTTGCATGGATATAGGCGATATTTTCTTTAAATTATTCTTCTGGGTTTTTTTCTCACCTGCAAATTTTGTTGAAGATGAGATAGGAAAACAGAGAGAAAGACGCAGCAAATGGCCATAGGTCAGAATAGACCCCGGGCCATTCTATTTGGCCTTGCGGCATGTGGTTGCCTGCTCAGCCACTGAGCTAATCCAGCACCATTTGCGCACTTTGGACTTTGGTACCAAGTGAGCATCAATTGAATGCTCCAATCATCTTAAACTGTTTTCTTTAAGATGGCAATGAGTTTACTGTACTCTAGTTTCCACAGCATTGTTGGTGACTGGTCATTGTTGTTGGTTACTTGAAAAAAATAATTAGCAACTAATTACTGATTACTTCTCCAAAAAGTAATCCTGTTATTTTACTGATTACTTTTTCAAAAGTAATTAGTTACTTAGTTGCTTAGTTACTTTTAAAAAAAACATGATACACAACCTCAATAGGTAATAAAGTAATAGACCTTTAGCCCAATTCTATTTTTCTCCATTATTCATCATATAAAAGGCAATCAAATGAATGTGTCTCTTTCTAAAACTTGTTTTCTTAGTTTTAATCTTTTAACTGTATGCACATTGCATCAAGCAAAAATAAAATTATATGCAACTGTCTTTGACTTGAAGAAATGTGTTTAACATTTAAACCTATTTTCTGCATATTCCAGCATAAAAAATAAAATATTTTTTTCTGTTTACACTCACTCTTTCAAATAGATGCAAGTAAAACACAGCAGAAAATAAATAAAATCAGCAGCACCGAGTCTTGTTGTGCTTAAATCTATTTTCATCAGTTTAGCAGAAGTGGAGCAGGCGGAGGTTTGCCCGGTGCCACAGTGGTCAGGTCAGTGGGTGAATCCAGGGGTTTCTCTGTGAATTTCACATTACTTGCTCAGAAGTTTGGGGGGGTTTGCTGTAGAAAGAAGTTTTCTTCCCTTGCAGAGTGTACAGCAGACGCTAATATTATCACTTTAATATTAATATTATCACTTTATTCGCTTGTTAAAGTAATATCAGTGCTTTCACTCTAAACACTGCAGGATCATACTCTATCCCACACTCTATATATTATCCATTGTTGTCTGTTAGGTTACCACGAACGTTGCACGTGCTTACTGCCCATCTCTGGTCTACAATCAACAGAGTTTAACCCAATATAGCACCTTTTGGATGCGGTTGAGGTGTAGATTTACATCATGAATCTCCAACCAATAAATCTGCAGCAACTGGGGTGATGCTGCCGTGTCAACAAAGTCCAAAATCTTGGAGGAATGTTTCCTGCACTCTTTTGAATCTATGCCACAAAGAATTAAGACGGTCCTGAGACCAACATTAGGTTGAACCAGCTACTCGCAAGGTGTACCTAATATAATGGCTGGTAACTGTATAACTAACAGCTTAGAGAAACAGACCAAAATGCATAAAAATGAGGCATTTAAGTCAACGTAAACTTAGTGTACTGAATTGACTCACACAGTCTTGACAGTCTTGAGAAATATTTTTGGCAAAGTGTCTCAGGCCTTTAAGAACACACACACCGTGAAGGCAAAATCCATTAATTCCAATAATTCTCGATTTTTAATGGAAGAGCCTCTGCCTTCACAAACGGAGGGCTAGATATTTTGTCTTTACTCAGAGCTTGAATTAGCTATAAAACTACATGTTTGAAAATTTCACTTTTTTTTCTTCTGAACTAAAGCATTTTCACAGTCTTGCTTAGAATTACTTTGTATAATTATATGAGCCCAACCACCTCCAACAAAGAGGAAGCCACTAGAATATCTGCACACAGTCAATTATGGATGTCCTCTCTTAGATATACATTTTACTTTGAATACTAAAGTAGTAATCAGGATAATTGCACTCTTCACTGTCTTCAGTATTACAGTTTTTTACAGTCGCTAACAAGCGTTTGTCCAAACAGTTGTCACATTTGCAAAACTCTAAACACAATTAGCACAGGATCGGTCTGTTGTGGCCATACCATTCACACATTTCATGTCGTGTTCACCCAATATGCAGTCAGTGAACACATTTCCACAATGCTTACATTTTCTTAACAGACAAGTTATACCTCCCAACAAAACTATGGACTGTTCTTGTAGTATCTACGAATGTTAACACACAACATCCCACAATAGCAAAAACAATATTCCAAACCGTAGATACAGTATAAAAACCTCTGCCCCTGCAATGATATCAGTACAAAAACAATATCAATATCAAAAATATATCTCAGCTGTAAACAAACAAACAATTGAATAATTGACACACAGCTGATTTATGTTGGGTAAATTGGGCCAACCACACCTTCTTCCATTCTGGCTTAGACTCAGTGGGGTTCATAAGGCAAGACCTTGAGGAGTGATGTTTTTGGAAACAAAAAAAAGACAAACACTGTAATGTCTGGTCGAGGAAGAGTAAGAGCAAGGGGCCCAGGGAGAAGAGCAGGCCCAAGGAGAGGGCAAGGTAGAGGTGTAAGAATGCGTGGTGGTGGCATTCCAAGGGCTGCAAGAACAGTAGTCAGTGATGAAATTCGTGCCACTATCATTGACCATGTAATCAACCATGGTCTTTCACTAAGAGAGGCTGGTGAAAGAGTGCAGCCCAATTTGAGGCGGTCAACGGTTGCCTCCATTATACGCATCTTTCAACAAACCAACAGGTAAGTATTGCATTTTACATGGATTGTTTCTATTCTCACTTGACATGTCAATATGGTCATACAGTAATGCATATGTTGAATTTTTTGTCTTTCTAAAGAATGCAACGTCTTCCACCCTCTGGGGGAAGAGGAAAGCTCCTCAGTAATGATCAGGAGCTTGCCATTGTAGAAATGGTTACTGCAAATAATGCAATAAAACTGCGTGAAATTCAAACTAGAATTGTGGCGGACCATGAGATATTTGACAATATCGATAGAATCAGCCCCACAACCATTACGCGGACATTGTCCAAACACAGAGTGCGGATGAAGCAGCTCTACACTGTTCCCTTTGAGAGGAACAGTGAGAGGGTCAAGGAGCTACGACGACAATATGTCCAGGTATAGTGTATATTCAATCCAATGTCCAGTTCTATAAGCTTTGCACTTTGCAAGTAGGTAACCTACACAATACTAGGTTACAGTACAGTATGGTATACAGTAATAACATGACTTACATAAACTTTGTTTCAGAGAGTTATGGAATTGGAGGCCAACCAGGCCCCTCATGAATTCATATACATCGATGAGGCAGGATTCAATCTGGCCAAAAGGCGTCGACGTGGACGGAATGTAATTGGAAAAAGGGCCACAGTTGATGTGCCAGGACAGAGAGGGGCAAACATTACCATGTGTGCAGCAATTGCAAATGCAGGATTACTCCTTCACAAATGTCAGGTTGGACCCTATAATACAGAGCGCTTGCTTGCCTTTCTCAATGATCTCCACCAGCGCCTGGTTCCAGAGCAGGGTCAGGAGGGTGAAAACATGAGGACCTTTGTAATTACCTGGGACAATGTGGCTTTCCATCACTCGCAAGCAATAACAACATGGTTTGAAGTCCACCCAAGACTGGTGAGTCTCTTCCTTCCACCCTATTCACCTTTCCTCAACCCCATAGAGGAGTTCTTTTCTGCATGGCGGTGGAAGGTTTATGACCATCAGCCACATGACCAGATGTCCCTCCTTGAAGCCATGGATGCTGGCTCCAGGGACATCACAGTTGACGATTGCCAAGGGTGGATCCGACATACCAGGCGGTTTTATCCCAGGTGCATCGACTTGGCTGACATCAGATGTGATGTTGATGAAAACATGTGGCCTAACCCTGAAGATCGCAGAGATTAGATGCAACTTTTTTGCCTTATTTTAGCCCCCCTCCCCCCCTTTTTATCTTGGCTTTTTGCTGTTGTTTTTTTGTTCAGAATGCTCTTGTGTGTTTCATGGATATTTTGTTCACTGTAAGCAATACTGTAAAACTTTCTCTGTCCTATCATACCGTGTTTCTACTGTACCTCCTGTGGTAAACAGTAAAGAAACAAAAACTTGTTTGCTTTTTACTGGAATGCTTTTGAATGTGAACATTACTGTACATGTGGACATACAGTTACCAACCAAGACATTTCTGGTGTCAATATGGTGGATTGCATGTTTCGCATGCAAATACCTGTGACACTGAAACATAAAAGTCTATGCAGTTTTTGTAATGTCAATAATAGCCAGTATTTTGAAACCTGGTGTACTTTGATTGACTGCATGTACCTTGTGAAGTGAAAACAAGTGTTATTCTTTGACAGACTAATTTCATTTTGAGTCAGATTTATAGTGTTTTTGTACAGTTAGTGTGTGCAGAGAAAGATGTGTTCTAATTTTGAAATGAGGAGTTAGTATATATTTAACAAAGTGTATTTTTGGGAAGGATATTATCCATTTGGCCAATTGTGTTTTGTAGGTGTGGGTCTGTGTTAAGAGTTTAGAAAAAGTATCTGAAGTATGGGTAGGCGCTTGTTAGCGACTGTAAAAAACTGTAAGTGACTGTGAAGTACAAACAATCTGTGCTCTGCCCTCTGGTTCAAGATAAAAAAAAAAAGGTTTCTTTGATTGTATAAAGTTAATTTAATATAACTTGACAAACTGAAATATAAAAAGGAGATTGGGAAACTCTGTTATTGCTCCTTGAAGAATGTAATATATCTTCAATGTAGTACAAATCACGTATATGGATCTACTTTAATGCACTATGCACATCTCCAGTCAGATTCCCTGTTTACTCTTGCAGAACAACAGGAAACACATTAGCAGTATGAGCTGCTCACTGGGTTGGGCACAGAGCAGTGGAGAGGTAAAGTGTAAATTAGCTTTTCGTTACCAGTATGTGTTAGGCAGGCAGCCAAATATCTTTCTCAAGGTATTATCCTGAAATAATCTAATGCATATTGTGGAAACATGATTCTAATCTGACGTTATTATTTTATCATTACAATATTGCTACTCATTCTAACACCGCACATAGTGTTTTCCACTCTAATTAGCTTTCTCTGTTATTACTTTTAAACTATTTTACTATATTATTGACCATTAAAGAAATTAATCGTTCAGGTATCAATTTATTCTTATCATCATACTCACATTATTACCACATCATCACTGTGTTAAAAGGTTACCCACTATGACTTATTTACCAGAATATTTCTTGTTTCGTATAATCTGACTTAAACAATTGCCTGTTTAGGGTGTTTTTCCAATTTATTCAACAGCAAGAAGAATGGGAAACATGTCCTTGAAAAGGGTATTGATGTAAACTAAAGTAAACCAAATATTACTGGGTTCACTGTAGTTCACTTTACTCACACGGTAAAAAGGGAAAACGAATTAAATATTTGTACCTTTAAAAAAAAAAAAAGATTCAAATGTAGTTTTCCAGCTAGATGAATATTTCAAGCAGAAAATCTTTGATAGAGTGCATTTGAGAGTCGGTGCATGTTGTGTCTCTCTACAATGAGTTTGGCTCATGGCTCATGCTTAGAGCACTTTGGCTGCAGTGTGGCAGAGGGAGAATGGCCTCCGTCCAGCTGAGATAATGGAATTGGTGTGTTCTCCCTGAGCTGTGCTCCTGGCTGGAGTTAATTCTGTTAATAGCAGGAGCTTCCACAGTCAAACCCTTTCGCTGGCTCGGGCAGCGTTCAGAGAGCACAAGAGGTGGCTTCTGTAACATTGGTGATGGATGTATAATGGATTAACTGGAAAGTGGCACATGCAACTTGCAATTGTTCTCAAAGCTGCTAATGTGTAATCATAAAAAGGACTTGGCACTCTGTGTTTAAATATTCCATATTCACTCAATGCTGAATGCATTACAGCATTCCTGTATTCAGTGCATCTTTCTGAGCCCACCACTGTTAACATCAGGAGTCTCTTTTTGACAAGATAAGGCTATTTGTGGAATACAAAATTACATATTATACCTTCATGGGATTTTTAAATCCATTACACATGGGATCCACTCTTCTCTCTTTTATCTGTTTAATTTGTCATGGAATAACAAGGGAACAGCTCTCACCTGGCCATTAAAATCAGCTGTCACTCAATACTTCGATTACTTCAGAGCATCAGAGCAGTGCTTCTATTTAATCCCTTAAATTCATGCTGAAAATATGTGCTTTGATCATAATTTAAATATTAAGTGGCAACTTTAACAAAAGAAGAAAAAGAAAAGAAAACTAACTGTATATGTAGGTGGCAATCAGAGCTGTAAATGATCTACAACTCTCTATACTAATTTAATTATATTTATGAATTGATTTATAATGCCTGGTATGATATGATCAGTGATATCTGATGTGATAAAATAAAAATTAGCAATTTCAGCCCTCACTGTCTGCATGGACAGCTTAATTATGGAAAAAGGTAAAAGATTAAGCTAACACATTACTGTTTATATACTTTTCAAAATTACCCTTTCCACAAATGACGATAAAATGTTGTTTTTTTTTCTATTTAAAAATGCACATATATTTTACTAACCTGTGAACTACATTCTTCATAAACACATGCAAGTCTACAGATGAGCCAGCATACCAAACATGTCTGACAAAACAACAGCCTCACCATGACTACCTGAACATTGGCAGTCACAATCATAGGCTTCTTCTGTAGATGTGGTTCTTACAGGGACAATACAAATCCCTCGCTTTGTTCTCTTGCTTATGGTATAAAAGTGCATTGCCATGCACAGTACAGTTGCCATAAATATGTATCGATAACAAATGCCAGCTGGGGAGATTAATATGCAGTTTTGACTGCCGTCACACCCATTCGCTGTCAGTTGGAGTAGAAGCTGTAAATGAGGCTCATTGTTTTGGGCTTAGGTCAGAATATGAATTCTGCATGATGTGTACACACTAGAGAAGAAATCTCCCATAATCTTCACCTCGAGTTAATTACTGGAGACAAACATTATGGAGACCGGAGAGTCTTATCACTGGCTGTTTGAACACAGAGGAGAATTGCCCCACATCTGATATGATTTTAAACTAAATAATCATTGCAACAAAACAATCTGTTTGCCCTATTGTGAAATTTATCCCCTTTTTCATGAGTCGATCTGAAGGAGATAGATGTACATTCTCACTAATTACAGCAATTATTACTAGGTGATGATATAATAAGCTCTCAAACAATTACTCCTTCTCCCCTTACTCTTCTTCCCACATAGTCTCAGAAGAAGTATTTCATTGCACAAATATATGCTTGCCATTTATACTAGCTCATAAGGAAAACTACAAGCATATCATTCATTATTTTTGCATGCCAGCATGGAAACTAAACAAGGCCATCACCCGGGAGCCAAGTTACTTCCTGCTGAGCACAAGATGTTGAGATGGTGACACTCTCTATTCTGCAAATTTACAAGACTGCTGACTAAACTTGTGCTTATGGCTTACATACACAGAAAAATATAATGCCTGGAGTGCATCCACCTTTAAGGTATTGTAGAACTTCAGTGACTGTACCATCATAAACCAGAGTTCTTAGTCCTCTTAGTCCTGATTTAACAGTGTTTACTAAAAATGTTTGACTTTTTAAAGCAATAGCTGTGGAAAGAAGTTAGAGGTTATGTGAACCAGCACTCACAGCTGGGAGCTACCGTGTACAAACAAAAGAGCCTTGTCTTGTTGCCCTCAGAGCAGACGTACTACTGCAGTTTCTCCATGTCTTCTTCAGTGTCCTGCTCAGGGGCATTTCCGCTATGGTGGATGACAGCAGTGAGGTCACTGTATCAGATTCTTGACCATATTTGCTGCTATGGTACAAGCTTTATTTGCAGCACACGCTTGTTTTTAACTGTGACCAGTGTTGCACCATAGATGAATGAGTTTGTTTCTGTACTTTTCTATACGGCAGTACACTGCAAATTCCTTGTAGCTTGACAAGATTTATTGTCTTAATTTTAGCCAGATTATCTTGTCCATCTTGTTTTGAACATTACAAGCTAGTTTCCAGTCTCATGTGTTAGATGATTAGACTTGTTTCAAGTATATATTACTTTGTTTCCTTATTTAGTCTGTATATCTAAAAATGAACCATTTTACATTTATTTCAAGCAAAAATAGCTTTTAGATAGAGTGTAAAACAAAAATTATCTCAAAATAAGAAACATTCACCTTTTTCCTTGAAATAAGAAAGTCACTCATTGGAAGGTATTTATTTCAGGTTTTTAAAGAAAGGACATCTTCAAGGTTATATTTTGTCATAACATAGACACTGTTTCTGAAATTGACTGGGTAATATGACGTAAAATCAAGTAGGTCTTCAACATCAGTCAGTTCAGTTGCTTGGGCAAGGTTGGGAATTGCAATTTCATAGGCAAGAAAGTCTTTGTTGAAACCCAAGGTTTCATACACCTGGTATTCAAAACAATAAAGTACACTATTAACAATAAAAATGTTTTTTACAAGTCCAAAGATAGGGTTTAAACCATTTGCTGAAATGAGTATAAGAGACCTGTCACAGATGTATTTGTTTCCATGTAAAATAAGCCACTTTACTCTAACGGCATGATGTATAGCATCTTCAATCCCCAAAAAATCTACAACCTTTGATTGCAAATGGTCCATATTAGCAACCTCTGATACAGGACCTAGTTCTTTCTCATTTACAAATATCGGATGCTCAGTTCCTGCTTCACTTTGGCAACACTCCAGCAGCTGATTGTGGTTTACAAGAGACTTGCACACATTCTTAAAGTTTAATTTGGATGACCATTGTTTAAAAAAACTGTGTTTAGACTCGAATCTCATGCACATATGACGTATTACAGGTCCCAGGGCAATAATTTGAGAGGGAAGATGCAGCATGTAATGTTGCTTTGGTATTACATTTTTTTCTGGGAATAGTTGCCTGAATTGTTTAAGATGATCTTCTATCATTTTTTTTAGTTTGGACACAGTTTGTAAAGACACAACTGGGGCAAAAAGTATTTTAACAATTTCAATTAAATCCAAAATAAACTGGATAAAGGGATTTTTCTCTACAACACTGTACAATAAGAATGGCAAAATCTTGATCAATATAAGCATTTGTCCAGAGGATTGTTTGAGTCTGTTGTCACTTGAAGCTAAAGTAGCAATACTAATTGGTGAAGGCTTGTCACGTATGTCCACTGATGAAAAAGGAAAGTTCTGCATGGCAGAATTAAACAAGTCCAAATCCAAATTTCCAGATAAAACAAGGTATTTCAACACACACTTAATTTCCATTGGTGCCACTCCTTCAAGAATTACATGCATAATATCCTGTGGCATCTGCTCTATGAGATTAAAACCTGGGAAATCAACTAATTTGCTTTGTCTATTTATGCCAAAAGTCGTTTTGAGCGAGGATTTCAAAAATTCGGTAGTTGCCCTTTCTATTTCAATGCACTGCCTAATGTGTCCGTCCAATGTCCGTCTGGTGAAACTATGTTCATTGAAATTTTCTTGCATTTCATCAAAAGTACACTCACAATGACGACATTTGCTATACGCAAAACCAACTCCTTCCTTAAATCCTGCAAGCTCATGCTGGGCAAGAGTGTCTCCACACACAGCAACAACTGCTCCGTTTAAATAAAATTCCCCATTGACAGTGTTAATCATAACACCATCGTACAGTAACTTCAAGTCCTCATTGATTCTCCGCAGTATTATATCTACCCCACACTCATCTATGTTCCTAGACTTTGCGATTGCGAGAAGTCTGATGGAAGCCAACTTTGATCTAAACTTAGGGTCTATGTTGCCTAAGGTGTAATAAAACATTAGTAGTTTATTTACACTCGCACGTGACCCTAGGGGGTTACACATTTCTATCTCATCAGAATAGAGTATCAGTTGTAAAGCAGAGTTCTTCTTTGAAAACAGTGGGTGGGTTTTGAAAATAATTCCATCATTAATGTCATACAAAAAACTGCCGTTGGGGCAACTCTGAGGTCCAGCACTGAGCATGTCAAATAGTCTTGAATTGGATAAAAGCTGTTTCAAACTTTCAATCAAAGGAATGTAGTAGAAAGACTTGTTTTTGATTGCAAGAACTCTCGATTCTCCCTTTTTAACTCTACAGGCATAATTGGAAATGATGATCTCCTCAGGTGTGACAGGGTTGAAATGCATCTGTGTTACACGGTCCTGTAGGTTTGAAGCTGCACATATGGGAAAGGGATCCTGAAAGTTGTCCAGTGTTGAAAGAACTTCTTGTTGTAAAGGTCCATTGCTGTCAGGTTGCCTTTCAAGGATGGTCTTTATTTTTCCCCTCAAGGACGTCAGAAGAGCTGTTTGATACTGTTGGACACCAAGGACAATGTTGTTGACACTCCTCTGATGGAGGAAAAAAAAACACATCAGAGACATGAAAGCGTAAATAGAAAATATAACAGAAGCAAAATGCAACTCTATTTCTTTAGCTCAAATTAATGAGCCACTGAATGTTGTAATTTACCAGTGGAGCAGTAGAAGAAGAAATCAGCCAATAATTGGCATTGTTTTGCATGACATGCCACATGCATGACTCACGTGGCACAAACACATTGCACCGAGCAAGATGGAGGAGCATGAAAGGTTACAACAGAAAAAGTGAACAAATGATTGCCTCATTTATTTTTTTTATGTAATTCTACTTCATTTGTCTTTTATGCCTAAAAGTAAACACATTTTACACTGTTAAGCCTATTTTAAACTGTTGAGTGTGCCCAGAGTTACATACATTGCAGTGAACTGCACAACTCTTGTGCTTAACTTCTTCGTAATGTACATTTGTTCTTAATAACTTATATAGGTGAAAGTAATAGCTGAATAAAACCAGCGATGAAAAACAATCAATTAATTGCAAAGATAGTGGACAGATTATGAAAAAAAAATCATTAGTTGCAGCCTTACATTGAACCAGACTTATTAACAAGTTAACAATGACACCCCCATAATATCAGATGAAGCAGTACCTGTGATAGGTGGCATTGCTCCCGCACACCAATAGCAAATGCAGCTGCACATCTGGCAAGATCAACAGTTTCTCTTTTACCCTACAGGACAAAAAGAAAAACAATTGTGTAAGAAAAATGACTCACTCAGAATGTGTTTCAAATTCCACCAGATGCAAAACAAAACAAAGAAATATTCCAAACTGTTGTACATTTTTGCTATTAAAAGATTCATACTACAATGGATAGCTAATGAAGCTGCAAATGTTATGAACAATTTAAGAGTTATTTAATGAAACTTAACCAATCTTTATGGAATCTACTCTGAAGTTAACTGAAAGAAAAATTTGAAAGCTGCTTGGTTCATGGAGCATCTAACAACAACCAAGGCAGGTACACAACACTGGTAAATAAGTTTATTTATTATGTTTAAGTATGGTAACTAAGCCTACATTGTTGTGCAAGCCTGAATTTCAGCGGATTCATGCATTTGAAATTCAGCACTGGCCTTCATACCTATTAAAATATTCTAATCAAGTAGTTTATCTTAGAAAACACATAACTTTAAAACTATAATTTTCACTTGAACTGAGTACATTTCTGAATTGGGGTAACTGTGCTTGGTTAAGGTTAAACAACACACATACATTTAAAAATTCGCGCGCGTACACACAGAAACACATAAAGTACATTACCTGATTCTGACGAGGTGTTTGAAGCTCAGCCGCGTCTTGCTCCATCACGTTCTGACTTTCCTGTCGCTCCTCCTCCAACACCTCCGATGTTACTGGGGGGTCTAGTGGTGGTGGCTCTACTTCAGTGCCATTGCCATTGCTAACAGTTTGTCTGGGTTCGGCAGTATAGTCGGCAAAAATGGCTGTACCAAAATTTTCGCCTCCTAATACATTTGGTGTGGTAGTAAAGTTATTTTGATTTTATTTGTCTACTTATTTTTTTAAACCTATTGTAGGCGTTGGGTGAGCTTCGCAGAATTTTGGATCCCCACAACAACAAGTTCATCAGTCAAGTAAAACTGAGATGGGAAGAATTCTGCTCCAGGGTAGAGTTCTACGGTGTGTCAAAGAAGGCAATGAATCCACCAATGACCATGGACAAAAGTAAGTTTTACCATTTGAATACAAAGTTCTCATCTTAAAATTTATGTTTATGAAGGTTTGTTTCTGCTTTGTCCAGCTGAAGCCCACCTTGCACTGATGAAGGCTCTTCCTCTTTCCCACACCTGCCCATCCACCAAAAAAGATGGGGAATGCTTCTGAAGCATTTCTACATGTCCTACATGTAAGTTTTATAAAATTTGCTTATAAAGATCTACAGAAAATTTGGCAAACAAAATATTTCGGTCAAACATGACTCAAAAATGCTTTTTCAGTTTCAGCCGAAAGACTTAAATCTATAATTTATTGTTTTCATTAATTTATAACGTATTTAATGTACACGAGTGTGGTCACATAAGGAGTCGCTTGATAAACCATAAGTCAAAACTACTATAAAATGTGTGTAACCAACAAAGAACAGGATAATGACATCTCCAACGTTATGACCAAATCCCAGCAAAAAAACATACAATTAACATAAGATGTTGACTGTCATGTCTTTTGTGTCTTGCAGCCTACAGAAGATCCAGATGCTGTCCTCCAGAAACGAAGCTTGTCATGTCCAGTAGTGATGTTCGATGGCTGCAAGTGTGTCATTGCTGTTGGTAATTTACCAGTTACAACATTTGACAAAGAAAAAATTGGTGAGGCTATGATATATGTGATGGCATACTTTTATGCACTCCATCTGACTTACCCCAAATGCGTGGCAACCCTGCTGTCTGTCATTCAGACAGAAGTTCTCCAGGATGCCATTCATGAGCATGACACTACATCATCTTACAGAAAAGCCCTGGCAGAATGGCATGCATTTATTGGAAAGTAGTGTGTAAATTTCAGATAAGATTAGGAGAGGGCACTTCTGTTTTGTTTTTGTTTGTTTGTTTTTTCAATCTGGGTCTTATTTCTAAAATGGAAAATGTTCATTTACTCACCCAGACAAGTTTTGTGGTATTTGGTGTCATTCGGAAGAAATTAGAATCTTTGTGGTCTTCCTATGTCACTCGTCAATTTTAATGGGGCAATGGCGAAACCTCTAAGGCTATCGAAATGTTGAAACCACTTAAACTCATAATGTTGGACCTGTACTGTTCAATTGTATCTTTATTATCTGCAGGTTATTGTTAAAATGGACAAATAAAGATGGACACTTTTACTCTGTTTCAGTTTTGTTTTGTCCTTAATCAGCAATATAATCTTAAAGTAGTGTTTAGCTAAATTTAAAAAGAAGAAATATCTTTAAAATGATTTAATGTACTAGTTTTTAGATTATTTGCCTTGATTTGTTTGTTAGAATAAGTGTTTTATGCCTATTTTCAGATTTAATTTCTTCAACATTTTACTTAGAACAAGTGGTTAAAGCTTATTTTAGGTTTCAAGCCATGATTGGTTGCTTGGAATAAGTGTAAAAGACTTATTTTTAGCTTTATTATCTTTATTTGTGGCCTACAATCAGTGGTTAAAGCTTATTTTAAGTTTCAATTGTTCTAATTTGTTGCCTGTAATAAGTGTAAAAGACTTATTTTTAGCTTTATTATCTTATTTGTGGCCTACAATAAGTGGTTAAAGCTTATTTTAAGTTTCAATGTTCTGATTTGTTCCCTGGAATGAGTGTAAAATACTTATTTTTAGCTTTATTTAAATCTAGATATTGTTCTTATTTCAAGAAATCTTATTAAGAAAAAAACACTTACCCCATGGGCAGATAATTTCACTTGTTTTAAGCAAATCTTCACCAAAAATAAGTGTATTTTTCTAGTATTAAGGAGGTGGGTTTTTGCAGTGTATTATTAAACTTCAGCATGAAAATTGCTTAGAAAACAATATTGAAGAAGTGATTCCTCTCTAGGAATACTTGGAATCTCATCAAAGTTTTCTTCTCCAATCAGTCTCTGTCTCCAGCCAGGATTTTGTGTGCCACATGCCAGAGACTGTTGAGGACCCGTGGGGGAGTGAAAAGTGAGTACAATGGACAAAGGCATGTGTGGCACCTTACATCCATTTTTTCTCTACCTTGCAGCTATTATTGTATGAAAGTGCTGTCGACAGCTTTTGCACTGCACCATGACTTCTCAAACAATGGGAAACTTACCTTCCTTTTCTACATGGAAATAGTGATGCCTGCAAACCTAAAGAAAAGATCTTGATCACGTGCAATAAAGATGCCCCTGTATCTTGAAATTTACTTTCGCCACTCAAGAATTTAGGATTATGAAAAAAAATGCTTTTACAACAGCACTAAAATGTGCCAAAGTTGGGTCTGATGATTGCTCATGATTTTACTTCCTCATCACTACAGACAAGTATTGCTGCATGTCAGTTAAAATTAGCACGCAATAATAAATAAAGTCTAATAACTAAATAAATTGGTCCAGGAAAAAATAATAATAATGTAAAATGTACAGTACAGTACAACCAAGGCAAATTTCTCTTACGCAGAGAAATTTTAAAATAAACATAACCAAGGTGAAAACAATCTTGCTCCTTATAGGAATATGCTTCGTCCTATGAATAATCTCGCAGCGCTTACCGGGTAGCACTTGCTAATACAGCCTGTTAATAATATGGTACTACTGGTGTAATAAGGTAGAAACAGAGGGGTAATAATATGGAAACATAAAGTATATACTAATACCATATGATAATAGTATATGTCAAAATATCAACCAATATTACCTCATTAGGAGGTTACTACCACATAAGGTTATAAAAGTTCTAGTCCACAGTCAATACAATGCTATTGCTTGCAGGTTATTATATTGTTAACAATATGTTGCTATACTATTATTAATTGATTGCAGAATAATTTGTTATAGGCAAATATTATTACATTTTTGCCTTCATTTTCTGGCCTGTCATTACCCAGTTAAATAAATTTCAATGTAATATTACTCATCCATCCATTACTACTTGGCATCCATCCTCTAAATTACTGTCATTTTGCAGCTGTGCTTGGTTGCTGGATTGTAGCTTGACTACCAGACATTTAAACGGTTGTTTCTGTCATTTTCATGAGCATTTATATCTTTTTAAGAAAGGCTAGAAGCCTCATAAGCTGAGAAGGTAGCTGACTGTTTTGGCTGTTGTGCATGCGCATTGTGGATAAAGCTTTGAGAAACTATGCACATGCAGATGTTATGGGTCTATTCTTTTCACATTTTTTGTGCTTATATTCCAATCCATGCATGCATATTTAGGATTATTGTGAATAAAGAATACAGTATGCGCATTCAGACCGGATTATGTGCTAATGTAGTTCAAATCATGAACTCATCTAAATAAGCACATATGGATCTGTACACAAATTGTGATACAGATTCAGAATGACCATGGCTTACTTGGGTGTGATAATGGTTGTCACTGGCAACCATTATTTCAAATGTGATCTCTGTAAAATGTTTTGGGTTTGTTTTTTGTGGGGTTTTTTTGAAATTTTGAAAATACAATTTCGACAACCACAAATACTATTTATATATCATATTTGACATTCACTTTTGAGTGCATTCTCTCACTGAAGTGATGATGTGAAGCTCATCATTTCTGTTAATGTCACTGGAAACAACTAATTGCCTGGTCAACTTTTGTTGGTACTTAAGCTTCACTTAGGTTTGGACTTAATTTTATGTGGGAACAAAAAAGTAGCTTAGAAATGAGCAAAACAAAAACAATAACAAAAACCACTTTTCTTTTAGGCTTTTTTTTAAGGCACAAAGCACACTGCTGAGTCTCCAACTGTTGCAATGATACTAGCATTTTGATGGAGGTGATGATGGAGATTTAAGTTATCGACATCTGCTCATCCAGTGCTGAGTACTCCTGTTCTAGGATGACTGGCAAAAGAGTGGACTCACATCGATGAACAACTATCAAAATATTGGAATTGATGCTGAAGCCATTTTGCTGCAGTTTGATGGAGAGACACAGAATGCACTTCAAATGGTTGGAAAAACTACTTCATTTTATCTTGTCATCTGACATTTTGCTTTATGTGAGTGCTGCACATAGTTGATATTGTTTCCGTGTCCAGTTTTAATAATAGTGTTCCTGTTACATGCAGAAATTCTCCATATTAGCAAATTAGGTCAACTTTGAGAGGGGAGGATAGGTGCATTATGTGAATGGGTCCTGCTGACACCACTGGTGTGGACTAGCATTTAATAATTATTTTAGCACTTTAGGAAAGTCCTGACAGTGATGATGGCAACATCAACTCTTACCATGGGTTTTATTAAACAGGCAAGTTGAACATGTGCAGACTCCAGCAGACTTTTCAGATTAGACATATGAGAAATTAATTTAATTAACATAGGTAGATGATGCATTTAGCGTTTGTTTTAATTTATTGTGTTTCAAATGACATTCAAATAAAAATGGGCAATTTGATTTTAACAACAGTTTTGAACTGAAGCAAAGGAGCTCTACCCTCAACTAGATTAAAGATGGGGAAAAACTCCTGGGCTCTCTGGTAACTTCTGGCCCCACTAAACCAGTGAAAACCTTGATTCCACTGTACCAGGCCCAGCCCCATGCTTCAGATCCATGGATCACATGGGTGCCAAACTAAAGGTTCTACTAACAGAGCCCTGGACCACAGTCTGAAAAAGCAAGCACTGGAAAAAGTGTTCTAATTCCATCCCATGGTCCCAGAACAACCAGCGGCCAACAAATTCAGATAAAAAGTAGACTTCACTCCACTAAGAAGAACCCTTCAATCGTGTTCACAAAGCACTGCATGGAATTCAACTGGACCAGGCCCTTTTATAAAATTAATTATTTACGCACCAAATGTTTTTAAGGTGGTGGAGGTGAGTAGTTCACCATAGCACAGAAACAGACTTAGTGAAGGTTACCAATGATTTTTGTGGAACCAATTCCCAGTTTAAATTGAAAAGACAGACATAAAACTTTTCACTCTGATAAAACTAATAGCTTAAGGTTGGATCAGGTGACGCTGAGCCATTCTTTAGTAATACTATAGGCTCAGACTGTTGCAATGCAGAATGCAATTAGATTTCTGTTTGCTCTGTCACTTAATATGTGTTTTGTCCAAAGAGAGTTTGACACCCCTGCCTTAACACATTTGCACATTCATATTTAAAGCATATCTGTGATTTTAACAGATAGAGAGCATAAGAGTTTACTTAGAAACAGTATGAGTTATATAGATTTAGTAATGTCGGCATACTCAGCAAAAAAAAGGTGCTATAGTATGGTTCTGAAATAGCTGAATAGGTTTATTAAACATTTATATCACGGTAATTTGTTGTTTAATACTAATAATTAAGGCAATTTCTGGTAAGAATAATCATTTTCATAATCTCATTCTACTCTAATAGTATCAGTCAGAAATAGTTCATTTACTATGTCCAGCTGTACTAGATCTTCAAATCCAGATGGACTGACACCGTACGAGTCATGCTTTAGTTCCTGGTTTATGGTGGAGCCCAGCTGGTGAAGTATTAACAGATTTGCCACATGCCCTTCTTTCAGCTTTTAAGATTTAATCCTTCTGTTTTAAGTATTCCTAAGATTCCAGTGTTGCTGTGAGTATAATGTACTGTAACCGCGTATTTATTTATTTATTTCAAAATGAGATAATTACTTGCCGCCAGTATGTTTATTATAAAAGCCAATATAATAGCAAGTTGGACACACATTTTCTATGGCCTTTGGATGCCAAGATGTAAACTGCTGTCTAAGGCCTTGAGATTCACCTCCAGTCTAATCACACCATTAGTGTTTCCCTCCGTGCAAATGTGCCTGTTGATGGGCTGTCTAATGTGAGAACTGTGGCCAGGCCTGGAAGAAGTCATCCACTCGCCTCATTTGTTCGCTTCATTGCACTCTGGGAAATTTTTCATGAGGTCTAAGTGACTAAAACACGCAGTGAGCATTTTTTATCAGATCTTTATAATTTAATATGGTTGAGATATTTGAAAGTTTGAAGCTGAGTAAAGCAACTTACAAAGTCTTACACGAGCCTAGGTTTCCGTGTATTTTAAGAGCGTGTTACTGATAGTAACAATTAAAGCAAGACCCTGATATTGATACACAGTAAATGTCACCTCAAGGTTCTTTGTATTGTAAGGTTACTGAACCTACGATATTAGAGAGAAAACTCCAACAACAGATGGTTTTCTTTGAGCAGGCACTTGGCGACACTAGGAAGGAAGAACCTGACATGCAGTGGTGGTGTATAAACACTTGAGGAGCGAATAGAGGCAAATGGAGAAGAAAGCCTCAGTGCTGCTGGTTTTATGATGATTGTAGGGCCTAGGTTGTCATGTGGGGTGAAACTCAACTTGATAAATATCAGGTAAACAAAAAAACTGCTAATTTTTCCAGTAAAAAATGAAGTGAATTATAATAGAAACTCAAACGGCAATTTGGGTTACAAATCATTTGTTCTGAGAGCTCAAAATAATATGTCAGTCTTACTCGGTATACTCTTGGTATCTAAAGTGGAGAAACTCAAATACATTTGAGGCAAAAACTTAAGTACATAGATATATTAGACATATAGGCATATAGAGTCAAGGTTCCTGTATGCAGCCATTTGGGGAATAAGCTCAGGTGAACATGCCTTATTGGTAAACATTATGGTTTGACATTTAACAACTTTATACCTTTGCGATTTCAACTTTTCATCATATTAATGCTGTCCTTAGGGGGCTGGTGTGATTCACTGAAGCCATGGCTTGACGACCCTATTCACCAATCTTATCACCAAGGGAGCTACCCTTTACTGAAAAAAAAAATTGCATTGATATGATATATCATAGACTGCAGCCTTGGTTAGAAGCAAGTGTCTGGGCACAGTGTCAGGTAAGAAAGTCTGTAAGATATAATAAGAGACTTGTATTGCACAGTATGGCTCAGGCACGTAGACTCCCATAATACTATTCACAGGAATCTACTGTATATGCCAGTTGAGTCAGCAGATATCAGATGAACTCATGCGTTTTACAATTGTACAATAACAAAGAGGGCTCTCCACAAGCTCCTCATATTTAAGGGGCTATTAAACCACTTGGGTAAAGCATAAATGTTGAAGCAAGCCACTGATCACTGAGTGATCTTGCCAAATGATTCTTAGGCCGATTATGGATCAATTGCCTTGGACACAGACTGCAACATTGGAAATGAAAGGAACTTGAAGCTCCTTTTGGCTGCTTCTTTATTCACAAGGGGTTAGCACAGTGAGTAGCTGTGCATGTTTGATTTGGTAAACTTTTGCACTGGACACACTTCCTGGCACAACCCCAAAGGGACTTGTGTCTCCTCCCAGGAATGAACCAGGGATGTCTCACTTGTTAGGTGAATGTGCACACCACTTGAAATAACTATGAGAATAGCTGTACATGTTTAAGTAATATCTACACAATGTGTAAGTTATGCATTTAAAAAAAAGAAAGAAAAAAAGTGAAACTTGTTGGGGAACTCTGACAGACCTCAAGTAAAATGGAAAAAACAAAAAGTGTTTCTTGAGCAAAGTCAAGCCATGGGGGATAGGTGTAGTTATTAAATGTGGAGCTTCAGTGCATGCTTTGGGTCTTTTCAGGCTGACTTTTTGACTTCTGCAGTCAACCAGATTTATACTTTCTTGTTTTTCGTTTTCTGTTTTTCAATTAACTCTTCAAGAGGTCATCGCGGTCAACAAAATTGTGTGTAACACAGTATGACTCAGCGTGCTGTTAAAATAACTGGTATTTATTCCAGTATTCCAGTGCACTTGTAGCCATAGTAATACAGTTTCTAATGGCCCAGCATTATTAACTGGTTTTCAGCTTAATTATCTTAAGACCATATCTGTGTTGTTAAGCCTGCACCTTTACACATTCATTTAATCTTCATTTCTGCAATGACCTGGAATGTGTGAATGTGTTAAATCAAAACTTTTCCACTTACCATCTTTGGTAAGTGGAAAAGTTACTGGAAAAGTTACTGGTGATGTAACTGGTTATTGTTATTGTTGTTGTTATTATTATTATTATTATTATTATTATTATTATTATTATATAATGACACTTCATGAAGACTTCTAATAATATGATTAATAAAATTTTACTATTTGCCTTCTGTTGTGTGTGCCTTCCATCTAAGATTAAAGAGTTAGTCTGGTCCGTTTAAGAATTCTTTCAATATCTTAGCACTACTTTGTTTCATTTGACTTTTTTGTGTGTCATTTTATGGAACCCCAACAGAAGATGAATGAGTTGCTCCCACATGGATGAATTAGTGTCTGTTCTTTTCTGTTATGTAACTATCTGGCAGAATACCTAGTACTAGTACTCTTATGCATGAGGACCATAACATTGTTGTTTGGGTTGAGAGCCCAGATTTTGCAAAAAAAAAAAAAAAAAAAAATACATTATTCAACATGACACAAAACCTCATGTTTTGGATTTGCTGTTGATCTCAATGAGGACTTAAAAACACCATTTACTGAGATGTGCATTTATAGATGAATTTATGAAATGAGTTGTGTTTCAGTGTGTCAAGGCTATATAAATAATTATTTCACATCGTAATTCATGGTTAGGTTGGGCAGTTAGTTATACCTCAGTAAATACCGACATTCAATACCTATAATCAATCTAAAATCAAAACTTCAAAATACAACTTGAACACAGTACAGAATATGTGGACAATAAATCAATTTACCACTACAGTGCATCCGGAAAGTATTCGCAGCACTTCACTTGTTCCACATTTTGTCATGTTGCAGCCTTTTTCCAAAATGGTATAAAGTCCCTATGGCTGTACAGTGGAAAGGCCAGCATGGAAAGGCATGGTGGTTAGCACTGTGGTCTGTGTAAATCTGTTCTACCCCTGTTTGTATAGGTTCTCTCCAGGTACACCAGCAGTAGTACCCATGCTTCACTGTAGGGATGATACTGAACAAGTGATGAGTGGTGTATGGTTTTCTCTTTGGTAAGAGTTAAGTATTAGTTTCATCAGACAAGAGAAATGGAACAAGTGAAGCACAGTGAAAAATACTATATGCAAAGTATTAATTTGGTGTTGCAATTCTCAGACAGATTATTCTACCATTTTTTACATCAATGCAACTTCTTTTTTGCTTTTTAGCAAGTTTATCGTCACACTACAGTTATCTGCAGTCAGCAGTTACTATAGTATATTTTTGCTTTAATAAATTAAATGGAAATTTGACACATAAATTGCGGCTTTATTTGTTTTTAATGCAAGGTTACACTTGCTACCATTCACACTCTTGTCTGACTTACATTTCAATATTCTGCAAACCTTAAGTGAGTTGTGTTTGTATCTTGCATTAAGTATTTGCGTGATCTGTATCACTTTGTTCTTTGTCTATTTTCTTTTTCTCTTGTGAAATAACTGAGATTAGTTTGTCTAAAGGTTCTTCTGACCTTCTGAGTATGAAATAAGTATTGATACACTGGCAAACAACTAGCTCTTTTCATGTACAGTGTATCCAAAAATGTCAATGCATGCTCAATAAAGCAAGTGAAAAGATTCCTAGAAAGTTGACTCAATTCATTTGTATGCAACATTTCCATCACTGAACGGGCAGGGGGCCATGTACATTTCTAATCCTGTCCATTTTGGTCTCGCCCAATGAAAATCCCAGCATCTTCTTAGCATCGAGCTCTGCATCCTGTGTTTTTTTTAGTACCACCATCTCTAAACGAATGCATCATAGCCGGTATTACTGCCATCTTGTAAACCTTCCCTTTCACTTGCTGCTATCCTTTTGTCACAAATCACTTCTGACATTTGTCTCCTTCCACTTCACCTTGCATGCACTTTCCTCGTCACCCCTCTTGTGTACTGTTAATATGATATATAATTTAAATGGGGGAGGGGGGATAATTTGATTTATATCCGACTCAAAAGTATTGCCACTGTAGGTGGAAAAAGTTGGGTCAGAGTATCCCTGTTTTTTACACAAGGAGATGGGTCAGAGTAACCTGATCAGTCACCTGATCCAGACCCATCAAATGAAGAAAGCTTTTACCTTTGTTTTTTCTCATGGAGCTTTAGTATTAAGGAATTACAATATTCCAGCCTAGAAGGGAGAAGCGCAGATTATTTTTCAGCATCACTCTGACACAGGTGTTGCAGAGATGAAAGAATGCAGTCTTAATATTACGTTTAGAGGACGAGCTAAATGACAAGTTGTGTTCAAATGGATGCAAAAGGCAATCAGTGTGTATAAATAAAGATAGCAGACTGCAGCCAGACTCGAAAGTTCAAAACTTCAAAACTTAGTTCAAAAACTAAGGTTTGTGATAAGTTTGTACAAAAGCAAGAATAGAACTTACTAGGGTTGGGTACTCTGTCTTCATTTAGATTAGATGGCTGCCCATCTTTCAGCTGTAAGGTTAGGCAACTGTTTCTGACCACAAGCTAACAGGTGACAATCATTTTGTATTTGTTTGCTGTAAAAGATGGGAGTGTCGCAAAACTGGCCCATGGTAATTCACAATCTGTGACTCTGGGATGTCAAACTCCAGTCCTCGAGGGCTGTTGTCCTGAAACTTTTAAATGTGTCATTGCTGAAACACACCTGAATAAAATGGCCACTGGTATTAGACCAGGGCTCACTCTGTATGCAGTTCCCTGACTTTTTTTTATAACAAAGTAGATCTTTCAGCTACTGTGCGCCTATACTAACCTGTGTGGTAGTTTTAGTCATAATATATAGTATTCAAGAAATAGGAATGTAATATCTAAAAGGTCTGTGCTCATCTGAGTCTCACAGCTATATTATACTGATAATAAATCAGATAAAATACTGCAAATAATTATTTCTGCATTTGTGTGATTGAAATGAATTGAAAATGTGTATGCAGTGACACCATTTGAAAGATTTGACCTAAGATTTTTCTACATATTCAAGCTATAATACATGTTTTTTTAAACATGTTATATGTGAGCTTATTAAGCAAGATTAACATTTATATCCATGTTCATAAACATGACTCACTATGCTTGATGAATGAGTGTACATGTTAGATTGTAATGACAAATGAGTTAAAGCGCCCGCCTTTCCCTTTAAGAAAAAACATGTTATCTGTTCAACGCCTTACATAGTGAAAATGTCACTTCGCCTTTGTAACAGCTGTCAAATCATTTATGTGTTCAGAAAGCAGAGAAGAATGTGCAATACTTTAATATTTTTATATAAATGTGCCCAATTATCAGATTGGCTTTTAAAATGGACAGTGGCTTTGAATATGTCAATCTCTATTCCTGGACTCTAATCTCCTTTGCTGCAGTAAATGATTTGGGGTAAGACAGCGTAGTCTCTTCAGTGTTCTTCCTGCATATTTCTACATGATGTAAGAAGAAAAAAATCAGTGTCAGAATTAAGGAAACAACAAAAAGAGCACTGTGCTGGTCTAATGTCAAATGCAATACTATTATACATTACTAAATGCAGTATGACACTGCAAGGTTCATCGCTTGGTATATCTGACTAGCATACAGCATGTGATTTCTAGTATCCAAGAAATCTGTGAATCAGATTTGGTAGCATTTAACTTCGGACTTATAGAGATTAACAAAAAAATATATTTTTTTGTAAGTTCCAATATAAATTCAATAGCAGACGGAACTGATCATAGGTCATTGTATAAAAAACCTTTATCACGTCTAAGTGGATGTGTTGAAGAAAATATGTCTGTTCTTTTACACTGTCAAATGTCTACAAACAAACAAAAAAATTACCAAATTGTATGTAGTGACTCCCAAATGGACAAAAACATTTGAATTTCAAAAGTAGGACTTCAAGTTGTGGAGGGATACAGAACAAAAACAAACAAAATGTTGACATATTTTGAACAAAAAAGAAAATAAAATGAGTCCAGGCTGAGTTGTTTTGGATTTTTGCAAAGATTTCAATTTCATTGTTACAGCGCAGCCTATGAGTATGTTAGTTAGATAAAAGGACCAGCATGAGAAATGTATTAAAATATTTTAGTCGCCGGCAAAACCCCAGTTTAATATATCCACTCGTAAGTTCGATATGTTTTATTGCCATACATCTAACATGTTTTATCCTGGTTTAGAAGCTGGAAATTCTATGTGTAATTCATTCATGACTGAAATACCTTTTTTATGTTCTGGTTTTAGATTAAACATTTTGTCTGTCCTTGACCAATTTTGAAAGACATCTCTGTTGGCAGTACATACTTCAGATTTTATCCTATTTAAATAATCCTTTTTCTGTCCGCTCATTGCACTTTTGTCTTTGTTATATGCTTGTTACATTTTTACTTTGGTGAGTGACTATTTTATAAAAAAATTTATCAACAAAAAATTTGAATAAACTTTTGGACGTCTGTCCTTTACTGTACTCACTTGCCATTTTATGTAATAACTAGTACTTTTTGCAATATTTTGCAGAAATAGTGTATATTTCTGAGTAAAAAACACAAACTCTGCACAAAGCATCATCTTTATCATTTTCCCTACATTTAAGCTGTCTCCTTTACTTTTATGTCTTCTTGTCCCTTCTTCTTCTACGACATTTTTGTCCATTTTTCAATGCGACTTTAAATTAAGAATTAAAATTGCAAAATACGTGTAGTCCACATCAGAAAAATGTCCGTAACATAAATAATTGCAATATCACTTACAATACCATAATAATCTTAGAAATTGAGAGCTCTGATGGAACATGAAGAAAAAGTTGCAGAAAAAAGATAGCTTCAATGGGACATCATCCAATTTAAACAGCAGAAATGTGGGGCATTCATTACTGCAGTGCAGTGCTGGAATATGACTTTGATGTGTATATGATGTGCAACTAGAAAGGGAGAGAAGTGACAGTGGAACGGTAACTACTCTGATAGCAGAGCTGAAACCCTGTTGAGAGGCCATTGCTTTGTACACTCCAACTACATAACTCTCATGCGTGGCCATCATGAATCATAGAACAGATCATGATCCTTTAATGGAGACATTGAATTACTGACGAGTTGGGTTTGGTTGTTTTCTCATCCTGTTATTCTGTGCTCAGTGGTGTAAGGAATGGACCGAAATGATTTTTACTTATCACAACTGTGGTATGCAAAGTGAACTGAAGCAGAGGGAATTACGTTATGATTGAGCAAATGATTGCAGGACGAAGGGCAATGGTGATGTAAAAAAATCTGCTGAGAATGACATGGAAAGAAACTGGAGGGCATGTCAGTATTGTAAAATAGTCAACAGTGACATGTGACTGGTGTGTAAATGTCTTTATGTATATTGCACAAATAACTGCATGAAAAATATTCATTAGGGATTTGGTGGCTGCTCAGTCACCATATTTGTCGGCATATTAGGCAGAAGTATTTTTCAGCGGTTGTCTTTGTTGCCTCACAGCATGATGATCCTAGGTTTGAAATTGGCTGTTTCTTTTTTGTGTGTTGTTCATTTGCTCTGTGAGTTTCCCCGGGCTCTACTAGTTTCCTCCTATCCTCCAAAGAAAAGCAGCGCGGTTGAATTGGAAGTCAGTAACTGCGCATGTGTGAAAATAAGTGTGAATATGTTTGTCTATGTGTTATCCCTGCTATCGATTTGAACCCCTCCAGAGTGTTAAAATGTGCAAATCAATGCTTGAATGTCAATATCTTCAACCCTGATGTCTCTTTTTGACTAAAAATATCAATACCAGTATCATTTTTAACAAGTAATTTTAATGTTTTGCAAAGTCAAATGCACATCTGATGCTGAAGACAAAATGAAAAAATGATAAACGTGCCAATTACTGCACTGGAGAGAAGGAGCCTCTCATTCCATCAATAAATAAGGTTGTTTGTTGGTCCTTGCTAAATGCCTTGTATCTAGTGCTTCTCGTACAATATGGGAACAGGCAGTTATATAGAAATACTCACTGCATTTATTTAGACTGCACAAAGGTTTCTATAAACAACCTGTTTAAATTCCATATATATTAAAGCAATATTAAACAACTGATCATTTAAATCAGTTGTTTAAATATCAGAAATAGATATATTTCGATTAATATAAAAAATCTCCTCCTTGAATCGCTACCTTATCGTGGTGGAGGGGTTTGTGTGTCCCAGGGATCCCAGGGGCTATGTTGTCTGGGGGCTTTTACCCCCTGGTAGGGTCTCCCATGGCAAACTGGTCCTGGGTGAGGGACCAGACAAAGAGCGATTCAGAAGACCCCCATGAAAAGAATATCGAGGGAACAGTTTACCCTGCCCGGGATAGGGTTACCGGGGCCCCGCCCTGGAGCCAGGCCCGGGGAGGGTGCCCGAGGGCGAGCGTCTGGTGGCCGGGCCTTAGTCCATGGGGCCCGGCCGGGCACAGCCCGAAGAGGAGACATGGGCCCATCCTCCCGCAGGCCCACCACCCGCAGGAGGCGCCATAGGGGTCGGGTGCATTGTGAGCCGGGTGGCGGCCAGGAGCGGAGGCCCTGGCGGACCGACCCCCGGCTGCCAAGACTGGCAATAGGGACATGGAATGTCACCTCTCTGGTGGGGAAGGAGCCTGAGTTGGTGCGTGAGGTTGAGAGGTACCGGCTAGATATAGTTGGGCTCACCTCTACGCATTGTCTGGGCTCTGGAACCAGTCTCCTGGAGAGGGGCTGGACTCTGTCTCAGTCTGGAGTTGCCCCTGGTGAGAGGCGGCGGGCTGGGGTGGGTATTCTTATATCCCCTCGGCTTGCTGCCGGTACGTTGGGGTTTTTCCCGGTGGACGAGAGGGTTTGTTCCCTGCGCCTTAGGGTCGGGGAACGGGTCCTGACTGTCATCTGCGCTTATGCGCCGAGTGGCAGTTCGGAGTACCCAGCCTTCTTAGAGTCCCTGGGGGGGGTGCTGGAAGGTGCTCCACCTGGAGACTCTGTTGTCCTGCTGGGAGACTTCAATGCTCACGTGGGTAACGACAGCGAGACCTGGAGGGGCGTGATTGGGAGGAACGGCCTCCCTGATCTGAACCCGAGCGGTGCTTTGTTATTGGACTTCTGTGCTAATCACAGTTTGGCCATAACGAACACCCTGTTCGAACATAAGAGTGTCCATAAGTGCACGTGGCACCAGGATGCTCTAGGCCGTAGGTCGATGATCGATTTTGTAATCGTATCACCAGACCTGCGACCATATGTTCTGGACACTCGGGTAAAGAGAGGGGCTGAGCTGTCAACTGATCACCACCTGGTGGTGAGTTGGATCAGGTGGCGGGGGAGGACGCTGGACAGACCTGGTGCACCTAAACGCGTAGTGAGGGTGTGCTGGGAACGTCTAGCAGAGGCCCCAGTCCGCGAGATCTTCAACGCACACCTCCGGCAGAGCTTCAACAGCATTCCGAGGGAGACTGGGGACATTGAGTCCGAATGGACCATGTTCAGCGTCTCCATTGCCGAAGCTGCTGCATTGAGCTGCGGCCGCAAGGTGGTTGGTGCCTGCCGTGGTGGTAATCCCCGAACCAAATGGTGGACACCAGAGGTGAAGGGAGCCACCAGGCTGAAGAAGGAGGCCTATCGGGCTTGGTTAGCCTGTGGGACTCCGGAGGCAGCCGACAGGTATCGACAGGCCAAGCGGAATGCGGCTCGGGCAGTGGCTGAAGCAAAAACTCGGGTGTGGGAGGAGTTCGGAGAGGCCATGGAAAAAGACTTTCGGACTGCCTCGAAGAGATTCTGGCAAACCGTCAGGCGTCTCAGGAGGGGAAAGCGGTGCTCTACCTGCACTGTGTATAGTGCTGGCGGAGCGCTGTTGACGTCGACTGAGAAAATTGTCGGGCGGTGGAAGGAATACTTCGAGGACCTCCTTAATCCCACTGACACGTCTTCCGGGGAGGAAGCAGAGTCTAGGGATGAGGGGTGTGACCCACCAATTTCCGGGGGCGAGGTCACTGAGGCAGTTAAACAACTCCTTGGTGGCAGAGCCCCTGGTGTCGATGAGGACCGCCCCGAGTTCCTGAAGGCTCTGGACGTTGTAGGGCTGTCTTGGTTGACACGTCTCTGCAATGTTGCGTGGAGATCAGAGGCAGTACCTGTGGACTGGCAGACCGGGGTGGTGGTCCCCATCTTCAAGAAGGGGGACCGGAGGGTGTGTTCCAACTACAGGGGGATCACACTCCTCAGCCTCCCCGGGAAAGTCTATGCCAGGGTGCTGGAGAGGAGGGTTCGTCCGCTAGTCGAACCTCGGATACAGGAGGAACAATGCGGTTTTCGTCCTGGTCGCGGAACACTGGACCAGCTCTTTGTCCTCTCGAGGATACTTGAGGGTGCATGGGAGTTTGCCCAACCAGTCTACATGTGTTTTGTGGACCTGGAGAAGGCATTCGACCGTGTCCCTCGGGGCGTCCTGTGGGAGGTGTTGCGCGAGTATGGGGTGTCTGGCCCATTGCTACGGGCCATTCAATCCCTATACAACCGTTGCAAGAGCTTGGTTCGCATTGCCGGCAATAAGTCGGACTCGTTCCCGGTGGGTGATGGGCTCCGCCAGGGCTGCCCTTTGTCTCCGGTTCTGTTCATAATTTTTATGGACAGGATTTCTAGGCGCAGCCAAGTGGCGGAGGGCTTTCGCTTTGGTGGCCTCAGAATCTCATCTCTGATTTTTGCGGATGATGTGGTTCTGTTGGCTTCATCGGGTGAGGGCCTCCAGCTCGCACTGGAGCGGTTCGCAGCCGAGTGTAACGCAGCGGGAATGAGGATCAGCACCTCCAAATCTGAGGCCATGGTTCTCAGCCGGAAAAGGGTGGAGTGCCCACTCCGGGTCGGGGATGAGTTCCTGCCCCAAGTGGAGGAGTTCAAGTATCTCGGGGTCTTGTTCGCGAGTGATGGGAGAAGGGAGCTGGAGATCGACAGACGGATTGGGGCTGCGGCTGCAGTAATGCGGACGCTGCACCGGTCAGTCGTGGTGAAGAGGGAGCTGAGTGTAAAAGCGAAGCTCTCAATTTACCGGTCGATCTACGTCCCTACCCTCACCTATGGCCACGAGCTGTGGGTAGTGACCGAAAGAACGAGATCGCGGATACAAGCGGCGGAAATGAGCTTCCTCCGAAGGGTGGCTGGCCTCTCCCTTAGAGATAGGGTGAGAAGTTCGGCCATCCGGGAGGGGCTTAGAGTAGAGCAGCTGCTGCTCCACATCGAAAGGAGCCAGCTGAGGTGGTTTGGGCATCTGGCAAGGATGCCCCCTGGGCGCCTCCTGGGCGAGGTGTTCCAGGCATGTCCCACCGGGAGGAGGCCCCGGGGCAGACCCAGGACACGCTGGAGAGATTATATCTCTCGGCTGGCCTGGGAACGCCTTGGTATTCCCCCGGACAAGCTGGAGGAGGTGGCTGGGGAGAGGGAGGTCTGGACCTCTTTGCTTAGGCTGCTACCCCCGCGACCCGACCTCGGATAAGCGGATGAAGATGGATGGATGGATGGATAATATAAAAAATGTTCTGATTACCAATCACTTCAGCTATTGAAGTTATTATTATATAACAAGCTCTGGCTTATACATAAAGAATAATAAATTTGAACGTAGACTACTATGTTTGAATTCTGTTTTTATATTTAATCTTTACTCTCAAACCCTGAGAGAATAAAAGCCGAAGCTGCCATTCGCAAGTTATGCTCCGAGTTTTGGTTTAAAATTTTCTGGAAGCGCTGCTTTTTCATTTACTTTTTGACTTCCAGCATGTTTTAAGTATAATATAGATTCTGGGAGGAAATGTTTCTTATATGCAAACTGTTAAGCTGTACTTTACTAAAACCACTGTCCATTGCATTTTCATGGAAATGTGCATGCATTAATTTGGTGATTTAACAAAAAACGTATACAATGTTGTTACATTTGATACTAATCTGCTGCTAAGTGTCATGTTCCTGGGCCCGTGACCAGGGTTACAGAATCGGAGAAACTTTATTAATCCCAGAGGGAAATTTAGTTGTCATAGCAGCAAAGATACAACAAACAACAAGAACTCATATAAAACGAGTGTAGAAACAGAGTTATGATATAATATATGATATAAATATTAAGATAAATCGATACATATAGAGATATATAAATATACATAAAAATATAAAAAGACAAGTATGTGTTCAAAAGTGACAGGGTGCACTGAAGTGTGATTAATTGTCTTCCACATGTGTGGACCTAACCCAAGTGGATGAGTTAAAGAGTCTGATAGCAGCAGGAAGGAACAACCTCCTGTAATGTTCCCTCAGACAGCGAGGTTCAGGGAACATGTTGCTGAAACTGCTCTTCAGATTGTCCAGTGTTTTATGGAGGGGGTGGGAGTCAGTGTCCATGATTGCCAGCAGTCTTGCCAGCATTCTGTCACTGATCACCTCCTTGGACGATTTGTTTCTGACTTATTTAATATTCTAAAGTTCAGTTGATGTTTCTGGTTTTGGTTCTTACTGTTGTGATTCTGCTCTGTGTAGTATTTGTACATTCTAGTGTTAGTTTTGTCATCTTGTCTTTCATTTTCTGTTTCCATGCCTGCCCTGTGTTCCACATTCCATGTCTGCCACTTTGTCTTCATGTTTGTTTATCTCTTGTGTGGGTTCTATGTTCCCTTCTGTCTCCCCAGTCTGTTGTGTCTCCTTGTCAGGTTACTCCCAGTCCTAGTCGTAAGTTCATGTGTCTTTATCTGTGTCTTGGCGTTGGTTCCTGTTTTACTTTGATAGTCTCCGCCTTGTGTGCATCAAGTTTAGTTTTGCTTCCCGTCTCGTCAGTCTGATTAGTGTCAGCTGTGTTCCCACCTGTGGCCCGTTTCCTCGTTATCCTTTGTGTGTATATATTGCCTGTGTTCCCCTCTGTTCTCTGCCATATTCTCCCTCATTGTAGGTAGTGGTTGTGTCTGTCTGTTTTCCTTCACTGAGTCAGTTTACTTTATGTTTTATAAAAATGTGGGACATGATACTAAAGAGGTAATTAACACTGTGGACATTGGGAGAAAGGGGAGGGATATGCTATCCATTCCTACATAAAATAGGATAATTTGTCACCCTTATCCCAACCATGTTTAATAATAAGAAACCAATCATTAACGAATCAGTAGATTTATTTTTTTTTATTTATATCCCATTGCTTGTTTACAGCAAAAATGTTAATAGCTATCAAATTCCATGATAGGAGACATGATCATGCCCCTAACCACTGATTAATCACCAAACTGCCTGCATTTTTTCATTCAAATAAGCAAAAAGTCCCCCCCAAGAAACCACTACACACACATTTTTAAAAAGTTTTTTCAACATATATACGCCTTAAGATTTGAAGCTTTTACCAAGCTTTTTGTAAAGGTCACATATCTCTTATCTGTGCTCCCTGAATTCCTTTTCACACTATTCTTATCTTCAGCTAAAAGAACATCCTTATATCATGACAGTTCTGTTTGTGTTAGATTCATTCCATTCAGGTTATCCTCATCTTAAATCCAAGCTGTGTGGTGTGTCATTTGTTTGAGTGATGTACTTTTGTGAATTACGTGGTCAGATTTGTACGCTGATGTGCTGCTTTTTGTCATCCTGACATCTCATTCCAAGCATGCAAATGTCACTGTGTAGAACTTTTTCCTTAAAAGGGAAAAAAACTGGAATTCAAGTCAAATCATTAGTTGGAGTGTTCCAAAAAATATTTCAGTGGCTAGAACTGTCAAAATTATTAACCTCTGCTGCATTCTGATTGGATGTGGAGTTTGATGTGGAGCAGATGTCTTCAGCTTCCGGTACTTTTATTTAATCTGCACTTTTAGTCAACAGCTTCCCTGCTGGAGGAGCCATCCAAGTTAAAACACAATGAAGCAAGTTTATTTTTATTTCTTCAAATACATCAAATCATACAGTATATTACATCCTCTCCACTTCAGTACAGATATACATGGTTCTCCCTCTCCACAACCCAATAAACGTGTTATGCCTCTCAGGAGGACTTCACTCCCATTAAGTTCACACACAGTTCACTTTTTAAGGAGATAAGGGAGTCCTTTGACAGGGGGTCATTCCACTCGCAACCACTCTCACTTCGAAAACATCAAGCACTGACATGTGAAATTGACTGTGGATTTGAAAAGCCTACACTGCATGTATGAAATTCACTCAAACTGAGAGGTATCTAATAAAACCAGGCAAATTGAGATGCAACCGAATTTTATGCTTAATTTAAGAAACATTAAAGCTGCACTATGCAGATATCCGTAAAAGGAAAAAGAAAGACAAATTTGAAAGCCCTTACCACCAGATGAGCATGGGCATACTAAAAATAAATCAATGCTGACTTTTGGCACTACTAAAGATCAGCTTTCCCAGGTGAAGGCCTCTGATTATCTCACTGTGCCTCTGTGACTTTTCTCAACGAGGACTTTGCTGCTTATTATATTATTTTATACTGCACGCCTTATCTGGTCTGAAAAGATCTGTGATTGGCTAAAGCCTCTCCTAATGGATTAAACTTTCCAATTCATGAAAACAGACCGCAGAGCAGATTTAGAAGTCTGGTTCGCAATATGCTGGAAATGCCAAACATGTTTACTACCCACTAACAAAATGCAGTAGAGCACTTTTGGACACTTTTTTTTGGGGGGGGTAGTTATGAGTGATATAAATTGACTTTTTTTTTTTTTTTTTTTGCCCTGGAATTTATGTCGCCATCTTTACTACTGTAGAATCCAGCTATAGATTTCAATGTAATATTCATCTAGGCTGCATAATGTCTCCGGAAGAGCGTACTAGTTCCTTTAGCTTGAAATACAGATGCAATTTTATTCCCACCGTCCAAAGACATGCAGCTTGTGGGGATAGGTTAATTGGATAATCCAAATTGTCACTAGGTGTGAATGTGCGAATGAATGTGAGTGCGAATGGTTGTCTGTCTTTGTGTGTTGGCCCTGCGACAGACTGGCGACCTGTCCAGGGTGTACCCCGCCTCTCGCCCTATGACAGCTGGGATAGGCTCCAGCGCCCCCCGCGACCCTGAAAAGGACAAGCGGAAGTGAATGGATGGATGGATGGATGGATGGATGGAAGTCAATCTAATACTTTGTCAAACAGTAGAAGCATTTCTTCGCAGTTAAACAAACTGTTTCACCTCAAACTCTTGCTCTTTTTGTCTGTCAGTGTTTCTGAGAGTAAAAGTGCCAAGTCAAGTGTTGTGCCACTAACAGAATAAGATAAAAGGGTATAAGACAACAAGTTTGGACAACTTTGTGAAGCATGAGATTATTTTTATCAGCAAAAGTATAATGCTGTAGCAAAAAAAAAATAAAAAATAAAAAATAATAAAAAATAATGGAAATAGAATGAACAGAACAAACTCCAAAGCCTGTACAAAGACATAAATCAGTTAGAATGTGTTGGGGATGATTCCCAAACGAATTCACCCCCAGACTGTTTATTTCTTTGTCATTCTTGCTTTTAAACATTTGTTTCCTGAGGTTTTTTTTTCCTTACAGTGCCCTGGAGGTGTGCATTTCTGTGTGTCTGTATATATCGACAATTTAGTATATTAGTGGTTTTGAATGGAGGAATCCGTTATGCACCGGTGACAGCATAAGACATGCAGTCAGCAAAACTGGCGAATCTTTTTTGTTAGTGTCATAAAATCTCCCAGACATTTTCAGGGTCACACAGCCACAGAAATAGAGTATATATTTTTTGGACAACTCATGCAAGTGAGGTAAATCAGTGTCTCTGTGAATCTGATGGCTGTAAGACTTGTATTGGCCGTGCATTTATTTATTTATTTAACATGTTCTAGTCATAAGCCACACTTTCTGGAAATAATTGCATCCTTTCAAAAACCAATGAGTGACGCATCGCAACAGCATCAGTGAGAGAAAACAAGATGTTCTTTAGTGACAACATTGCTGTCTGGCAGAAGAGTGGGATTACTTGAGCATCTCTCAAGGCTCAAAAATCAATATGTGGTGTTATTTGAGATGTTATTACTTGAAGAAAATTGCCAATAATTAATAACTTTTCCAGCCAAAATGTATTCTGTCTGCCTAAATGGTTAAGTAAAATTGGTGACTTGACTTAGTGTGCAGGAGAGCATCTCTTCCCAACTATTTCTGCAATCAGTATAGTGGATATTTCTTTAGCATGCTCCTCAATATGAAAAACAAATGTGATGCTTGTTGTTGCTCTCTCTGTTGCCTGTCTTAAAGACTTTTTTTTTGTGTTTACCACAGAAGGCACACCAGGAGCGGAGAGAGGAGATGTGTATAAGCTCCTTGACAGAACCATGTAATATTTCACAATTTACCTGTCAGCTGTCAGAGCTTTAGTAGACATCAGGGGGCCGCCGGTATACATGCATGCACAACTTTTCACTCAAAACGTGACTGACATTTTATTCAGAAAAGATTTTAGTGCAATAACCTGTTGGGTTCCAACAATATAAATTTTTTGTCATTCTGAAAAAAAATGTCAACATATTGCCACTTAAATACTACAGTTAATACACAAGTAACAATGAAAGGATATGTGTTGTCGATAAATATGGCTCAGATTACAGTATGCGATGGTTGTGCATGACACACAAAAGCCTTTCCAGTGTTAGAAGGTCCAGACCTTGGGTTTTGCATGTGTGCACAATCTTACTGTGACGGTTATGTATAACATGCGGCAATCTGGTGCAGAGAATGCATATTCTGCCTTTGCGCATACTTGTTTAGCCTTGAAACAACAGTATGATCTATTTTTCCCTTGAGGTCTATAAAAGCTGTTAAGAAAATCACAGTGCATGTAGTAGAAACAAAACAGAAGAAGATGATGCTGAACATATAAGATAAAGTAACCAAAGTTGTAATTTAAGTTTAAAGTGCATACTGACTATTCAATACAATAGCAAGTCAATATGAATACAGATATCTATTATATCAGTAATCCTATTATTTCTTTAGCTGAGATTCTGTTTTGTATGTGGCATTGGTATTACCTAGAAAGGTGTGATTGAGATCTATCTATCTATCTATCTATCTATCTATCTATCTATCTATCTATCTATCTAAGACATAGATGAAGACAAAGTATTTGTGTACCAGCTTGTTGGTATCTCATCCATCTGTCTTATTCATTTTCAAGTACACTATATGAGTCTAAGCCTTTGTAAATAAATGACCTTCATTGTTCCAGCTCCTGCAGTCATTTGGGAGAACAGGATATACACCACCTTGCAAGCTTGCCTCGGGATGACTAGCAGTCATGCAAGTAACTTTTTACATGAGTTCTGAGTTAAACAGCAGCATGTTGCTCCATGTATAATGCAGAATGATTCTACAGTTTGATTATATTCCAATTTGGGTTAGTACTTGTTGTGAGTTACTCAGCCCTTTAGAACCGCTTTCACTCAGGAATGCTGCTGATTGGAATTTTGCACAGAAGAGCAAAATAGAGTAAAAATAGAGGCACAAAAATAGTGCAGAAAGTCTCTCAAAGAGATGTATTAGAGCACAGTGTTTCAAGAATTTGTTTTAGAACATCCACAAATTGAACACTTTGAAACACCTGTCAGCGATTCAGTACTTCTGCCTCAGGGAATCAAACTCTCAGTCTCAAGCTGAAAAGCTGACATTAAAGGAATAGTGTTCAACATTGTACACAGCAGACTAGTGAAGGCAAGAATGAGTGTTTAAAAAAACAGCTTGTTGACATATGTACACCCTCAACCTTAGGGGTGTTTATGCCAAATGTCATATATATACTTTTTTTCCTTTCTTTTTTTTAAACTATGTATAAAAAGTGACACTGAACCTGCCCGTAAACTGTAAAGAATTCCTCACCCACGACACTTATACTGTTAAGAGGATTATTTTCAGGTGTGGTGAATGCGTTATTAACCATCTTTTGAGCTATGCTATTCTATATGAGTGAGCTTCTCCAGTCCTGCACATTGTGGGGAGGAGAGCATCATGGGGCTGCCTTGACAAGCTCATCCATCAGCACAGCATGTTCAAGTCCCCATCAAATGCCTGCACCGCTCCATAAAGTGGAGGAGGAGAGGTGTCACTCCCTAAACAGGATATATGGTCTCTCACTGAGACACAAATTAGACAGTAAATACATTACAGTAGAAGTAGCCACTTCCGTGGCAACATGTTTGTGCTGCCGCTGTGCCAAAAACAACACCGCAGGAATATTAGAGGTGGCTGCTTGCCTGCCAACAAGACATATGCATTTGCATTAGATTACCCCCAGTGTCTCACTCACATCAAGCTTCAATGACAGCTTTATCTATAAAGGAGAGACCACTATAAATTAGTGACTCACTTCATAAAATACACATACTCTGATTATTATTACCCTGGCACTGAAACGCAAGTAGAATTATTAATTTATTTATTTTTATTTTTTTCTAGTTTGTGTAATATCATAATTATCATCACTTTCAACTCTGAAACTGGAGGCACAGATGGCACCCAGCCCATTGCAAATTCCCAGTTTAGTATGGCCAATTCCCAGCAGTGTGAGTGCCTCTGCTGCTGGCCTGGAGAGGGTGTAGGCAGCCACACATATATTTTTTTACATACAGTGTCACTGTTTGTAGCTGCTGTACCAGTGAGCAGCCCTAGCATGCATAACCCCTCAACCCCGCTCTACTATCGCATCCACCAAACAACACAAGCTATAAATACCAAAACCCTAATATTCTTAACATCACTACCTGTGCCAGGCATATTTTTCATCAGAGACCACAAATTTAAAAAAAAAATCAAGCAACAGAATGGTCCATGTAACACCTTGGAATTAAAAAAAAAGAAAAAAAAAAGAAAAGAAAAAAACCCTGAATAAATAAATGAATAAAGAGCTGACAAAGTAAGTGTATAATTGAAATGGGGCATTACCTGAAGGAGAGAATGGAGAAGTCATGTTTGCTTTTAGCGTTGCTCGGATTCTATGAAATGTGTGAGGACATTACCAGTTTCATGGCTGGTAAGGGAAATGTTTGTTGTAGAGCTGGCGAATAAAAGCAGAAGCAGTTTGTCTTTTCTATGTGTTGTAACAGAGAATTTCCATACCCCTAACATCTAAATGTAACACTGGAAGGACACAAACTGGGCATTCATGAATATGCATGCTGCAGTAAAAGGCACTTCAGACAAAACTGCCTTCACTAGGAGAGCCAAACGCAATAGGAAAGGTACAATTTTAGGAATTGGTTTACAAACCTTGATGCACATAAATAAACTTTTGAAAGTTTTACGAAACCATCTGCAGTCGACGCAAGAGAGAGTTTTCCAAAATACCGACACATAGAGCTGAATTAATTACAGTGGAACAGCCCACTGAGGGCCAAGTTTGAATCTCTGGAGGCAAAGGAGTTTGCCCCTTTCATCTCAGACACAATACCACAACTCCGCCTTAAGGCTGCCTGCGTGCTGAGGATGTTTGGAAGCATCTATTTGTGTAAACAAATGTTCTCCGTGATGAGGTTCAACAATCATCTCGCATGTCCGCCTGACAGACAAGAGCAGGTATCTATTTTTTTTTTTCAAAGCTGTCTGTTGTCTCACTACAATGTATTATTTCAGTAACAGCTTTCACATTTTCACAGTTTTTTTTTCTTTCAAATGAATGATCACAGTCAAGTCTATGCAGTCAAACTAGAAGGGCAGCAGATGCACAATGAGTTATATCAAACACAAACACACACACACACACACACACACACACACACACACACACACACACACACACACACACACACACACAAAATACTTGGAAATCATAACAAAAAAGCAGACAGTTTTATTGAATTACTACAGATAGGAAGAAATGGTGCAATGAGAGAGGCTTTGTCTTGATTGATTTGCAAGGAACAATACAAAACAATCTTTATTAAACTAAATATTGACAGCATGAGGCGCACTGTCAGAATGTATGAAATGAGAGAAAGGTCAAAAACATGATTTGGGTCTACATGTTCGACAAAAGGTTAGTGACTGTGTCAGAATAGTTACTATCTGTCAGTCTATAATAAAATAACTGGCCCATTTTAAAATGTCACAAACAGGCTTTATTATCCAGTGAGATTGCGCTCAGTAAAATATCATGCTTTTTATTTTAATATTTATTTTTTTGTGAGGCTTTTTGTTTGTCAATATTGAGTTGACAGTGCATACTCTGTGTGTATGTTTTGGTCTGCTGTGCCAGTCTGAGTCAAAAATATTCAGAGTATTCAGACAACAGTGTCAACATGTCGCTCCACACTCAAAACAGACACAGAGGAACCGAAATAGCCTCAAGATTATAATTAAAAAGAACCGACATCAATCGATGTAAAACACTGGAAATAGCAGGTGAGGAAACACCATGACTCAAAGCAACTCTGCCGGGCATTGTCATCTGACTTAACATTTTATTTTAGTACATTCCCTTTCACAGGCTATTTTTGTTATTTAAATGTAGATAGAGACAATAGTTATATAGTTTGGTTAACATGCAATATATGATCTTAAAACAAAAGACTATTGAATAATTGTAGCATTGTTGGGCTTGCAATGGACATTTTTAAAGGCTGAAAATCAATGCAGAAGAAGCCCATATATTGCCACCTTTTATTTTTTGCATTCATCTGCGTTATAGGATCTGTCGGCAACAGTTTCATTTGAGATTTGTACAAGCACATATTCACTGGAATTCACCTTAAGCTTCCTAACCATCATCCTCTTGTGTTTGGTGGTTCTCGTGCTGGTGGATACTGGACACTCATACAGTAGCAATTTCCCCATAACAGTACAGGCTGACCCTTAATCTTCCTTTTTTTTTTTTTTTTTTTTTTTTTTTTTACTTTAACCAGGTCTATTATTTATTAAATTTATTGATTAAGATATGAAACACTCTATTCAGACAATAAACTCTCAGAAAATTATTTCCTGTATACTGTTGCTCTTTAAAATGAATACAGGTTTAGGACACTTGTTGACTGGCTGTGCTTTTCAGACACAGAAACTTGTCCGTGTCCATTTCTTATATACATTTCATATCAGTTTCATTTTAGCAATTCATCTACTCTCATTTTACCAGCTTCAGGCATAGATGAGTAGTGTGCTAAAGAGATCTGGTGAGCTCAACCCATTCTAATTCCACCCACCCACCCAACTGAGTCAGTACATCAGACTCCATGCGCATCCCTCTTTAGCCGCATAAACATTCACATATGCAATAGGTTTCACTGACTGAACAAAACCCAAGTCATAATTTTTGATAGCTTTATTCCCATCAAATCCAATGTGTGTGATAATAATTTAATGTTGCAACGGTATACTGTATTTAAATGCTATTGGCTTGTGAGAGAACACTGCTGTATTATTAAAACTTGCTGACGAAAGGGAGACTTTTATCACCATCTTTATGGTATGGCAGGCATTTGCTACTAAATCATAACACTGACTGGCGAATGGGGGGACTCAAAATTAAAAGTGACAAGTTGTGTGACAGTCTGATCAAGAAGAGAACAGACTGCAGCTTTATTAGTGTCATCCATCAATCAATTTGAGTAAAGCTTAACAGACATCTATATGACACAACAGACATTGTTGTGTTGTGATGGTGATGATTCATCAAACTTATTGAGCTATGCAGTTGGGTGTTTTCACTTGCAAAGATATGTCTCGTTCGCATTCAGTTTTGTGACAAACAATATATCTGAAATTATACTTTTTAAAAAGAAACAAAAAGCTGCTTAATATTGTGATGGATGATGTTACAGGATAAAGAAGGCAAATTAATCTAAACATCCAGGTGGATGTTTGACATGAGACAAGTCCTTCATGTTGAGGTGCGAACTGAGGTTGCAGCATCTAGACCAGTCATGGTCAGATTATGATATTGATAAAATGGAATAACACCTTTGGGGTGATGTGAATTATGTATTCAGTTCTAAAAAACAAAAATGCTCGTTAGATTAGAAATTAGAAAGCACTTTTGTTCTATTCTTTGCACAAATATCATTTACATGTATTTTTCTGTTAGTATTGAACGTGTAGGCAACGAAAAACTACAGCCGTTTATTTTTTTATGAGCACATACAGCAGACTACATTCGAATGCATCTTTGCACATTCAATTGTTTGCTGTAGTTACTTAAATTAACTCATGTAATGTTATTTAATATCATTTGCTCACCTGTATGATAGAATAGAATAATAATCCTTTAATTGTGGATATAATATCAAAATATACACATGCAATGAATTATCAAACAAAATAATACTGCTGAAGAAAGAATATTTTGACAATATTTGAATATTTCTATCAAGTTTCTGATCATAATGGACTTAGTGCCAAAAATCCTGGCAAATTTCTTCTACATATAGAATACTATTTTTGCAAGTACTTAAAATTTGCACATGATTTTCTCAACTGCTCTCACAGAAGATGAGAGACTCTTTGTTGCAATACTAGAAAACACAGACAGATGATTGCATCTGGCTCGTCCTCCTCCGTTCTTTCACTGTATCCCCTCTGGCTACTGGAACAACACACCAACACGCAAAATTGAGAAGGAGGTCATTTTAACTTTAGCCCTTTGACAGAGTCACAGACCTTGAGCTAGAACATTTCATTATGAAGCTACAAACACTGTATTTGTCCTTTTAAACTATCTGAAGTAAAAAAAAAAATAAATAAATAAATAAAATGAAATAAAACTGAAAACTGTGGTTAACATGAGGCTAAACTAACATCTAGTATGAGTGGAAATTGCTTGCATCCCACACTTGTATGTGTTTTAATTTATTTCTCGTGTGGTGTTAAATAGGACAGTTCTGGAAGAGTTAAAATCTTATTTTATTGTAATACTTGCTTGTTTAGTTTTATTGTGATCACAATTATTTGGCATGGATGCTTTTTTTTAACATTTCAGTGGATATTTTTGTACTATTCAGTGGTGCTTTTTTTTTTTTTTTTTCCAGAAAACAGCTATTCACTCTCAATATGAATCTCATTTTGGCAGAGAGGCAACACAGCTTTGCATGATTGGCTGTACTGCTGTCCTCTCCCACTCCCACAGACATGCATTTGATTTGTCACCAGCATCCAAAGTCTTATCTAAACACTGCAAAGAATCTCTGAGTAAATGTTCCCTGTTGGCACACTTCAGCTGCACAGAAACCAGCTATTCTTCAGACAGATCCTCTAAGTACCTTTCTTTCGGAGGAAGATTAGAATGGCCTGCAAAATAAAGAAAATAAATGATGTGAAGATGACTTGGCATGTAAAATCATGCGGGGCATGGCACATTATTACCATATGATAAGAGGACTGTGGGAAGTTTTCATTCCGTACTTTCCTGTGAGAGGCGAATGAAAGAAAACAGGCAAAACTTAAGTAATTGGCTTCAGAAGTTGCAACTTTCTTGCCCTCCATTTCTAGGCTGCGAAGAAGAAACCTGCCATGCTTGTCAAATCTTCTTGACTGTTACTGTGATGGCCAAAGACTGTAAAAATGGCCTTCATCTCGTAAGAGTACGGAGGGGAAATACAGGTTTAGCCGAGTGTGAAAGAACGTCTCATTATGAAAGTGAAATATGTCCTATTGGCAGCTATGGAATTGACATTTTTGAAATTCACTACACTGTTAAACAACTTTCTAAACAACTAATCGTTGTGGCATATGGTGTTGATAATAACTTCATACTGTATAATAGGAGATCTTTCAAATTACAGTAAACGTGACAAGATTTGCACTGGATAAAAAATGTTCCCTCTGGCAGTGTGTCATGTAGCCCAACTCTAACAAGATCTGATTTATGGTCTGACAGCTGCAGAATTAGTTTAAGCACTGGTTTAAGAAAAGATCACAAATGAGTAGTTTCTGAGGAAAGATTACCTGCAGAGGGCTATGTTCCTTTTTCTTTCTTTCTTACTTCAGTCTTTAACTGATGCAATACAATAGAATGCTGTGTAGGGCGGAAAGCAACAGCAAAAGTGAAATGTTTGATCTCTTACAGGTAGAGTACAAAAGTCTTCACTGTTTTATTTATACATTTAAAAAGTTATATATATAATTATATATATATATATATATATATATATATATATATATATATATATATATATATAATTATGGAATGCCCTTTAGGAAAATATTATATATATATATTCCAACCAAAGTCTGAATATATAGAGTGATCTTTTGAATATATAGAATGATCTTTTGAATTTATAACAATTATAACAATAAAACTTGTGGAAAAAAACCAACTCATTTTCCACTTTTTACAGATCAAGCTTGACATAATGGTTTGTTTTGTTTTGTTTTTTTGAAATAAAGCTATCATCTGTGCCTCCGAGCATCTTCACACTGTGCAAAAATCTCTTTCTGTCATTTTCTGTGCACATGTGTTTTGTATTTAAAGACGTTTTGCTCATTTTACAAACTTTCCGTCCGGCTAAGAAGACGAGTGAATCTAAACAGCAAATTGTAATCCTAGTAAACAAAGCAGGTGTTGCAGTGAAATCTCTTCAACCACAATCACAATTCCTCCCAGTTTTAAGATTTCCTTAAATACTGTGTAATGAGTTATCATGACTAGATTTTGCTACCGCTAAGCACACACACGAATTCAAAATTCTTGTGTAACCTTCCAGAAATACTCACATGCTTGGCAATCAAATAAGTCTGGATGTCTTGAAACTCAGTGTTTGGCAAGCAGTGTCCCCAACTGTTCAACTTTTCTCGCTGTAGTCCATATTGCTTCTTTTGTAAATTTGCCTTCAGATACGCCGCATTCCCAAAGTTTTGAGAAAGTTCAATCAGAAAAAAAAGTTATCTTTCGATAAGTGGGCAAGCAAATACATTAGCAAAAACCTAATTCAGGCTCATTAGGCAGCACAAAATTAAAACATCTTCAATCTTAAATAGATCCATTGGGAGGAAACGTGAAGTTAAACATCGCACTTGGCAGCCAGATAGACTACATCAGTTTCCTCAGATACTTGCTGCTCAGTAGGAGATAAACAACCAGGCTCAAGGACGTGAGCAGCTGCTGCAGCCCAGCATTACATTCCAACTTCTCAAGCTACAGCTACCCCCGACCATGCCCCCAACACCTGCACAGCAGGAAGTGGAAACCTTGAGGGATTGCTTCTGAGTAAACAAGTAAAAGTTTAGTTGTGGTCAGAGGTGTGCATGCATTCACAAAGCCACTAAAGACACAACTTCTTTCATATACATATATATATCTTTTTTTTAAACTAAAATGAAATTCAAAACAAAGCCAAATCCAGCCATGTTATCAAATACATTTTGGGGATAAGTGTTGCAGTTAAAATTGCAGTAAAAGTCACACATGCACACATTTATATTTGAGTAATAAAGAAAATATGGAGTCTATGGAGTCTTTGATAATGAAAACAAAATATGAAAACAGAATCGCTGACAACATCATTTGCATTTCTGTTGTTCCATAACCCTTTTAAATACATTGCATATGTGTTAGAAATATGTATCTTATGTTTCTGTTCCATTAAATCCAAAAAAAATGGAAAGAGACATCATGCACAGTTAAAATTTGAGAATTTTACATATTGTGAAAAAAATGACGTGTTTTACATTTCTTGTGTTCTTTTAGAGGCTGTACAACGGGGGAAAACTATACAGAAGATGTAGTGCAGTTCAGTTTTCTTCATAGAACAGATTTGCGTCCCATATGTCTAAGGCAACAAAAGAGAGACCTCCTGAGACGCAACCAGAACCTTCTGCAGTGAAGCAGGAAACATATAAAATGTTCAAATCTTAAACATTCTGAAAAAGAACACTAGAGTTGCAGGGAGGAAGTAAACAAGTAAGAAAACCTTACTGGCTGAGAACTAAGGTGAGAAGTATGTTGAAGTAGCTTACTGCATGCTTAGAGCCTAAGGAGGGAGACAGTGATATTCAATTACAGATTTTCTAATTTACCAAAGACATGAAAGAAGAGGAATTGGGTTTATTTAGTTGGGAGCCGAACGAAAAGAAAGACTGAGACCTTTATTTGATGAGTACTAGACACAGGAGGTGAGGGGAAGAATGAGAGACCTTTAATTAGACAAGATTGACGGTGAGAGGTTGTGAAGTCTAATTAGGCATGTCTGAAAAAAACTATTTTGAAAGTGGGATCACTCAACTGAATGAGAGACTTCATTATAGCTGAAAGAAACCAGGAAAGCGATACATGGCCAGTGTACTTTTTAAAACCACTCTGGGCTACATTTTAGATAACAAGCGATTAGTTCTTTTGTCTATTTCATTAGTGAATGAATTTCCTGTCAGTTGAATTTCCATGATACCAATGTCCCTAATTTTGTCTCAGAACAGATGAAGCTCGGTGAACTTGTAAAGTGACAGTGTCTTCATGAAGAAGCAGGTATTTTCCAGTCGACACTTACTTGGTAATTTCACAGCTTTTCGTGACACTAGTATTAGCAAAATATGAGAAGAAGATGATAAAACTGACTATTATGTCTTAGCCACTGGCTGACAGTTTGTGGTGTTTTCTTAACTCCAGCTTAAAAACTCTTTGAAAACAATTATCTTTTTTATGCAAATATGGAAATAATAATGTTCTGCAGTGCCCTTTAAATGAGCTTTTCTTTCATCTGAAACAGTTGCGTAAACAGTCAAATAACCGCTTTATCATCTTCATTAAACATGCTGTTTTTGTGATTATATTTAATCGATCAAATACATTGATATGAAGAAAAAAATAGAAACAAACAAACAAAAAACCCCTAAAGAAACATAATTAGTGAAATGCTGGTTTAAACTACTTATGGTCAGTTGCTGACTTTAAGGCTACGTTCACACTGCAGGCGAAAGCGCATCAAATCCGATTTTTTGACCCTATGCGACCCATATCCGATCATGGTATGACAGTGTGAACGGCACAAATCCGATATTTTCAAATCTGATCTGGGTCACTTTGGCTACGTTCGCACTGCAGGTCTTAATGCTCAATTCCGATTTTTTTATCAAATCCGATTTTTTTGTCTGCTCGTTCACACTACAAATAAAATGCGACAGCAAACGCGCTCTAGTGTGAACGCTCAAAGCGGCCCGCATGCGCAAAAGAAGACGTCACACACAACGCGCTCTGTACACCCAGAGCAAACTATATTGTTTGACTGATGGGCCTTAATATAAAGACTTCGGACTTTACGTTTCCCAATTTTTGCTTTAAGTTTTGTTATTTACATAACAATGTAGATAACCTAATAATTATCCTTATTGCTGTTTTAGAGAGGAGCGGTGCTTCAAAGGATAGTTGCAGATTTCTGTCAGAATCTACAGATTATACAGTACATAAAATATACGTGAAAATAAAATGTTCACGTTTCCCCAACGTTGTCTTCCCAACAGTTTCACTAACATCTACACTTATTGGCCAGGAAGCGTTTGCGATGTCTTCTCCGGAGCTGATAATTGGCATCTGTCTTGTGTCGGTGACGTAAAAGACGGATTTAATGCGACATGACCATTCACACAGCAGTCGCTTTCTAAAACATCGGATATGTATCGGAATCAGTACCAGATACGAAAGTGACCCAGATCGGATTTGAAAATATCGGATTTGTGCCGTTCACACTGTCACACCATGATCGGATATGGGTCGCATAGGGTCCAAAAAATCGGATTTGATGCGCTTTCGCCTGCAGTGTGAATGTAGCCTTTCGTATATGGTACTGAATCCGATGCATATCCGATATTTTAGAAAGCGACTGCTGTTTGAACGGTCATGTCGCATTAAATCCGTCTTTTACGTCACTGACACAAGACAGACGCTAATTATCATCGCCGGAGAAGACATCGCGAACGCTTCCTGGTCACCCAGGCCTGATCACTGTCAAAGCTGTAGAACTTTTTGGAAGGTTTGAGCCCGGTTACATCTGGTGTAAAACTAACAGCATTTCATAAAAAGAACCTTATAACAACAGTCAAACATGGTGGTAGTGTGATGACTTGGGCCTATTTTACTGCTGCAGGACCTGGAGAACTTCAAGTAGGAGAGTATTCGAGGCTGTGAAACACAAATGGTGAACTGTGACTAATGAAACTTGAATGACTTCTGTTCTTTACCAAAAGAATTCTGAAGGACTGTCTGGTCATCAGTTAATTCCCTGAAGCTTAAGCACACATGGGCTTATCTGAAACATACCAGCAAGTTTTGCCTCTAAATCATCTCCACAGCGATGTGAAAGACTCACTGAGAATTGTCACAAATGCGTAATTGCTGCCAAGGCATAACTACTTATTAGGTTTAGGGGCAATTCTTTTTTTTCTTTCTTTTTTTCTTTTTTTTTACAAATACAAAGTGTGTTTGAATTTTTTTCATTTGAAAACTGCATTTTGGATTTACTTGGGTTATCTTTGTGTAATGTTAAAAAGTGTATGATGATCTGAAAAAATGTGTAAGAAAAATGCAAAACAATAAGAATCAGAATGGGGTGAGTACTATTTCACAGCGCTGTGGGAATGTCACCAGAATATAGTCAGAATATAACTAGCTGAGTTGAGTTCCCTATTGCATAGGTGTGTATCGCAGAGATTAGTGCAGCCTGACTCAGAGTGCAATGTGTTGGCAGTTTTTTGTGTTTAAAAATCAGGCAGCAGTCATTTGCAAACCTTTGCCAACTTGTCCTACAGTCGTTGCAGTCAGTCTGAGGACTGCGAATGTTTGGGGACAGATTGCCTCCTACCAGACAACTGTGCAATCACCTTGTAATAGAAAACAATTGACACAACAATTTGCCTTGTCAACATAAAAAAAATTAATTAAATTTCATAGTCATAATGCATAATGTAACTATGCATTGTTTCTACGGCATGGTGAAAATAGCATAGTGTTTGCCTAAATAATAATGTAAGTTGTGTTAGCGTAATTGGTTTCCCGCTTATTATGAAAATAAATGCATAAATACGTACATCTAGGACTTTCAGTTATACTGGTTTTTGATGCTATAGGTTACTAGTAACAAAACCTGATGGTTCAAAACTAGCTTTTATCCACTATTCCTCTTCTTTCTTTCTTTCTTTCTTTCTTTCTTTCTTTCTTTCTTTCTTTCTTTCTTTCTTTATTTATTTAAAGCTTTTTCTTGGCTTCTACCATCCCGAGGGAAATGTCTTTCTCTTTATACTAAATGCTCCACTGTGTTCAGCACCTTTTATCTGACTTTGTCTCTCTGTTGTGTATTGCTTAGCTGGTTCTTCTCAGTGAAACAGATGCTTGCAGCACATGAAGCAAAACAGCAAAGTTTCAGATTTTTCAAAAAAAAGGCTAAAAAAGTATAACAATGCTCACAATGAACTGCAGTCTAATAATTCCATGTTGGCCCATCTCTCTGATCAGCCCCTTTCATGCTGCACAGTCATCCTTTCCTTTGCTATTAAATATTAATTATAGTAGCTTTAAACTAGCATCCAGCTGAACATAAGTGCTGCTTGACCTGTGTTGTCTCATGTGAATGTTAAGCATGGGCTGGGGTGTCAAACACAAAACTGGATGACTATCAGTATTATTGTATTACAGTGTTTTCAAACCAATCCTGAATGGTAACTATAAACCTATCATGGAGATGCTTTCTCAAATGGAGTTTAAACAGTGTGAGGCGTTCCATAGAATTGGTTAATGATTAAATGTGAAATGAATCCAGTTCTTCTCTCCCTTGAATACCATTTTGGTATTCAATAAGTTGAACCAATCATTATATGTAAATGAAAGACTGAAATCTTTCTCCAGGGTGATTTTAAAGCAGTGGGTTTAATAAACTTGTTTACTAAAAGAGAATAATATCCCATTACCAGTTGATCATTGTTTTTCCATAACACATGAATGCTGTGAGATTGAAATTTGGGTGATACCACCATCACCACTACCACGTTATACCCAAATTTCTGAAAATTTCAATAATATTTATACTGAATTGCTTTTTTCTCACATAGATTTCAAGATCAACCAAATTTTCTGTCAATATGGAAGCAACTACCTATTTCATTCTCTCCGTGAATAGAGCTGACTCAATCTGTCATGATCCCACTCGGCTCTTATGGCTCCATTCTGTATTGCACATGAAGATGTCTCTCCCAAATTAATTTTGCAACCAGAGCTTACTCACTGCAAAACAAACAAACAAGCAAAAAACAAGCAAAGGATAGTAAAAAAAAAAAAAAGAAAAAGAAAAAGAAAAGAAAGGCATGGCTTTATGTTCTGCTTTTCCATTTGTGTTTCACAGCCTCGAATACTCTCCTACTTGAAGGGACTTGCAGTATTGCAGGAGGATACAGAAATGCTTGTTTGCTGGCATGAAAGCAGAAAATCAGAAAATGTTCCGTTCAAATGTGCATTTACACATACCACACTCTTATAATATAACTCTAACTGTCTATATCTATATATATATATACACACAGAAAAAGAGAGAGAGTGCACGAGAGAGCGAGCACAAATGGGGTTTCTTTCTCCCTCATCCGTATGAATTTATGTCCGAAACACAATGTTTCCAGTGCATTAAGTAAGTCTAAGGCCAATTAATAAAATCAGCTGCAGTGCTACAAATCCACTGCAATGTCCTTGAGACCAGTCATAAACTACTGACTGCAGCACCAGAAATACATTTCTGATCATACGACCAGAAGTAAACAGCTGACTACACAACTGGAAACAAACAAGCTCCAATGAGACCAGAAATAAATGACTGATGCATGGAGCTGGAACTAAACTGGTGATCACAGGAGAGTAGATAGATGACCAATTATCAAACGGTGAGCCGGCAAAGCTCCGAGGGTTTGACATTCGTGAACTACATGCGAACCAACCCCCATCCAGGCATATCCCGAACAAGGCAGTGCCCTTTTGATGCCTCTTAAAAGACTTGGTCTCCGTGAATTTGCTGTCTGTGCTGACTGTTCCTGAGGAGATGGGTCAGTTCCTCCCAAAGGTTACATTTTGTCACTGTAGGGAAGAGGATGAGGGATTCATGAAGATAGCAGTCAGCTTGCCACCATTGTATGGCAGGGTTGTATGTGGGGAATGTGCAGAATGATGGAGTAAATTAGGCTCTGAATAGGTGAAAATACGTGTTACTTTTCACCTAAAATAGAAAAAGTATTAATATCTTTCTTTCTTTTCTTTAGGAGTAAAAGAAATACCCTGCGATAAGTAATATACATTTTGCTAGTATTTATTATTGATCACCTCTGAAAGAGCATCTCAGCACAGATAGCAACTAAAATGTTCAGAAACTATAAAATCCAAAGATTCGTGGACATTCTGCCCAATTACAAATAATGATATTATTTGGACTGTTTTAATAGCCACTTTCACTCTCATCATTGAATTACGAACAAAATCAGCAGTGTTTAAACAGTGCAGTATGTTAGTTATGAGGCTGGTAAGAACTCACAAATTAATTTGGCAATAAAACCCCTGGTGAAATAATAGGTTGCTGCAACCAAACAATGTTAAGCCTCACACAGAGAAAATATTGCGTTAGGATAATGAGCCAATCAATTATCGGGATCTGCTCAAGTTGACAGTTGGCTCTCACCAAAGTCAAACCACTGCCTGATAATGTCACTGAGTCTTTCTGTTTTGCACAAGATTCTGCCATCAATTAGACCAAAATACCCTGAGAGAGAAGAAGGCACAAAAAAGCAAAGAGGAACTACAACATCTCCCCGCTAGAAGAAAGTGAACCACAACCAATTATTCTATCACCTAGAGGCCTCTGTAGAAGGTTGACAGATTGTATGAGGACGGTGATTAGTTTTAAGTGTCAGATGATCGGGCTGTGAACTCTGCTCTTAAAGAACTGTTACAAGAACTAATATTAAAAAAGCTAATAATTCCTTGAAAAACTCCCTAACAAGCTTCCTCTTACTTTTTAGTTAAACATAATGAAACATTTAAAATGTTGAAACAGCCTCTGCTGTCAAATACCTAGAAACCTTACACTGTGCACTCAATGCACCACTGGCAATATTAAAAATACATATTTAGAAGCGAGAACTTCCGCTGTACTTTTATTTTGATAATGACTGTAATATTATGTCATGCCATTTGATTTTACTGAAGGTTTACTCAGATGCTGTGGATTACCAGGAAAGATTCTGCAAATTAGACTTAATATTTAATTACAAACCATGCGTATAAAAATATAATAGACCAAGACTACCTTCCAACAACAGACTATAATGTCCTCGGGCATTACAATGTTCCACACGTAGCTCCTCTTTAACATTTCATTGGTTGTAAGAGTCTTCTTTGAATATGTTATGTTATTTTATTTGCTGGTAATTCTCGAATCCGAGGGGAATACACTCTGAGGAATAACTGCACTCCTATTTCTGTTTCTTTTTTTCAACAATGAGCAATCTTTTTTGTGACTCTATAGCACTGTATTTGCATTAATATTTATGTGTGTGTGTCATTATCATTTGTCTACTTTATGCACATGTTCCCAGCCCTCATTTAACCCTTGCTTTGTTAAAAATAAATATTATTACAAGCCTCTTATAGTCCATTAAAATGTACGTTCTATTCCAGCGTGTACCTGTTTTGAACTGTGACATCAGTCTCAAAAATGTTTTTTCCTGTAATTGCACTTGACAAACAACCCAATGGCCCAAGTAACTGTTTATTGACTCTGTACAGAGTGGTGCAGCTTCTCACGGTGCAGTGCCACTGTTTGAGACACATAAGGTGCTGGCTTTGCACCCATCCCTACACGAGTGCCACAGTGTGTAAATGCAATGATCAATTTCAAATTTCTTGAGAGCTGCAGGGAATGCCAATGGTCACACAAACTAATCCATAACCAGAGAATCCAAACTTCTTTGCCTGCAGCATTTTCACTGGGCAGTATCAGCTACTGTTTGTTCCCTCTGTGCTCACATATTCTATGTCCCCCTGGCAGCAAAAGCTAAAAAAAGCCTCATAAAAAGATGAAGAAAATTGCTGTTTGTATTTGAAAGCATGTGCAGTGTGTACTCTAGTGTGCCTGCCTACTCCAGATTAGTTCAGTTACATAAAACATGTTATTGATACCCCCATTAGTGTTTTTGGATAGTTTTCATGCGTTCACATGAAATAAAATATAAGCTGTTAATACAATGCAATCAATTTTCTAAGCATATATGGATGCAATAGGTTTTGGCGGATTTCTAACAGGATATGAAAAAAAAAATGAAGTGGGTACGTGGGAAAGGAGGGAAAAAAAAGAGATTTCCGCTGTGTCCTCTGATCTTGTTAATGCGAGAAGCCAGGCATCTGGTTATCTGAAAACATATATGTATTTGTTAATGTGTCTCAGGATAATGCAAACTGTGTTAATTCCATTTGGACCTGTAGCAGTGGCTTATTAGATTATTGCATAAATGTCATGTTTATCAGGTTTAGAGATGTAAATGGGAAGAATTAAATATATCCTTTAAGTCTACAAAGAGTTAGTGAACAAGCTCTCCCTGGCTAACAGAGAGCTTGTGTAGAGTTTGGAACAGAATTTGTGGCTGATTGCGACTGGCCCACGTGCCTTTGAGTGTGTGGGTGGTTTATATTAATCTAAGTGAATATTTGGTACTACAGTCATCTCAGAAAGTATTTGGACAATGAAATTGTGTTTGATACTTTGGCTCCATTCTCTTTCTACTTCAAATGTTCAACTAGATGATGCTAATGAGGTTAGTAGGTTTTTCATTTTAGAGTATCTTCAGTTTCAAATTAATATTCAATGAAGCACTCATTCTTTACTTTTTTATTTTATTGTTAGAGTCCTTATCTACCTAGAGGGACACAAGTGCCTCTCTATAAACAAGGGTCTTGTTATGAACAGGGGCCAGAAGCACCGAAGCGCCGCTCACCAGTTCAACCCAACAACCAACTGCACTCCTCTCTGCCCTGCCAAGCTACACCACAACCAGCTGGTGGCAATCTTCAATTACAACACCTGAACCGCATTAACTCGTCAGCCCCGACCCTGAAAGCCAGCAGGTGCTCGAGGGAGACTCGCAGGGGCTCACTGTTACCTGTGGACAAGTCTCAGTTCATGTCACAGGAAAGGGGAGTTGTTTTATTCATTCGCTGCCGTTAACAATGTGGAAATTTGAGATTTGCAGTGGAAAATGGAGCTCTAATCAAAAGACTGAGCCTTCCACCCTTGAATCATGCATGTGCCGAATATACCGTAATTGATTGTCTTTTAATGTGCCAATAAAGTCATAAGCCATTCATGTAATAGGAGTTCCTAGCTTTGTGCAAAATAATAATTCAGATATGATGCAATTCTCATTAAAGTAATAGATGCCATCCTATATTTATGTGTTTCACCCTGTTGGTGAAACATTGTTAAAATGCTTTGCCTTAAAAATATGTCTTCAATATTTCAGTACAATTTAAATTGGTTAAGATATTTGATGTCTAACAAAAAGGTTTTTAATTGTGTAGTTTTTATGCACTTTTGGTACCAGCAATGTTTTCTATCTATTTATATAACAAAAATGCTCATTAGGAAGTTATAATTTTAGTTTCTTTTATCATATTTGGTTTAGATGATGAAATGATGAGCAGATGCAAGTTATATTCCCATTAGAATTCTTTGAAAGGCAACACACTTGGGAAGGATAAAAGACATTTGCTTTACAGTAATTGCACAGGAAGTGGACCTATTATCTGATTTAATGTGTACGTTTTCTTTTTTTTTTTTTTAAAGAAACGATATCATTCTTAAAAGTGAACCTTCTATCATTCAGCCTCTCAGCCATTGCAAATTTTCCTTATGAAGCAAGTCATTATCACAAACTACAATTAATCTCACTCAGAGAATCTTAACATGTCTTCCATCTTGGTGGCAGAAAACCTCATCTTTTGAATTAATAAAAACGAAAACTGAAGCACTGGCTCTGTTTAGACAGGTAATTGTTCAGGTGAAAAAAATAATTTTTTTTTTCCAGATTTCAACCAGGGAACGTTTGAAATTACACAACTTTGAGGAATGTTAAAGTGGATTATATTTTGAGTGGCAGTAAGTAAATTTATCCTCTGTGTTATCATATAGCCATGTCTAAAGCTAGAGTTGGTGAGATTCTTCAAAGAGCAACAAAAGTGTTTAAAGAATTGTATTGGAGATAGATGTGCGATGGTTCATTTTTGCTAAAATAGCACTGAAATCAACTGCTTTAATTCTCCTTCACATAGAATTAACACGCTGGAAACATTGCTCAAAGATTTTGGTTAAATTTGGTGACTGTGAGGGCTATTTGAATACAGTGAACACACTGCCATGTTCAAGGAACCACTTTGGCTACATTCACACTGCAGGTCTTAAAGTTCAATTCCAATTTTTTGATCAAAACCGATTTTTTTGTCTGGTTTTCACACTACAAATAAATTGTGACAGCAAATGCGCTCTAGTGTGAACGGTTCATGGCCCTCAAAGCGGCCCGCATGCGCAAAAGAAGACATCGCTCTGTTTACGGAAGTAAAAATGGCAGCTACAGAGTTAGTAGGTGTTGTTGCAGCAGTCTATCATTTCTCCCCATATGCTAATCAAGTCCAAAACCTCAGTTTCTGTCCATTGACTCGCTCCGTCTCCAGTTTCTGCCACCTTGCTTTCTTGTTTGTGTTCTCCGCCGCTAATAATTGGCGTCTGTCTTGTATCAGTGACATAAAAGATTTAATGCAACATGACCATTCAAACAGCAGTCGCTTTCTAAAACATCAGATATGTATCGGATTCAGTACCACATACGAAAGTGACTAGGTCGGATTTGAAAATATCGTATTTGTGCTGTTCAAACTGTCATACCATGATCGAGTATGGGTCGCATAGGGTCAAAAAAGTCGTATGTGATGCGCTTTCGCCTGCAGTGTGACCGTAGCCTTGGACATGTCGTGAGCTTTGTGACAGGTTGCTGGGCGTACTGTGGACATAAACACATGGAAATGGTCGGCAAAAATTCTAAGGTAGATTCTGGCATTCAAACAATGTTCAGGTGAGGGATGCAAAGCATGCCAAGAAAATATCCCCCACGCAATTACACCAACACCAACAGTCTGCATCCATTCTTTCTTTTTAGTTAAGCCAAATTCTACTCTTCCCATCCAAATTTTGCAGCAGAAATCAAAACTCATCATAACAGGAAAGGTTGTGATGAGTTTTGAATGTCCAATTGTACAATTTTGGTGAGCCCATGTTAATTGAAGCTTTTACTGTTCTTAGCTGGCAGGAGTGGCATTGTAGTATATGCTATAGCCCATTTCCTTCAAGATTTGATGCATTGTGTGTTCAGAGAAAGCCTTCTGCATTTCTTGGCTGTAACAGGTGATTTTAGATACTGTTGCCTTCCTATCAGCTGTCTGGTCATTCTCCTCTGACCTCTAACATTAACAAAAAGCATTTCTGCCCAAAGAGCCGCAACTCACTGCATATTTTCTGACCAATGTCTATAAACCCCAAGAGATTGTTACCAAATGACAATCACACTAGAGCAGCAATGTCTGAAGCACTCAGATCTGAAATCAACAACTATATGGCATTCAAAGTCTCTTAAATCACATTTCTCCTCAATCTGATGCTCAGTTTGAACTTGGGTAGGTTGTCTTGACCATCTCTAGATTACACGTGACGGAGTGATTAATTATTTGCATTAACAGGCAGCTGAAAAGGTGTACTTAATGAAGTGCATGGTGAGGGTTTAATATTTTTTTTTCTCTGTTTTTAGAACATGTGAGGAGCTGACGGGCAAGGTTAAATCAATGATGTTGTAGTACAAGAAACATACCAAGTGCACTTCTCCAGAGTACTTTTTCACTTAAAGCAAATGTCCCGTGATGATGATTCACTCTAATTTACTTCATCAATTTTAATGCAATAATAACCTGCTCAGTTAGTAAAAATGCTGGGAAGTAATATAAATTGGAGAGTTTGATCAGACTAAAAGACTTCATTAAGGACCGTCATTAATTCCACCTATATTTCAGTTATCAATCATTTATATAGCAATCGCCTTGAATGGATAAGCAAAAAAACTGCTGTGTGTTTCTGTCTGTACTTGAAATAGAAGTGTACACACATTGATGCAGATTTGCACTGATCATTCAGGCATTTTCTGCTCTTGTGAAATAACCGTGGTGTCTAGAACATTGTTTTGCCTATTTGAGCTTGAGCAAGAAAGGGAAAAACATCACTAGTTACAAGGCGATGTCTGATCCATATTACATTTGTATACACAGTACTAAAAGACAGATTTTTTTTTGAAGTCATTCAATGGTGTAGCAAGCATAGTGTAGACTTTTAGAAGCATAGCTCCCAGGTGCATGATTTATTATATAGAAAGCAGATGTAGCTTGGAAAGAAAAACATTGCTATTTGAAAGTATTTAATTGGAGACTGCATTTCAAGACAGCCAGCCCTGCCGCTGGTTTTATTCTAATTGCCAGCAGCTACGCACTTAATGAAGCGAGTGGTGAAGAGTGTGGGTAAAAGAGTGAGAGTGACCAGGTTTCCAAGGCAACAGCAGCGGTAGCTGAGTAGTGTTTTCATCTTGAGGAAAAGGCTACAGGAGAGCAGTGTTTCCCGGTGGTGCTTCCTGCAGCTCCATAATGAATATCTATACAGTAATAGATATATTTGTGGAAATGTTGCAGAGTTGAAAGATGCATGCAAACCTGTAGAGTAAGGCCTTTACAATACACCAGAGAAACAATTTTTCTCCAAACTTCAGGATTAGACTTGAGTAGGACACTTCGCAAGTAGATTATAGCGTACAAGCTTTAAAGTAACTGCACTGGGCCAAAGCTTTGAAAGCCTTCTGTCTCATGGTTTTGAACAAAGAAATGGTCTAGTCATTTTTTTGCCCTGCTTATCTTACTGCTATATAGATCTGCAAACTCTTATGTATCCCTAATCAATTACAGATGTACACAATGGTTCACAATAGCGGTTCAAGTTTTTTTCTTTTCTTTTGCACTCCAGCCTAGGCTCATATAAAAGTTTGGTTATTTTAAAATATCATTTATGAAGAAATTGCTCTCTCTTCCTTTTTGCCAATGGTCCGCATCCATGTGTGTCATGTGTTCCAAGTAGGACACAATATGCCCAGCAGGAAAACAGAGAGATAGGCAGAGCGTAGCCGATGTGTTGCATTAGCCTAACGGTCAGTAATGGATGAAATAAAGCAAAAACTTGCTAAAGGGAATATCCCCAAATCCCCAGTGATTCAGGGATGGCTTTTTCACTGTTTGAATAATATGACCTTGTAATATCCATAATTTATATGGCTGTATACAGAACTGTCAAGATTTTTAAGAGAAGACACTTAGATTTTAAACAAGCCAGTGTGAGCAATGAGGCAATAATCAGCTTGATGTGAACTAAAACAATATCAAATCTGATTCACAATGTCATTAAGCGTCATAAAATCTCTCATTCAAACTAAATCTATGTGAGAATTAAGCTGCACTCGTAATATATACAAATACGGTTTACACAACCCTATTAAAAGTATTCTTTTTTCAAAAGTATTATATATTGCAAAGATTTTTTTATTTCATAGAAAAACTGCATGAGGACATCTTGCAAAACAGCCTTGAGTTTGTATATATGTTTAAATTAGAGAAGAATTATAAGTATGCATCACAATACCCTCAACTTTCTACATTTCACCAGTAAAATACATGCTCCCTATACTTGTGGCCAAACATTACTAACTCATGCCCTGTCATTACTCAAATAAATCTTCTGTCAAATAAATAATTCTTATTAATGGTCATTGCTCAAATTCTTAAGATTTCTTGTGAGTTCCGAGCTTGGTATTCACACTTCTTTATCCCACAAACAACCTCAGATGTTACCACAGGTGAAGCTAGGCTGCTGGACTGTTAAGAGAATCTGATCTGTATAACTGAATTATAAGTCAGGCTGCTCATGAGATATGTATGGAGTTATTGATTCAATTTAACATCTTCAATTTATCATCTTCCTAGCCCCATCTTCATATGATTGTCAATTACCACATGGTCTCGGGTCTCTCCCGTCCAATTCAAGTTGACTTCCCTGAATAGAAAAACACTTCCATGAGTCAAAAAGCAGATAATAACCATAATACTGAGACAGCACATCCCTCAAGTAGGAGGGTCTCCAGTAGAACATAGACACATTATTAATTGATAGATAGATAGAAAGCCAGCATCGCCAGACAATTCTAAGAAGCTCAGTTCCTGCCACAGGAGAAATTTCCAGAAGCAAATAGGTCTTGAAGGTGGCAGTTATGTCATCTTTCACTACAACAGTGAAGGGAATGGCGAGCAGGTTTAATAGACTAATAAATTATAAAATGGAACCCTTACCCTGAGTCAGAATTCAGTGGAGAATGGAAATGTTGTAATGCCTGAGTAACAATTGAACCTGTGCTATTGAGATCACAAAACATCTGTGAAAGGTAAAAAAAAAAAAAAAGCCGCACCAAGGATGTGGATTGTCTGGTTTGATGAAGTAGTTCTTAACTTATTGGTCTATCAAACACTGTGATGCAGTTTGTACATGCCTCATCAAAATGCTTCATTTTTTGAGTTTCTATTGCAGCAGTCCCTGTTGAGCTTTAAGGTTAGATGTTATTGATAATATTGGCTTTCTCTCACTCCCTGGGAAGCTGAGAGCTAAAATTAGCAGCAAGTTGAGCATGGCATCAGACCTGATAAACTCAGCAAAGTTACTCATGCAAGGTCTGTTTTGCACGGACGGTAAAAGAAGAGAATGTTGGAGTAAACAAATGCACATCATAAAACTCTTGCAAGAAAATAAGAAAAATGAGATGGGTGCAAGTTTTAGGTCACGTCAGGTTTGTGTGGGCTTTTTGCTTAATTCTGCATTTGTGTGAAGAAAGCAACTGCCCCACGAGGCACCACATATGCCCCGACACTTTGTCAGCAAGATACTCTTTTGTCAATATTGCATTGTGTTGAAAGGGCTCAGATGTGACTGTAGAAGTGTCCACCACAACAAATTGTGTATGTCAAAGCATTCTGTTAGGAGCTGTATGAATAAATATGCAATGTTGCTCAGAGTTTCCTCTAACTGTGGTGGTTCTTAAGACCCCTTAAGACATGCCTTAAGACAAGGTCTTGTAAAATCACAAACATGAATCCATCTCTTGCCATTAAATAAAAGGCTGTTAGATCTTTGCTTTCTTTGAGCTATGCCTTGTTAAAGCAGAACTCATACTTCATTCCAACATCCCTTGGAGTTTTCTCGAGTCCAGTACGATTTACTTTTCACTTTTAATTCTCCATCTTTGAGAAAAACTTACAATTATGCCTTGCACTTTCCAGAGCATGTAAGATTTCAAGGTCTCTATTAGACTTTATTTTGTGGTTCAAGTCAGGCCTTTCCCCCGTTTTCCAGTGTGCATTGTTCTCAACAATGCCCATATACCTCTGCCTCGGTTTTTGCTAAGCACTACTAGCGAGCTCCACGGGAGCAAAAAGGTTGAATCTACACCATATCCAAGAACATACAGTACACTGCATTCTCAAGAGACATGGACTTGTGATGGCCTGTAATGGTGTGTGTAAAAGGCTTAAAAACTCAAGACTTTAAGGCCCCTGCACAGTGTGTGTATATAGTGTGAATATTTTGAGAGTTTCTACATCTTGACATGGATATATCTTTCCACTTAAAGGCTAAAAGGTGAAAACGGAAGGAAGTAAAAGAGCGTTATGCTTCCCTTCCTTCGTAATTAGCCATTCAGTGCATCTAAAGTATTATACTCATTGTACCGGGTAAATGTGTTGCTTTTTTTTTATTAGATTATAGCATCGCATTCACATGGGTAGATCTAATGTTAAAGTGAATATGAAATTTTACTTGAAAAAGAAATATTTAGGAATGAAAACAGTGATCCTTAACACATCCAATTAAATGTGATTTTGTGAAATCATTTTATGAAATCAGTGTCCCCCTTTTTTTCTTTTTAGCACAGTTCACTGAGATAATCTGTGAAAAACAAGAGTACAGTTATTCACTTAGCCATGTTAAATGATCTGTTTTTGCATACTGGGGGTGGGGGGCGCTTGTTCGCCAATATCCTCAGCCTCCTTCCCTCCCTACGCTGTGTACTGGAAAAGAGCTTAAAAGTGATGGTCATATCTGAGCTCTCAGAGGGGCAACACAGATTCTGTTGAGGCTGTAGAACAGTGGACCAGCTTTTTACTTTCTAACAAATGATCAAGGGGGCTGGAAGTCTGCCAGTCCAATTTACTTTGGATTGGTTTGCAGACTAAAAGAAGGCTTATGCCTGGGTTACCCAAGGGATTCCATAGCTCTTAAGGAGTAAGGGATGTTAAAACCACTTCTGCCAGCTGTTATATTTGCATTTTAGACAGGATAGGTGGCAAACTTTGCCATTGTCTCAACTCCATTGGTGTAGTTTTTCCAGATGTGATTTAAAGACATAGCTTGAGAAAAGCCAGGAGATCTGCTTTCCAGTGTTTTTCTGTGCCTCTTTCAGGAGGACCTCCAGTGCTTATTCGAATGATTTTCAGCTGAGTGTAATACATCTAAATTTGAAAGCCACTGTTCTGCTCTGCCAAAGGATAGCACTCTCCTTTCTAGTAAAGGGGAATCATATAACATAAAGTATCAAACATTTCTTAAAATACTTGGTCTCAGGGGAAATGACAGCAAGAAAGGATAATGAGACGGTGAGAGTTGGGTGCTGTACTGTGCCTTACTGGTAAAGAGGAAATGTAGAGGTAGTTGTGCCACAAGACAAAGGTCTTGATTTATCATTTGGTCTCAGTGTAAATGCAGTGAGTAGCCATTTGAGGGAGGTTCACCTGATGTGAGTGCCACTCACAGAAGTCTACTAAGAATAGCTAGCTGGGAAAAGGCTGACTAGGCTAGCAGCTGTTCTGGGTTTGGATGGCTATCCCCCTGGAGGAGTTGGGAGAAGTTGCTGAAGACTGACATTCATTGGGCGTCTGTCTCCTCCTTTGGTACCTAAAATGCACTGTGTAGTTTGAAGAGTGGATTCAGAGGGTACAGTATTATAGCCTTACAGAGCTGTTGGCATTACTATGAACTATTTGGAGCTTTTCACTGTCTCATCTTTAGGGCAGTCTCTTGTCATCTATATCATCCAACCCCTCTGGTAAATTCAGTAGGATGTGGGCTTTCTGTTTTCAGGTGAAAAAACGCCCCAGAAGAGTAACTAAACAAACAAAACAGGGATTTTTTTGCTGTGCTGTTAGACACAATATTGTGTTTAAACCTTTCTCGATTAAATATGTTACGTTATTGTTGTTACCGCATAATTAACTAATATGTTTCAGATCAGCAGTTGTATTAAAGTAACATACACTGTAGGTACACATAAAGAAAAAGAAAAATAGGATAGTATATTTTTTTTAATATCTATTCTCTCTGACTTCAAGCCATGGCATTTAAATATCTTACAGTCACATGCATATTAAAAACACAGCAGCAACCTTGTTATCCTCGCACTAAATGTGTCGCAACAAGCAATTTGAATGAATGTTCCTTCCTAAGTGCATGACTGGGTCTGTGTACTTCTGGCACATTGTTTTTCTAGTTGAAGTAGTGAACACAGGTCCTGGGACTTTCCTACTTCAACCTCCGGAATGCTTCCCTCTCAACATTCAGAGGCTTCCTGACTGAGAAATAAGCCGCCTGTTCCCGCATGACAAGAATACTAGTTCTTCTTAATGAGCCCAGGTCCTGGAGTGAGATGCATTTTACACAATGTATCTCTAAGGCTGCAAAACCTTTTACAAAAAAGCAAAAAAAAAAAAACCAAACCCCAAACCCTAACATCCAAACACTTGTTTAGCTACCGGAAGTGATGAATAATGACGACAAACAAAGAAAACACTGACAGTGTTCATTTTTCCCTGAAGTGATTTTATTACAAAGTTCATGAGGACTTACAGTATTACAAGAGAATTTGTCAACATGCTGAAACAGAACAAAGCAGAACACAGGATTTAACAAACTGGTAAGATAAGACAATCCACTGTTCACGATAAACATAAAAACTGATTAAGTCCTCAGGAGGTGGGAGCCGGTGAATGACTACAGTGCAGGCATAGAACGGCCACATTCACACTGACTCAGCAAAGGTCAATCCAACCAAGGCAAGATGTGCACATCTCAAGAAAACATGTTACAATTTTTATATGCCATCGGCTTTTCTCAGTACTTTTAGAAAGCTTCACTTGTATGTACATAAAACTGTACAAAAACATGGCATCACAAGCATTTTATCCTATATAAATATACCAACAATTAGGATAACAACTAGATTCTCTCTTGCAAAGACGTATTTTCAAGGCAATTGTCTTTGTTCTAGTGAAAAAATGAAATGTTCAGATAATTTCAGTTCGTTTGGGAGAGGGCCTTCTGAATATGAACCAGCACTGACATTTCAGAAAGTTAAAAATAAAGAAAAAAGAGTAAACAGTATCTACCAATTATCTTTGGAATTCATGCTAAAATCATTGCCTGCCTGACAGCAGGCACAGCGTTGTGGAGATCTATGTACACTACACCACCAACAGACTTCTTTATTTTTTTCACACAACCAGTTTGCTAAGAGTCTTTGATCAGTAAGAAAAAGAAAAAAAATCTCTTGCCAATTTCAGAACGGTAATTTGTCCATCTGTCCACAGAAATGATCACCATACAATACACACTACAGATAGGCAAAAGATACTCAAGTGAATTCAACATTAAATCAATGTTAAGTACAAATTAAACATTATTCAACATAGTTTCGAGTGTATTTAGGTGCTCCGTGATGTCCTCTTACTTGGATCAAGGAGAACTGTTCTGTGTTTGAGAAAGAAGTAACCACAGTTCATTCAGCATGAGTTCAAAAGAAAGGTCAAACCTGGTGATGTATTGTTCCAGAAGTGAGTAGCAGGAGGTCATTATTGGCTGGAGCAAGAGAGTCCAACTTATCAAGAGAGTGGGAAAAGAAACCCAGGCTTGTTTTTATTTTGGACTTAAATCAAACTCTCGCCATCCATTCGGATCAGCAACCGACAGTTCTGACACATCTGCTAAAAGCCTATTTATTCCATATATATAGATATTTTTTTTGTGATCAAAGACACAAATCAAAACATGTATTCCAAATTTACATCGTGACACATAGGCTGGAGCTGAATCTGAATCCAGTCAATGCTTTTAGACAGATCGAGTTTTGACTGAAGCTATGTGACACTGATTTTATCCCTCATTGGTATCTTTCTCACTTGTTATTAATTCCAGGTCAGTGATCTTACCCGCTGTTTTCAGTTCATGAAGCAGCTAGCCACAGCTATGAGAGGGGAGCTCGGGAGAGCCGTGGGGGTTTAATCACAGTGTATCATGGCTGTTGTTTGAATTTTACGTAAGTCGCTAAATGGCTTTGAAAACAGCATAATGTGCTTTCTCCCCCTCAAGGCAGGATAATCGCCCACCTTATTTAATCATGGCCATGTCCAGTAATTTCCATATGTTTTTGCGTTAATTATTCTAAACGTGGCTTTCAATGGCAGCATGATGAGGTAAGTGCTGATAAAAAAATACCCCCTTTAACTGATTGTAGCTCTGTGGGTGGATTTGCATTATCTGGTGGGTGCCGTGTCCTGGGGTATGCTCACACATGCCCCAGCTCAGGACTTATTACTCACCCTAATTAGGAAATGTCCATTCCAGGCTCTTCCGCCCTTATTCAGAGACACAGTCTTACTGTGGAAATACTATACAGAGGTGAAAGGTATCTACAAATCTAATCAAATCAATGTTTAAATCAAAGACAACGACTAGCTCTTCGATGTTGTAAGGCAGGCTAGTGGAGTCATCATTAACACCCAATTACTGACTAATACATGGTGTCCTTCAGACACACAGTATCCTTCAGATTCACTTGGAAAATCTTTGCGAAGATAAATGAAGCCCATGGGCATGCCCTGTTTTTGTTCTCTACTCAATAGCCAGAGGAGGATAAATGCCTAATAACTTATTAAGCATGTTGTCCTCAATACAAGGAAATATATAATTAACAGGCAGTTGCGGCAAAATTGAGCCTTACTCCTACCACTGTCACTGTATTTGCAGGTATTCATTTACTGAAATGAATTACATATTTATTTCAGCTTTTATTGTTGGAATCTTTCATGTCAGACCAACATTGTTAAATCACTCACTTCAGTGTGTATTGAATTCACCTCTGCAGAAGCCTGTGTCCAGTGAGAGCTGACAATTAACATTGAAAATAGCACATACCACCTATCCAGTTCACATCATATTCACGCTCAATAAGTGCTCTATCTCTCTAGTGTCTCTCAACACTCAAGTGCCCTTTCCTGTAAATAATTCCTTAGGCCTTCATTAGATCAACACAAGTTCTCCTAAGCAGTATGAGTTTTAGAAAAAATGGACTGTGAATTACACAGAGAGCCCATCTGATTGTCACAACAGAGAAGAGCTTTCTCAACCGATACACTGGTATACTGTCATCAGCAGAGTAAAAAGCCAATCAGAACGTGTCTCGCGAGTACTCTGCGTTTGGTCATTGTGACTCTGGGGTACTGTGGCCAAGTCAACCGTTTTCATGATGAACGATAGGTCACAGTGCTGCGAGTCAGTGGGACATAATGTCAGTTTAAATGCTGCCACACAGCTCTCTCCACCAAGTGGAAGAGCTCTACAGGGAGCAGAGGTAAAGGCCATTCTACTATGATTAGGGGTCGAAGGGGGTGCGTGTGTGTGATTGTGTGAAGCGGATAAATGCCTTCCACAATATTGAGCTCCACTCCGGGAGATGGTTTTTAATCAAGTTTAAACAGCAGCATAAAGAAAAGCTTAAATATGCTAAAACTCTGAGGCATTTTTTTTCAGCTTATGCCAGACAAAAATATATGTAGAACACACCATTCAAATGTATTTACAGCACTGTACATTAAGATAGACCATTTTATTTGATTGTTAGTCAAAAGTGTTAAGCCTTTTGATATGGCCTGACTGGCTGTCTATTAAATTAGATGTAGCAATGGCACAAGAGCACTGATCACAACTTTCAGTTTCAAGAGATCACTTCACAGAATGGGACTTTGCTAACTACAGTAATGATTAGGTTCAATCTGTGTTTCCTATTCATCTGACTGAATTGTATCCCATCAAGATTTCCAATAAATAAATGAGTGAGTGCATCAATTAACTTTGTGGAGTCACTCATAAATATGCTAATAAATTAATATTTTAAGGAGAAAATGAGAAAAGCAGTGATCGAATGGGTCACAGCCTATATTGTTAACTTCAGATTGGGCATTGGCTTCAATGTGTGGACAGCCTGTTTCTCCTTCTTGAGGGGAGTGTGTATTTTCTTTAATTGTGTATTGATCAGATGAATATGTTCCTCACAGGTAAATTTCTCTTTTTGGAGTGTGAGCAGAAGGAGAGGTGGGTGGAAACTCAGAGGCTACGCTCAGGGGCACCTCCTCTAAGGGGCAGTCCTGATTGGCATCATGACCACTGCTGGAATAGGCACTGCGGGAGGGCGGAAGGCGCGGCCGATGCTCCTCACCACCCAGCCTGGCGTTCCCATTAGCCAGGCGTCCCAGGCTCCCTCTGTCTTGGTAAGGCACGAAGGTGGAGAGTTTCGGGGGGTTCCTGGTCTTGCGTACAGGGGAGGGATGCCCAGGCATCCAGCAGGCGTCTGAATGGCCCAGTTCACTGCACTCGGTTGTGCAGTTTCCAGTCATTGCCACATCAGGGAGGGAGCGGATATCTGTGGGCAGGAGAGAAAAGAAAAGCACCATCAGAGGGAGTTTCACAGCGACAAACACTGGAGCAATTTTCATTTAAAAAAAAGTTGTAAAAAGGCATTTGTGAACAGAAATGGTGTCATTTGAAACACCCCGTGAAACCCACCCCCCTCCTTGAGATCTTTGCAGCTGTTGCTAAGCAGTAAGCAGCAGTTGCTATGTAGCTGTTGCTATGCACTGTGTAATGAGCACTACTGTGTGTGTGTGTGTAGCCCACGAGCTGATGTGATACATTCAAGAGACGGCATGCTGTGTCTATGTCATTTAGAAGTATCCAACAGCAGTTTGTCTGCTATGTTTGTAATATATCATCGTGTTGTTAACATGTTCAACAGCAGTGAGTTAATTTCTATTAGTTGTGATTTGCATGCTGCAACTGATGCTCCAAGCAGGTGTCAACATGAAAAAAAAAAATACTACAGGAATGGACATAATGGAACAGCCACACATACTGGGGAAGTACAGTGTTTGGTTACAGAGAGAATAGCTCGATCCCTCTGGGCAAAACCATTGCTGAATGAGTTATTGATTGACAGTACTGAAATGAGTTCCCCTGCCCTTGAATAAAAAATTGATGAGAATCAACTGTTCCTAATTAAATAAATGGGTCCACGACCCAGTGACCTCGTTTCACTGTGGAAGCTGTGAAATCTTCCAAAATAAGTTTGCTTCAGCTAGCTCTCACAACTCACATGTTTCTCTCATGCTTGTAAAAGCGACAAAGGCCCCATTTATTTATTCATCGCTAATGTTCAGGTGCCAGGCAGCAGACTGGTTAAGCAGACCACCTGTTGACAAACTAAACATACAGCCCATATTAAATTTAAATACCACTCAATTTATCTTTGTTATCCCTTCAGACTCAGCCTGAGATGGCCAGATCAATGTCTGAAGAGCAGACAGCTGAGATCCGCGTGTGCGTGCAATGTCGCTGATGTGTAAACTTTTGATTGCCGTGATAAATGCATTACTGCAAATGCCACAATAGTGACCACACCATCGAACGAGACATCCGTCGTGGGAGAGCTGTCTTGTTTTGCGGCTACAGGACGGCGCGCGAATGAGAGCAAATGTTCTTGTTGAGAAAGCAGAAAGTCCGCTGCTGAAAGAAGCTGGTGCATGTGAATGATGTAACCACAAGAGGTGACGTATTAGAGGCAGCGGTTCACAGCTAACAGAGAAAATGCCAGTTTGACTGTAAGCCTGTGAGACACAACATCAGTATTGTGCTCATGACCAGTGGCAAGATAATTATCTCACAAAAATGCCAGATCTCTGGGGCTACGGGAAAAAACACAGAGAAAAAAGCACAGCATCTGGTTCAACGAAAATTCAGTCAATCAAAGGCGAAAGTGGGAAAAGCTTGTGTGCTAAAGATGTTAAAAGCTCTGATGTTTACTAAAAATAAAAGCATGGCATTTAGCTTAATTCATTGTCCCTATTTGTGTCTAAAATATTCATTTCCCCTGGGTAAGCTACATACAATTACCTCTTTGTTTATTAAAATAATAATAATAATGATCGGGCATCTATTGTTGCAGTTAATCTCATTGTTCCTGTAATCCTAAACAGCTAGATGTTTAGGCTATTTAATACTTTCACTTCACAACTGAGCACTGTTCTTACTCATGCTTAATTACATCATTATGCTTAAGTGGCAAATTCTTATATCTGTTTAGTAGGTCAGTGTCAGCGAACCAATATTAATTTCATAAGAATGAACAACACTTTTATGGTTGATTAAGAACAAGGAGCTACAATAAATGAGGGATGCGAGCATGTACACGTTGAGGTGTGTGTGTGTGTGTGTGTGTTTATTGCCTCATGCAAGATGACTGGAGTTTCATTTTCTCAGTTCCGCTAAGAGCATTGTCTGTATGCATCGCTACAGCAAAGTGGACTCTTGCTACAAAAAGATGTTCATGGGAAGAGAGCTGGAGAGAGGGTTGAGGAGTCTGTTTCTAAGCGCAGGCACAGTTGTGTAGGAATCTACCCCAAAAGGATTTCACACTTGATTATAACCTCTCCACAGCTTCCAGGAGGTTTATGCCACACCAAGAGGGCCTCGTGTTAAAATCAGCACAGCTCCACATCTACGAATTACTGTACAGGAAAAAGGAAAGACTTCACTGTACTGGTTTCCGAGAGACTTCACATGCCACAACTGGGCATGTTCCTTATAAATTAGGCATTGCCATTATGTGTCTGCATATAGGACCGCAAACTCCTGAAATTCACAAATGTCCTGTTGGTCTGTTTAATTTATGATTTCTCTTTGAACTCAGTAGAGATAAATGCCATATAGGGGAACACTGAATACTGTGACGTCTTCACTCACTGTCAGGTTGGTTATTGACTTCAGGTCGGCTGTATTTTTTATTTTTTTTACAAAATATAATGTGGAATTATTTAACTAAAAGAAAACATGTAATGTGAAATGATGCCATGCACCACTGACAGGAATTAGAGCACATTCTGAGCCACGCTCATCATCATCAAGGGCCAGAAAATCAGCAGTGACAGCTAAATACACGACTAGCTTGCCAAAGTCTGCCATTTTCTTCCGACGGTGCCAAAGTACATATCACACGTCATTAAGCGAGAACATACAGCAGATACTTTAATGTCAGATATTTTAGTAGGCCATTACCTTGACTGTTAGTGCTTTATCTAAATTTCATATGGTTTTATTTATAATCTAGCTTTGACATACAAGCTGTTCTTAATGCACAATTTAGCGAATAGCAGGGGTATATTCAACTTCAGCTCGCTGTGCTGCTGCATGCTGTCATTAGCACTCTGCAGTGCGTGTCATTCCCAGCCACCCATGTCAGCTCAAAACAGTTTTTAACGTGCAATAATAATGGATTAGTTATTGTGTAGTGATGACAGAATGTTATGATAGTGTGTCTCATTTGTGAAAGCACAAATTTTTACATTTGCTTCTACTGACCTTTCTGTCACACTCAAATCCATTTTCACACACACACACACAAAATCAATATTGGTAATTATACTTTTGTGTCCGCCTTTTGCTGTGGCCATTAGCCATCTGTAGCTGTACTACAGTCCACTTACAGTGTGGCACAAAACTGTCCACTCTGTGCATCAAAACACACTCCCACGCTTAGCTGAAATGATCATTGTTTGAATATTTGGTGGACACAATGAAGCAAATGGGTCAACCACAGGTTGAAGGAGCAGCCAAAGGCGCAGTGGGAAAATAGGTATTTTCTCACCCACTCAAGCCTGTTTTCTGCTGTACCTATACCTGAAATAAATCTGCTCACAGTCTGGAACAAACCCTTTAGAGTTTATAGTCGTGTATGTCATGGATGGCGAGCCAAGGTGGACAATTGAGAACAGATGGGCAAACCACAGCACTATTATGCCAGTGGCTGAAACAGGCTGACTGGATTTAGAGAGCTTGCGATTTGGTTTTGAAGAGCAGTGACTCAATGACATTGCTTCCTTTCTGCACAGCAGAATCCTTTTCCTCTAGACTCACAGATAGATTGCACCTGTAGCGTTCTCCTTTTATAGTGGGTCAGTCCCATCTGCTTGCTTAAAGCAATATCATGGAAAAGAAAAACAGCAATTTCTACCTTCTCCCAAATTCAGAACCACATCAGCGACTTGCAGTGAACCTTAGCCAAGCTTCTAAAAGCACCTCAGCTGCAGTAGCATAACATGTACTCCACAGTGCAGTTACAGAGTGGGGGTACACACAGAGCTTAACCCCCTGGCTGACAGATACATGTGAGGGGTGGGTTTGCATGCTGCTTGCATCAGGGTGCCAGTGGGAGGTGTTGAGTGTCTGAGGCAGGCTTCCTCATCGTCTGATCCCCTGCCCACGGGTATGGGGGAAGCTGCCTCTTCCTGAGATTTCACACTGCTCCTCTCTGTTTGATTGCAAATGCTGCCTCTCCCCACCGGCTGCTTTCCAGCGTACGCGCCAGACCGCTATGATCGATGGTGAACAAATATGAGAGACCTACAGCTTACGGAGGGATAACAGTGGAAAAAACCCAGCTACAATCATTTGGGAGTGTGCAAGAGATATCAACGGTATATTTGTGGTACCTGCAAACAGTTTATGAGGTAAATGACTACAGAAGTTCCAACAAACAAAAGGAAGAAGAAGAAATATCCCAGATCACAGACGTTAGTGTGTGTGTGTGTGTGTGGTGGCTATCGGTATAATAACTGGGTGTGAATGCATAGTGTGGCTGTCATCCTCTGGGAAGAAAAACAAGAAACCAGGATTTTGTATTTCTTTAGCTATGACATGTCAAGCCTTGTTATTCAAGTGTTCTCAGTAAGCACAGTAAGCAGAAGCTACCAAAAACATTTTTTTCTCTCCAGAGGAGTACATTTTTAAAGGACTGAAACTTGCTACAAGTGCACAAACATAGTGTTGACATGCACATTTTCCTTGCTCATTGTAATGGAATCCAGAAGAACAAAAACAGAGTTTGTAACCTCAGACGTGCACTTTCACATCTTGCCAGCCTAACTAGAACATGCAGGCTTGTAAGCTTTGTCACCTTAACTACACAGAAACTGATGGGTGAGATAAAGCACGGTAAAGCTCTTTTTGTTATAATACTGTGGCTAAAGATGATGTAGATTTCTTAAAGCATCGTTTTTGTGGAACAACCCCCGCTTTCAAGATCAGTATGTTTTTCTTTCATGAAATGATGCTCTAAAGATGACGATGTTAAGCATAGTTTAGTTTCTGTTAATGAAAAACTTCAGTCTGTTTGAACTCTTAATGGTTGATTGTTTTGGTGGAGACAGGTTCAGCAATTCTCAGTGAAACTGTACAGAACATGATGGCAGGATAAGAATGTGTATTGAGTTTTAAAACGCATGTCAGAACCTCCTTCAAAGACTCTTTAAGATCTGAATTCTCAGCTTGCTGAGCGGGCTGGCCTCTCGCTGACAGAGGCTGATGAGTGGACATGTCGGCCAGCCGCACGTCAGGAAAATATGCTGTAGATGGTTCATTGGGTGATGGTACACCTCCTGTCAGTTCTCTCACCATCCACCATTTTGTCTTAGAGTTCCTTTATTTGAAAACTGCCTTTTGTGTCACTGCGTCTGACAAAGCCTTAGCACCTGCTGACAGATCACGCTATGCACCAGCTCCTCCAATTGAGAAGTTGATATGCGGTGTGATATGTCAACCAATACTAAGGCTTTGTCAAACTGTGACACATACGCAAGGCGTCTTCAGATAAAATAGATTCAAAACACAGGTGATAGGCTGGGAAAGATAGCAATACGCTTTGTTTCGTGAGTGATATAATTGTTTCTCTGTTAGTGCACAAACATGTGTTTGAAAAATGTGTGTGGAGAAAAGCTTCATGCTTCTGCTGACAGTTGTATGTTTGGCTTGCCGGCCAATTACGGACTGGAGATTGGATCCTGAAACTTGACAGCAAAAGTATTGATCTGGGGCCTGTACTACCGAGTAAGTTCAACATATCATTTCATTATCACGAAACTTAAATTCAAGCTATTGCATTCCTGTAACCAGCAACAAGGTCGCCAGAGACTGGGGAATCTGTTTAATATCAAATATTATTTGCAACTAAGGTCAAATGGATTTTGGAAGAAAGAAATAAAGTTAAAAAAAGGCTTAATCACCATGTTAACCAATCTCAATAAAGAGCTTGCAGAGAGTGACTCTTTGTAAACTGACTGGGGGCATATTTAGGTTAGGACAAAAGCATGATTATTATACCTTTATCTATGAGACATATTCAAAGGAGTAGCATGATATAGCATCTGAAGCAAATTTTGCCTCGTTGGACGTTGGAGTCTCTCATTTCCCTCCACAGTCCAAAAGCATGACTTAACAGATAATTTTAAGTTGGCTGTGAATGTGGATTTAAACATGAATGGCTATTTGTATCCCTGTGATAGATTATTTCTTTAGGCCAGGGTAAGCTAATGTTTCACAACAACTTCTCAGTATTAAAAGGTTGACAGGGATTGTTTAAAAAAAAAAAAAAAAAGGATTCTTGAGAATTTTATTTTATTTTATCATTACAAATAACCTTTGATTTAATCATTGTGCTTCATATGATAACACTAGAGAATAGCCCTAACCTCAGTCCTACTGAAGAGTTGCTGAATATGCTTAAAAAACAGGTCTGTGCCGAATAAATAAATAAATAAATTAATTAACTCTGCCAATTCTGCGAGAAAGAGCGGTCAGATATCCAGCCAGAAGTTTTGCCAGAAGCTTGCTGATGGCTACCACAAGCATCTGACTGAGGTGAAACTTGCTGAGGGACATTCAAACAAATATTAGTGGGGGTGAAAAAAGAAATGAAAAGAATCCTTAAAAGCCCAAACTTAGCATAAAGTTCATGTCCATATATATGTGGATGTGTCATGCTTGTTACTCTGCATGTTTTACGCTACTAAAGTAAAACTAATTACCTATATCACTTCACCTAAATCTTTTATTAAGGCAGTCAGCTTGGAAGCTTGGAGACTATAAACAGTATTACTCTGTATGCTGTATTCACTCTCATATTCATTCAGAGAGAGCTTCGGGGACAGAGTTGAATGTGCGCATTGAGTTTGAATCACATTAGTTAGACATCAGTGATCTACTGTAAATCTTGAAATTTGCATATGTTCTTCAGGCCAATGCAGGTATTTTATTAATGCTGTTCATTTAAATCTTTACTGTGGGCTGTGCCACATTTGATGAAGGATGTAATGCTAAGCAGGGAGACACTGATTGTGATTAAAATATACAGTTTCAGAAATATGTTAACTACGATGCTAAACACAGTTAAATACAATATAAAGGGACATGAATTATTTGTCACTGTCAATACAGTCGAAGAACATCTTAAATTAAATAAGAATTAAAATGATTACATACACATTTTAGCTTTGCAGGTTTTTTTGCCAGTGCTTTTTGCAGTCTTATAATATATTTATACGTGAATAATTATATTTAAACCCACTTTGCTTCTTCCGCGCTGTGGTTCTCTTACTCCTGAAATAGGAAACCTCAAATTTCCCATTCAGTTTTCCTTATAATTTAATTAGAAATACTCCTGGAGATGCAGACAAAATCCCTGTGGTGTTGGGTTGTGACTGAATGCTCAATAATCAAGTGTTCTTTTTTTTTCCTTGATACAACTATATAACATTGTGACTGTCATCAGCATATAAAAACTTGATTTCTAGCTAATAATCTGATCAACTGCTATCCTTTGTGCTCCTATGTGTCTGTCTGAAGTCAGTTGCTGGAGCAAATTAATTGATTATTAAAAGGCAAAATGGTGTAATGACTGGTGACAGTGCTGAGGTTGGAAGAGAAGATGAAGCCGAGAAATGTGACCACCAAAAATACCTTTTATGTGAAGTTTACGGTTGGGAAATATTGTCATGATAATTAAGCGGAGCGTTTCATCACCCAAGCCATTCTCTGATTACTGTGTGACATTTACTTCAAGAGTCACTTGTCTATTCCTGTCTCACACCCAAACGTTCTTTCTTCCTCTTGTCTGAATGTCTCTTTCTTAGTCCCTGCCTTTGAAGCTTTCCTTTCCTGCTTTAGGCCCTTTCTATGGCCCCTTTCAGAGTGGCAGCACTTCATGGCCACATACTAGCAGGTAGAAGATGTTTCATTTTGTAAATGCTGAAAAGAAAATCTAAACATTGAGTCCCCGGCCTGTTAGTGTTTGTCGAATTCAAGTTCCATGAAGCACAATATACTTAATGAATATTAATGTTCTGCTTTTCAAATGACAGCAAAAAAAAAAAAAAAGTGGTTGCACTGGAAACATTTTTTCCCTCATCAATAAGAAAATCAAAGCCTTCCTTACATGTGATGTCCATGTCTAATTATCAAAGAGGAATTATTTCCTTCTCAGGATTTTCCCCTGGAGTATATTTCTATGCAGAACTTTGATGCTCACTATCTTTCGCTCATTGATCTTATTGACATGCAACACGGATGTATTCCATAATCCATTTGTTGTTCTTCCTCACCTTTCGATCAAGATGGTATCGCTTTGCTAATTCTGCCTTTGATCTCAGCAGTCTGCAATGTGAGACATGGTTAACTTGGGAGCACTAACATTAGCTGCTAATTAGCCTACACCTGCACAGGGCTTTGAATATAAAGAATAGAAATGATAAAGTCACACACAGAGACTGTATCCAATCTGAGGTGATATATTTTTAGTAGGTTACAGAACCTCGCCTACGGCATGTTCCGTGATGACTTTTAACACCTAATCTTAATTCATATCCTTTAACCAGAAACCAATGTGGCAGACTTGGATTTATAGCAGAGTATCTTTTCATCTACATGTACTGAAGGCCATGTATTGATGTGATATAAAGCTATTATGAAAAACTTTAAATAAAACATTAACAGGAGGTACATAATTTCCACCACCAGTATGGACAAACATTGACATAATCTCACAAAATCCGATCTTTAGAATCGCGTAAGCCGCCCATGTGGCAGATAAATAATGACCCAGGAGAGGCAAAGCTTTATTCGACTATTTACTGTAGATAGTGTTGCTGCATTACTGACAATTCTCTGGAAAGTCAGCATACTAACGCAGTGAGATGGAAAGCTCTGTTACCACAATGCTCTCAACAATACAGCTATGTGTTTGGAGCAGGACAATTCAAATTTGTAGCACAGCGGAATATGAAAATTGCCTTTTGTGTAGCAGAAATTCTACAGGAAAAGAACAGCGGCAATCTCCCAGTGCTTCTCCACCCATTTATCCTCTTTTTTTTTTTTTTTTTGACAAGGCTTTGATTAGGGAAAGGGGAAAAATAACACATGGAATCAAAAACATGATTGAATATGTAATTATTAAAGGAAAATGAAAATTTCAGTTTTTAAATATGCACGAAGACGGCAGGGGGTCATCAAGCTTTTAACACCAGCTTGATTCGGCCCTCTCCTGTTGTTCTGATCTGTTGCATTTAGCTGCTACTGTTTGACTTTTATGAAGCTTTTGTTTGGTGAAGAATAGTCAACTTTGATGTTTTTTTGACATTACTGAAGTAATCATCTAATACAATAACAAAATGAACTTAATATTTTCTCAGTGGAGAATCAGGAGTAGTTGTAATGTGGTCTGTCTGGGAGACTGAGTATTTTGGTTACTAGAATGAGGACCACACCTTCACTTAAGTAACATCTAATATATTAAAGGCACTTTTAAAGGAGCACCATAAATGTTTTATCAGCTTAAAATGTCATAAATGGCCAGGACATATACTTCATTATGAGATAATAAAATGAAAATTTAATGCACTGATGGGCAAATTGGGTCATGTACACAGCAGTCGTCTGGGTCTGTCTGTGACCCTGGGTGTGCATGGCATGCAGTCCCTGTTTGGCTAAAACATGTCTTTTTTTTTTTTTTTAGTGTTACATTTTAACTACCATGTAATTATGCTTAGTGGGAGGCAATCAAGTGCCATGGTAATAAAAATAACTAAGTGGTAAATCAATACCTGAAGGAAAAAAGCAAATACCAAAGGCACAACAAGAGTAAACATCTGAAGATTTTTCTTTTCATTAAAGTGTCTTCTCTCGCCATCTGTTTTCTCAGGGCCTGTGGCGGCTGTATGTTTGATGGGTACCTCATCTCCAGGCTAGATACTGTTTCAGTAGACAGCTCATCAAGATGAGTGACAAGTGTTGGGGCCTTGCACATGGCATGACCATCCAAGAGGAAGTTACCCAAAGGGAAATTGAAAAAAAAAAAAGGAAAGAAAAAGATATAATTTCTAAAGTTAAAAGAGGTTGCATGAAAACCAACAGTACATGTCTCTGTTCCAGCTCTGTAGTTGGGAACTAGAAAATATCAGTCACGATTAAACAGCAGAGTCAATACACGCTCTAATTAGACCGAAGATCTAACAGGAATCCATGGTGAGACCGAGCTGCGTAGTCATGCAATATTCTGTCAGAATTACTTTGCCTTGAAACAAGGACTATTTAGGGATAGTCCACTATATAATGTAGCTTTAAACAGAGTTTTGAAAGATCCAAAGAATTTAAGAATTGATTAAATAATCAGTGAGGTGCAACATGGATCAAAAACACGGGCAGGGCCCTGGAAATATCCTGATGATTTAGTTCAGTATGGAAGTAAAATGTCAGTGATGTCACCTTAAATGCACAACTGTATTATATTTGGCCATGAGGGTAAGCAAGACTAATTCAGGTCATTTTATTTAGCTCGAGGCATGTATGCTATTGACTGCCTGATATACCATGTTAACATAAAACTGCAAATTAAGAATTGATTCTTCCACCAGAGGAAAAAGCGAGAGAGATTAAAAAAAACGCACGGTTCCTTTTCATTCTGTGTTCAGAGGACAGTTTCAGTTTCACTGGATGCAGGCCTCATTGAGTTTGTATGGTCCCCGAACTGTAGTGAATTCTGCGATATCTGTAAGAAAGCCTTAAAGCGAGAGCGACTCTGTCCCTGTGAGACTCACTGGAAATAAGGAAATGCATGTCAGACTCATACAGTACAATTCCAGTCCCTCAAGTGCCATCCATCATTGAAGGGCAGAACACTAGTTAGAGGGAGGTTCAGCGGCTCTCAGTCCCCATCACAATATGATGGAAAGATGACCCCCGGGCTTACTCTGATGCCGGCCTGAGCTGCCCAACCAACTGAGGTTGAAGTGGAACTGGCCCCTAGCCAGCCTCTCCTCCCCCCCGATGCATAGCACTCTACCTGCTCTATGAATCACATAGACTGGGTAAGACCCAGTGAGAGCAACAGCGCTCTACCACCACTTTCTATTTCTGCCTCCATAACGATCCCTGAAGTTTCAAGTCAAGATCCCCTGGTTCTGCCGGTGGACACTCAGCTGAAAAGAAGCCACGAGCGACGCCAAGCTAATTAAGAAAACTTTCTTTATGTGCGTTTATAAACTTGTAGTTTTAAGCACAAATTTACACACACATCACCACCTCCAAACCTGCTGCTTCAGCACTCTGTTGCCCAGACTCACTGGCACGGCAAGAGCAGGCAGTGTGCTATCCAATTTTTGCCTAAGTATAGGGAGTTATCCACTTTTGTTAGAGTAATACATGAGCACATCTAAAGCTTAGGGATAGTGGCTTAGGCACACTGGCTCACTCATTCATTTTACAAGCTTAGTGCTAAAACCGGACAATTTCAGTGGCAGCATGGTGTAAAAAGCACTATTTATGGAGCCTAATGTGCGCTTATATGCATGTCCTCGCCTTTCAGCACATAATTCTAAACACTTATCTGGGTTTTCAGCCATGTTATATACATGTGGATAAGAGTTGAGTGGCTTGTGTAAATCATATTGAAGAGGGCAATGGACTTGTCCCTATGAAACAGAGACCTTCCACAAATTCTCACATTTATTTGCTTTCCTTTTTTTTTTTTTTTTTTTGCAAAACAAGCAATAAAACTGGACAAATATTACAATATTAAGAACTAAAGCCCAGATATATTCCAGGTTCTGATAAAAACATACTATTATAAGGGATGTTACCACAGCCTTTGAGTCAGCTGGTCACAATGATGAAACTGCAGAGAAATCACTTTTATGTGTAAAAGAAGGTAGTCTGAAATCAAATGCAAGGGCTAGATTTATTGGGATAATGGGACTTCTGTTCGGGTTCCATCTATTTCACATGTGGCTGCAATCTCTGGCACACAATAAGTCAGTTCACTCGAAGAGACAATAAGCCAACTCTGTACTTTGCTACAGTTAATGGTCTGAGATGTAATAACATGTCCCTTCTGTCACAAAGCCCCTTTCAAAGGTCTGCAGTCATTTGACAAATAGTCTAATATGTGTGGCCAAAGTTTGGGATGAGAGCACGGGGCTCATTGTTAGTGATCACACAAGCGAGAGCACATTTTCAAATTGGGCAAAGGAAAATCTAGACACATTCAAAACTGTGACGTGTTGACACATCATCAGTGCCATTTTGGATTCAGCTGTATTGTCCCATGAAGTCATTTGTAAAAGCGTTATAGTTTACCATTGTCCATGGTGTCAAAGCCACATTCAGGTTATTGAGTTTAATTCTGCTCCAGTTAGGCTCTTCCAGTGACCTATTTGCTCTGAAATAAACCTACAAACAATCAGGGGGTAACAAAATAGCAGCAGCTGATGTGAGCATAGTGTAATGCGTGTGCTAGAATGAGCTCAGGATTATAAGCGTATTACTCATGACAACATGCCTCAGGGGACCGCTTGTAAGGACTTTTTTTCTGCAGAAGCCTCCACAAACTTGCCAGTCCCATGACCTGCCCCTTCTCTGGGTGGTGGCAGTTCCAGCAGTGGCTGGCATAGGCCACAGTGCTGTTGTAGCCTGGCATACTCTAGTCCACTCAATAGTACAAACAGGCAGAGACACTGACAATGTATAATGGCATCAGTTGGAAGAAACTCACACCCCTGCATCAGCATGCTTTACTGGCACCTAGGCAGGAGCCCAAGCAGGCACTCATGGACAAATAGGCTCAGTTATTCCATCTTTCAGTTTTTTGTTTTTTTTCCGTACATCTTTATTTGCTAAATAATAATTTCCATAGATAGATAGATAGATAGATAGAGATAGAGATATATGGGATGCACCGATACCACTTTTTTGGAAACGAGTACGAGTACTTGCATTTCAGTACTCGCCGATACCGATACCGAGTACTTAATAAAAACATGATTTAAATTTGCAGGTAACAGCTTTAGTCCTATAATTTAACAAAAACAAACAAACAAGGGACTAGTTTGGAATTAAGAACATTTATTTAAAATGAAAAGCATGTTGCATGCAACATATTACAGAATAAATAACATCAGAGGCTAGTGCATCGTAGCTGCACACTTTTTTAGTTAGTTCCTCAAAGGGGGCGAGGATGGCAACAGTCGTCTCCATAAGAGCCCATTGGTGAGCGGTGAGATAGTCAGGGAGTTTGTGCACTCGCTTTTGCTCAATGAGGGACTGGAGCAGGGGTGTCAAACTCAAATACACAGTGGGCCAAAATTCAAAACTGGAACAAAGTCGCGGGCTAACGTTAATATTTATTGAAAAAAAAAATCTTCCTCCACATATAAGAATGAATCTTTTCTTATGGACTCAAATAAGTTTTGCTGGAAAACTGAATATGGAACAAGCAAAGCTTAATACTAAACAATATATATATTAGCTGTATAATACCAGTAGGCCAGCTCTAATAGTAATTTGGTATGGCTTCGCAGGCCAAATGTAATTAGGCTGCGGGCCAAATTTGGCCCGCGGGCCAGAGTTTGACACATATGGACTGGAGCATGTAATACGTGCTGTTCCAGCGCGTCTGTACGTCCTGCTGCAGTCTCTTTATTGGCTGGTTGAGCTGTCCCTGAATGTCCTCGAGGCGGGAGTAGGCCAAGGCGGAATGTTTAAAATGCCCAACTATTTTCCGTCCCACTGCTACAGCATCAGCTATGCTCCTCTGTGCTAATAAGCGTGGGGGCGGGCACTCAGCGCCTGTGATTAACCCCTTACATGCCGCTCAAACATAGACAGGTCTCAGACCGTGGTATCGGTCCTCGGTATCGGGGGACTTTTAATGAGTACGAGTACTTTAGAAAATGTGGTATCGAGGCCGATACTGGTATCGGTATCGTTGCACCCCTAAAATATACATATATATATATATATATATATATTTTTTTTTAGGGGTGCAATGATACACAAAATTCACAGTTCGGTTCGATACTTTGGTGTCACGGTTCGATATTTTTTCGATACAAAAATTATTTTCATGCTTTTTAATTTGTCATTTATTAAAATTCTAAATATATATTTTAACTCAAAAGTACAGTTTTTAAATTTAATGTTGCTGAAACAACAAAGTAATAAAAATAAATAAATCTCTGATCGAGAAATCACTCATCTTTGGAAAAGAGAGTTTATTACAGAGAAATGGCTCTTTCCAAAATAAAAGCTATACTATACGCTTCTTCTGGGCTATATTCTCAGCAGCATATTAAACATATCAGGTCCCCATAAGGAGAATCATGTGCTAACGGCTGTCTAAATGACTCGGGTAAAGTTTGTAGCATGCGTGCTTGTTGTTTTTGTCTGCTTCCACTTGTCTTTACACTAGGATGATGTCGGAGTAAATGTGCAGTCATATTCGTTGTGTTCCCACTAGTGCTGTCAGCGTTAATCTCGTTGAAATAATAATAATAATAATAATAAATTTTATTTATGAGCGCCTTTCAAGTCACCCAAGGACACTTTACAATAGGATAAAACACTTAGTAAAACAATGGCAGAATAAGAACAATAAAATACAAGCACAAGATAAAATGAACAAACAGTGGATTCACAGTGAATATGCAGATTTGAACAGATGAGTTTTGAGTTGGGATTTAAACTGGGGGAGAGAACCAATATTTCTTATTTCAGGGGGCAGAGAGTTCCACAGCCTGGGAGCAGAGCAGCTGAAAGCTCTGCTTCCCATGGTGGTGAGGCGGAAGGAAGCTACAGTAAGCTGGATAGAAGAAGAAGAACGAAGTGAACGGGCAGAACAAGTGGTGGTTAACAGGTCAGAAAGGTAAGAAGGAGCGAGGTTATGAATGGCCTTGAAGGTGAGCAGAAGAAGTTTGAAAATTATCCAGAATTTCACAGGGAGCCAGTGAAGTTCCTGAAGAACAGGGGTGATGTGCTGGTAGGAGGGGGTTCTGGTGATAATGCGAGCAGCAGAGTTCTGAATCAGTTGAAGCTTATGGAGGGATTTTTGGGGGAGACCATGCAGAAGAGAATTGCAGTAGTCAATACGGGAGGTAACAAGACTATGTACAAGAATGGACGTAGAGTGGGTGGAAAGAGAAGCAATCTGTTAATGTTACGTAGATGGAAGTAGGAAGAACGGGTGAGATTATTGATGTGAGATTTATAGGAAAGTGAACTGTCTAGGATGACACCAAGGCTCTTAACCTGAGGAGAAGGGAAAACTGTGGAGTTATCGATGGTGAGTGAGAAATGGCTTGCCTTCAAAAGGTTGGATTTGGTGCCAATAAGGAGGATCTCAGTTTTATCCTCATTGTGTCACAGTCTGGCGAGGGCAGACTGTAGGTGTTGGCAAAAAGGACCCAAACGCAACTCCATAAACTGAACGTGGCGTAGATTTTAACAGAAAATAAGCCGTTTATTGAGGCCAGCAAAAGGGGAGTACAAACAGCAGGACACAGGTGAACACTAAACCATAGCCTAAACTGGGTGAACTAAAGCTAAACATGAAAAACCTTAAACGGGGTGAACTGACATAGAATGCTGAAGTGAGGGTATGGATGAGCAGACGACCTGACAAATGACATGCAAAAACAGAGGACTTAAATACACACATGAGGTGATCAGGGGAAGTGGAGACATATGAGGAAACAGCTGACTAACATGAACCTAATGACAGGAGCAGTGAAGCTAAATACAAAGAACCAAGAACACACGACTCCTTCCAAAATAAAACAGGAAACATAATGAAACGCAGACATGACAACCAGAACTTGACAACGTAAGACACAGACATGAAACACATGAAGAGCAGGGGAGACTTAACATGGGTTGGAAACACGAGGGGGAATTAATAAGAACTAAAATCACCTAGGCATGGTAACAAATGAACTTAGAAAACCTGAAGGGCTTAACATAAACTATAAACATCAAAATGAACTAAAACTCAAAACACTGGGTCATAAGACCCAGGACCGTGACACATTGAGCTTTAGAAAATTAGAGGTAAACCAGGATTTTAACTCGGATAGACATTCTGTAAGGGAAGAAGGTGGGAGGGAGGAATCAGGTTAGCAAGAGAGATATAACTGGGTGTCATCAGCAAAACAGTGAAACTGAAGATCAAATTTGCGGAAGATGGTACCTAGAGGGAGGATGTATATTATAAAGAGAAGAGGGCCTAAAACTGAGCCTTGGGGTACACCAGAGGTGACGGGGAATAGACGAGAGCGGAATGATCTTAGTTGAATAAACTGGGAGCAGTCGAGGAGATATGATTGAAACCAGACGAGGGGTGTGTCAGAGATGCCGAGAGAGGAAAGTCTGCTTAGAAGGACAGAGTGAGAAATGGTGTCAAAGGCTGAGCTCAGATCTAAAAGGACGAGAATGGTGAGAAGACCAGAGTCAGCTCCGATTAGAAGATCGTTAGTGACTTTAAGTAGAGCAGTTTCGGTACTGTGACATGAGCGAAAACCAGATTGAAATCTCTCGTAGATGTTATTATTAACCAGGCGTAAATGAAGTTGAGCTGCAACCACTTTTTCGAGTATCTTAGAAATGAAGGGTAGATTGGAAATCGGACGAAGGTTGTTAAAGTTGTTAGGATCTAAGGAAGGTTTTTTCAGTATAGGAGTGACTAGAGCAGTCTTCAATAAGGAGGGAACGATACCGGTGGTGAGAGAAGAGTGAAAGATAGCAGAAATGAGTGGGAGTAAAGGCTTTGATTTACATATTAACTAGGAAATATCAGATAAATCAAGAAGATGAAAAGTGGAAAACGGCTCAAAAAGGAGAAGAGGTTCTGGAGAGGGCGTAGACACAACATTTGATCTGAGTTGCTGGTGGATGTTATTGATTTTCGTAGTCCAGAACAGCATCAAGGAGTTGCATGTTTCAGAGGAATAGAAGTTCGGTGGTAAAGCGTTGGGGGGTTGAATTAGCTTGTTGAAAACTGAAAACAGAGTCCTTGCATTACCCTCATAAGAACTGATAATACCAGAGTAGAAGCTTTGTTTGGCCTTGTTAATGGAGTCTTTATACTGAAGTACGTGGTATTTATAGATTTCTGAATCAACAGTTAAACCAGATTTCTTATATTTATGCTCTAGCTGCCGAGCTTTGGCCTTCAGAGCTCGGAGGTCAGAGGTAAACCAGGGAGCAGAGCGAGCGAAGGAAACAGAGTTGGTTTTTACAGGAGCCAGAGAATCAAGGACAGTGCGTAGACAATTATTATAATATAACAACAAATCATCAGGAGTAGAATAGAAGTCCAGAATCTGAACATTGTCCAAACTGGTAGTGAGAATGTCCATATCAATGTTCTTGATGTTGCGGAACGAGATGAGACGGGTTGGCTTGGTAGAAGAGCAGCAGAGAGTGAGGTTAAATGAAAGGAGGAAGTGGTCAGTTATGGGGATTTCAGTAGCAGAAAGATTCGAGGGAGTAAGACCAGAACAGCAGACCAAGTCCAGGGTGTGTCCTTTAGAGTGAGTGGGAAAGTCGATAAATTGTTTAAATTCAGAGCCTTCGAGACAGGAGGAAAAGTCTCTGGTGAGCAGAAGGTCATTATTGTCCATGTGAATGTTGAAATCTCCCACCAAGATCACATTTGGGGATAGAGATGAAAGATGGGTTAGTAGATTAGCAAAGTCACTGAGGAAGACAGGGTTAGGTTTGGGGGGGCGGTATACAGTAGCTATGATAGTGGGAATGGGTCCAGTCAGCTCACATGCAAGGACCTCTAGAGAACTAAAGGTATCAACATTAACTGGCAGGACTTTCAAGTGCTGGCGAAAAAGGATCGCGAGACCACCCCCACGACCTGAGCAGCGGGGTTTAGAAAAGTAAACAAACCCCAGAGGAGCAGATTCGTTTAGCTGAGAAAAGTCATCAGGTTGTTGCCAGGTTTCAGTTAAGCAGAAAAAGTCAAACTTACGGTCAGATAGGAGGTCTTGGATGAGAGGTCCCTTACTTGTCAATGAATGAATGTTTAGAAGACCGAAGTTGAGTGGAGTATCTTCTTTTTTGCTAATCGCGGTGGGCGCCCTAGGCAGGTGGGCTAGAGATCGATGGTTGACAGCCCGATCAGGGTTCCTGCGAGGGCGGCGAGTAGCAGACCAGAACGATTTAGTTCCATTGGAGTTATGGAAAATCCTGCGGGACCCACGATGGATGTATCTCCAGCGAGGCTGGAAAGTGATGCCCGGGTGGTAGTGGAGCTCCGCCGGCGACGGGAGCGATAGCTGCCCGCGAAGGCGCAGGATATAGCGGAACAGTCCAGCTGTAGGATGGTAGACGAGCGTCAGGAGAATCCAAAATAGTGCCGACCAGCTCAGGAACATCTTGGTCCGCATCTTCGATTGTGTGGAGGAAAAGGAGTCGAGCCGGCCGGAGCAACGAACAGGTAGGCTAAAATAGCTCAAACAGTTAAGCTAGTGCTGCTCACTGAGAAGAAGACGTGAGAACACATTCAGCTGAAATAACAGAAGTTGAGGACAAGCGTTGCAATTCAATCCCTGGCAGAGATCGATCTGGTCCTGAGTGTGAATGTCCCTGTTCATTCAAATCTGAATCCAAATAATCCAATTAATCCAAATAAATCCAAATAATCGAAAAATGAACCGGTGAGTAGCGGCAGCCAGACGCGCCAGCGTTCACTCAAGCCGAGAAATGACGTTAACGCCACAACACGGCAAATCTCCGTTAACGAGTTACCGCGGATCACCCCGTGCGTGGGACTGGACGGCCAACACGTTAACGAGCTAACTGCGCTAACCACTAGTTCCCACCAATGTAATTGAGCATTGCGTGGCACATCTGACATACTGTTTTACTTTTGTCCATGATGCGCTTACCTTCAGGATCATGCTTCACATGAAAACCAAAATAGTTCCAAACGCCAGATCTGAATTAGGGTGGGGGAGGTTCAATTTGCCATGTTGCAAGGAGAGCTTAACTTCTGTCTCGCTAGCTTGCCCTGTGCTCAGTGAATCTGCGTTCGACTACTCCACCTAGGCTGCACTGTCGAGCGCTGATCCACTGAGCGCTCAACACAGACAGCATCGTCAGAAGGAAAGTTGATAAAATAAATTAAAAATTTTGTATTGTTTGATACATATGCGTACCGAACCGAAAGTACTGTATCGAACGGTTCAATATCGACCCCTAACATTTATATGTGTGTGTGTGTGTGTGTGTTTCAATGTCCTGAGTGAAGACTAGCAAAAACAGTAGTGTTGCCTGTGTGATACTGATATGGCAAGCAGAGGAAAGCAAAGGAAAGCCCCATGACAACAGTTCAAACGGAACAAATATATGACGCTTCATGCATTATCTGTGAGATCTAAGGCAGGGAAAATCAGACAGCATTTCTAAAGAACCTTATTATCATGCAAATGCCATTCTTCCCATTTTATCTCAACCTTCTCAATAGCCCATATGGCAGTGAGTCCGCACAGAGGAAGACACGGGGAGACCTCATGCTGGGCAAGCGGCCACATCAAAATTCCTCCATCTGTGGTCAATTGGGTTTGTGTGTGTGTGTGTGTGTGTGGGGGGGGGGGGGGGGTGCGCATGTAAGTACCTGTCTGCAATCTACCTATGTCTGTGCTAGCCCTCATATCACAGCCAAGATCCCCATCCACTGATCCCTGGAAGAGTGATTATTGTCTAGGCTGGAGTGAACAAGGTGGGACTGATGGTCAAACCAGTGTCCCAAAAAGAGAGGAGGGCTTATCGTAGGTCCTGAGACTTATTACTCAGAGGTCTGGGATAGGTGAGCCTTTTTTATAGGTTGTATTATGTGACTCCAGCTGAAACACAATATATTTGTTTTGCTTAAGCTAATGTTGGCAAAAATGAACAAAAACTCCAGTCATTCATGTTTTTTCTCCTTATAGTATAAGTGATTGAAAGCAACTGAAGAAAAAACACTTTAAATTAAATCAAGTGAACTCAGGATTAAAGATGATTAAAGATGCCTGATGCTATCTCGTATAACTGAGAGTTTTTTGATACTGATGTCTGTTTATTTATCAAATCCCCAAAACGATGCATTTTCTTTTTGAGCCAATCAGTAATAAATACTGTAAATCACTCTGACATTACCACTAATCAAAATCTAATCAGTAATGTCTGATATAGAGTGGATGGACAGATGGGACAAACAGAGACCAGTCGTCAGTCTATCTGTGATTTCACTGTGGATGACAAATCATGCATCTTGACAGCAACCAGACATACAAGATAAGCAGTTTTCATGCTGTCTGAAGCAATCAATTTAAATGGAATTACAGAGCTCAGTGATTATGATGAGAGTCTATTAAAGTAAAATAGCACTGTAATCAAAATGATTTAGAGATTTAGAGCACGATGCAACACCCGCCACTGCAAACAAATACATCCATGTACTGTATTCAGGTGCACATGCGCACCCACCCATGCCCCCCACATGAGCACATGCATCCAATGGACATTGGATGCATGTGCTCATTTCTGATTAGATTAACAGTTGAGCAATGTGCATGCTACACTGTGAACGTAAGAGTGGAAAATGCACATGGGTAAACTGAAATGGAGTGCACTCTAACACAGCCGGGAGACAAGAATAAGAAAAAGTGGGAGGAGGGAGCAGCTGCTAAGGCATGGGGGGGGAGGAACTCCAGAAATTAATTTCTGCAGATCAGACAGCATAGATGTCATATAGCGGAATTTTTTATTACTCTACTTTGAATGAACTCTTAATACCAAAGCCAAGAATCATAACGGAATATGTTTATGCCCACTTGAGCGAAGCTGTTACAGACTACATACACACTTTCCTTTGAGCTACTCAGCCCAGTAAACCAAGGTCATATTACTTTAGTCTGCAAGAATCTTAGCAGACAGGGAAATTTTTTTTCTTTTGTTCATTTTAACTTTCAAAAGGCTTTTGATTGTATTTACACAGACACCTCTTTTAGATTTTTTTTTCTTCTTAAGTATTACATGGCTATGCAGCTGTTATGTTCCCCATGTACAAACTGATTACTCAGTACTCCCATTTAGTGCTGGGCGATATGGAAAGAATATTTATCACGATATGAATTATGGGATCTGCTTTGGTCCTTTTCATATTATCTTCCTTTTATTTTCGATGTTACTTGTTAAGCACCTTGGCATACCCTTGCTTTTAAGTGTGCTTTATAAATAAAGTTTTATTATTATTATTATAATTATTTATATCACGATAACGATATATATCACGATATACCACCTGACCTGCGGTCATCTGGAAAGTACGCGGTCTGTAAACAGCGAGCGGGGAGGGTCCAGTCTTTGTTAATGAAATGGATGGTTACGCTCATTTAGGGCTGCATATCTCTGCTTGTCCATAGGTCAATCATCAAGGCATAATGCACGACACTGCAAACATCCTTCTCTACTTTGGCCCAGCACTAGATTAATAGATTCTTGAGTGTTCTTTTTTGTGGACCTTCTATAGGTGATAGATTTGTTGTGTTGCCATTGAGTGCAGGAATAGTTTTATAGCATAGCTTGCAAATGGGCGTCTTCTGCTCCATGTTGGTGCTGTTGAACCCAAAATGTAACCAAATCATAGACGTACCCCCTCTTTTCGGTAAAAGTGCTTTTTCTTGGGCTGCCTGTGTAGCTGTCTCTGCCTGTTGCATGTCCGGGCATGAAAATGCAAACTGTCGCACATCCATGGTTTTGAGTTACCGTAAAGCATGTCGCAAATCCGGGTGCACATAAAGCAGCATCATGTCGCAAAACCACAAGATGGAGTTTCTTTCCGAAAAATATCATTTTTCATAATTTATTTTCTCTTGCTAAAGTTAAGAGTATGTATAGTGAGAATACAACACTAATATATTTGCCACAAGCTATTTAATGATATTTTTTATGTAATCATTTATAAAATTAGGTTCGAAACAATAGAAGACAAATGGCACGATAGACACTTTTCTATCGCCCACACGATATATATCTTCATATCACCCAGCACTACTCCCATTGCTGTTAACCAGATTAGGCTCTTGAAAGTAAGAAACTGTAAGTACACATTTGACAATTTAATTCTTGCCATTTTGCCATATGCAGATGATATTGTGCTTCTGTCAGAGGGAATGTGTTAAAATTCTGTTTAAGATGATGGAAATTGTCAGTCAAAGGTAAATGATTTATTTTAGGGAACAAATTTGGGACTGCAGCATGGGAATATACATAGAAACTAGCAGGATTGGTTTAGAGATCATTAGTTGGGTGCCAACACAATAGAAGGGTGTGAAAAAAATGATTACAAGCCCAACATAAATGATTTTTATATAAGCACTCTTTTGTGCTTGTCATTTGTAAAACTCTGTCCATACTCTCTGTCTAATAGTTCTTGTGTAGGTGGTAGAAGAGGTTCGTGGTGTTTGAGCCTGTTGTCATGACTGGCAGAATACAGTTTTCTGGTTTGTATCAGATTTTCACAGTCAAACCACATCCATGCTACAGAGGTAGAACTTCATTTAGGAACGAGCTCCTCGATTTGCCTTGTCTTGTCCGTTTCCTGTTCCGTCTCACCCTCACCAACCATGCTGTTATTCGCGTGTCCATCTGCATCCATGAGGTACCGTGTAAAATTGACATGGCATTTAAATGCTGAAATATATTGTCGTAAACAGTCGTGAGTGCATAATTTGGTCATCCAGTGTATATAGTCCTAACTGTATAAGTTTTGAAGCACATACAATTCAGTCAACAGCTTGATCGCCATATGTTTACTCATAGATGAATGAAAAGACAAATACAAACTTTGGAGGAGATGGGCATTCAAAAATTCAATGTACCTCACCTAAGATTCTTCCAGGAGTTTGCCTAAAAAGTGTCTGAGAGCATGAAGAATTTGCACATCTGCATAAGCACTAGCAGTGATGACCAGGGAAGCCTGGCTGAATGACAGGGCACCTGACAACATGGTGTTGGGTAGCCCTAGGACATCTACAGTAAACTGAGACCTCCAGCACAAGAGCACAGCAGTATTGGGGTCTGTGGTCCCACCAGGGAACAGTAGTGCAAATCAGCAGTAATATTAGAGATGATCTAAAATGCTATCCTTTTTGATAAAGCACAGCTGTACACCACCACAATGTCTTTCTACTCTTCCATTCAAGCTGCAGGCACCTACATTATTATTATTTTATTTCAGCACCATATTAAATTATGTTTTAGTGATAAGGGAATTAAAAAATCAGCCTAAAAGCAACAAGTCTTGGTTAACTCGCAAGCATTTAATCAATCAATCAATCAATAAAAAAGTACCACTAATTATAGATAAACCGAAAAGCTAATATACTTACCTCATAAATTATTTACAGCTTTAATAGCAGTGTTAAAATTAATAGCGACAAGCATAATAGTAATTTTTCTATGTGTAATTTTATTAGTAATAAAAGTGATTCTGTATTTCCAGTTTATTATAGGAATGAAAAACCTGACTACAATCAGAATTTCACTGAATTCCCAAACTGAAATGGACTACTGAACTACAAAGTTTGTAAAAATGTAGATTCGCCAGTGTCAGAGTTCAACTTGTATAACAAAACACACATCCATGTCGATATTTTCCAAGCCCGGTGATGCAAAGGCTGACAGTCTGGGGTTCATATATTGCGTTTTATCCAACTTAAATGGAGTGACACATCGTCCTCACCTCCCCATTTTTTGCCTGTCAGTCATCTTTACTGCAATGAATAAAGCTCTGTACCAGTACAGCCTGTCACTCAAAATGCTTAAAAAAGACTTCATGTCACTATTCAGGTGAAGCTTGGGAGGAATTCCTCTGTCTCATTTGATTTTTCTGTCTAATCTTTCATTTTATGTAGGCTCCCTGTTATCTCCCTGGAGTGGAAATCACATTTTAATTAGGTCTTTCCTTGGTTAGCAGTTCATCTTCGCATCTCCCTGTCCTATGTGTTCATCCTGTGGGCTTTGCATCCTTGTCAGAGATTCCCTACACCCTGTCACAATCTAACGTTGTCCCCATCCTGTGCCACCTTTCCATTCTTTAACTGCTCTGTCTTCACTTGCCATCTTGCTCCCTTGCTGCTGAGAACAAAGGCAACATCACAAAAACATGTGTTTTCCAGATGGCAAAAATGCAACAAAGCCACAACAATCTAAAAAAGAAATCATACATATCCCATAACATAATTATGTGGGCAAGATAGAAATGTGTTAGTTGACTGCTGGCTCCTGATCCCGCAAGAGCGAGACTGTATATGGGCTGACTTAATCTGATGTTTAGTAAACTTAGACCTGTGTAGAGGCAGAAGGAAGTGCAACATTTGGGAGACTTGTCCTTTTTTGCACAACCACTACTCCAGTCTTGAATTCCAATGTCACTAATTGACACCAACATTTGCAGCAGAGATGAATAAACTAACTAATGTGACCCAGCACAAGAAGAGGCAATGCATCACAATGCAAGACGCTTTACTAAAAATGGAACTTTATCATCTGCTGCTTTCAGGTGACAGTGACACATTTTAGCCTTTGATCCTGCAATGTTTTGTAACTTGGGAATGCTTGAGACTGAAATAGTCTTCCTTTTTTTCCCCCCTCTCATCACTTAATCTTTTTCCAACCGTGATGTATACTTGCACTGACAAAAGATGCATCTGGGTCTGTTTCACCCACAGTGTGACACCTTAACTGTCAGTGTTGATCAGCAATTCATCAAGTCCTCAATGATGCATTTGTCTTTTATGGGGCAGTCAAAGGTCTACCTTTAAAATCTATATGCTAACAGAGCTGAGCCCTCACTGCTTTTGAGATAAGACCACATTAATGAAGAAAGTTAACATTCTAGAAATGCAAGCAGGAGGGCGAGGTGTTGTAGGTCAGAAGTGAAATATCAGAATTTACAAGTGTAAGACCGGGCAGCACTGCAACACAAAATGCTACAATAATTGGAAATGCACCATATGTATCACTTATCATAGACATGTAATGGATTGTGTTTGGCAGCGTAAGGCAGCAAAATTGTTATTTTGATGCACTGCTCACAGATTTGCAGCTATGGCTTAGCTATAAGTCTTTTTGTTTGTTTGTTTGTTTGTTTGTTTGTTTGTTTTGGGGGGTGTTCTTTGCAATATAAACCTAATAGTGAGGCCGTCAGTGTTCTGCTGGTGGATTGATTATTAAACCAAGAAATTATGGCACCTGCACGCCTTAGCTGCTGTGTAACTCATGTCCGACTAGGAGCAAGGAACTGCTATGAGTAAACATAGTGTAGTCTGCACAGATGTCAAGGTTCAGATTTATTTAGAGGGCAAATGCTTCATTAGTTGGGCTTTTTAATTAGCACACTTGTGAGAGAGGGTCATTAAGGATGTCTGACAGAGGACCTGCTGATGAGGGGGATGGAGACACTGCTTACTCCAGCCTTGGTACACTCCCCACACACACATACACACGCACCCACGCAGCACAGATCTGCTCAAAAACCAATAACATTTCCACACAGTCATCAACAACCACAGCAAGTCAACGTCAAGCGTGCCACAACATTTTTGGGCTGAAATGGCCAGGGAGCACAAACAAACCTTCTACATAATGCATGTCTCAACCAAAGCCCGTTAGAGCCATCAACATTCAAATGCATATTCATAAAGAATATGCCAGAATAAAGAGGCTTGTCAGTGTACCATTTTCTGGGTGTTCAGTCTCTCCAATACTGCCATCTGGAGTGGTTCTCTCATAGTGGTCCTCAGGCAGGGTCAGGGGTCCAATGCGAGGACCAGACGATGACTTGCTGCTTGGAGTCTCAGATTCCTCCAGGCCGCTGTCATAGTAGCTGTGCTGAGAGGCATCCTGCAGGTCCTGCACAGGGTTGGTGGTGGAAAAGGTCACTCGCCGATGGGGATGCTAAAACACAGAGAGAAAACAAATGAATTTGTTCAGTATAAAGACACTTTTTTTTTTAACCCCCTATAACCCGTTTTTTTCTTTTTGTTTCCTTTTTGGTCTGCACAGTTACATTCACAGCTCAAAACACATCCATTTAGAATTATTCTGTAGATTGTGCTGGCCATATAAAGTTCACTAATAAAAAGTCAGAAAATAGTATTAAATATTAAAGACCTTTAAATATTAAATCGTTTTTTGGTCTATTATTATTCTGAAGATTGAATAGGTCAGAATTATATGAAAGGAGTGAAGATGGACTTCAATAACAAGGAACAGAAATGAATTAACTACCACAACATTCCAATATATTCTACAGTAGATTAATAGATGCATCAAAGTGTGAATGGGGGGCATGCATTTAAATATTCTGACTGTTTATGGAAAGTGATTGAAATTAGTTTGCAACAAATAAGTGCCAATTCTCTTTCGTTTTTGCATCCTTGTAGTGCAAACTGTCAAAGTTTGATTTTCCTTGATATCCATGGACATGAAAGTAAACATTTTAAACAAACGTCTCATGGTGTCATAGAAATTGTAACCGCGATATGTACGATTATTGCTGTCACTGTCATTATTAGTCAGACAAAAGTTTCATTTTCTAAATCTGCCACTGCCAAATGAATTCTGATGACAATGATTGGTACACTAATCAGTAGCCCCAGTGAGCTACTTTCTATCTCCATATTTTAATATTTCTCTTTCCCCAGCTTTTGATGTTTAACTGAGTGGAAAGCTAGACAATATTTCCACAATCTAACTAAAAAGGAATCCAAAGAAGATCTAAATAAGGCTAACAACAAAAAGGGCACTGCAAATAAAGTTTGTGACACACATCAATTTGCCAGCATTAGAATATTTCATTAAATTTGCTTTCAGTGGTTTATGCTGATAAGATTTGATGAAAGATTGTAAAAAGTAAATGAATGAATGAAAATACTGATAGCTTGAAGAGGAGCAGAGCAACAAATGATAAATCATTTGAGATCACACCCTTTATCAAATTGAATGGCTTGTAAATAGAGTTAGGAGACCATTAAATTTCCTCTTCCAAAGATCAGTTTACTAATGGCTACCTACCCACCGATCCACAACAGAAAGATGACTCCTTGCAGTGCACATGCAATCGTCCCCCACCCCCACACATGAGCACCTCTCGTAAAAGTCAGGAAAGCACTGATACAGCAGAACAGGCCTGCCAGTGCTGCACGAGTCAGCCCCGATCAATACCACGGGTCTGCGCTTTCTACCGTTCAACCACTTTTCTGGCAAACAAATCCATGCTAGAAATCATTCGAACCATCAGCTTTTAGTACATACACACACCAGATATTGAGAAATGCTTTTAGGGCTTAGGTAAGTGCTATCAACAGCATGTTAGCGGGCTCCAAAATGTTTCCAGAAACCTGTTCATCTCTCCATCATCCCAACCCATCATACTGTTTTTTCTCAGTGCACTGATGCATCTCGACTTTTATCTGAATAATGACTATGTGAGTTCGCTGGTGCCTCGTAGTTATTTTTTCTCTTTTTCCCTCTCAAGAAAGCTACAACAACACTACATCAATAAATTATAGTCTCATCTTGGATTCTATAGATTTATGTATATTATTATATACATAAGAAACATAAAAAAGACTTCTATGTCTTTTTTGTTTCAGATATAGTGTAAACAAATGAAGAAAAGGTGCTGGGAGGGTGGGGGTGGAGTTAGGGGGTGTTTGGGTTCTATTAAATGTGCTCTTTGATTGTACATAGACACATAAAATATTTTTAAGCTTCATTTGAAATTAAACATACAAAGCAAGAACACGCTGTTTATTATACCACTCAAACTTCAGCTGATCTAATTCAGTTCTGAAAATATTACTAGTATGAATCGTGGAAAGATCCCACACATGACAAACACACACAAATTCAAAATAGAGACTCCTCCATCACCCTGGCTGCTAAGGATTTTCACTTCTATGGTATTTTACAAACATGACTAGACAAACTATATATTCCAGTGGTGCATTCTTAAAATCCGATTGGTCATCTCTTCGGCTCCTTATATGTTTAAAGTGAGGGGGCGTTTAGTTGTTCAAATATGGATTCTTGCTTACACGTCCAGCAAAGACTGCAGAGATGGGAAATAGATTCCCCTTTTAGTCAGAACAAAAATCCTTTGCCAGGCCTTGGGGGCTGCAGGGATGCGGCAAGACGGAAGGATGGAAGGGGAGGCTGAGCAGGAGTGGGGAGTTGGTCAGGCAGACACGGGCGGCGCTTTGGCTAGAGGGGACAAGCAGAAGGATTAGATTCTGGGAGACTGGAGGCGGGAGAGTACGATTGTTTGGGCATTGTTGTAGGAGTAAGAAGCTACAGGGCTGAGAATGAGGGACGGGACATTTATGATGACATCTAGAATTCATAACCCTATTTAGATTTTGCTAAAATGGCCTTGTTCATAATAATGTAGTCCCAAAGCAGATGGAAAGATATTGCATGATTCTGTCTTTATAAGAGGACCAAGATACATTTTTACATAAACAGCAATTGTCCACTGCTTAACTGCCCCCCCCCGGCATTCTTAGTCAGGCTGTCACAGAACAATTTCGAGCTAAACATGGTTATAACTGAATGAGTTTTAGCTGAACGTACATGCTGATTACTAGTAAGATGATGATGTTATTTCTTAATTTCTTTACAGTTTGCTGACATGACCATGTTCCACTCTTGTGAGAGCAGGCTGCCGTGTGCTTTCTTAAATAGGCTATTTAATTATACATTCATACAGTGCTCCTTTGCAAATACCATAATAACCAAGTGCTTTGTGATAAACACATAACAGATTAATAGCCTTTTCAGTGCATATATGACCTGACTGTAAGGCCTTGGACTATAGCTGAAGACTGCACTCCTTGTTCTTCTCTGCATGGAGTTGCTACTAAATATGAGCAACAGTGAGCTAAATGGCAGGAAACCACAAAACAGACATGAGCTGTCTCATTAGCAGCAAATGAACTTTCAAAATAAAAGCCAGGGAATTGTCCACAGGTAAACTGACTGTGACTGTGAATAACTGTGAGTCCCTTGACAAAATATGGAGTTTTTCCTTCCATCTGATTATTGGGGCTTTTTCTGTGATATTGTAGGATCTTTACCTTACGATATAAAGTGCCTTGAGGTGATTGCTCTTGTGATCTGAAGCTATATAAATAAAACTGAATTGAACTGAATGAATGCTAGAATGGTCATGTGATTTGAACTTTTACCATCTAAATATTTTGAAAAAATGTGTGACAAAGTGGCAAATAAATAAGGATTGTCACAGAAAAGGAAAAAAAAGGCTATTTTCGAAAGACTTTTTATGTGCTTGCATCTGAAGTTGTTATGCAAGCTGGAACTACTTATTTTAATTTACTATCTATTCAACTAATTAAAAAAATTAATGAGGACTGCACCTTCTCTTTATCTCACCCTTTCATTGGTTTGTAGAAGCAAACATATAACACAGTGGGGACAAATCTATTAAGTTGAATTGCAAGGACCAGACTTTCATCTAAATACATCAAAATATCAAATCAACGGAATAACACAACATTATGTGATGCCTGAAACAAGAACTGGTTACGTTCGAACTGATAAGGAGTGAAATAGTCTGGCGCAGATAATCACAAGTGATGATTTATGTGAGTTAAATCTTGAGTGTGAGGTTAAGGGAAGAGAAGCCTGCTGGTCTGAACTCAAGAGTGCATTTTAGGTTATGTTTAAACTGGCAGCCCATATTAAATTTTTGGCAGACTGAGATATCAGAACAAATATTTCATTTTTCAAATCAGATTTAATCCAAATTCCCGAGCGGGTTGCTATCTGATTTAAAAACTGGCTTTCAAATGATCCTTTACATCACTTTGTATTTGACAGACAGCAGTGACGTCACACCCAGAGAACTGCTAGCTCGGTGCGGACTGTCACTAAGGTTTTCTGGCGTGATCGAAGACTTGTGCACTGTGACTAGATATTGCTACAGTGTGAAGAGTGAGAGAATACATCTCCATTATTCACCCAGCTTGTGGCCTGCTGTTTTGTGTCTGCATTGGGAAAAGGCACTACCAGTTTGTGAATGTATTTACGCCTATGCCGTTTCCATAGCAACTGACGCAAATGGGTTATCGTCAATGGTTATATTGGAATAGCGTGGACAGTTTGTCCCAAGGATTGGTTTTGAAATAAAATAATAATAATGTAGGTGCCTGCAGCTTGAATGGAAGAGTAGAAAGACATTGTGGTGGTGTACAGCTGTGCTTTATCAAAAAGGATAGCATTTTAGATCATCTCTAATATTACTGCTGATTTGCACTACTGTTCCCTGGTGGGACCACAGACCCCAATACTGCTGTGCTCTTGTGCTGGAGGTCTCAGTTTACTGTAGATGTCCTAGGGCTACCCAACACCATGTTGTCAGGTGCCCTGTCATTCAGCCAGGCTTCCCTGGTCATCACTGCTAGTGCTTATGCAGATGTGCAAATTCTTCATGCTCTCAGACACTTTTTAGGCAAACTCCTGGAAGAATCTTAGGTGAGGTACATTGAATTTTTGAATGCCCATCTCCTCCAAAGTTTGTATTTGTCTTTTCATTCATCTATGAGTAAACATATGGCGATCAAGCTGTTGACTGAATTGTATGTGCTTCAAAACTTATACAGTTAGGACTATATACACTGGATGACCAAATTATGCACTCACGACTGTTTACGACAATATATTTCAGCATTTAAATGCCATGTCAATTTTACACGGTACCTCATGGATGCAGATGGACACGCGAATAACAGCATGGTTGGTGAGGGTGAGACGGAACAGGAAACGGACAAGACAAGGCAAATCGAGGAGCTCGTTCCTAAATGAAGTTCTACCTCTGTAGCATGGATGTGGTTTGACTGTGAAAATCTGATACAAACCAGAAAACTGTATTCTGCCAGTCATGACAACAGGCTCAAACACCACGAACCTCTTCTACCACCTACACAAGAACTATTAGACAGAGAGTATGGACAGAGTTTTACAAATGACAAGCACAAAAGAGTGCTTATATAAAAATCATTTATGTTGGGCTTGTAATCATTTTTTTTAAACTGTTTTGTTTATTATGAATTAATATTTTAACATTTTAAATTAATGATTTGAGCTGACATTCTAAATAAAAAGATAAAAATAATCACATATGAACATGTATGATTCTTTTTTGAGCATGTCATTTAAAATGTTACAAAAAATACACTATTTTACACATTTTCTAAACTTGTGTATGCACTATGTCATGATGTATTGTTATTGGGATATGGGATGACTTATACTGGGATATGAGATTTTGGTCATAACACACAGCCCTATATACAATATGGAATTAATCCATTTTCTTCTACCTATCCAGTTCAGGGTCACAGTGAGTCTTACCGTGAACAGATCGCTAGTCTGTCTCAGGGCTCAGTGACAGGCAAACATTCACTCTATATTCACACCTACGGCCAGTTTAGAACCACCATTTAACCTAACCTACCAAATATAGATTTAAGATTTAGCCTGAGACTAGCATTTAATATAAGCCACATCAAAGTCTGAATTTGAAACCAAAGTGGTTTCAAAATTCTGCATCTGACTACTACCTCTATTTATACTACTCTGTAAGCTTGCTAAAACCTGTCTGGCTCATAGTCCCTTATTGTCTTTTTTAAAATGAATTTATGATAAACACAATCACTCAAGTTTTCATTTAATCCCAGTGATGACAGCAACTTGTACTAAATCAGTGTAGAACAATGAAAATAGATATGCCAAATGCAAGAAAAAGAATCAAAATTTGCCACTACAATTCACTGCCACATTGCAACAATGCTAAAAAAAACAAAAAAGTTCAATCTCTTCATTGCTTCCAAGTCCAATGGCTAACACTGTATTTGTCACAGTTAGTTTGATGCCAAATGTTTTCATTTAAATTTTTTATTACACAGTGGTATTGTTCAAGCTGAGTCACTGTGGCCAGAAAAACATGCTGAATATTCAGAATTTCACTTGGAGAAGCAGAGCACAACAAGAGCCCAAGTTTCATAACTTTGAACAAGACACATGAATGGGGATAATAATGAACTAAACACAATCACTACTGGTTAATAGCATCTCGGGTGCAATTCGAAAGTGGAAAATATAGCTTTTGGAAAGATAATTAGGGAACAAGAAGGAGCACTTGTAATAAAAGTAAACTGGTTTAATAGGAGACTTCAGAAGGTAAAGAATGTGGACTATGTTTCACAAAAAGAGAGACGGAGAAAAAAAACAAGGACATTCTTTAGTTTACTGTTCTCAGCTGCATTTGAATAAAGCACCAAATCCACACTTTTAAGCTTAAATTTCAAAACTTATATTTTAACTACTGATTTTATCTAGTGTTCTGATTTTATCTACTGTTTTTTTAATCAATTTTAAATCATGCTTTTTATTGTTTTTGTTTTTTAATGTCTCTGTAAAGCACTTTGAATCACCTTGTTGTTGAATTGTGCTATATAAATAAACTTGCCTTGCCTTGCCTTACTGTGGCATGCTTTTAACCGGCTGTGAGGCCAAACAGCAATATTATACTCCACTAGAATACTCTCAACTTTTCAAGCTGCAGTAAACCTACAGTATGTGGCTCTGTTTATCAATCCTGAGTTGAGGTATATCGTGTGTGTACTGGTGCTGGCAGCCAGACTTTTCCTATTGAATCACAGTTATGTGTCTCTCTGATATTATGAAATGGGTTTTCTGCCCATGTTAAAGGAAACGGCTGATGTCTCAGTGCCCCTGTGATATGAAAAATTCAATTTAAAAGGATGAGAGAAAGAATGGTGCACGGCCTATTTTCATTCCCTCACACTGAGAGATATGAGAATGATGTTCTATTGTGTGGAGGAAATGATGCCAATCGTACTGCGGAGAAATTCCTTCATAATTCAATTCAATTTCTTCTAAATCCCAATGGCAAGCTCCTCTGCCAAAGAGAGGCAGAATGACAGAGACAAAAAGGGAGGGTTGGAGACTAAGATGGAAAAAGAAGCACTAAAGACTGAGACTGAAACAATGAAGAAATGGAGACGAGTCAGAGAGAGCAGCCACACTTAGCGGAAGGTAAGAGGAGAAGACAGTAATACAAAGTGGAGGGGGAAGTGGATAGAAGAGAAATGTTTTAGTAATGATTTATTTTGATCACTGTGGCATTTTAAGTAAAGCCAACTAATTTTCTCTAATTACCTCTCAGCAGCATCTGACAGAAGCAGAAAAAGTCATTTCCTGTTGCGATCCAACAGGACAAACTTCTAATTTTGGTGAAGTGGTGTTCGGGGTGGTTCACAGTAAGCCTGCCGTATATGCGCGCCTGATTCTAAGTGTACCATTAGCTACAGAACGTGCATCATTGATAGCCCGGGAGAGCTCTCCTGGTGCGGGACCAAGAATTTTCATTTTGTTACCGTGTTTGTGAGTACATCCTGGCTCTGGCATTTTGGGCGTGTATGCAGGAATCAATGAGCTGCTGCCTCTGAAGGCACAGAAAAAATGAGCTGCACCAACAAATATGACAATGAAGAAGTGCACCTCTCAGTGTATGCAGCAAGCATAAAACCATAAAGACAGAAGCAGTTGCAAAGCAAATGCATATGGAACTGTTTTTATTTTCTATTCCTCCATTATGTCCTCCATTCTCATCCCATCTACTGCTCTCTCTTGCTCTCTTCCTCTCTCTTTCTGTCTCTCTTCACACACACACTCACACACACCCACACACACACAGTTGTTTTTGTAGGTGCAATAGCTCCGAGGCAAGCAGCGTGGAATTGGAGTCTTCAAAGAGTCTTGGATTATCAAAGAGACACAGCTACCAGAAAACTAGGGGACACGCTAGAGAGGGGGAGGGAAGAACATAAGCATGAGGCAGGGAGGGGGGGGAGGGAGAGTGCAGAGGAGTCAGCATGGGTTTGGGTGGAGGATGAAGTGATCAGACAGGGTATGGGTGGGGGTGAGGAGTGGTTAAAGACCAGAAGTCCTTTTGTTCGCATACTGTAAGTGGAGAGGGGGGGAAGAAAGCTCAGTGAATGCATTAAAAAACAATCACATAGACCGTAATGGTCTTGATAGGCAAGACTGGATTTGCATTCTTCACTGTCTGTGCTGCTGCCTATTCTCTAGTAGTTTCTTTTCTTTCTTTCTTTTTTTTAATTCAACACAGAATTACATTTCAATGGGAGCACTGGCCTTGAAATACCATAATGTTGTCACAGTAAAACCAAGTATTACTGCAGCAGGACCCACCAAGTGTGAATATAGCTGCCACATCTAATGACAAATCTGACTGTTCATGCCATTCCATATGACAGGATGTGGGAGTGCTGGTGTGAATGCATCACCCTTCGACAAAAAGATCTCCGTCAGCCTCTCTGTCCCACAATGAGCTATGGATGTCTTTTTTTTTCCCATTACAAGAACACTTCTTACTACTGAACACATTTCAAGTGAACCTACAAACCTGATTCTGGTAGCTTCGCTGCTGTCAGCCGCACGCCATCATCCAGCAATGATCTTGTCCAAGTGCCACAGCTAACATTAATACACACAAATACAAACCTCCCACCATCTCTGACCTTATTTGAAGTTAATTACAACCATTTAGCGACATGAAAGATGCAAAATGCTGATAAACAAGTCAGTTTTAAAAAGTCATCTTTTCTTGTGAAACTAGGAACAAAAGTCTTGCCCCTGCTTGCACTCATTTGGTAATTCTGGTGCATGCTAAGACTGCTCTGGTGGTGCAGTCATTTGTTCTGACGGGAAGAGGAGAGCAGTAGAGAATAAGTTGTTGAACTCCTCTCCACACGGCACATGTATAGATGCTCTGCGCCGGTTTATTGCAGTCTATAAATAAATACACGCATTGTGTATGTGTTGGGGTTTCTTATGTGAGCATAGACCCTAAACTGCATAAAGATGGTCCAAAAAATTAAAACTTGACTTTTCCACTAAGCCACAGTTACAGATAAAATGATATTACTGTACAATACCAGCACATTTGACTATTATATTCAATATTAACCTTCATCTTACCAATATATTTTACACAGAGGAACTGCCAGCTGGACCCTCAAGACTAAACTACCGTAGGAAGTAATCATAATAACAAAATACCACCACCACTAGCAATAATAAAAATAATGATAATAGCAAAACCTAATATCTTTAAGAATTATTAATCTTTTAATTATCTAACATCCATTAATTTCCTTCTCATTCCAATTCAGGGAGGACTGGAGCCTATCCCAGCTACCGTAGGGTGAGAGGTGGGGTGCACACTGGACAGGTCCCTAGCCTGGTGCAAAAAAAAAAAAGGTTTTTCATGAATATTATTTTTTTGCAGTTTTACAATTAGGTTGATAATTTTATCCAATTGAAATCTATACTTGTCTTTAATACAATTTGCAACTTTCATCCCAAGTATGCTCCATATTGTTACTTATCCTTTATCTCCTAGGTACTATACAGGATGCCTGGAGTTAGTTTGTCATTTTGAATGTAAAATTTAAAAAAAAATCATCTTTCGCGCACTATTTGAATTTTCTCTCATACACCAAAATGGTTGAGGAGTTATGAAAATGTGATGCTCACATGGTAAAATCTGGGCAGAGCTGATTTTTCTGTCTGTATTCAAACAACAATACCTTGTGAATGCTTTGTGCTACCATGATGTACTAAACAACCCCCGTAGAGCTCGTCCTCTCTCCTTTTCAAGAGAATACTCTTGTATCTAGCACAAAACAGCAATGGCGTTACCATCATTTAAATAATAAAATCGGCCAGATGAAATGAATCTGCATCATTTCTATGTATAAAATCACTGAAATAAAGACAGAACTAGCCAGCCCAAAGATCCAGTATGTCCTGGATTTGCCCCGGGGCCTCCTCATCTCCTAGGACATGCCCAAAACACCTCACCTAGAAGAAGCCCAGGGGCATTCTGATCAACTGCCTGTACCACCTCAACTGGCTACTTTGGATGTGAAGGCATAGCAGTTCTTCTGTGAGTCCTTCCCAAATGACTGAGCTCCTCACCCTATTTCTAAGGGAGAGCCCAGACACGCTTCGCAGGAAGCTCATTTCTGCTCATATCCACAATCTCATTTTTTTTTCAATCACTACCCAGAGCTTGTTACCATACGTGAGGGGTAGAACATAGACCGACCTGTAAATCGACAGCTGCTGGGTCAGCTCTCTCTCCATCACAGCAGACTGGTACAGAGTCCACATTACTGTAGTTGCTGCACCAATCCATCAGTCATCTTCCCCCTCCACTTTCCAGTCACTCATGAACAAGATCCCCAGATACTCTAGAAGAAGCTCAGGGGCATGCTGATCAACTGCGTGTACCACCTCAGCTGGCTACTTTAGATGTGAAGCTCTTCTGTGAGTGGGCCACTAACTCTTCCCTGACCTCAAGTGGGCACTCTACCCTTTTCCTGGCTGAGAACCACAGCGTCAGATTTGTAGGTGCTCATTCTCATCCTATCAGCTCAACTGTGAGTGGCCCAAGTGCAAGCTGGAAGATATCCCTCAAAGGATCCAGCAGAGCCACATCATCTGCATAAAGCATAGATGAGATCCTGAGTCATCAGACACAAAAGACAATTATAGGATGTTGGCATGTTAGCGGAGTAACAAACAGCTACTGCCTTCCTGTCTATGTTTCAGGAGTAAAGGTACCATCTTTGTTGAGCAGATCTTTCAGCTGAGCATTAGACAGTCAGCAGGCAGAGTTTTGCCCACTCCTAGGAGGGTTATTGCTGCTCAGACTGGAACATGTACTATAGCAGTATCAGGTCTCCTTTTCATGTGCGGCATGGCCAGTGCATAAAGCTATACTCTGAGCAGCAGGCATACCATTGCCTTGAAATAATCCTTTGTTGTGCCGTTTATGTCGCATACAAAATGACCTTATGAGACTTTCGGTTGCTTTGCCACGCAACTTATATGGTACTCGATTCCAATGAAAAATGACCAAAACCGAGTCGAGATGAGCCAAGTAGGTGTTACTGGAAAAGGGCTATATGTGTTACTTTAATGTAGGACCAGCAAGCAACTGCATAAAAAGTTGGACAGACAAAAAAAAGTACCTTTTGAAGAATTCAAGGAACTCATTAAGTATGATGTTGGTTAATCAAATATTCAAACAATCCCTTTATTTGTAATTCAAGTCACATGGCAAACTATTTCTTTAACTTTGGGTGGGTTTAATATTAACGTTAATACTGATATATAAAAATCACAGTCAAAGCTTTGAACTGCAAGTTCTGACTATCACACAGACCGAGTTTATAATGCATATTATATTTGGTTAATTAGTATTTTTCTGACATAATGCCATAAGATGATGGAATGGGAAAGCACAAGTGGAATATTCTTTGGTGTCAGATTTGGAGACGGGGGGGATTAGCTTTGGGGAAGCCAGAGAAAGGATCAGTGTTGAAACTTAATTGGGAAGGGCACGGGATAAAAATTTTGATTGGTTTAGGGTTTAGATGGTGTTGTCTGACACACTCATTGTCTTAAACTTCAGAGATTAAATATGCTAATATTATATGGCAATATGATTGAGCTAATAGGAAATATAATGAAGGCAGCGTTTAGTGTTGCGCTTTTGCAAGGAAAATGCTACTATGCACTGGGAAAAAAATGCTCATAAAGGATGAAAAACCCAAAACAAGCGGACAGGTTAAAACACAGGGCACAGTGCAGAAAAGACAAGAGTGAAACGTAGAGATGTAAAGAGAGTCCAGAAGCTCTAGCTTGCCATGATTTTTTTTTCAAAATCTTGTATGTTTTATATTTAATTTTCTTCCACATTGTAATCTTTTGTTTCGAAATATCTGTTTAATGAGTCACGAGCTTGTGATCTCAAATGTGCCTTTATTCATTTGTCCATTGTTTGTGTTTTATTATCCAATACACCATAAGAAAGTGTTATATAACTTAAACATATTGTTTTATTTCCCTCATGTGAAGTTCTCATGGTCACACTGACTGCTCTGACTATTTAGATTTAAACTTTAATCAGGTTCTCTTTGAGTGATTAAGCTCAGTAAGACTGTCCGTTTTCTTGGACCCAGACATCTACACTCTTGAAGTGCACTTGCAACCTGAGTAATTTCCTCTAACGACCACTAATTTTGCATTTAGCCAAGAGCTGTTGTATTAAAGTGACTATATTGTGGCTAACTTGGAAGCCAGGAGAGCATGCGGGAAAGTAAGCAGCAGGGATCGCTTTTAAGTAGATAAATGATAGATGCCTGCACTATTTGCAGCTCGGCATATCTTGGTAATAAATAAATTCTGTCTGGAAATAGACCAGTTTGAAACGATAAATTACAGATGTATGTAAATTGGTTTAAAATAGTCTCAATGTCTATTTTAACCACTATCATATCAATATCATTACAATCCAAAGATTTCAGCTTTTTACATTTTTTGACAATTTCAAGTCAAATTTCAGAAACTTCATTTTCATCAACGGCTGTGAGAAACATTCAATAAGTGTATTCATCAGTGTATCCAGTTTTTCCTGTGCTTACCCAGGATCAGTGATTGTTCTTGCTAAATTTGGTCCAGTAGTTACAAAAAAATGCCACAACATCCATAATATATTCTTTATTTTATCAATGAAATACATCAGATAGTTGTTCAGTCTAGACCCCCCATGTTTTATAACACTGTTCAGTATTTCCCATAATCTTTTAATATTATTTCTACATTATCTAATTGGTCCTTATAGTATTCTTTTTTACTATAGCTTAGTATATTTATTAACTTATTTTTATATCTTTTGTATGTCATTTCAGCATCTTCAGTTCTCTTTCTTAAGAAATCTCTGTATAGTGCATTTTTCTTTTTACTTGAAGACCTTTTCTTATCCATGGACAGTCCATATATTTATGTTTCCTACTATATTGCTTTTTTGGAAGGTTTGTATTACACAATAATATAAATATTCTAAGGAATTCATCATACGTGCCATTAATGTCTTGTTTCTGATATATTTCACCCCACTTCTGTTTCATTAAAAATGTTTTAAATGCATTTATTCATTCCTCTGTTCTTACTCGTCTGTGCTCTTATTTACTGTCCACTTTATTAATCTTGTAATTCCTATCGTAGACTGTAAAAATTGGGAGATGGTCACTGATGTCGTTAATCACACGTACAATGTCATTTGTAATAATGGTGTCTATGAGAGCTGCACAATAATAATGTGATCCTGGTAGGTCTAGTAATGTTAGGGAATAGGTTCAAACAGTACATTGTGTTACTAAATTCCTCAGTGATTTTTATTTCATGGGGGTTTAGCAAATGATTATTGAGATCTCCACAAATGAAAGTTTTTTTGTGAGCTCTTTCTTTATCCAGTCTACTACTACCTGGAGCTCTGTATATAACGCTAATGATTACTTTTTTACTCTTTAAACATTTCAACTGTTATACATTACAGTACCTTATTCAATTGCTATCATCATCTTATCCACCACATTAAATTTCAGGGTTTTTTTTTTCCATATTCAAGGCCACTCTTCCTCCACCTTGGTTTTGCCAAGTTATAAATGTGAATTAATAACTCTCCAGTTCAATGTCTATTCCTTTTTCCATATTGATCAAGTTTCCAATGAGGCAATGACACTAAGTGGATGTGAAAGCAAGACACAGCAACTTACAAACAACTGGCAAACAGGAAATGACAACGCACGTATAGATTCGCCACTTTCAGGTGAAACTATTTCAATGTTTCAAACCATTCCAAGGTTTTTAGGTCACCATTGATGAGGTTTCAAGAAGAAAATAAAAGACAGGTCTGAATGTTTGAAAATGTTTTGTAAAAATCCTGTAAAGATTAGATGAAAAATACTCAAAGGATCAATTAAGGTTGGTTTATTATTTTGTTAGATAAGTTGAAAAAAAGTTAAACAAGTAAATAGAGGAACAAGGTAAAAAGAGGTAAAAAAAAAATAAAAGGGGAGAGAGAGGAGCGAAACCCCCAAGAATCCCCTCTGAGCAAGCACTGGGCGACAGTGGGGAGGAACAATTGCCTTTAAACGGGCAGAACCAGGCTCAGGAGGGGGCAGTCAACTGCCGGGACTGGTTGGGGGTGAACAGAGGTGGAGGAAGTGGAAGTACTTTTTTTTTCCAGGATGAGAGTTTTCAACTTGTTTGTTTGTTGTCTGATTGTTTCTCTGTCTTGCTTCTCAAGTTTCTTGCATCTTTGTTCCACTTCTTCTAAAGTTACTTGTTTTTCTTCAAGCTTTTCTTCACTTCTTTGTATGTTGCCTCCTGTGTTAACTTTGCCTTGTGCAGGTCTGCATTTCTCTGTTGTACTTCGTTGTGCATGTCTTCTAACTGCTGAGTTCTTCTCTGGATTTTTTGGAGCATACACTGCAGGTCTTCATGTATTTTGTCTTGTTGTTTCTTTTGCGCCTGCATTTCAGTATGTTCGTGCTTCAAATTGTTGACGGACAATAATACCCCCTTAATGAGCTCTGAGCTGTTTCTCGCCATTTGATTGATCATTTTCTCCATATGTGAACGTTGTTTTTCCAGTTTTTCCTTTTTGTCGTCCAGTTCAGTAGTTTTGTCCTTCAATTCAACAAAATTCTTGAAAAATTAGATTTTTTTTACTCTCAAAGTCCTGGAGAGTAAGTTTTTCTTCTTTCAGTCTTTCTTGCTGTTGCTCTTTCTCTTAAAGGTTCTTTATTTTTGCGCCATGTTTCATCCAAACTTTCAGCATTTTGTATTTTCCCTAAATGCCTTTGAGCTTGCACTGCATGTCTTTTTGCTTTATGTCCTGTTCTTCCATCTGTTTGAGGATTTCTTTAGTTTTTTCCAAAGCGTCATCGAGCTTTCCTTGGAGCACCTTATTCTTATGGTCCATGTATTGGAGATCCCATTGCTTCTTCTTAATAGTAGTTTTCCTGTCTTGAAGCTAGTCGGACATTTATTTTAGTTCAGCACTCTTTTCCTTGTTTTCTTTAATCAGGAACACAATCTGCTCTCGGGCTTGACCAAACTTTATTCCCCAGCCCTCATTAATAATTTTGATGTCGGGCTGGTATAGCTGTCTTTCTTCCAGGTGTTTATTTTGTGGTTCCATTCGTCTGCACTTCTCCTTCAGTTGAAGTTTCTCTTCTTCAATCTGTTTAATTTTGTTCTGGAGATGGTAGTTTTCCTTCCTATTTTTCTGTATTGCCCTTTGGAGGGATAAGACGCTATTTCGGGAAACTGGCCAGCTACGGCAGGAAGGAGAGGTGGCATAATCGTTTTGTCTTTCTTGGTGTTTTCTTGAAAACGTGTTTCTTGGAATTTGTATCCAATGACTCTGAAAAGGTTTCTAAATGTGGAAACATTTGAAGACTGTATGTTTTTTTTTTAATTATCGTACTTATACTGTTTGTTTGTTAATTTATTTTGATTATGTAAAAAATACACAAAGTTCATTTAGCAAAGAAAAAAGATGGAAAATTGCTTTACAAAATAAAGCTAATACATTTCAACATTGCTTCAACTGTTGTGATTCAGTTACATATCAAAAAGGAAGGTGGGAAGAAGCACACACATATTTAATCCCAATCCTTTGTCATAAGTCATTGGTCAATATTTAGTCAGCTTCCTTACTGATATAATGCAGTAATAATAAGGAACCTATTTCTGATATAATATATACATCACATCATAAAATGTGCTAAACAGAGACATTCACTGAATTTCTGCATATTTCATGAAGATCATATCTTTATAACCCTTTTTGAACTGCTTTATGGTTGAACACTGCTTTAACTCCATCTTCAAGCTGTTCCAGAGCTTCACTGCATCCACAGAAACACAAAAGCTTTCTTCTGGTATGTGCCTTCACAGCTTTGAAGTTATAAAAACCCCTTAAATTACAGCTTCCTCCTCTTACAAAAAAAACAAACAAAACAAAAAACAAACAAACAACCTACTCTGAATATTAATTGGTAGTTCATTATTTTTTGCTTTGAACAGAATTTGTGGAGTTTGAAATCTCATTAGATCAGCAATTTTCAATATTTCAGATTGCAAGAATATTGAGTTTGTATGATCCCTATAACCTGCATTGTGGATGATTCAAACTGCTTTTTTTGAAGAGCAAAAAGTGAATGTAATGTACTTTTATAGTTATTGCCCCAGACCTTTGCCAATAGCTTAAATATAGTGAAACCAGTGAACAGTGGAGAATATAAAGTAATATCTCATTTAATACCTTCTTTTAGGATTGCAATGCTTCTTGATACTTTGAAATGAATATATCTTATGTGAGCTCTCCAGTTAAGTTTTTCATCTATTATTACCCCCAGAAATGTATTTTCACTGACTCTTTCAATATCAACATCATTTATTTGAATCTTAGCATTTGTACATACAGTAAACTACTATTTCCAAATACCATTATTTTAGTTTTATTAAAATTCAACGATAATTTGTTTTTATCAAGCTAGAACGTCACTTTACTTATTTTATTAGTCATTTCATCCAGTAAATGGTGCAGATCATGACCAGAGCAGTTTGTATAGTCAGCAAAGAGTACCATTTTTAATACTTTGACACTTTACAAATGTCATTGATGTATAAGTAAAAAAAAAAATGGGCCCAAAACTGACCCCTGGGTACACCACAAGCAGTGTCCATACATAAGGAGCAACAACCATTTAATTTCACAAACTGCTTCCTGTCACTTAAATAACTTTAAAACTACCCCTCTGAGCAAAAAGGAACCCAAATTTTACATAAATGTCTGGAATTGGCCCCAAATTTGGTCAGATCACATCTGGTCATAAACTATAATGTTGCTGAGCAGGAGCCCTGGCAGCATTGCAAATTGCAGTATCTGTGTGTGATTGGCTGTGGGTTCAGAGCCCTGTAATGGTCAACTGTAGCTGTATTTTTCATCTAAATAAATGTCCCTAGGGCAAGTTTCCAATTCAATCTCAAAGAGCTGTGGTGCTAAACAAAACTGAATTAAAGGCAAACAGAATTTAAAGGCAATACTTTAACAGAAAGACATGGAATGGAGTAAAGTCAAAGGCCTATTTTATATATATATATATATATATATATATATATATATGTATATATATATATATTTATATATGTTCTGTCCCAAGTAAAAGATTAAAAAAAATGGTTCATAATAATTTATTGATAAAATGTCATATTTCATCTGTGGTAATTTATGTTAAAAAAGAGAGTCATTTAGTTAAAAATATGTTCTATACAGTCAGCATTAGTTTTTCTGTATCTTATTTTGAAGGAGTAATCTGTGTTCGCAATGCATTGTGGGAAGCAGACGCTGCAGTCAGTTGGGAAAAGCATTGTACAGAAAACCTGCCTATTTGTGTTTAAACTTCATCTCCTGTGGCCTGAATCTTTATATACACCATCGAAAGCAATGGCTGTAAGTTTATTACATGTTCTGGTTGTTTTATATGTTTATAAGAGCTGATTTAGAGATCGTTTTGTAAATGTGTTTGTGCCAGGAATTAGCCTTATCCCAGAAGCGGATTTTGCTTAGAGCATGGTCTATTAAAACATAGCAATGATGCTAGCGATCTAATTTGCATATCAGAGGATTGTTAAAACTATTGTTTATCATTACTTAGCAGCTAAGACTAACTTTGATACATGTTTTCTGTCACTAACTATTTCTTTTGTGCATTTATTTCACAATGTCAAAGAGCTAAAGGATATTTTATTTTCTGGTTTATTTTTTAGTTTCACTCAGCACTTTCATCGAGCTATTCAAGCCACAGTGTAAAAGATTGTAAGCCGTCGAGAAGACTGTAATAAAGGAGCAAGACGCTCAGTTTCCTGGCTCATGAAAATTGAGTTTGGCTTGCTGTTGACCTGCGTTAACATACACAGTGTATCCAACACGTAGCGATAACAGTACAGTGAAAAGCCAGGTCAGCAGTTGGTGGAAGATAAAGTTTATGCCACAGCGATGGATGCCCACGGGGAGAAGGCAGAAGAAATGGCTAACTCAGGAGACAAAGCACCATCAGAGGCTAGCTCCCGATCCAAACACTCTGGCTCCAAGCGCTCATCTTCCAAGTTGTCCTCAAGGTCCAGTGTATTGGAAGCAGCCATCTTTGCAAGAGCTTCTGCTGAAGCTACAAACGCCAAAGCCTTGTACAGTAAGAGACAATTGGAAATTAAAAAGCAGCAAGCAAATCTGGAAATGGATTTACAGATGTTAGAGATAGAGAAAAAAGCTGCAGCTGCTACGGCAAAAGCAGAGGTTCTAGAAGCTGCCGCAGCTGTTGAACAAGAAAAAGGAGAAAGTTTAAAAAGTTCAGTCCCACCACAAGTTATCAGACAGAGAACTATGGAGTACGTGCAACATCAAACCCAGCTAAAGTCACATCCGGCTGAAGAAGGAACACCTCAAGTCAAACTGACAGCAAAGGCGCCATCATTCACTCCAAGGAAACCAACCTCCTCTCCACCTGTACTCTCAAAAATGTACGTAGAGGAGGAAACTTTTGACCCACCAAGAGAGTATGTCGAGCCGAACAGTCACCATGCTCCTCACAATAGTGATGCACCTATGGCTGACTTTGCTAGGTTCCTTGCACGCAGAGAGTTAATCACAACAGGGCTCTTTAAGTTTGATGACACCCCTGAAAATTTTAGAGCATGGCAGTCTTCATTCTTAAATGCAACTGGAGGCATTGATCTTACATACAGCCAGCAGTTAGATCTCCTAGTCAAGTGGCTCGGTAAAGAGTCCTCAGAGCATGTTAAAAGAATCAGGGCTGTTTATACCACTAACCCCAAAGCTGCCTTCCAGTTGTCATGGGATAGGCTGGAGGAGTGTTATGCTACACCCGAAGTAGTAGAGAATGCCCTGTTTAAAAAACTGGACAGTTTTCCTCGCCTTACAAACAGAGACAATGTTAAACTTAGGGAACTAGGAGATTTGCTCCTAGAGCTGCAGGTTGCTAAAGACGAAGCCTACCTCCCAGGCCTCGCTTACCTTGACACACCACGTGGGGTTAAGCCCATAGTGGAAAAGCTGCCTCCAGGCTTACAAGATAAATGGCTCCACACTGGTTCAAAATACAAACAAAAATATAATGTGACGTTCCCTCCATTCTCATACTTTGTAAAGTTTGTCCAAGAGGAGGCAAAAGCGAGAAACGATCCAAGTTTTGTGTCATGCAGCAGTCAACCCCTCAACAAAGGTGAGAGACCACCATTCAAACAAATTAGCTACAAATCACCTCTAACTGTAAACAGAACAGAGGTTGATACAAGTGCTTCTGCTAGTATCAGAGAGGATGATCTAACACGTTATTGTCCAGTCCACAAGAAAACGCATTCTCTAGCCAAATGTAGAGCTTTCCGGATCAAACCACTACAAGAAAGACGAAACATACTCAAAGAACACAAACGATGTTTTCGCTGTTGTTCTCCCATGCACACAATAAAGGACTGCGACCTGAAGGTCAAGTGTGAGGAGTGCCAAAGTGAAAGACATTGCTCTGCCATGCACCCTGACACGGGTCAAAAACCCCAGCCGGAAAATGCACCTGAACCAGAGCCTCAGCCTCAAGACAACACTCTACCCAAGGTAACGTCACGATGCACTGAGATCTGCGGTGAAGGCTGTCCTCCGCGTTCCTGCTCCAAGGTATGTCTAGTTCAAGTTTTCCCTAAAGGTCAACCAGAACGGTCTGTTAAGATGTACGCCATTCTTGATGATCAGAGCAATTGCTCGCTGGCGCGTCCTGAATTCTTCGAGCTATTTGGAATCAAGGATAGCCCTCTGACATACCATATGAGAACGTGTGCTGGTCTAACTCAAATGCTCGGCAGGAAAGCAGTGGGGTTCCAAATTGAGCCTGTAGGTGAAGGCCCACGTCTAGACCTTCCTCCTCTCATTGAATGTGATGAGATAGTATTTAACAGAGATGAAATACCTACACCTGAAGTCGCTCTTGCCCATGCCCACTTGAAACATCTGGCTCCTCTGATACCTAAGCACGACCCAGCTGCCCAGATTGCAGTTCTACTGGGCAGAGACATCATACAAGTCCACAAGGCACGACAACAAGTCAACGGACCCCACAATGCTCCCTTTGCTCAGCGCCTAGACCTAGGCTGGGTAATCGTGGGGGAAGTATGCCTCAATGCTCACAGGCCAACGGTCAATGCCTATAAAACCCACGTGCTCTCCAACGGACGTCCATCTCTCCTCACTCCTTGTCCTAACAGCATGAAGATCAAAGAAAAACCATGCTATGGCGGGGAGCACAAGAGTAGCTTCTTAAAACGCAGTTCGAAACCCAATGCAGCAGAAGAAAAGCTTGGAGAGAAAGTTTTTGAGCGCACAGAGTATGACAACCAGCATGCCCTGTCCTTTGAGGACGAGACCTTCCTTAAGATAATGGAAAAGGAAGTCCACCAAGATGGAAACAATAACTGGATTGCTCCTTTACCATTCAAGTCCCCTCGCTTGCCACTTCCAAATAACAGAGACCAAGCGCTGTCTAGACTCAACTCACTGAGACGCAACTTAACCAAAAACCCTCAAATGAAAGAGCAGTTCTCAGAATTTATGGACAAGCTGTTTAAAAACAACCATGCAGAGATTGCTCCACCCATTGATGATAACACTGAGTGCTGGTACCTGCCTATTTTCGGCGTATATCACCCCCAGAAGCCCGGTCAGATACGGGTGGTCTTTGACTCTAGTGCCGAGCAGTCTGGTGTGTCACTCAATTCAGTGTTATTAACAGGCCCTGATCTCAATAACACCCTCCTTGGTGTCCTGATTCGGTTTAGGAGAGAGCCCATTGCAACCACTGCTGACATTCAGCAGATGTTTTACGGGTTCCTGGTTAGACCAGACCACAGAGATTATTTGAGGTTCCTGTGGCACAAGGACAATGACTTGTCAAAAGAGGTGCAGGAGTACCACATGCGGGTACATGTTTTTGGTAATAGTCCGTCACCAGCGGTAGCCATCTATTGCCTTCGAAGAGCCATCCAGGAAGGTGAGGCAAAGTTTGGAGCAGACACAAGACACTTCGTCGAGAGACACTTCTACGTCGATGACGGGCTGATTTCGGTTCCCACAGAGTCTGCAGCCATCGATCTGCTCAGGCGCACATGTGCATCCTTAGCTGAGTCTAACCTCAAGCTCCACAAAATCGCCTCGAATAGTGTCTCAGTCATGCAAGCATTCAAGCCAGAGGATTTGGCCTCCGGTATTAAAGACTTGAGTCTCGGCGACGATGCTTTACCGGCCCAGAGAAGTCTAGGAATGTGCTGGGACATTAACACTGATTCATTTACCTTCAAGGTAGCCGTCAATGACAAACCCTATACCCGCCGTGGGGTTCTCTCAGTGATTAATAGCATCTTCGACCCCTTGGGACTAGCATCGCCAGTGACAATCAAAGGCAGACTCTTGTTACGCAAAATGTCAAATGGAGTCCAAGATTGGGATGCTTCTCTCCCCCAAGAGGAGATGGACGCATGGGAAACGTGGAAAATGTCCCTCCAAGATTTGAGCCGCCTAAGAGTGCCGCGCTGCTATGTACCAGCCTCCCTTTCCATGTCCACTTACACTGAACTGTGTGTCTTCAGTGATGCCTCAAGCTGGGCTATTGCAGCAGTAGCATATTTGAAAACAGTCAATGCAGAGGGACAATGTGAAGTCGGATTTGTGCTTGGCAAAGCAAAACTTTCACCCCAACCAGAACCGACAATACCTCGTCTTGAGCTTTGTGGAGCAGTTCTAGCGGTGGAGATGGCGGAGCTCATTCTGGATGAACTTGATCATAAACCAAACACTGTAAAATTCTACTGTGACAGCAGGGTGGTTCTTGGGTACATTTGCAACGATTCAAAGCGCTTTTATGTCTACGTACATAATCGAGTTCATCGTATACGCCAGTCCACATCCCCTGAACAGTGGCATTATGTTACATCAGAGCAAAACCCAGCTGATCTAGCAACCAGGTCAGTACCTGCATTGCAGCTCATGGACACTATGTGGTTTAAGGGATCAGACTTCCTTTACAAACTACATGAACCAGAGACGAATGAATCGTTTGAGCTGATTGAACCTGAAGTGGATGCTGAAATCCGACAAGTTAGTACCTTTGTTACTCAGATTCAGAAGAGCGGATTCACACCAGAACGCTTCCAACGCTTTTCAAGCTGGACCTCACTGGTACGTGCCATTGCTTTCTTAATTCACCAAGCTCGTTCTCACTCATCAAGCAACTCGTCAAATCATTCATGCAGGGGCTGGCATAAATGCAGAGAACCACGCACTCCAGAGGAGATGGATGCGGCCAGTAACCTCATTCTCCAGTCTGTTCAAAGGGACGCTTTTCCTGATGAGTACGCTGCTCTACAAGCCAATCAAACCATCCACGCCTCTAGCCCCATTGTAGCCCTCGACCCATTCATGGGTGAAGACCTCATCAAAGTTGGAGGTCGCCTCAAACATGCTTCATTGGACCCATCGTTAAAGAATCCAAAAATTCTGCCAAGCAAGCATCATGTGTCAAAGTTGCTTGTCCTGCACTATCATGCTAAGGTTGTGCATCAAGGAAGGCAGTTCACAGAGAGTGCAGTTAGGCAAGCTGGACTGTGGATTGTAGGCTGCAAAAGACTGGTCTCATCCATTATCCACCGTTGCGTAACATGCAAGAAACTCAGGGGGAAACTAGAGACTCAAAAAATGGCAGATCTCCCGCCTGAAAGACTTGAAACATGCCCTCCATTTTCGTATGTTGGGTTGGACGTGTTTGGCCCATGGTCAGTGGTTACTCGACGCACACGAGGTGGCGCAGCACAAAGTAAGAGGTGGGCGATACTTTTTACGTGTATGACTACAAGAGGTGTACACATCGAAGTCATTGAATCTATGGACACTTGCAGCTGCATAAATGCAATACGCAGATTCTTTGCAATAAGAGGCCCAGCCAAACAAATGCGGTCAGACAGGGGCACCAACTTCATCGCAGCAAGCGTGGAGCTTGGCATGGCACAACCAAACAAGAACCCTCCCGACATTGTCAACCATCTTCATGCCAATGGTTGCACATGGGAGTTCAACCCCCCACATGCTTCTCACATGGGGGGCGTCTGGGAAAGGATGATTGGGGTAACTCGCCGAATATTGGATTCTATGCTCTTGCAGAACAAACACACCCGTCTCACACATGAGGTGCTTTGTACCCTAATGGCTGAGGTATCGTCTATAATCAATGCAAGGCCCTTGGTCCCTATTTCGACTGACCCTTCCTCACCATTCATACTCTGTCCTGCAATGATACTGACCCAAAAGCAGGGCGTTCCTTCTCCACCAGGAGACTTTTGTGGAAAAGACTTGCTCAAGAACCAATGGAAACAAGTGCAAGCACTCGCCAATGGTTTCTGGAGTCGCTGGAGAAACGAATATCTCAACACCCTCCAATCAAGGCGCAAGTGGCATGGAACACACCGCAATCTTCAGTCAGGAGACATTGTGTTGTTGAAACAAAATCAAGCACCCAGAAACGAATGGACAATGGCTATCATCACAGCCACCTTTCCAAGCAGTGATGGGAAGGTCAGAAAGGTCGAAGTGAGGACATCTTCCCAGGGAGTCTCAAAGACTTACCTGCGTCCCATTTCGGATGTTGTTGTGCTCTTAGAAAAGGAAGTGACTGATAAAAAGTAGTAGTGGCATCAGTAATGCCAGGCGGGGAGTGTTCTGTCCCAAGTAAAAGATTAAAAAAAATGGTTCATAATAATTTAGTGATAAAATGTCATATTTCATCTGTGGTAATTTATGTTAAAAAAGAGAGTCATTTAGTTAAAAATATGTTCTATACAGTCAGCATTAGTTTTTCTGTATCTTATTTTGAAGGAGTAATCTGTGTTCGCAATGCATTGTGGGAAGCAGACGCTGCAGTCAGTCGGGAAAAGCATTGTACAGAAAACCTGCCTATCTGTGTTTAAACTTCATCTCCTGTGGCCTGAATCTTTATATACACCATCGAAAGCAATGGCTGTAAGTTTATTACATGTTCTGGTTGTTTTATATGTTTATAAGAGCTGATTTAGAGATCGTTTTGTGAATGTGTTTGTGCCAGGAATTAGCCTTATCCCAGAAGCGGATTTTGCTTAGAGCATGGTCTATTAAAACATAGCAATGATGCTAGCGATCTAATTTGCATATCAGAGGATTGTTAAAACTATTGTTTATCATTACTTAGCAGCTAAGACTAACTTTGATACATGTTTTCTGTCACTAACTATTTCTTTTGTGCATTTATTTCACAATGTCAATGAGCTAAAGGATATTTTATTTTCTGGTTTATTTTTTAGTTTCACTCAGCACTTTCATCGAGCTATTCAAGCCACAGTTGTAAAAGATTGTAAGCCGTCGAGAAGACTGTAATAAAGGAGCAAGACGCTCAGTTTCCTGGCTCATGAAAATTGAGTTTGGCTTGCTGTTGACCTGCGTTAACATACACAGTGTATCCAACACGTAGCGATAACAGTACAATATATATATATATATATATATATATATATATATATATATATATATATATATATATATATATATATATATATATCCATAGGTCCCTCATCCTATTCATGTAGCCCCTTCCGCCGGGGTTAGTATATATATATATATATATATATATGTATATATATATATATATATATATATATATGTATGTATATATATATATATATATATATATATATATATATATATATATATACATATATATATGTGTGTATATATATATATATATATACATATATATATATGTGTGTGTGTGTGTGTGTGTGTGTGTGTAGAGAGAGAGAGAGCGAGAGAGACAGAGGGTATTTGAACACATTTAATTTGTGCCTTACCTATAATATACTGTAAAATATAAGTAACTTCCAAAGTGTCTCTGTGAAAGAAATATAGTTAATAGTGCAGGGAAGTAAAGACATACACTGAAGAGGATGGACTGATGACAGAAATAAAGTCAGAACCAAACATGAGAGAAATTAATCCTCAATATCCAGTCTCTGCTGGGTACCTTATTGCCTCTCAAACTTCCCATCTTCAGAGTTTATATCTCTATTGCTGCAGCATCTGGCTGAAAACCATGCATACACTTCCATTTGTTTGAACTGGAACATAATTGGATTTGGGAGTGGGAAAAAAAGCCTTCAACCATACTTAAAACTTCCCCTAATATGTGCACAAGGGGTGTGCAAGTTGGTATTTCAGCATGTGCAAGCTTGTGCATGGGCATCTATGTGTTGCTATAAATAGCATCTCTCATGGTCTCGCTTGCCTTGATTTGTTACCCCACATCCAAGATGTGCCGATTGGCAATACATTCCAAGAGCTAGGCGATTTCAGAAGTGTGTCTGCATCTCATGCTTGCACTAAAAGTAATCGTTCCAATGCAACTGGATGGGGAGCCCTCATGTTCTGCCATCTTATCAGGGAACTGAAAAATCATGGTTAATTAGATTCATAGTGACCTTTTTCATCTCTGGCTACAAACGCCCAGTCACTGCTGAAGCAGAATGTGTTCTCAACATTGATCTTTCTGCAGACTTGGGGATTGAGAAGACCATGGCGCAGTGAAACGAGGCAGAAAAACAACATATCAAAAATATCATCAGATGAAGAGATTACTCTGTTTGAGTTAGCACGTTTTTGTGAGAAGAGCTCTGTAATCCACCTACTGCATCTCAATCACTGTGCAAACAAACTCACACAAGTCCTGCCCTCTGTCTCAAGGCCCATTTGCCAGACATGCACATGTAATCCCACCGCATTTCTCATTATCAAATCCTATGTTCAATCTCTCTCTTTTGTATCCCTGCTGTCCACTATCCACAACAACAGTCTGCAACTGAGCATTGATCTTCCTGGAGGCTTCAAACAAAAGATGACTTACAACTTTCATCCAGACAAAAAAGCCCTTTTGATGATGCCCTGCTGATTTCCACACAGGAGAATGCTTGAGCTGTTCCAAAATTTCAACATACATACATCCAGGCAGCAAATATTACCAAAGCTTGGTAAAGTTCACAGTTATAAGAACAAACAAACAAATAAAAAAAAAAACTGTTGAAAAGAGAGCTGCTAAAATAAATGCCTCAACTGCAGCAAAGGAGAAATCACATTTTAAAATCCTGAAAAATATAAACATATTTGTGTCACACCTTTACAGTTTTGGTAACACTGAGGAAGAACCCACTAGACTCTGTTGATACAGATATGGTATGATATTGTTGACAGATTTGATTAATCTACTGATGAAATTTTGGCGGATTGCTCCACAATGGGGTTTAGACAGGGCCTCAAAGCAGAATATCTTGTATGAATACTCTATTGCCATATCCTTTCAGAGCTCATTTGAGTCATATCTGACATATTTATGGCTCATCATGTCATATCGTAGCCATCAGAGTACAAGCACCATGAACCACTTAAATACTGTGGGCCATGCTGTCATCTCCTGTTAGTAACATATGTCTGATAGATGCATAAGAAGAGGCACTCAACTTGATTCTTTCACTGTGTTGCAGAGGAGCTGGAGCCCAGGCTTGGCAAATTTACAGGCAGGAATGATTTCTGCAAGAAAGCCTATTTAGCTGAATATTTTTAAAAAAAAGGAGAGAGGAAAAAAAAGAAAAAGAAAGAGGGAACCTGACTGCTTTATATTGAACCGTATGCGAGAAGTGCACTGAAAGCATGGGGAAATGCAACAGAAGCCTTATCAGGATACAGAATGGTACAGTATATTTTAAAAGGAGTACAAGTTAACAGTTGCACCCCAGAAATCTATAATGATCCTTTGTGTGCACCTTAACAGAGTTGCCTGGCAACAGAACTAGAGCTCTGCAGTGAATTAAAGTGTCAAACGAAATACATTTGTAATCCAAAGGCAACATGGATTAAATTTTAGACAGTAGGAGTGCCTCTTGGACAAGATTTCAATAGGTAAGGTGGGCAAAGTGAATTGGGAAAGGCAAATAATTTTCTGCACTTTAATAACTTTCTGAACACTGACTGCTACCTGATATGGATGGCTGAATGAGCACAAAATAAGCACAACTAATTAACTGTACAGTTTTTAAATGGACCGTCTTAATGGAAGCTGTTATTCATCTGCCTTCAGCTAGAATCTATGAACAATCATGAGGGTGGGCGTGAAGCTGATAAATCAAAATAGTATATAGATCACTGTCACATATTTTTCTATGAAATTATTGATTAACTCATACGCAGAGCTGCTGTTTGAATAACACATTTCCTGTTTGCATCTGGCATTTGGCTTGATAAATATCATATCATGAACTGGTTCATGAAAAACAACGCGTCGAAAATGTTTTATGTATAAGCAAGATGAAAAATCTGAGAAACACTTTCTACCCCCCACACTCCGCTTCTCCTTCTCTCAAATGCAACACACACAAATAAGCAGACTGCTTATTTTCCAACAATGTTAAGCATTTAAACAAAGGGACCCAAATGAGCCACTGATTGAAGATAGAATCAGCACCCAAGCAACCCATCACAGAGCCTCTCAATCCCACATATGCATGATTAATACATCAAACAACATCAATTCTCCTTCCTTTTCCACTTGTCAATGAGTGCGCACGCACATACACGCCCACGTACACATTATAGGGGCAAACTTACGCACACATACATGCATATACACTCTCCCACGCGCACAGACACAGTGTACCCAAATCCTTACAGGACTGCGTGCGAACACACAGACACTGCCCCCTCCATCATGGTTAATACATCAAAGCATTAGCTTCCTGGATTCCTGAAGCTTAGACAGACACGGTTCTGACAGCCCATGATTCCTCACTGGCTGCCTCCCCCTTCAGCTTCCCCACTTTCTTTATTCCCTATGAAGTCTGTTTGGGTGGTTACAGAACATGCTGCCAAAATAGATTCACTTACATATTACCTTTGCTTTTTGTAAGCTTGTATAATGTCATGTTTGAAAGCCATCTCTACAATAAGATGACACTGCTGAGGAGCTTTAGAAGCTTGGGAGACGTAACAATAATAACCACAAGCCCTGATCAACAAAATCTTTATTTTATAAGAGTTCCATAGGCTTCTGACATCAGCAGGTATTTATAACTGCACATATCCAAAAGCTGCTTCTGTACCAGCATTGGCTCATGAATGTCTTAGAACAGCACCTAAACCAACAGGCCATCAAATACAATCAAATCTAACCTTTATAATTCAAATATGTCCTGTTTTTAGCTGGTTATACTCTAACATCAGTGAATAGTCCTTAAATGGAGATAGCAGGTGGCTTATTGGATCATAGTCTAATAAAATGGACATTCATTATTATATCTTTAGCAAAGAGTACTGTGTAATTATCGTCAGTGCGGTTCTGCATATGATCTCCATTTGATTTTACAGTTCTTTTAGTGGGTTATTGATTTAAACATGATTTTAGAGATCTAAGCTTTAGTCTTTGCATAAATAAGTAAACAAGAGTCTTTATTTCAGTATCTCTTAATGAATCTCAACCACAAAGGAAGCAACTGAGATAGTTCGTCTCACCAAACACAATAAAGAAACAGTCACATTTTGTGATGCTTTCAACATCAAATGAATACACCTTCTGTTCGCTTTAGTCTCCATCTGTTTTCATTCCCCTCTATACTAACACAAACACTATAGCAGTTTTCGTATTTCTGGGGAGAAGCCTTTAAATTTAAAGCTAAATATTTACCTCATTACTGTACAGACTAAAGCTTCTTTTCATCTAATCTGGTTTTCTTCTTTTCGTAAAGTGAACTAGTTATTTATGATTGGTTTTTTTATGTACAAAAGGCAGATGCAATTCTGATACTTCTTCCACAATACTTCCACTGGGCCGAAGTAGTAATGCTAGGGCACTTAGTAGATTGCTTTATAAATTTGAACAGTATCCAATGAGAATAGCTCCTCCATAAATGCAAAAAGATAAAAATTAATAGAAAAAAATTAATAAACAAACAAAAAAATCAGAAGGGAAAGTGTTTTTATGGATACTCTACCAATCTGCTAAATAGTGTAGCTTAAGTGCAGGGAGACTCATATTGCTATACTGCAAATCCTCAAACAGAGGATAAAGAGGCTTTAAAATCACATTTACAGCATAGGAGCAGTATCCTGCTGATAAATACAGATCATGGTATTTGACCCTGTCCATAAGCACATGGAAAGGCTTCTACACTACAGAGTCAGAACCTTTGTCACTAATAGATAAAGGGCCACACTTCAATAACTCTAAATAATAGCTACGGTTTGCGAGACCTAAAGAGCAACAGGGGTGAAATTAACTATGAGTCCAGAATTTCCTGGTATCTTGCTCAGTTATCTGACCTTTTATTTGATCTATTAAATGAAAGCATGTTCTTCATTTTAACTCTCAGGCTTGCTTTCAAATTGACCAGAGGCCTGTTATGAAATATTTTGTATGTTACACAGATCAATAGGCTTCCTAAAAGCCAGCATGCCATATTTATTTGTTCCTTCATAACATTCAACAACAACCTTAAATGTCAATACTGATCACCATCTGCAAGGCATTTTCAGTACTACCTGAAAGGAATTAACTTCACAGGATTACAGGAATCCAGTAGTTACAAAACAAGGATATTACTTGTCTAGCCATGAACATATTGTTAATAATTTAGCCAATGACCTCCAGTAAGTTCTTTTGACATTGCAGTATGACCTTTAGTGAGTTAATCTATCACTTTTAGCTTTTAGTTAATGCTGTGAACAAGTCCTATCTTTTTTCACAAAAACTCTTTAATTATAGCTGGTGGAAAACATTTTTCTTCTTTCTGAATGATAATTTTAGCTCCATTTTCAGGGGGACAAACACACAAAGCCACAGTGAATAAAGTTAATGGGTTTAAAAGTGGTTTGGCTTTCATCAGACTTGACTTAGATTGGAACTATTTTATTGTCCTCACAATTTGATGTGAGTCAAGCTGTCTATAAACCCACTCACTTAAGACATAAATTTGTGTGATTTTGGCAAAAGAAACGGTGTTAAATAATCAATGCCACAACTCGAAGCATTTTCAGAATGAAGACATCAATGTGGGATAAAGTTTTTAGTATGGTTGGACAATAATCAAATTTTGGCTTCCTGCAATTAAATGAGCATGATTGAGCAATGTTTAAATTTCTTGGTCAACTATTTAAAACACAAAGCAATAGCAAATCAAGCACTTCCTAAATCATTGTCTCACATGCTTGCAGGAGCCAGCTGTTCCCTGCACTGGGTAGCTTGAAGCTTCCTGAACTAATTTGGATGAGTAATGGACAGATATTAAAAGAGAGATACATAACAAAAATCTAATCTAACAAAACAGAAAGTGAAGAGTTTGTCCTTCAAAACAAATCATCATCTGTTTTTTTGAAAATACTTTGGATTTAACACACATGTTAACTATAAGCAAATCAGATCCAAAGAGTGCTGTCTGTGCTGTAAAGCAACCACCTGAAAAGACACTGCAACCAGAGTCGGGGTCAGGAAAAAACAGTGCAGTTTGCCTTCAGCATGCCTCTGGATGTGCCAACGTGTCCATCCAGCTTATAAACATACAATGAAATGATCAACACAATCGTATTCAACTTGGCCAAAGATGTGTCCAACAAACAAAGTAATGAACATTTTAGGAAAATGGACAACATGCTGGACAAAAGATTTTTGATCCTATTGCAATTACTTTCACAAAGTGGCAAAACCTCTGCTGGATCCTAAACACTGCAGAGGAAATGCAAAGAAATCTTGGAGCTCTATTTAATTATTTATATAGCTATTTATATCTATTGCACCTATTTTTTTTTTCCATTTTGTTTTGCAAAGACTAATTTGAAAAAGATTAATTAGCACAATGTAAAAGCGAAAGCAGTGTCCATTTTTGTTTAATGTTGTGTTAGATTTCTGTTAGACTTTTTTCTTCTTCTAAGAGAATGGAGGCCAATTTTATTTTGAGGTCTTTGAAAGTCTTTCACAGATCCAAAAGCAATGTTCTATTTGTATGACAGTGCAAAAAAAACAACAACCCCTCACTAAAATCAATGAATAATCGTGAAAAAAATTCATGAATAATCATGAAAAATCCTCCCAGGATTGAATGAAATAATCGTTTTGGCCACAATTGTGCAGCTCTAGATTTGAAATCTCTTCACAGGACACGGCTCCTGCAGTTCATATGACAGAGCTTGTCGTGCAAGAATTAAATAATTAAAGCAAATGCAGAAACATCATGCATAAGCTGACACTTTATATTTATTTGCTTATTTTTATTTTTTTATGTGACAGAGAACATTCACTGACCTGATGTCTAACTGTTGCGTTTACAAGCTATAGTTTGCAACTACACAAAAATCCATCTCTAATTTGAGTAGAGCTTGAAATAGAAGTGCCTGGGCTACACTTCAGAACTTTAGAAACAGTTTTAGATTTCCTTTGAATGTGAAAGCGAGTAATGTACTAACAAATATAACTACTGTTTAACTGCAGATTTTACGTGTTTGTCTCCAAAAGAGGAGAAGATGTGTGCCCAAACAAGAGTTGATATGGACTCATCTTTGGGTATTAATGTGACTAAAAACTACAAACACATTGCTCACTGTAAAAGCATAGCCACATTGAAATCACCCACTGCTTTTGGATTCTGCACACTCAAAAAAATGAAATTGGGTGGTTGCTACATGTACAAGATTCAAACTTGTAATTGGAACTAAATAATTTCATGTTTCTATGGTGAACGTAATTAAATCATGTAGCATCTGCATGAAATTCAGCAACTTAGTTTGTTCTTGTTGAGATGACATGATACAATCTAGTATTAGTTGTTAATTGCCTGGACTCATGAAATTCACAAGATCACATTAGACGTCAAACTGCAGGAAAATCGCTGGAGTTTTAAGAGGCAGACAATTACACCCACACCACGTGTATGCTATCGCTATTTATTGTGGTTTAACCTGTCAAGGACAAAAACGTACAGAAAAGTCTGCATCAAGCCTTGTAATCATAGCTTTCCTACTTTGGTTAAGCCTGGATTGACAGCTTGGTGGTGTGATGGTTAGTGCTGTTGTCTAACAGCAAGAAGGGCCTGGGTTCAAATCCACAATCTGGCTGGTTTGCAGTGTGTAATTAGAGTTGGGTTAATTGGTGATTCTAAATTATCCATGAATGTAAGTGCAAATGGTTGTTTGTCTCTATGAAATCATCAACCCCCATATTGGTTCATTAAGCAAGACTAGCAGTAATTGCCTTGATTGACAAAGTACTTGTTCAAACAACACGATTTCATTGTGTTTTCCTAAAGTTTTTAACTTGTGTAAAATGAATTAAAGCAAATTTCACTCTACATACTTAAATAAATCACTTCAAGTCAATGCAAGTATAATACGTTGATCCAACATAATCTGATTACATTAAACCACCAAATGCCAAACGTGTTGGTTTGACATGGTCAAAAATGGGTTATTGTACGTGGATAAATCACTTGGAAAAAGGTGCCATGATTAAATTGTGTTCATCCAACAACAGATTTTTTTGAGTGCAGTTACCTTACATGGATAAAAGGATGGAGTGCAACTAACTGTTAGTAAGCCTTATTTTTAAAAACTACCGATGCAGTAGACACATATATACTGGATAATTAGCTCTCAGTAACGGACTAATAAAACACTACCTGTGTGGTCTGTACATTACAGTGATCCATCGTATTACTCAAATATAAATCAGAAATGCTCCAACAGACACCAATATTCCACAAACACGCAGTGAAGAGGTCCCATCTTCCAGTAGCTGTAGACGAGCACAGTGGCCCTGAGAAGCCAAGCGCACAAAGAAAGAATCCTAGCACACACCAAATGGGTCGAGGTGTTATTATCAGGATAACTGTCAATCAAGGCAGTTAGCCACGCTAAATACAGTATCCAAGTGAAAAAGCTGCAAAAACAATTCACCCCTGTCAGTTCTTTGTTGATGGAGAAAACGATCCACTGAAAGCAAAACCATTAAAGAAAAATCTAAATCAACTTTTTCAATTTGTGAATGATTGCCTCCCTTTTAGATTCAGCCTCAACTGGCACATGGAGAACCTGCAGTGTTTTTTCCATGTTGGCTGTTGGATGCCCCTTAAATAAGACATGCTTTTTTTTCTGCAATTTGCAGTAAATTGTGTGTCGTAAATCACATTTGTTTGATTGATTTATATCAACCCTCCCACTCTGAAAGGGAAACGCATATGCAAATACATATGCAATAAGGCCAGCTGTAAAAGTAACTGTCCGTGCCTTTCAGTTAGAAAGCTGACTCTGCACCTCTTCACTAAAGACCGTCAGTAGTTTTTTGAATGCTTGGTGCAGAGCATAACAAATCCAGTCCTCAGCTTTTGTAGACCAGTTTGTATAGTTTCTTGCTCTTATACATGACAACAGATATATAAAAGAGCACTTTTACCTACAATAACATGTAGTTTCAGTTAAACTGAGAATTTACATTACTTTTGCTGCATATGTAAACAGTTTTTAAACAGTCTTACTGCCATTAAAGACCAAATTCCGCGCATTACCATTTCCATTTTATACGATAGAGATAAACAACTCCTTTTCCCTCAGATATTAGAGGTATTTGAGAAAAAATATTTCTGTTTCCCTGGTGGCATTTTAGTGACATTTCAATGTGAAGTACCTCTGTTGAGTACTTCACATCATAGTAGGCTACACACACACACACACACACCCATATATATATATATATATACATACATATTGGGGCGATCGTGGCTCAAGAGTTGGGCGTTCGCCTTGTAATCGGAAGGTTGCCAGTTCGAGCCCCGGCTTGGACAGTCTCGGTCGTTGTGTCCTTGGGCAAGACACTTCACCTGTTGCCTACTGGTGGTGGTCAGAGCCAGTGTTCGGCAGCCTCGCCTCTGTCAGTGCGCCCCAGGGTGGCTGTGGCTACAATGTAGCTTGCCATCACCAGTGTGTGAATGGGTGGATGACTGGATGTGTAAAGCGCTTTGGGGTCCTTAGGGACTAGTAAAGCGCTATACAAATACAGGCCATTTACCATATAGATAGATAGATATTCAAAATGTTTTGTTAAAGTGTTCAATTGCTACATCCAAAATCCACATGAACACCCTCAATCAATAAAGGGAAACCTAATGTGTTTTTTGTGTCATTTTAATAGAGTTCCTCTCATAACTACAGTTTGTTTTCACATTCTGGCATTGGTGTCTAATACAGCTCCTGGGCTGATGGAAACGGTGGCAGTGAGGTTAAGTTTTCGAGTAAATACAGTCATGGCCAGTTTTCGTGAGTGTTCGAGGTGGTTTGTTGTGCTTTTCCCCTTTCCAAAACTGAATGAGAACAGACCTGGATGACTCATTGGCACTACAGTAGTAGGTTCCTGCTTTATTTATGAGAGCTGGTGGTTTTCTCCAGTGTGTCTCCTAGGCCCAGTGATTCATGAATGGACTAGACAGCCTGAGCCTGCAATTGTGGAGGTGCATTGGGAGCAGTGGGTATTGAGGATTAATTTCTTTCGTGTCAGACTGTTATTCCCAACCCCCATCAAATCCATCTCTCTTTTGCTCTCTATCTACAATGACTCACATTTCTTAGTTAAACGGGTGAAGCACAATTATTTGTCCTCAATCTGACAAATGGTCTGAATATTACGATAGAGCAGCCCTCTAATATACTGTAGGCTATATTATGTTGTTGTTGGTGGTAATGATTCAGACAGCACCAGTCAAATTCTAGCTTGTTTTTAAGCACATATAAGGTTCCATTACTTACACTGGGGACCAACACAAAGGGAATAGTAGGCCTATTATCCTGCAGGGTGATGCAATCAAGGGTTCAAAGAGTGAGTGAAACAGTATATCTGGCAGTGCTTAATGCAACAAAGCTCAATTATGTTCTATTGCATGCTTCTCCCCCCACCTTTTTTTTCTTTTGCCAATTAAACTGTTTAGTCCTGGTGGAAGAATGGGAATGCCCATCCATTCTATTGGCTTAAAGGACAAAGATCACGCCACATTCTGCCACAGATGGAGATATTAGATAGATCACTTGAAATATAGCTTGTATCTCCAGTTTCAGTGACACAGTAGGTGTCCAGAGAAATTTTTTGAAATAGATGAATATGTCCTGGTTTCAACAGTGTGTGTGTGTCCCAAGATATTCAGTTTTTGGCAGATTGTTAAATATTCCTTTCTAAGTAATGTTCTTCTGCATCCTGACCCACAAAAATCAAACCATAAAACAAACAGCTATAACCCCATGTGGGGTTATTTCTGCAGCTGTTGATGGTTGCTCAGCTGCTGGCATGCCAGTCAATCACAACAGAAATAGTTTGAACTGTCCTCCCGACATAGATTCAGAGGGAGCTCGTACTGTCTGACAGGAGAGACTGCTGACATTTTGCATTTCACCTCACCAAAGACAAAACAATTTAACTAGGGCCTCTGGTGTGAATACCTTTGTCATTTGCTCATACTTAGTAGTCTTAAGACAGGCAAAAAGAAAAACAAAAGTGGATTTTCAAAACACAGTGCATTGCCAGTTTAGTAGTAGTAGTAGTATTTATTTATTGTCATTGTCAAGAACAATGAAATTGCGTTTGGGGCTTCCATACAACCCAAAAAAAAAGAAGAAAATAATAAATACCCCTTAAAACCCAAGTGTACATATTTAACCCAGTGTGACTCCAATGCAATAAGACAATCCTTAGCAATAATGTTCGTAGAAATTCAGACAAAGACCTGAGAAACATGACAAAATACAACAATGCAACCCATTCAATATTATTGTACTGTGAGATATGATATCAGATATGATAGTTATCTATTTAAGAGAGAGGGGGGGGGGGGCAGGAGGGGGAAGAGAATAAAGATATGATGCACCAATGCAGACCAGTTCATTGCTATTAAGAAGTTGGATATGGTTATTGTCCGTGAGAGGGGGGCAGAGAGTTCAGGAGCCTCACAGCCTGTAGATACAGGCTGTTGGCCAGTCTGGATGTTCTGGCCTGTATAGACCTGTACCTTCTCCCTGAGGGCAGCAGATGGAAAAGGTGGCGCGCAGGGTGATGTTGGTCCCGCAGGATACTGTGCACCCTCCTCAGACAGCGAGTGGGGAAGATATTACTGGTCTCTGGCAGACTTGTTCCAATAATTCTGCCAGCTTCTTTCACCACCCGCTGGAGTGCTTGCTGATCGGCCTTGGTGCAGCTGGGGAACCATACTAGAAATCCATACGTCAGAACGCTGCTGATGGCACAGTTGTAGAAGTTCAACATCAGAGATCTGGGAATGTGTGCGCTCCGCAGTCTCCTCAGGTAGTAGAGGCGCTGTTGGGCCTTCCGTGCAACTGAGGTGATAATGGTTGCCCCAGGACAGGTCCTCGGTCACAGTTACCCCCAAGAATTTAAAACTGCTCACCCTCTCCACCGCCTCACTGCCAATGAAGAGAGGCAGATGGTTGTTATGACCCCTCTTCCGGAAATCTACAATGATCTCCTTGGTCTTTTTGGTGTTTAAGACCAAGTTATTGTCGTGGCACCATGACTCTAGTTGTTGCACCTCTGTCCTATAGTTTGTCTCATCATTGTTGGATATAAGTCTGAGCACTGTAGTGTCATCTGCAAACTTAACAATGAGATTGGACGCGCAGGAGGAAATACAGTCATGGGTGAAGAGAGTGTATAGCAGAGGGCTCAGAACACACCCCTGAGGGGCACCGGTGTTGACCACAAGGGTGGAGGAGGTGTTCTTACCCACTCTGACACTCTGTCTACGGTTAGTGAGGAAGTCCACAATCCAGTTGCACAGAGAGGAGTTAAGTCCCAGTTGGTGGAGTTTGGGACGGAGTTTGTATGGCCAGATGGTATTAAAAGCTGAGCTGTAGTCTACAAAGAGGAGCCGTGCATAGGTGTTCCTGTGTTCCAAGTGCTTCAGTAATGTGTGCAGCACTGTGGCGATCGCATCCTCGGTTGACCGGTTCTCCCTGTATGCAAACTGGTGCGAGTCCAGGGATGGTGGAAAAGCAGCTCTGATGTGTTTAATGACCAGTCTCTCCAGGCATTTGGCGGGAATGGGGGTGAGTGCCACAGGTCTGAAATCGTTCAGACATGTGACATTTGACTGTTTTGGGATGGGAACGATGGTTGCTGCTTTGAAACAGGATGGTACCAGTGAACAGGACAACGAGGTGTTATATATAGAGGTGAAGACGTCCGCACAGTCTTTTAGCACCCGGCCCAGCACTCCATCTGGCCCGGCCGCCTTCCTGGTGTTAATGCTCCGGAACACACGCCTCAGCTCATGAGTGCTCAGGACTGGAGCAGGATCGGTTGAGGGGAGAGGGGACAGGACAGGGTCGGTGTTCTCCCTATCAAAACGGGCATAAAAGAGATTTAGATCCTCAGCCAGAGTAGAACTGTCGGCTGAGGGTGATGGTGTTCTTCTTTTGTAGTCCGTGATAGCCCTGATGCCCTCCCAGACCTGCCTTGGGTTTGTGTTGTTCTCAAACCTGGCCTCGATACGCCTCCTGTGCTGCTGCTTGGCAGTCTTGATGCCTCTTCTCAGGTTGTCCCTGGCAGCACTGTATGCCTCCTGGTCCCCGGATTTGAAAGCGTTGTTCCTTGTTCGAATAAGTTGTTGAACTCCGTGTGTCATCCAGGGTGGATTATTAGGGAACACACGGAATCGTTTCCAAGTTGTTACATTGTCCACACAGAAACAGATGTAGTCCAAGACAGTGGAGGTGTAACTGTCCAATGCGACACGATTGTCAGTGTCCTGCACCTTGAATACATCCCAGTCTGTGCAGTGGAAACAGTCCTGAAGCATCGGAATAGCATCCTGCGGCCATGTTCTCACGGTTTTGGTTGTAATCCCAGTGCTCTTGATCTTTTGTGTGTATATTGGGTGTAGCAGAAGGGAGAGATGGTCTGACAGACCCAGGTGGGGATAAGCCTGGGCTCTGTACGCATTCGCCATGTTGGTGTACACCTGGTCCAACGTTCTATCTCCTCTGGTAGCACACTTCACATTACGGTGGAAATTGTGAAGTACAGATTTCAGGTCCGCGTGGTTAAAATCCCCAGCCGCAATAAAGACACTGTCCGGGTGTGCTACCAGGCTGTTATTGATGCTGCTGCTCAATTGTGCTAACGCTAGCTTAGCATTAGCATCTGGTGGAATGTAAACAGCGCAGATGTAAACGGCAGAAAATTCCCGAGGGAGATAGAATGGACGGCACTTTAACACCAACAGTTCTACCTCTGTACTGCACAGTCTTTCCGTTACCGTGACGTTCGTGCACCAAAAGTTGTTAATATAGATGCACAGCCCCCCGCCAGTCTTCTTACCCGAGTCCGCAGACCTGTCGGCTCGATAGGCGGTGCGGCCTGCTAGATCAATAGCCGCATCGGGAATGGCGCTGTCCAGCCAGGTTTCAGTGAAAATCATGCACGAACAGTTATTAAAAGTCCGTCGAGTGGCGATCTGCAGTCGTATTTCATCCAGTTTGTAACGGATTGAATGGGCGTTGGAGAGGAATATGATCGGGAGTGGTGGTTTAAACGGACTAGTCTTTAGCCGTGCCCACAGGCCTCCCCGCCTGCCTCTCTTCTGCCTCCGCTCGCAACGTCTCCTCCTGCGGCTTGCTGTTGCGGGTAGCCCCGGGGGTTGCTTAACGATCTCCGGGGGGATGAGATACTCGGATGTTAGTTGAAGATCTCCACGGCTTAGTTGTAGTAGATCATCTCTGTTGTATTGAAGTAACCCCAGACTGTGTGAAATAATACACAGTACCACCAAAAGTGCAAAAGTGTAGGAGCGCCGGGCCGCTGCGTCTGTGCGCGCCGCCATCTTGGTACAATATTGCTTGCTAGTTAATCCGTTTACTTGAATATGCTCCGTTTCACAAATTGTATAGTGTATTTTAGCGTGTTTTCTAAAGTATAACCACATGCAGTTAGTCTCCAGTTAGTCTTCTGTAGTTCTGAAATCCACCAGCAAAAACCATTTCAATAAGGCCAAATGTGTATTTACATTAATTATGAAAGAAGCAAGTGCTGCAGACTTCAAATACTGAAGAGATATTTTCTCCTGGCCCCCTTTCTGTTGTTATTAGGCAGCTTCCTGGCTGATCAATGTGTTAATTTGATTTATAAAGAACAAGATGTATTGAACTTAGCAATTACTAAGGGTGGTACAAAATGACTGCAGATACGTTCTATGCACGCCCACAAAAACCCATTTTGTGCCTCAGTATAGCTTTGATCTATGAGAAAACGAATGCAGATCTGCACACATCCTTTACATTCTAATCCAGTTTCGTGGTATAATCTGTTCTCTCTCTTCACTGTTTCATAGTTCAGCTGTAATTGTTGAACCTCACTATTTTAACTCATGCCATATTGTGGGTCTGTCTCAAATTTCAGCAGTTCAAGGTTGTTCTCCTCAGCTTCAAAATGTGATTTTTGACGTCTTTGAAATGTCAAAAATGAATAACTGGCAACATTAATTTCACAACACTATAGGATTTGAAACTCAGTTATGAAATGGAGTATTCAGTCTTTCTGATACATTTCTCTTGGAGAATAAATATTATAAGATAAGGTAGAGCCTTGCAGGAGGCTGTAGGTAACAATCCTCCACAACAGCATATTAGAATGTGCTTCTTTTGTTATGATATCCTGGTGAAAATGAATTCAAAAGGGCTTTTTTGCTGGGATGCTTATTGCTCAAAATTGCAGAATCTTTCTACAACAGAGACTTAACCACTTAACCTTGTGATTGCTGCTATATTACACAACAACTTTTGATAGACAGATTTAATTTTCACAGTCACCACATTGGAAAGAAAAAAGCTGTGTCTGGGCAATATGTAGGCAATATTGCTAACAGACAAAGGGACTATGAGAAAGAGCTCTTAAGAGCAATGCCACCTTGAAAATGTTATATCTCTGACTTAATATTAAAACTGGGACTGCTGAATATTGGTTATTATTAAATGGATCACAGCTGTCTAGACTACTTTTATGAAAAATTATATTTTGTATAATTATGAGAGCGAGAGAGAGACAGGCAGACGAACTATCTGTCTGTCTGTCTTTATCTTGCTACCTTAGTTATTCAGATCCTGGGTGCTTTCTTTAGAGGGTCTCCATGTTCTCCGAATGTCCAGTTAAAAACGTGTGGATTAGGTTTAACTCTAGGGGTGAATGAGAGAGTGAATAGTGGTAAGTCTCTCTCTGTTGGCCTTGTGACAGATTGGCAGCCTGTCCGGGGTATAGCCTCATCTCGCCCTATGACAGCTGGGATAGGGTACAGCCTTGTAAGGCCATTCCTAAAGCCATGTCCTCAAGCCTAAAATTTGCAGATGATGCTTAAAACCTTGGTCCATGTCAGGAAACCAACCAGTTTAAATGAAATATTTCAGAAGCTTATTTCAGAAGCGAATGTATACTTCTGTCCCTGTGTGTAGTTTTTTCATTGCCAACTGAAGGCGTGTTGTGTGGCAATGTAGCATTTCAAAATAACGTCCGTGCTCAATTTCCTGTCAGCTTTTAATAGCTTTAATAGTGTCACTATCCGATGGCCCCGCCCCTCCCTGAGCCTGGTTCTGCCGGAGGTTTCTTCCTGTTGAAAGGGAGTTTTTCCTTCCCACTGTCACCAAAGTGCTTGCTCATAAGGGGTCATATAATTGTTGGGTTTTTCTCTGTATGTATTATTGTAGGGTCTACCTTACAATATAAAGCGCCTTGAGGCAACTGCTGTTGTGATTTGGCGCTATATAAATAAAATTGAATTAAATTGAATTGAACTATTGTCTTTTTACAGCCGAGTTGCAAATAATAAACCTAATGCCTTCCTTGGACTTTAAGATGTTGAAAGTTATGAGTCCCTGATTTGTTGTCATCTTATGGAATTTCCTTGTGTCCTTGTCCAAATACTTCAGCTTGACTGTGTATGGTAGTCATTCTCTAGCCCTGAGCACAGTTGTTAAGTCTTACTCAGTTCAAACCAACGCCTTTTATGACATGGCAATTTGCAGTGCTGTAGTTCCCAAAGATTCAGACTGACACATATTGACAATAGTTCAGCTAAAACAAATTCAAACTTCCCTAAGTATCTTGAAAAAGTATTTTTCATGTGCGTAAGATAACTCCTGAGAGAAAGAATAGATTTTTGTTATTTTCATTTTTTTTTCTTAGTCTGCAGTAGGCCTAACTAAATAGCCAGGAGGGTTATGATGAGAACAAAACCAACAGGACTTGGGTAGCCCTGGAGCTAACAGTGGGTTTATCATAAGATAAATATTAGAAGAAAGAGATGGAATAATTCCAAGCTTGATGGCAGCAGAACAATATGACCTAGCCACTCTTTCTCATCATGACATCTTCTTCTCTACAGCCAAGCAAATAATAAGAAAGCAGACATTTCCTTTCTTTTTCTTTCTTTGCCTCACTTTCCTGCCCTGGTGCTCCGTCACTCACTGTCTGCGGTCTGCTGGATGTAAGAGCATGTCTGACACATTTCCATTAGTGGGGAGACTATTCAATTACTATAGCTCAAGATATTTAAACTTTGCCAATTACTGAACATCTCCCCTTTAAATTATGCATACACAGAGCTGATAAGGTTGTGTGTAGTGATTTCTCCTTTTGACATGTTGCAGAGTGTTCTGCTGTGTCAGACTTGTTTCTTCAGAGAGAAATCTACCCATTTGTCTCAGTAACATGTCCATTCAGTGCTAGTGTATCACAATGATATCGGCCATCTCTGTGTACCAAAGCGAGTCCAAAAATGTTATACCTCTTACCTTAAAAAGAGTTGTTTTTTTTCTGTATAAAGTGTGTGAATGATCCAATGTGATAAACTTGGTAATAAACATGTTTTGTCTATGTTTTTAGGTGGTAAAATGCTGATTTTGCATTGGGCCTTGACATAGTCTAAAATCTAGTAGTCTTCTCCTGAATAAGTACTAATCATTGGCTCTATTTTTTATGCCAAATCCAGTCGACAAAATGCGTATGCTCTTCAAGACCATCTAATCTCTTTCCTTGTATCCTAGCAACCCCCCTACATTTCAAACAATACTGCAAAACTCACACATACTCCTACATAATCCCACGTACCTCTCGCTGCCTACTGTCTCTGCTCATTGTACCCGACCCCATCCCCAGGTGAGTAGCTTCCTACGATTTCTTACTAGACTATTTCTTCACCTTTACCCTAACCCACTCATTTCAACAGAAACACATCTATGAAAGAATAAACAGGAACCTCAGTGCTCTCTTTTCTTTAATGCTACTATATACATAAACTGTACAGTTTTGCTTTATATCATCTTTGCAATCCGACAGTTAGAATTCATTATGGTATGTTCCTCTTAAGCTACCTCCCACTTACAGTAAATGGAGCCACTGTGATACCTCTGCTTCAGAAACATGTCTTTCTTTTTTACAACTAAAATTAGGGATCTCCATCATTTCTATCAATCATCTGTCATCTATCAATATGATGACAACACTGATTTATAGGATAATGTGCCTAAAAATGTAGTGAAACAAAAAGTTAGTATGGAGATAGTTCTGCTTTAAATTCAGATAATAAATCTGAACAAATTTTTAAGCTTTAGGGAAGCTGAATGATTATCTATCTATATATATCTCTATATATCTCTATATCTCTATATATCTCTATATCTCTATATATATCTATCTCTATCTATCTATCTATATCTATCTCTATATCTATATCTATCTATCTATCTATCTATCTATATATATATATATATATATATATATATAAATAATCAAAATTATATATCCTTGATCTTATCTCAAAGAAATTATATATCAAAAGATCATTTTGCAAGGATTACGTTGATGAAATGTTTTGTCTTGCATCAAATATTGTCATAAAGCCCTGACATCATTTTCACAGATTCTTTGAAAATATTCAAAGAGTGGTGAAGTCTTTACATAAGAGCGATGTTCATCAAGATGCAGATTAGAAGTGTCAAGATGTCTGGAACAGGGCTGTGGCATATTATTAAATAATGTCAAATTCACACTGAAAGTGTGAGGTGAATTCTCCTTCCCAAACTATTCAGTTGTCCTCATTGTGACTGGCAGGAGGAAAACACTATAAAGGGGTTAAAAGGAAGCAAAATTGCAGTGCGCCTATTTTGTTGTTCTACAAATTACTGGACATGTTGTTAAAGAAACTAAAATCTCACCACAAACTCATAAATAATCTTGTATGACTGATTGAACAATGTCTCAGAGAAAGCAGAAAAAATGATAACATTACCCTTTTCTGAAAACCCTATGTCTTTTATAGAAACTGGGAAAATGAACTCCGTTATGCGTTATTACATGTGAAATGAAGGAAATTAATTGAATTATATTCAAGTCATAAGGGTAATTGTTTCTGAGTCAATAACTGTTTCCGACAGTGAAGCAGACAAGCTGAAAGACACAAACAAGCTCCCAGCTGGAGAGATACATGCACAAAATCATAGAATCAAGCAAACTGCAAATGGCTAAAATCAAATACATATTCTAACACTATAAAATCTCTCTGTGCTATACCTATCTCTTTTATCTGACAGATTTTTATCAGAAGCATAAACCAAATGGTCTATTATTACAACCAGACAGTGTGTCAATCTGTGAAACAAGTTGGCATTGAACAAGTTATCATTATAACTCTTGCTTTACCTTTCAGTAAACAAAAATGGACTTTGTAATTCCAAGCAAACAGCATAGCATACAGAGAAAAAATTAATTAAGATGGCTTAGGTGTTACACTACATATAGATTCAGTATTCCCTGAGTTTATAAATAATTATATTTTATGACCATATGGCTGTATTCTTTGGTCAGACACAAATTTATCTGACCAAATACAACCGGCACAAAGATATAAGCACAATTGTACTTCACTGATTGTAACAAAATCTCTCTTGATAATATACTCAACTCAGTATAATGCTGCAGACAGATATCCTTAAGCTTCAAGTTAAATATGCAGTGTCAGGATCAAAAACATCCTGTTAAATTCAAGAAAGCAAACTAAAAGGGATGGGCTTATTAAACTCAAGTCTATAGTTTGTTTCTTTACTATGGCCCTCAATAATACTTTGCAGCACATAGGTTAAATACATATGCTATTTCTAACATATTTCTGAGGCTTTCACAAACAGATCTCTGTATATCAGAATCAGGTTTCTGATATATTACATTTGAGCTTATCCACTTCTACGGACAGTCTCCTACCCAGTTAACAAGGTGGGAAAAGTTTAAAGAAGTACACAAGGGAGCCAGAATATAGGCATCCTGATAACAAGCATATTGTTGTGAATATGAGTCACCTTTACACAAACACACACACTTTTTGTTATTAAACATTTAATACTGACCCATGAATCATTCAAGCATACAAAAGTTACCTAACTAAAGGAATGAACCAGTGTTGTGGCATGCCTAAAAAACTATCTGTACCTATCTGTAGTAGATTAACAGTGTCACACCCTGAATAAAATGATGAAAAAATTCTACTAATGCAGGACCTTAGTCAAACGCTGTTGTGACAGTGATGTACACTGTCTTTTTGGTATATGTATGATTTCTATACGTTGTACATCAGATAAAAACTTTGGTTGTAAGATTCAGATAATTATTTAATAAAAGCGAGACATTTTAAATGAGAATAAGAAAGAAAGGTATTCCTTTGTGCCCCCCTTTCACTGTTAATGCCCTGCCTGGCCCCCTGGCAAAACTTTGCTAGACCCGCCCCTGCACAGTTGCCAGCTGTCAGCTACTTAGAAAAGGATCCTGGTGTTATTTGTCTCTCAGAAACAGTTCATAACTTCCCTTCAACTCATTCATGTCACCTAAAAGGTAAACCTATTTCTCCATCACCTGTTCAGCTCTGATGATTCAGTAAGGACATCTCCTGGTTTCATCTTCATGTTTCCCTCTCATCACATAACCAAACCGATATCATGACCAGCAGCTTTTACGGCTGTGGCTCCAGCAAACATCAGCTGATACTAGAAAGTAATATTAAATAAATTCTAACAACAGCTGATCAAGCTTAAACGTGCTGCTGTTGTTTAGCGTGACATCCGCTGGTTTCCTCTCTCTGGCGCAAAGTCGGCGATAAACAAACAAGAGAGAAAAGCCAATCAGCTGATCATTGATCAGTTTCATGATTGAAGGAGCAACAGGAGAGAGAGGGAGAGGGAATGAGAGAAGAAGAGGCAGCTGACAGAGTAAAGACAGAATAACTCCAGCTTTGTGTCTTTTTCCATCCTAGCTGAAGTACGGGACAAACTGTGTTCCTTTTCAGCTCAATAATATTTTCTCTGAATACGGGATGATTCCGTTTTTTATGGCACGGTTGGCAACTTTACTAACCAACCTTGTGAATAAAATAAAATTCACTATCAGTAACATCATAGCACCCACCCAGCTGTTTAGAAACTCTGTCATGCTAGCTAGTACGCAGTACGAGTTATTGTAACTGACTGTAAAAACTCAGCACAACGAAAATAAACTCCACCTAAACTTGGTTTATATCTGACCCAGACAGACTGCAGGTCATAACTTCTTACCTGAAGTTCAGTTCACCTGACACTCGGACCGGCGGCCGCCTTGGGTCTCTCCTCCTGCCTCCCCTTTCCCTCATCCACCTGGCCTCTTGTGGCAGCTCCGCCATATTCCAAACACACTGCTCATGCAGTAAATGCAAACGTGGATAGAAAAACCCCCCACAATAGAGCACTATCAGTCATGGATTGTCCTCCCCAAAGGCTGGACCCAAACATTACTGAAGCAGTGTGGGATCGTCTTGACAGAGAATGAAACAGATGGCAGCCAACATCCAGAGAAGAGCTTGGGAACGTCATTCAAGAAGCCTATTCCTGAAGACTATATAAAGTAGTAATCTTCAAGAACTGTGTTAGGCAAGAAAATTTCCTTAAGGCAATTTGGATTGTGCTGAAGAGTAAAGGTGATCCTGCCAAATATTAAATTTGAAGCTTGTTAGAATTGAATATTTCTATATATATATTTACAGATATGTGAATAAATTGCTGTACCTAATTCCGATTTTTTTCCAGGCAAAAATATCAAGACTTTTTTTTCCCCATATCTTCACATATTCATATCCTGGGAAAGCATTTCTGGCTTCAGCAAAGTGCATGGGGAGAATAGCAAAGCCTGCTTATTTGTTCCTCTAGCCTGTGGAACCGTTCGATAACTTACCACCTGATGGTTGCTAAGACCTTCATGCCTTTGGTAATAACTACTGTGTGGTCCGTAGGGAGTCAGAATAGTCACACAACTGCAACTGATTAAAAAAACAATGTGGACCTGGTACGACGTGTTATGTCTAAGTTTGCTGTTTTCTGCTTCCTAAATAAGATAAGAGAGAGAGATAAGATAGAACTTTATTAATCCCTCGGGTGGGTTCCTCTGGGAAATTCGATTTCCAAAAAAGCACAGCACCGACAGAAGTTACAGAGTTATACACACACACATATATATAAATACAGAGACAATATAAATAAAATATACGAAGGGGATAAATAGAATAAATAGGAATAAAAATAAAAATACAAGTGAATTGCACATTTCAAGTATTGAGTCTATTGCACCGTTGACTATTTACAAAAGTATTGCACAAAAGGTATTGCACAGTGAGGTGAAGAGGCACTACAGCTTAGTTGTTCCCTCCTTTGTCCTCCTGTTTCCCCTCCCTCTCCCCTCCAGAGAGGAGTTAAACAGTTTGATGGCGTGTGGGACAAAGGAGTTTTTAAGTCTGTTAGTTCTTGTCTTTGGGAGAAGCAACCTGTCACTGAACAGACTCTTCTGGTTGTTAATGGCCGTGTGCAGAGGATGCCTGGCATTGTCCATAATGTCCATCAGTTTCTTTAATGTCCTTTTCTCTGCCACTGTCACCAGAGTGTCCAGCTTCATGCCGACCACAGAGCTATTGTAAATGAATTACATCACTGGTATTTTTGGAGATAACGGGTTTCAAAGCAGATGATGAAATGGCATGTTCCTTGGTTTTTCAGAGCTGTGCTGTTAAATTTTCAGTGAATTTAGTGTCCGAAGCATCAAATGTTTCAGATTTTTTTTTAACTCAAAAAAATTGTTGAATTGTTGAAGCCATAAACATCAATTGTAGGTGTTGATTGAACTGTATGGTCTACATTTGAAATATATAACAAATTAAATGAAGAAGCCTGTTACTTTTTTTTTTTTGTTGCTTTTTTTTGCTAATTGAACCATATATATATATATATATATATATATATATATATATATATATATTACAAGATGCAATTGAAAAACCTTTAGGCGAAAAAGACCACTTGAACAAAGAATACTGGAAATTTTCATGTTAAATGAAACTTTTATACACCAAACAGTTCATTTTATCCAGTAAATGGATTTTCCTTCTCCTGGTTCATCTCTCCTGTACTTGATTTTCTGGAAATATAAAATGCCTTATGTGAGTCTTAATATGTTTTGCTGGAGTTATAGGAATGGTATGCTTATTATGTTAACCCTTCAGCAGACACTGTCTGCATTTGACAACATGAGATGCATTCTCCTGTGACTGTATGCACAAAATCGTATCTTTTAGTATGCAACAGTGAATGCAGCTGCAATGGATGCATAGTGTCTGAACTGAAGTGGAAGCTGGACAATTGTCCTACTGTAGGATGCCCTGGAGCACACACTGTGCAGAAATGGAAATATCAAAGTGATGTGCAAAAGAAGCTTTAGACACAAACCTAATCCAGCTGTGCTACTGAACTGTTCAGCAGCTGGAACCCTGCATTCAAGACCTGTTTTCTCAGGCAAAACAAGGATAGTTTTTGAATGCATGAATTATACATTATAATTTGCAAAATAAAAAATGAAAAACAAAACAAAAAGATAGGGATTTGAACACCTACTGATCTCCAGTCTATGAACTAAGAGAATTCTACAGATATATTTATCACAGAAACATATCTGATCAGTGCCGTGATCAGAGGATTTTTTTCTTCATTGTCAAGCATAAAATGCAACTGCAAGCAAGACTTCAAAGGGAAAAAAGGAAACATTTCATCATTCTGGATGCTCACTAACTCGAATTACATTGAACTCTTATAATCAGGTCAGTAAAAGTTACAAAGGACAAGTGCCTAAGGGAATGCTCTAAAAATGATATTAAAAAATAAAATAAAACAGCACAGGTTTGCTAACATCTTATAATGAGAATATAGAGATAATAAAAAACAAGCTTGGAATTTGCTTGGCTCTGATATCAACACTGTGTTTAAATTCTTGGCCAATGACACGGTATAATCAGTTTAATAGTATAAGAAGGCTGCCAGTTATTCTGACCTCGAGACAGCAGAGCCTACAATAATTCGTCTGGCAAATAATTAGTTTTATCACACAATGACATGGGTCAGCCGTAAGGGCCTGATTTTAACAAGAGAACAATACAAGAAAATGTGCAGTTCAGTGAAGCTCTCAAAGGGGATTGCTTCTTCATATCTTGTCAAATTCCAGATGACATTTCATATGACTGCAAACCAGAAACAATCCTTCCCTGTATGAGCTGCTGCAGCCTCTGAGAGTCATTATGTTGAGAGCTGAAATTCCACACTGCAATGCTTTAGTCCTCAGTCTAAGTGTTTTGTTTGTACTGACACTTAGCACAAAGCAAGAAGAGGCAGAAATCAGTTTTGAAAATCAATGCCTATGTTAGGTTTGCTTGAGTAACACATGCAAAAGTATATAAATGTGAAAACAAAGTACTGAAATTGCATGACAGTGTTAATGCCAGCTTTGTTTATTATTAATCTTTACCACTAACTGATTGACAGCATTTATGTGAGGTTGTATTATTCATCACACTTTCCATTAACCGTGGCGAGCTGTTCTCTTAATAGCATTGCAAATTGTGCTTGCCCAAAGGAAATGGTATGGCAAACATGCACATTTTGCTATTTTATTTACTCTGTCTCCAATCTTTATGGTATTGACCATATGTTGAATAATATAGCCTACTATTTGTTATTCCAATTACATTCAGTGCACTGTATTTTTTAGCTGTGCCTGATGGATTTGCACTCATCTAACGTGTGCAGTGTACTGCTGCTTAACAGACTCAGAATTTGCATTATAATGATTTAGAACACCAATGCATTTTTAATGCTCATAAACAAGAGTGTGTACTGTGGCTTTTTTTTTTTTCACAGAATATGTTTACGCCACCATTTAACTGTGTGCATGGTCGTAGTATTTTGTACCAACTCCTTGGTATGAAATTGCTCTTGCTTGTGCATCAGACTAATCACGACGAAAAATGTATTTTAGCAGAAATACAAAGATGACTGAGATGTGAGCTGCAGCACTAAATTACATGGACTTTGGTCATAGCCATGTAGAAAATGTGATATGTTTGTAAGTTTGCCTTTGAGAGAAATTAATAGTGTGTCTCTTATCACTGTCGAGTGGAACTGTTGTTTAGAAACTGATCAGCTTTCGACAGAACTTGAGGGAATTACCCATGTCACTGCTTTAAATTAGGTCAAGGGGGCGCTAAAGTACAGCACTTCTTCATTCCTCTAGAGTCACACATAATATCTCAGTTACTGGGAAATGAATTTTTTTAAATTAGAGAAATTATTCCTGACAAAACTGTGTTTGAGAATTTTTAGATGTAAACAGATTTGCCTGAAAGAAGTATCAGGCTTGCCATGTGATGCTCCCTATATTAATAACCTGCCACTGTCATACGCTACAGTTCCACAAATTGCACAAGGACGTAGTACGCATGATGCGTTTATCTTGCTATTAGTTACTATGCTATATCATTCATCAATACTATAATAGAACAACAATATAATTAATGTCGGGTACCTTACTACAATAGCAACGTGGCCACAATATGCTCATTACGAGTCAGTCAAACTGTTATTCAATCAGTAAGGAGATTATTCAGTCTATATAAGAAGCAGCAAATCATATAATAGAATGTTTTGACAAGGTGCAGTCCACGGTGTCAAACAGCACCGTGGGGCAACTTAACTCACACAATGCAACCACAATATTGCAAGACAGAAGAGTCTCTTAAGGTACTAGGGTGGCCCTAAGCCTTTATCTTATCAAGTTTCAGTCCAATACACATGGGATGGGGGCGGGGACAAAAGGAAACCAAGCAATTAATTGTCTTCTCTGCTTGGCATCTCATTTCAACACCCCAGAAGGTCTATTACAGGAGCAGGACAGTCATTAAATCTCAACAATAATCACTGCTGAGCTATGCCTTCATCCATTGTGCTACTTCAGTGTTTCTTCGTTAATGGCACTCAGCTATGACAATTCCACTCAAACGAAGTCACATTTTAATACATGGAATGCAATTTATAGTATATAAATGCTATGTTAGTTGGTGACATGAAACTGAAGCAGGGAAGTAATTATGGTGCGCTAGAATCAGTCTATCAATTATATGAACTAAATAATGCAGTAAGATTACTGCATAATAGAAGGCAGCAGGACCTCTTCAGATGCAAAAACCTCCAATACTTCTCAAGCAACAGAGCAAAAAGAGAATGGGGAAGGTAATGGTGGGAGAAGTGAAAGAGCATCGCTGGGAGAACAAAAGAAAAGTAAAAATGTAGGCCAGGGGAAAGTGAGGCAGAAAAAAAAGAGCATGGTAGGTGAGAATGAATAGAATAGGGGTTGAGGGCGCTCAAGAAGAAAATGGTGGTGGTGGTGGAGGGGGGGTACAGGGTAGAGACTGAGGGTGAGAAAGGAGTTTCAGAGACATAAAACTGGCAGTTGGGGAAGCGGAGATGGTTCATTTGTCACTGTCAGATCAGTTTGTTTCTCCTTCATAACTGCAAGGACGAGATCTGGCCCACAACGCAGCCCCGATCTTCCCCGTTCTTAAGCCAACCACCCATCACCATCTATCCTCCAACCTCTGCCAGCACCTGCCCTCTCTCCTATTACTGGTTGGAGGATATAAACTATGCTGCAGTGCACGCAGTATACACACAATTGTGTCTGCCTGTATGGACAAGCTCACTGAGCTTAATCAGTAGCAGTAACAACCTATAGCCTGCAGTAAAATCCTCAATCCATTGGCATGTCTAAAATATATGAGCTCTTCAGATCTTAATAAGTCCTGAGGTATAGCCATGCAACTGTAGTCTTCTATAAACGTCAGACTGTCTATAGAAGATGATTGTTTAATTTAAATGAAACATAATGCAAACGCAGAAGAGCCACTTGCAGCTCTTTTTGACCACAGTCCCTTTTTCTTCTTTATATGTACCTCCTGCAGTGCAATCGAGGCAGCATGCTGATATAGCACTCCTGGATGCATCACAGGCAGAATTCGACAACCCTTTATTGGCTGAGTGTCTACACCAACCTGGGCCTTGTAATGAGCACCATGGTGGTGCTTCCTCAGTAAAAATCTCTCAGTCGGAGGTTAAAAAACACTTTTCTTGGCTCAGAAAGCGTAATGTATTTGGCAATCATATTGCATGTTTAGTCCCCTGTGGGTAATGTGTCTACGCATCTTTCACCGGGTGTAATTAACCTGAACTGTTTGTGGCGTGTAGGTAACTCTGCAATTACTGCTCCTAACTGTGAGATGTTTCTGCTGCTCGTGTAGTTTCCTGACAAGCAGTTGAGTTTTAGAGGTAAAAAAAAAGTTCATGGCTGTTTCCATACGGATTCCATTTCTTACTTTTGACTCTTTATTTATTTATTAAAGGTTTCCTTCCAGCCCTCTCTGGCTTATCATAAACAACTTGTTTTTTCCCATTTGTTGTTTAGCTTTTCATCTTTCATATACATAATTACTTTAAAATCAGTAGGTGAGTGCTGTGTACCTTTATATATACCACATTAAATTGCTGAATTAGTAAAGCTACATATAACAGTTTCAATCCATGTCTGTGAGAAGATATTAGGTATGTAAAGGAATACACAACATGTTGTACATTTGGAGAATGTATTCTGTTTGATCAATACAGAGTATTATAAAATTGCATACCACTGAACTTATTCACTGCTTGTTCTACAACCAACCCTGTAGATCTTGGCATATATAGTATTATTCAGAACTGTAATAATAGCAGTTTGGTTTCATGACTGACAACTGCCGAGTAGTTAAATTAATATTTTTAGTACTACAAATTGTACTGCACTGTTTGACTGACAGAGGAATTGTGATCACAAACACCAAGCAGCTACAGCTTTGGAGGTTTAAATAGTTGCTATACTATGCTATACTTACATACCAGCGTGGTCAGGAGATGGTTGTGCATTGCTGAAATTGCTGAGATATACTCACAGTATATCAGTTTTTTACACAAATGTCAATAGGAAGGGAAAGTTCTTGCAATAGTTAAGTGAAAACGTTTTAGAAATGATATAGTTATAGTTATGAAATAGTTTATGAGTGAATCAAGCAGCAAAGTCTCTAAACGCTAACAGAAATTGCATTGTCTTAAACATCTTGATTACAGTAATTTGTAAACTACTACTGACTGTGTATAAGAAACTTTGGATCCCTCAAGTAGACCTGTTGAGGTAAATTAAAGCAAATTGTAAAATCTCATCTAGCTATTAGAAAACCAACAGATTAATAAAAATAAATAAATAAAACATCCTTTTTTTTTAAATTAAAAGCTGTTTCCTGTTATCACATTTATGGGATCTGCTCTTACACTTCTCATGGCTTTTACAAAAGTTACTAACTAAATGGGACTGGAACTACTTACACCACTATCTGAATCTAAAATGAATAACTAATTACTTAATAGCTGTTGAAATATTCTCCAGTTAAAGTAAAAGATTGACATAATCAGACAGGACATGCAGATTCACAAATGTTAATTGGAAAGGCAAACTCGTTCCACTAATTAAGTGAAACCTTTATGAGAAATTCTGATGTAACATTGTTATTCATATTTAAATTCTGCACACATCAAAATTAATGACACTCTTTCCTTTTGTAAATGTTCATCCTCTGTCTTTTCTCCTTTCTGTTAAGAACCATATGACGAGTAAGGTGTCTAAGCACATAAATGGCATTGTTAGATTAGCCCTATTAACTAGCTTGCAGAGCTCTTTTAAACTGGTATTGATAATCACAAATCATGCTCGTGGATTACATGTTACGTGAGTTACACACTATTCAGTACAATATTTCTAGGGGTAGTCGTTATTATTCTTATATCAAAGGCTAAATACACATAAAAAAAATTAGTATTTTCTACAAACTCATCAACAGGCTTTTCCCCAATCAAATATGTATTATAAGTTACAACATGAATAAAGGTGTTGTAAATGCAAAGCAATAAGGCAGATAAAAAAGGTTTGAAAATATATATTACTTGCAAAAGACATTTTAAAAGACCTATCGGGTGTGCAGGAAAAGAAGTGAAACACCAGAAGAATATAATGTGTGTAAAGAGAAATTTGCTCAGTGGGATACTTTAGGCAGAGAAGTAATTTCCCTTATTATGCTGCTTATCTCAATTTCTCTGGCACTGTTGTAGAAATAAAACAACAATAACAAAAACTCTCAAATATATAACTATATACATAAAAGATGATGGATCTTTAATGGTGAATTTTCTTTTCATAGCAAACGCCATAGCTTGCCCCAACCTATATTAGGATTATCCTCCTGTGATCATCACTTTAAATAAGATTGTTGTGAGATTTTCATTAAATACAGGCACAACCAACAATAACCAATACTGCATAGCAGAAAGAATTGTTGATTCATTGATTATATGAGTGACAGAATTAACTGCCAACAATTTTAATTCTTGATGGATCATTTAAGTCACTAGTGCCCTACCTGTTCAGAACACGCCTGTTCGGATCAGGCTGATTGCGAATTGCAGTGAGCGATTGAAGTCATTTGGAGAAATAGGAAGTGTCAGCAAATGCACTGCTGCCAACATTTAACTGCAATGATTTAATAACGCTGGTCTTATCCGAACTGCATTGCAGATATATGACATTATCTAGATTGACATTATGTGCCTAGACACCATTTCATGTTACCTTGCAGAGTTTGTCTTGTGTGCGTTACTACGGTTATAAGGCACATGTCAGAGCGGGCACGTGTCTCTGTTAAAAGCTAAATTAATTACATAAATTATAAAATTATACTGCTAACTCTTCCTAGCCAAACAGAAAATCACTAAAAAATATGTAAAAGTGTCTCAGAACACAACCAAAATATGAACACCTGTCATAGTGACTTCACACTTGACATATGAATCCCCACATAGGAGAAAAGCAGATTAGACCGCAGTCATACACGCCTAGAGACTCGTTGGCAACTGCCTGGCAAACACTGGTTGCTTGGGAAAAATTTGCTTTCTTCAACTGATCGTGAGCGTTTGGGGGGGGGGGGGGGGGTTTACATATTAAGAAGTTTAATTATCAGTGAAAAACTGGTTGCAGCTTTACATGTATTCTAAATACCTTGATCTGAGCAAAGTTACAAACAATGAAGGTCTTAAAAATAGAATTAAACAACAGTCTACAGCAGATGGCACAGAAAATAGTAGTAAACCTGAGCATTTCTGGGGGACCCTGGGTAGTTGGCTTCTCTTCCCATTTGGTAATCAAACTGTGCCTCCAAGCTATAGTACACACTCAAAGCTGCAGCCATGCAATGGAAATCTAAGCAAGAGAAGTGCAATGAGGAGCTATACACTCTTGGATGTATAAAAAATTATATTAATTAACTTAAAAGAATCCATTTTCCTTCATGCTTCCATGTCAGATCTATGAGTTGGCAAACAAAGCACGAAAAACACACAATTAATCACGACTTCACAACAGTTTGTCACAAAGAGAAGCACTCCTGAAGCTAGAGAAAAAAAACATTCATTAGGCAATCCTCCATATGGCAAAATTAGTATTCTTATTTTTGGGTGCTGATAACATTTATTAAATGTCATGAAACCCTTTGTAAAAACGAATTGGTAGACAGCATGTCATGGCGAACCTTTTATGCCCAGTTCTATCCCGAAAGGTGTCAGAAATGGCTATTTGTGGCCCAGCAAAGGATTCAACTTTGACTTGATCTAGGATTTAAAATTTCAAACTCACTTTGGAAAATGTGTCTGCCTCTGGAAGATTTGGGTCAGGCTCATCAAATGTAATAAGCAGCACTCTAATCACAAGAGAGGCAGTATGCTGGAACCTCACAGCTGTATGCAATTGTTCCAATCGGAGCAGGGTGAAAGAGCTGCCATTTGCTGGAGAGCTTGTTCAAGCATTTACAAAAGAGTGAGTGAAATCTCAGCTGGGATCTGCTTGGGCTCAATAATGCTTATGCTAATTTATATTTATAGCTATACTTTGCATTGTGTACTGGTTTGCAAACTGGAAAAATAAAACACTATATATTTAACTATATTTTTAAAGCAGGTGCCATCAAACATCACTGCACTTTAGGATGGTTAGAATTATTGAGAAATGAGTCTTTCAATACAATTTCTGAAACTATGTCAGAATCTTGTGGAAAAATACACAACTTTTACCACATCGCCATATGGGCCGATGCTTTTATGCAACCTTATCTGACACATGGCTTTGAGTAAATATCCTAAGGAACACATGGCATTCCAGTGACAAATCAAATTTTACACCATCTGTAACTGTGCACCTTTGTGGCTGACTGGCCTTAAAGGTGTCTGTGGACCAGAGCACTTCCCTAATGGATCTTAATGGGTTTTATGGTGAACTCCAGGCTTCTAATGGGGTAGTATGTCTGATGGGGATGCTGCTCCCTTGCCCTCTTGGGCCCTGTCTAGTTTCCTAATGTGACCTGAAGAGAAGAATACATAATGTATTGCTGTTTGTCTGAGTCAGAGGGTAATCCTTAGACCTATAGAAGAATTTTTGGGAGAAAGGGAGGAAGGTTGAAAATAAGGAAATGTGAGAATATGAGAATATGTAAGTGCAAAATACTTTTAAAAAGAACCCCAGGAGTTAAAGCAGCGGGAGAAAAAACATGGCATATTATTGAGGAACACTTTGGTGCTAAGCTGCTTATTGATAAAAGCACTAATCTGCCTGGCAGAAGGTAAGGAGGCTGGGTTGTGTGGTGATATAATATCTCAGCTAAAGGCAATGCCATCAGGGAGCTGAGCCTCCACACAGCTTTACCTAAAGAAGAACTCATTTTATTTTATTTTATTTTATTTTTTACATAAAAGATGGAATCTGACCATGTGCCACTCACAGAAAGCATTTGAGCCTGAGGGAAAATGACAGCAACCAATAGCTTTTCATCAGATATTTCATTAAACCTGATCAATAGGGAGACCATCACATTTTAATGCGCACATGGATCACCAGCATCACTTTAATCAGGTCTATTTCCCCTCTACATCAAAGAGCAAGTCAGCAGTGCTAAGCATCTTGATGACATCAAGAGGGCTGATGGCTGGCAGTCAGGACTTGCTGCACAAAAAGTTGCAATTGCCATCCATCAGGAAGAATTTGGCAATTGCTCATTCTACATAAATCAAGAACTTGTTACATTATTAGAAATGTTTTTAATGAATAATTACTACATGAAAGCTGACATAACAAATACAAGAGTGTTTGTGAGAGGTATAAAAGGTTAGAATCTTGCTATGTTCTCATTTAGCTGAGATTAGTAATGTTGTTGTTTTATGTTGGCGTGCTACAAAAGCAGTGTTACAACATTTGCCTTTGTTGAAAACACTCCACATGGCGCAATGAAAATGTTGAGCTACCTCGCCATGTTGTCAGTGTACAATCCAGGATAATCTAGAAAACACATGTAAAAGTAATATATATCACCCTCACATATAATATAAAAAGGTATAAAAGATGGACATAACCACCAAGAGATCACCTGCTGGTTTTAGGCCACCACCATGTTTGTATAACACGAGTGAAAGTTACTTTATCTGCTAACACTAGTTACCTTGGTTGTATATAGGTGTAACACACATATATCAGCTAATTAGTGCAAAACAAAAATACTAAAAAGTAGCAGAATTTCACTGGCCAAAAGTGAAGCTCAGACTTTTTGGATGGTCTGTACCCTTCAGCAAGCCATAGATAATTTATTAAAAGTACTCCAAAATGCTCCAACAGCACACACAGCAATGATATAAGGTTAAATATCTCAAAGTAATGGATGGGACCTAGGGCTATAGCTGCCTGTGTTGGGACACCTGTCAGTTACAGTGACCACGCACCTAATTCAATTATTCTGGTCCATAAGTTACAGAAATGCAAAAGAAAACTAAAAACATGCAAGCTAGTCAGCATTATTGTGAAGGGAGAAACTGTCTACAGAGACCAAAACAAATTTTTATACGAGGCTGTAAATATGATTTTAGAACCAGCCTCATTTTTCATTTTGCAGCTCCCGAGGTTGCCCTATTGTTCACATTATGTACTTCGTAGGCACATTTTCCATCTTTTGTAAAACCTTGATTAAGGAAGAAAGACTACCTGAGAAAAGGAGATCTCCAGGTAGCATTTTACAAATAAGTTTATCATCCTTTGCAAACTAAAATATTTACTTCTATCCAACCCACACATAAACGTTGCCTATTACCCACACCTGTCATATCAGCCGCATCACACTTCAGGCAAACCGTTTCAAAGGGCTAACACTAATAATTCAATCTAGGAAATGCAAATAAAATCAATCCCTATGTCCTAGTTGAAGGGATGGTTGTTAATTAGGACAAGCCTGCTAATTGAATGCACTTGCCTCTCTGCTGTCTCACTTGCCCTTAAAGGGTTTCATGCAGAGCCTTTGGAATAAATGACTCCTTTGTAACCTACTGGGAAACTTTTATTATAATATAATTATATTACATTGAGCTCAGAGTATAATATTATCTACTCACAAGAGTGTTCGTAAAGAATTTCTCATTTCCATCACTTTTAACTCTGATGATATGATTCACAAATCCATGCTACATTAAGTACATCATTTCAAACTTGTTATATTTTCTAAAGTGTATTTTGTGAACAATGCAGAAGATCATTGTTTACAAAACAGTAAAACAGTGGATGGTTGTTGTTTTTTTTTTTGTTTTTTTTCCTCTTTCTCAATCAATTTAGCACATTTAAACAAACAACACAGGTTGACCAAAGTGTTTTACAAAGTTAAAAAAAAAGTGCAGTTTAGGTGCAGAATATGTTCCATCTTTACATCATGATACATGTTATACAGTAATATTCTCAACCACCTGGAGCCCTTTAACAAGCCCAGAATTCAATGCAAAGACATAAATATGCATATTAAGGAGCACTGTACACAATAAAAAGATTTCAATTAAGATTCCATCTTAGTTTACTTATAAAAACTTAAAGAAACAATATAGATCCAAGGTCTGACAGCTGATTGGATAATAATTAGGATGTATCCTGGACTTTAAGTCAGCCTTTAACAGTACATGAAACAGAAAGCATCAGAAGGGTGCATGGAGGGTGCCAAGAAACTGTAAATGTGCTCAATATGACAGGCAGCCTATACATCAGTGTTTCCACATAAGCCTTGATTATTGAGGTGTGCCATCTTTTTTACTGTGCTGAGCCAGATCGCACAGCTGACATCCATCTCCGTCTACAGTAACTCAAGGTAACACACCTTCTCTATCTTGGCAAGACACTTCAAAGGATGTCTGAGGATGCTATGTGAATATTATTGGCATATATTTCAGCCTGCCTAGCACAATTTTTTAACATTAATTAGCAGACACATCAAAGAAGATTGTCATGGGTGAAGTTTAACGATTTTAGGCAACTGCCCACGAGCTCCATACAGTGAAATGATTGCTGGAAATAAGAAGAATAACGTAATAGTCGACAGATCAAATTGTAGTGACTTATTTATGTTATTAAGGTTTATTTTGATCATCGGCTAAAGCATTTGAGCCTTCTTGTCAGCTGCCTTGCTTGTGCACATTTTATAGAACAAAGTATATAATTGAGATTGCACACCTCTTGTTTTTTTAGACTTCCAGTAGGCAAAAGCACCCCACTTTCACTCCCTACTATTTAGAATAGATTTTTCTCCAGTCGCCCATGCAGCCATCAAATGTGCATGCATTCACTACAACCCATATCTTAATCTTAGTGTTATCGAACTTAAATGTTATATTTTTTAGATGTTTAAATATTAATGTTTAAATGTTATATTAGATCAGTTTAGGATGACCATTAACATCTATACATTTGTAAACTGCTGTGAGATTGAGTTGTACTGCTTAACGTGTATTAGCCCCAATTAGTTCAGGTATTACCATCTTCATAGATGTTGCCCTTAGCTGCAGCAGTTTTCTCAACATTGGATTTTCTTCTTGTTGATATTCATTAACTTGGTTTTTTTTTTATGGGTTTGTTTGTTTGTTTGTTTGTTTGTTTGTTTGTTTGTTTGTTTGTTTGTTTGTTTTACAGCCCAATCAAAAACAAGTGTTTTGTTCCAAATAAAGAGGATTTCAAAGAAAATAAAGTGGGGAACTTACTGAAAGTGTAGATGCTAGTTTAATAAGCAATCAAGTGGTCATGCAAGGGAACTTGCATGAGAACACAGATGTATTCCTAACAACTTGGCATTGATTTATCAATTATATCGCAAATTTTTAATCACCACATCCCAAAGGTGCTCTACTGGATTATGATATGTGACTGTGGAAGCCTTTTGAGTCCATCCCCCAGATCATTACATCATCTGCCTGAACCACTGATACAACAAAAGGGTTGGTCCATGTTATCATGTTGTTTACGCAAGATTCTGACTTTACCATCCAAATGTCACACAAGAAATCAAATCAGCCTAGTTGTTAAATTTTAATGGGTCTGTGTGAAGTGTAGCTCCAGTTTCATGTTCTTAGCTGACAGGGGTGGGACTCAGTGCGGTCTTCTGAAACCCATCTGCCTCACGGTTCAGCATGTTTTGTGTTCAGAGATGCGCTTCTACATACCTTGGCTCAGTGAAGCTATTGCTTTTAAACAATAGCTTAACTGAGTTACTTCTGACATCCTGTGAACTCAAAGCAGTCTGGCCATTCCTTTCTGACCACTGGCCTCCACCAGGCATTTTCAGCACAGAAAACTGCTGCTTACTGGATATTTTCTCTTTTTCTAATCATTTTCTGTAGATAAGATGATCGTGAATGAAAATCCCAGGAGATCAGCAGTTTCTGAAATATTCACACCAGCCCATCTGGCACCAACAACCATGCCACATTCAAACTCACTTAAAATCCCCTTTCTTTCCCATTCTGATGCTCACTTGAATCTTCAGCAGGTTGTCTCAACCATGTCTACATGCTAAAATGCACTGAGTTGCTGCCATGTGGTTGACTGATTAGACAGTTTTGCTAATGAGCAGTTGAACAGTTGTACCTAATATGCGGGCCAGTGATTGTATTCTCTTCATACTGCAGAAAATGCAATAAAGTTCTGAGATTTGATGCTTATCGTTTCACTTTTGTTCAATAAACATGCAGTAATACAGAATGGTCGCAGTCCAAAGCCCACAATTTGTGGCAGTAAGTTGAACTGTTGAAAAACTGCAATATAGAAAAGTGAAAAGCAGTTAATTAAAATGTCAGGTTTGTATGTGCTGTTTTTTTTAAGTTATTTTTGGCAAAACAGTTATATGAAGTTTTGGTGTGAATATTCTTTTTTATGTGTACAATAGCCCTAACCATTTTTGGGATGCATGAAGAACATTTTATTATGCTTTAATTTAATTATCATTCCAAGGGAGGTTGCCAGTTGAATCTTTGTGTTCACCCATCCTAAACAAAATGAAATTATAAGCACACTATCTCTTAAAGCAATGCTTCAGCAAAAAATAACGAACAGGCTCTGATGTCTCTGAATTCCTTCTCTAACAGCAAAGACAGTATGGAAGTAGCTCGAGTGTTTACAAAAGACCTACTGTATGTATCTGGGCAAAAAAAACTGCATGGAATTTGGTATTTTCTGTTTTCCTACACTAAACTGGAGTGCAACACTTTGCTTATTATTGTGCTCATTCGAATGCCAAGTTCACATTCAGTCAAAACTCTATTATATTTTTGTATTTTTGTCTCCTCTCTATTGTATTTTTTGTCTCCTCTGTAATACAGTAAGACCTGTGAGTCCTTACCTAGCAGTTACATAGGCTTAGAGATATATTTAATACACAGCCTTTATATATCCTATAAAGTTGTCTCACTCATACACCCACAGCTTAGCTACACATAGGAAAAGTCATAGCACCTTTTGCATCATCTCATTCTCTGTTCAGCTTCAGAGACACAAATTCAGACAAAGCCTCTGTTTCTTGCTTTTCCCAAAATTCTCCTATGTTTGTCAATTCCAACTGTACATCACCTTGTGCTGTCACCTGTTTGCCAGGCTGTTTTTTTTTATCAGCAATTAGTCACAGTATAGGCAGAAGGCTGCATGCTACCAGGCTATGTTACCTTCCTGACTTTGACCATTTTTCTTGTTGCGTGTTTGCCTTTTACAGTAACTGCCTGTACCTGTTACAGTGAATAGATGTCTAAAATTTAGGTGATCTCGAGTGCTATAAAGCTACAGATTCTACTGTGAATGTCTAGACCACTCTCCTTGTTGAGGACTACCTGCCTCAAATTATTTAAGCCAATCGTGTCAGTATTTTAATCAAACTTACTATGTGGACTCAAACACAGTAATGTATTGAACAAAGAGAATAACAAGAGACATGATGGCTAATGTGGTTATTCTTAGGTACGCGTAGCCAATGGGCTCCCCTTGACTATCTGGGCCTGGCATGTTTAAACTTGAGCATTTCTTTCAACAAACTTTTTGGTCGACATTTTAACCAACCATTATTACCAAAAAATGTAAATATTAAAAAATATTTTTCCACACTGTTAAGAAAAATAAATCAAATAATGAGAAATTGAAATGATAATTAATAGAGCTCACCAGTTTTGGGGCTGGGTGGCATGTACATGTACATGTTGTACAACTTCCCCATCCATCCCGAAAAAAAACCCACAGGAAAAACTATGCTTTATAAAAAGGTAGGTGCAAAATTATACACTACTGCATTTCTTAAGTAATAAACTGCTCTGAACTAAGATCACTGTGGCATATTTTTTTCTTTATTATCTGGCTGTATTAAGTTGTGAAGGAGCAGCATCAAATGTGCAGTGCTTTCACTACAATGCAATACTGATGCAGTGTATTGAATCATGCATTGACACTATAAAACAGTAAGAAAACATGCCGTGCAGGCAGGGCAAATTACTCCACCATTACCTCACTTTCCTTCTAGCCTTCTTTTTCTGAGTAATCAGCCAGGGCAAATATGTGGTGCACAAAGAGCTGTTTGTGTGTTTGTGTGCTTGCCTGTGTGTGTGAATGAGAGAGCTGGTCTGTGGGTGAGTATGTCTGCGTGTGTGCCTGTGTCTGTTTGTAAAATACTGGGAGGCAGATTGGAAAGTGAGATAGGAAATGATAATTTAGCAGCACGCCATGCTTTCCCAACTATTCAGTAAAATGCAGATGACAAATTTTCAGTGATTTCATGGTTCCACCGGTCTTCAGTAAAAATAAGCATAAGACAAATCTGCTAAATCGTGCATACGAACATATCACACACAAATCGGTGATTTATCACTATTTTCGCACCTTAATTTGTTTGTGCTTCACAAACAAATTGAAAACTGCCCCTAACCATGTATATGAAAAAATGAAAAAAAGCCCAGGTTGTTTTAGCAAACATACACACAACTCGTTAAAATGAATACATCCATCACTACTACTACTACTACTACTATGATTACTATGACTACTACTATAATGAATCATGCTGACTATTATTCTTATGATTATTTATAAAACTTGGATTCCCATTAGCTTCTCCATTGTGGTTGCTAGTATCCTTGGGGCCCGAAAATGTTCCTATGTCAAATGTATGTATTATATATTTTTTAAAGTTACAGTGAAGTCCGTAAATCGCAGACTGTGGTCAACTGAATTCTTTTTTCTTACCCTCCCAAATTTAAGTGAATAATCCTAGCTACGGTGAATGCTGTAGGACAAACATATTTTAGTCTCCCTGCTGAGATCAAAGCATTAAATAACATTCAACTGTACCCCATAATGCAACTGCCAGCCTATTAAATGTATAGGATTTCCTTATTATTATTATTAAACTTCTTTTTGTTATAATACAATTTAGTTGACATATTTCTTAATCTACACTAGCATCTTCTGTCAGAAATACATCATCATTTCTAAGGAATCTCTTTAGCCTTATCTCAGTAAAGCATTGCTAATCTTAATTTATCATCAAGACAGGGTTCCTTCACTGAGCGCTTCCTAAGTGGAACCCTTTCACGCATAGTGGCCACTACAGTGGACAGCTATTCAAAGGCTGTTTTCTTATATTTGTGTCAGTGTTGATGGTATACTTGCACATAAACCACTACATTGGGCACTGATGTGTCACTCCATACCCTGCCACCCACTGGTTGTTTAATGTTACTATAGATGTATGACGTATTTCATTGTAATTATTGTTATTTAACCCTTTCATACATGAATTGAAAAAACCTCAATCAAGATTTTTTGCTTAAGTATTTTTATTAATATTTTCATGGCTAAAGATTAATAAAAATACTTAAGAAAAAAATCCTGATTGAGGTTGTCATAATTCATGTATAAAAGGGTTAACAGATACATTAGATCAGGGCTGCCCAATCCCAGTCCTCGAGAGCTACTATCCTGCAGCTTTTAGATGCATCCCTACTCCAACACAGCTGAATCAAATGTTTGATTACCTCTTCAGCATGCCATCATGTTTGGCAAAGGCCTGATAACAAGCCATTCATTTGATTCAGGTGTGTGGGAACAAGGATGCATCTAAAAGCTGCAGGACGGTAGCTCTCGAGGACCGGGATTGGGCACCACTGCATTAGATCATCCATAAACACGGTTACAGCCCTATTTGCAAGATTTCCCCACATAATGGGGCGATTGTGGCTCAAGAGTTGGGAGTTCGCCTTGTAATTGGAAGGTTGCCGGTTCGAGTCCCGGCTTGGTCGTTGTGTCCTTGGGCAAGACACTTCACCCGTTGCCTACTGGTGGTGGTCAGAGGGCCCGGTGGCGCCAGTGTCCGGCAGCCCCACCTCTGTCAGTGTGCCCCAGGGTGGCTGTGGCCACAATGTAGCTTGTCATCACCAGTGTGTGAATGGGTGGATGACTGGATGTGTAAAGCACTTTGGGGTCCTTAGGGACTAGTAAAGCGCTATACAAATACAGGCCATTTACCATAATTCTGACCAATTTAACATCATTCAAAAATAAATCCATATCAAATTTCCATAACTTCTACAAAGGACAATGCTATTTTACAGATTTTGACAATTTTGTTTTCCAAGTTTAAATTATGAATGTTGAACCCAACTGCCACCAATACAGACCCTGATCATATTATTTTATTATTTACAAATGTGATTAGTGCACATAGAGATTTTATTACTACGGTTATTTACAGAAACTGTTGACCTTGTCACAATTTGAGGAAAGTTTAGAGATCCCTGTAATTCAGATAAGGTTTATTTCTAAATGAGCAGTACTTATTAAGAAATTAAGATTCATTAAGATTGATAGAAACCAATAAAAGTTCAGGTCACCAGGAAGAAAAAAAAATTCTATTCTGTTACATTACACTTAAATTTTCAAAATACTGTATATTAGAATTAGGTGGTCTGTAACAACAGCCTATAAAATAGGCATAAATGTTAAAAACAAATCTTTAACCAAAAATTCTCAATCTCTGGACTCATTAAACATTTTTTATCACTGTTCCTGGAGATAAAAAGCAACGCCTACACCTAATTTATTTCTGTCTGCCCTGTACAACTTGTAACCACTTACAGCCAGCTCAGAGTCATTGCAGCTTGAATCAAGATTAATTTCAGGCAAAGCCACGATGTGAATATTATTTCACTGATACCAGTGACTTCATCAGTCCTATTTCTTCAAATGTGCAATAATCAAGCCCTTTTCAGACAGGCTTGTTGAAAAATAGACATTATTAACTTTACCTACAAAAGGAATGGTAATATATGATGATATGAAGATACCATGCCATTGTTGTTTGTAGACAGAACGATTAATTTTGGCTAAATGCTATTATCACTGCATCTAAAGGACGAGATCAAAGACCCAGGGCTAATTTGGCCAGTACTTGCTGTTTTCTAAAACACCATAAGTCGCAAAATGTTCAGAATTACAATTAATCAAAAACATAAAAAAAAAAAAATCTGAACAGAATACTAAATGGAAAACTGTAGGCTTCAACGGTATTAAAAATGCCATATCATTCCTGGATGACATCATTACAGTCATTTTCTTAAGTCAGTTTCTTGGCACTATCACATTTTTTTAATTAATTAATTAATTTCATTTTTCATTGCAGTGAGGTTCTCATCTTGAGCTGACAGATTACGTGCTCCTTCCCCTTCAGTGTTTTCTTCTTTTTTATAGAATGTTTGATAGCCAAACTTTTTTTCCCCGAGTCACAGTGCCTGTCTCAGGGGGAAACAACATTCAGAACCCCCATTATTTCAGCCACAGACTTTTTGTTTTCAACAATCCTCAGTCTGGTGGAAACATTTGTGGGAATCTGTGTCTTTTGACTTCCTCTTTGCACAAAAATGTTTCACTTTCTTCATTTGGACTTTCTCTTGCTTCCTTGCTTCAGTGAAGCGTACAGGGTTTTCTCTTTCATTCTTTCTTTCTTTCATTCTGTGCTTTCATTGCCACTAATTTCCCCACTTAACCTAGAGGTAAATGCATTTTCTTATATAGATAATGCCGTGTGCAGATAGTATGCGTGTATACAGATTGTACCAATCTGTTAGTTCAGAATGATTCTGTTTTGCTAACATGACTATAGTGATGAGGGCAAAAAAGGGCAGTGCACATGCTCGATTAATCTGATAGTAATTTTACGCACTTGTTTTTCGTGCACGGTAAGAAGACTTCCAAACACACCTAAGTAATTGAGGGCCAGTGTGTCACAGTCTCAAAGAACAAATTGTGCTTCCAGCCTCATCTGTAATATACCTCGGCTGACTTCAAATACCCGCATTGGACTAAATCGGGCTAATCCCAGCTCAAAGGGATGCCTAAAGTTCACAAAGTGTGGGCCCTTCTTAACAAAGAAGCAGGTTAATTAAGACTCACACTGACTCACTCTACTACAGGTGGGCATGGAGATGAACAAGTAAGCCAGAGCTGGACAAAATTAATCCTCATTGAATGAATAGAACATTTTATCAGCATGCGTTGATGCATAAAAAATACAGTGACGCAGTAATGATTGTTGTGTAACAGATGATTTTCAGTCCTTCCTGACTTTCATTTTGCTTTTTGTTCATATGTAAGATTCTCATTAAATGAAGTGTGAAAAAAGGTGCCAGCTCTTGGACCCAACAGAGCTAATTATCAGGTCTAATGGCTAACGTGAGTCACTGGTTTCTCTAGCAACCATCATGCAATATCACACATTCAAAGGTGATGAGGGGGTAAACTACAAAAGGTGCAACCTTTAGCAGCCTGGATTTAGAAATGTGCAGCTTACAATGTTGTGTTTTCAAAATACAACTATGTACCAACATTTGCTTTGCTATGTTACTTTCGTGACTACTACTATTCATTTGCTTTATTTTGTCCAAATGGATGACACTGGGTAAAACACACTTATTTAAAATATTCATATTCTGTTAATAAAATAAAAAGTTTCCCTTTAAATCTTAAGAATCAAGGAACCACTATTTGTATGGATGGTAACTTCACATGCAGTAATTAGTACAATATATTGTTTGCCCAAGAATAAAATTGTGGCATATATCTAAAAATGGCTTAACTTGCCAAGACCCTGAGGAAAATTCCTAGTGTCCCTACTTTAATTACAACAATACCCAAACAGGTGCAAGCAGAAACTGTAAGAACCTCTATGCATATTCAGTACAGTGAGGCTATAACACCCCACTATTTGAAGTCTCCCACATGTTTGTTTGAATCTAGTATAGAACCATTTGGGCTGAGTATGATGCTACATTAGTGCTCAGTAATCTTCCTTGATCTAAAACTTTCTAATTTAGCATTTGATGAGTGTTATTCTAAAGGGTGTTGACACAGACCACAGAGGAATGAAGCTGGGCTTCTTTAGTGCCTATCATCCTTTTTCCACCTCTGATGCAATGGCTCTCAGAAGCTTTGGAGCTAGTTGGCAGCAAAAGCACTGTCCATGTTACTGAATGTTATTGCTTGTAGACACATGGAATGCGAAATTAGAAGTGTGATTAGTGGCGTTGAGTGTCTGTTGCTGTTTCTTTTTTGCAAAACATTACATCCTGGAAACAGCATTTTAGGAATATTTGCAGAAGTGGGTTAATCTAAAACAATTACAGGGCTGAAACATTCTCCACAGAGTCTTGGGAAAAGATCAAAATGTTTCTGAACTGATAGCAGTACTAGCTCCTGGTGTAGGAAACTAAACAAATATTATTTTGCACATATAGCTGGCACATGCTTAGGTAATATGATGATCTAATTAGCACATCTGAAACATCTGTTCGGGTTCTTGAGTAATATAGTACTTTAATATTCTACTATTCAGCCTTGGGCTGTTCATTAATCTAGCATATTAATGTAGAGATGCTTCTGATAAGTTCAAATAGAGAAGATGAAAAAGTAATCATTTTGTAATGACCAGCTCCACAAATAAGTTCAAAATGAAGAGTTAAGTAGGTGCAGCAAACAAGACAATATTTTACCTGCAAATAAATACTAATGCATGTATGACAGTCTTTAATTACACTCCATCTAATTTTACATTATCAGTCTATTTGCACCTGCAATCTAAACCTGGGAAAATATTTTCATCTTTTAAATATATCTCTGCAATCAACGTCTAATACCACTAACACACTCACAAACACACTCACACACTTTTATATCGTTTTTTTGATCAATTTGTTTAATATCCGCTCAGATGCCACCTGACAATAGATTTGTGTTCAGAAGGAAACTGTCTCTAATTAAAGCCTAAAGCATGAAGATACTGCTTGAAACAAAAAAATATCATTAAACGCTTGTAATGTTTCATATGCTCATAATCCCTGAACATGCACGCTGGAAATTTGAGACTTTGAGATTTGACAAAAAAAAAAAATAGACATCTGACCATATTGGGGAAACAAAAAAACAAAACTAGTTGTTGAGTGCAGCACAGTTAATTAAAACAATGGCACCACTCTAGATCTGTCGCATCACTTGGCAGTTGCTTTAATTATATATTTTGGTCAATCTGTTCTTCCTGATGTGAGAGGGGATGCCATACACAAGACAACATCTGCTGAGGTATGTCACATGAGCTTCAACATCTGTCCATGTTTTTAAACAGCCTGTCACTCACTTGAGTCATGTTGCATATGTATTTATGCGATCATATTGAGAAAGCGCACACACAATACTGTTAAATGCTGAGAGCTTACATCTGTGCCAGACACAATTAACACTCTTAGATTAAGGAGCAAATCTACATACAAACAGAGAGATTGGCACTACACACAAACACCCAGACACACCCTGTGGCTTGCAGTCATTTTGGTCCCTTATGTTGTCCATCAAGAAGACAGTGGTGACTGTTCTCTAAACTGACTCCACCCACAACGGCTTGTGATCACCTAAGCTGTCAACTAACATCTGCTAAAACTACCAACAAGCCAACTGTGAGACTGGCTCTGAAGATATCTCCACAGAAAATGTGTCACCTACACATGTTCAGAACTCAGCGGCATGTTTTCCCCTTCTATTTTTGCTAATTTTTATGTGGCAAACGTTATCTGCAAAGCCTTGGAGAATGTCAAACTGTTTTGTACGGCTGAAATGTAGGAAGTGTCTTGAAAGCTCATGTTAACTCGTCCTGGTTGAAAATAAATTGTTTACATCAATGTCAAATATTTTCAGTACTAAATAATAGCCATCCTTTGAATGCCACAGTAGCGACATGAATAAAGTATTGTTAGATCTAGTTGGTGTGTGTTTCACAAATATATCACTTTTCACTCAGTGTGGTTCAGAGGAATCAGTCATGTTAGGTTGCTAATCATACCCTGAGTTTTTGAATTTGTGGTTGTTTGTGATGGAATGCCCCTGCGCAAAGCTGTCTTTGGTGCTGGGTATTCTTTGAAGTTGTCTTATCAGCATCTTACCTCTCACTGACACTAGCTGTTTTTTTTCTGTGTTGAATGTGAGTTCAGCACATATTTAACTAAAAAAGTAAATAAATAAAAACCACAGATCCATTTCAGTGGCTCAAGCGTGGCTGTGTAACTGGTGGGATCAAGACATCTGGACATTTTTCTGTATAATAAGGGATGTTCTACTATATAAGGATAATGATAATCTGCCTTATCCCCTCCTGCACACAAATTTATATTTGTGTAGTCCAAGACACACATTTACACAGTTGCAGATGACACAGAAACCCAGAGACACACTAGCTTTCTAGCCTTACTCTCTAAAATCTTTCTGTTCGTAATCCCTTCTGACTCTATTAATATTTCTGTTTCCATGGTGATTCAAGCCCAAATGTTGTACAGATAAGAGGAGATAAGAGCATAAGGAGCAGGGAGATAAGAGCAAATGACCTGCCGAGATCACTACAGAGTACTAGAGGTCAAGCAGAAGAGCAGAAGTAAGTGAGAACAGACCATCCCTGCTCAACTCTTCTGCCAACCTGACAAAATCTTATTTTTTAGCAGTGCCACAATTGAGCAAATACTTGCAGCAACTTTCTTTCTGTCTATGCAATTTTACATATATACATGCCTTACCCAGAGAAGCAAAGCAGACAGTTACTAGTAAGAGAAAGAATGGATAATATAATTTTGGAAATGATTTGGTCTGTTCTTCGTATATCATCACACACAAGCCAGTAACAAATTTGTACTAAATTTTTAACTATCGTTTTACATTTTTACAATCCAGATAGATGGCACAATGACAAAAATGGCATTCAGATAATTCAAATTTGGGACTGTTATTGTCAAAGTAAATCATATCAAATTACTAGAACTGCCAAAGTAGTCATGAATGAGAGTTGTTGAATCTGTGATTTTCAGGACTGTAGATAATAAGACTAAAATATTGCAAGTCTTATAATGAAATCACTGCTTTTCAACATTCTCACAAAATCCACCAAACCAATCACCCATTCCTCAGACAGACCTTACTATGCGCTTGAGATAACTGTACCTGTTTGTTGTTATACTTCGGTTGGCCCGTCTTGTAGCTGTAATCTGAGTACTGGTCTGAGCCAGTGGAATTGTCGTCTCCTCCTGTTCCTACGAAGGTGTTGGTGGCAGGGAGGTCCTGGACCACCTGATGCTTCTGTGAGGCAGATGGCGATTGGGCTTGCAGCTGGATGGAGGGTAAAGGGGAGTTGGAACGGTAGTGTCTGCCTATATCAGGGCTTCCTGGTGAATATGTTAAAGGCAGATGTATCCTGGGGCTATCATTGACTCCATCAAGATTGAACTTCAGACTTTTTTGAAGGCTGACCTCTTCGTCTTCCCCGAGTGGTTTTGGAGACTTCTGAGGTTTGCCTTTCCGTCCACGTTTGCCTTTGGTGTTTTTTGGGGCCTGTTTGGGTGCATATAAGTCCTTGGTTTCCTTTTTGCCAGCTTGATATCCACTCTTGGTTTCTCTTTGGATGCGGTGGCGAATAAATACCACCACCAAGATCAACATTACAACACCTGCTACACCAGCAAGGCTTCCAAACAATATATTACTACGCTGAGCAGCAAAACCATTGTCGGGATCACCAGCAATGTCCCTGTCCAGTGGAGTGTAAAGACTGTGTCCCACTAAGGCTTCCACTAAGCTGACATTTGAAATGGTTTCATTGACATAGATGTGGACCAGGGCAGTAGCGTGGCGTGCAGGCTTCCCCTTGTCACTTACTCGCACCACTAGGCGATGTAATCCACCATGTTTGCGTGTCATCTCCTTTGCTAGAGTGATCTCTCCACTTGAGGGGGAAATGCGAAATAACTGGTAAGGGTTTCCACCAGCGATACTGAACACCAGCTCTGCATTAGGGCCATTGTCCAGGTCCTCAGCTTCCACTACTTCAACGTGGCTATCTGGGGAGGCTAGAGGTGATAAGCGTCTGAAGGAAGAGTTGGAGGGCTTAGTTATCACGGGATCATTGTCATTTTCATCCAGTACATTGATTGTAACACCCACATATGAAGACCTGGGTGGCTCTCCTCCATCCACTGCTTTTAGACGGAAATTATAGCTGCTTTCTTTCTCCCTGTCAAACGAGATGCTTGAGAGAATAGTTCCTGTTCCATTTTGAACAACAAACTTTCCTTCATCAGGCTCTACAGAGAGGTGAACGTGGGCATTCTCGCCTTTGTCCATATCTAGGACTGTCACCATACCAACTGGACTCAGAGGTGGCATGTTTTCCAAGACTGAAAAACTGTAGCCACTAAGCATGAATTTGGGATCATTGTCATTGCGGTCTATTACTTTTATTACAACAGTTGCTGTTCCTTTATGGACAGGAGACCCTTTATCTGCTGCAGTGACACGAAACTCATATTGTTCTTTGTGTTCACGATCAAGAGAGCTTTTGGCTCTTACTTCGCCTGTATTTGGGTCAATCTCAAACAAGCCTTTGATGGATGAATCTGGCAAAATATTATAGAGAAGTTCGGCATTAGTGCCGCTGTCAGCATCTGTGGCTATAACATCTAAAATTTTTTCTCCTGGTTGGTTTTCTTCAGCAAAATCAACCTCAAACAAGGTAGGGGAAAATATTGGAGAGTTATCGTTCACATCAGTCACTTGAACCTTCAAAGAGTTTGTACTAGAGAGTGCTGGGTTTCCAGAATCTACAGCCACAATCTCTACTCGGTAATCTCTAACTCTTTCATAGTCGAGAGGTGTGGTGGTCTGTAGGAAATACTTCCTCTTGTTGTCACTGGTTGAGTCACTGGCAGGGCGAAGCTGAAATGGCACATCACCTGCTACCACACAAGTGACCACAGCGTTTTCTCCCTCATCTTTGTCAGATACTTGAACTAAAGCAACAGCTGTTCCCACTGGCATGTCTTCGGAAATATTTGCCACTCCTTCACTGTGCGTCACAAGGCCAATCCCACGAATCTCCACAGCTGGAGCATTGTCATTTTGGTCAGTCACTTCAATGGTTACAAATGTCTTAGAGCTTTTAGGCTGAGGGCCTTTATCCCTTGCTATCACATAGAAGGACAAGCTGCTGATTTCCTCCCTGTCCAGTGGTCCTTTGACATAGATGATGCCAGTGGACCGATCAATTCGTAAGAGTTTCGGCACTGGGTCTACTGCCTGGTGAAGGGTGTACTCAATTTCTCCATTCGGGCCCATGTCAGAGTCGTTTGCTTTAACCTGTAATCAAAACATATTCAATGGTTAAAGTCATTAAATATGCGCAACAGTTAGTGTTGTAACTAATGTTATTTACAACACTAACAATGAATGTAACTAATGAATCATTGGTCACTGAATAAATTAATCCAGGAATCTGTGTGGGTCTGATCACTTTAAATCACAGCATGTAGATAACTTTGTTTTGGCTATTGCTTTTCCTCTCTTTTTTGATAGTTACATCACTAGCCTTCTTTTCTCTTTTTTCTAGGATTCAATGAAAGGTTGTAAATTATTAGGCCTGACATTTCCTTCATGATAATCAGTGTAAATCCGCAGCAACATGCTGTGAAAATCCTGCACAGAGCAATTTATACTCCGAAAATAATATCTCACACTGTTCTGCAACTACATTGTCAATACAAGATATAAGCATTTATTACCTGTAGAAGGATAATGAGCTAATGCTCTCTTCAAAAATATATTGAAAAAGGTAAAATCCAAAATTTAAAACTATACATTTATTCAGAAAGACATTGCTGGTTACAATTTAACTTTGCAATCCAGACTACAACATTATACAAAAAAAGTTTTTAAATTACCTGCAACACAGAGTGTCCGACAGGGCTATTTTCCGAAACCTCTGCCTCATAGGTGGACTTTTCAAACTTGGGAGCATTATCATTGGCATCAGTCACCACCACTCTGAGTAATGCACTGCTGTAGCGCTGAGGGTTTCCTCCGTCCACTGCCTTTATGGTGAGGTCATAAGAATCCTTTAACTCACGATCTAGGTTGCCCAGGACAATGAGCTGTGGGAGCTTCCCTCCCCTGTCATCAGCCACTTGCAAACCAAACAGGGTTGCAGCATCTGGCCCTGCAGTCAGCGCATAGTCAGCTACCCCATTCCTGTCAGAGTCCCTGTCTGTAGCTAGAGGTATGGAGAATAACGCTCCCATGATCGTGTTCTCGGGGACTGAGATGGTAAGCACAGAAGAAGGAAATTGGGGGGTGTTGTCATTGATGTCCTGTACTTCAATGCGTCCTTCAATAAGCCGTGGGCTCTGGTTTTGTATCAGATCAGTCACTGATACTTCAAATTCCAGGTAGCAGGGTTTACCCTTAGCCAGGGAGCGACAGTCCCTCAGGGTTTCTCTGTCTATAGGAATCTCTGTGGTGTAAATGTCCCCTGTCTTTCCATCGACACGAAGATAAGGGGCACCCACCTCTAGCTTGTAAAGGTGACCTGAGTCTGGCAGTCCCTGGTCTGCTGCCAGGCTACCTATAAGAGTATTTGGAGGTTGCTCCTCCTGGACCCGGTACAGGATACTGCCTTCAGCAGAGCCACAATGCAGCACCACGACCCAACACAATATCACTTGTAAATTCAGTTCCATTAGGTCATCAGACGATCTGCCTGTAAAATGAAAAAAACACAATATGGGTTAAAAAGCTGGTTCCCTTTCTGCTGAAACCTAGCTCCATAAAGCAATATTTACATAGCTGTTACTTTTTATTTAATTATTCAAAAATGAAAAAAAAAAAACTAACAGAGGGTCAAAGTGAAACATTAGACAGGGGAAGCAAGCAGCACTGTGTTTTTGAATAATGACTCTACAGCTATAAAATTAATCGTTTTTTTTTTTTCAATAACTTGCAGTAAAACATACAGCATACCTAGAAGAACAACACAATAATTAGACAACAACAATAACAAAGAGAAAATAGGGCATTTAAAAAAATGCAATCATAGCTATCCCAGCATGGCTTCTTTTCAGTCTCAGAGCTTCAAGAGTTTCAATGAATATCTCAGCTTTATGAAATTCATGGAAAAATGAATGTAGGAACAAGAAATTATATCTTGTGAGCTTACATCCAAAACAAACTTCAGGGCCAGTGTGGATTGTTTCAGCTGAATAATCAAATAAAAATGTAATACAAAAACTCACAGCCTAAGAGACTCATTATTTCTGTATTACACAGCTAGACATTGAGTAGGGAAGCAATGTAGCTCTAAAATAACCTATGGTTTGAAATCCACGCTCAAGAATACACCCTTACGAGCGAAGATTTTGTCTGCTGAGAGAAATGATATATTTGACCAATTTGTTTACCCAAGAGGCGTCTGACAATGAACACTTGCATACTAAAGGTCATAGAGTCAAATTTCTTTCTCATGCCAATTATGCAACTTTGCTACTATCATCACATCCAGCTTCCACCTGGCATTGCACAATGCAAACATTTCCACACTCCATTGCCACTGGCTAGCTCAAACACTGTAATTATTGTGTTTGATTTTGAACCTTTCAACTCTACAATTGTGACCCATTATTTTAGTGTCTTCTTTGATCTTTACTCCCTCTAGCAAAAGACTTCTGTTTTTTTCATGCTGCAATGATTTTAGAGTATAATTATTTCCCCTCTCTCTCTTTCTTTCTTTCTGTGTGTGTGTGTATATGCATGTGTGTGTGTTTGAGTCCTATTGGTAATTGAAATAGGAGCAATCATTGGGGTTAAGTATCAAGGTCTCATGCTCTGGAAAACTTCATCGTGAAAACAGTTTAAAAAAATTGTGTGTCTGCTGAATCAGTGAGTGTCCACTTACTAATCAAGTAGAGTTCATTTCAGTGCATCCGATTTTATTGTGCTATGTTTGTGTTACTAATGCAAAACTTCAATATGCTGATCAATACCAGCTTTAATGACTCGGGTTATAATTAGACAACAGCAGTCCATGTCGCAGTCACTGTCTCTTCAATGCTGCACTGTTTTACAGCATTTCTTTATTTTCACAGGCTTTTAAAGAAAGTTACAGCGAAAACAAAATGCTACTTCTAGTTTAAAAAGTTATGTAGAAGTAAATCATTATGTTAATCCAAACACAGGTGAATAGTTCCAATTATTTCCACAATAGTTTTTCAACTGAAACAGAAAAGAACACAGGTGCTCAGTCTAGTGTGGGTCTATGTCGTCAGTTAGGGATTAGGAAAAGAACAAGAGGAATCAATGCTTCCCTAGTCAGTGTGGGTGAGAGCTGATAGAAATATACATACACGACAGCAAATGGAGTTATTTAAAATGCAACTGCATGCCGCAATGTTCCATACAGGAGTAAGGTAAATGAGTATTAAGCTAGACAGCAAAACACAAATATACAGAAATTCAATGAAAAATCCAATTCCTTTTGAATACATTAAAATTGAAAGTGCTAGTTATTGATGCACTAATTGCTCAAAAATCAATGTCTCCCTTTTTACATTTGTGAGGAGAACCTGTAGTCAATGTGGCATGAACAGTGATTGCGCTTTCTCCAGTTCATGTTTGCAGTATAAAAAGGCAGGAAGAAGCAAAAACGCAATCAGCAGATACACTTTTCTTATACCCAAGACTGACATTAACAGCATCCCATGGGATATAATTTTAAGGGGAATTATAAATCACACTATAAATGTTTCATACTGCTGCCTACCATTCCATTAAACACATGCTTTCAACAAGATATGTGAACTTATGAGGTGTGCATGTATGTATTGCTTCAATTAAATTGGTATTTGGAGAATTCAGTAAAAATTACTTTAGCTTACTTGATATGTGCATCATCTTTTTTTTTTCATTTCTATTTTAAAATTCACTGTTAAATTTCAAAGTTTTCAAATGTATTTATACAATGTGGCATCTAAAAATGGCATACCGTAGCTGATTTTATAATGGTTTGGTTGTAACTGCTCCCCTGATATTATAGCCACTTCTGCAATGAATAGCCATGCTTTGATAGTGACATGATTGTTATGGTTGATGACACTCATGACTTAATGTTTTCCAGTTGGCCTCATGCCTGTCTTCCAGATGGCACCATGCCTGACAGTCTAGTGAATTAGTGTCCTTTTTTTTCTTTGTTTACATTTACATTAAAATTCATGTTGTTCGTAAAATATGCGTTTTGCTATCACTCAGCGAGAATCTCTGCTGAATATCATTGACACCACGCCTTTGGGTTTTATCTCACATTCCTCAGCTTTCCCACAAATATTTTATCAAAAGCTTGACAGTGCCAGATTTCCTTTTCTCATCTCAAAGTGCTCTGAGGTGGTGGCAAAGGGAAACAGGAGATTTTTCCCTACTGGAGGATGTGAAACTTCTTGGACTACTGGATGTCTCACTGAAATTTACTACCTGAGCAGCAAAATTGATAAATTAGAAGTGCTGAACACAACTAGGAGTGACATTCCCTGCATCTCAGCTCTTTTTCTCCAAAAAACTTAGTTATCATCTGTCATCCCAGATGGTAGACCCACAAGACTACAAGCTGATTCAGGCAGATCGCGATACATAATTCAGCAGAAAATCAAAGGGAGGAACAAGAGGTTAGTTCTCTCAGAGTGATAAAATGTTTTTGTCATAGTTGAGTCCTGTTGAACTGCTCAAAAAAATCAAATACTTTTCTTAGTCATTTCCAAAATTAAGATTTTAGCTTCCTTAATGAATGAAATCAGCTATAAAAATGCCAGCTCTGGAAGAAAAATACTGAACTGGATCAGACATTGCAAGACTGCAATATTGAGAAAGTGCTAGGCTGAGAAAATGAAATCTTTTTGGTTATTAAAATTCACCCTGTCAACAACCAAGTATTGTGGCAGCACTGCTGTAATAAACTAAAAAAGAATCACTGAATATAAACTTTTTTTCATTTGTCGTCTGAACAACCAATTATAACTCTAAAATATGTTTTGCTAGCTGCTCCACGGGACAACTTTGACATTGCTTGCTTGGGTAACTCTAGTACAACTTGTGTAAGTCCAGGAGGCAGAACTGTAGAGACTGTGTATTGCCTAGGTGACTCTAATTCCCTTGAGCACTGTTTGTTGGAAAATACACCATGTTCAAATAGACAATCCAATTAGCATACTGAGCCAGAGACCTTATGAAGGTGATCCAGAGCAACACATATTCTTAGGGAAAAAAACAAAATCCTTCCAAATACAATCAAGGCATCCACTGTTTGACTGAGGAGGGAACTTTAAGTCTACCAGTGAAGCAGCACTCACCACAAAACCTCATGCTGTGATCACGCAATGGTCCAGATGGTTGCTATGTTGAAAAAACTGAAAAATGAATGCTGAAGGCAGCCTGTACCACAGTATGGAGGTGGACTTTCAAAGAGAGCCTCAAACTGCCCGATGGGTCTAGTGTCTGTTGTTTGTTTTGTGTAGATGTTTAACTTTGCAACAGAAAACGCAGTCGAGGCAAAACTGCTTAGCAGTAGAGTTTAAGAGCCCAAGGTTTATCTGGATTGACCTGCCACACAGCAAGAACTCTGCCTGGCCAAACCTTAGCTTATTAAGACCATCAGGAGTGCCAACTGTAAGTACAAGTCCAAACAATTGAGTCAATGTTTTATGACTTATGTTCAGTTTGGCCATCATTACACAGACTCACAATTTGGTGGAGAAGCTCACCCAAGCATACTTTTTCACCTGTCAACGATCTCTATAGATAAGAGTGTCTCTAAGAGGGGAAGAAAAGTGGTTCTCACTCATGCCCACTTTCACACCTGGGAGGTTGTTGTCACTTATGTTCAAGTTTTACTGAAATGTAGTGTAGAGGTGTAGAGGTTGCTATTTGACTACACAACTCCTTGACCTGAAGGCAAAAAAACAAACCTTGAAAAAAGTGTCTGGTAAAGTACTGTGGTACTTTTTGCTGCATTATTTTTATAAAGAAAAAGAAACAAATAGAACTATTAAATGTGAAATTGTGTTATGTGTTAAATTTAGTTTGTCTTTTCTACAACCATAGACCTTTGTAATAATTAAAAGAAATGACCATTGCTTATTTGCCAGAAAAAACATGCAAAAGATGCTGTGGGAAAATATGCTGTTTTGATTTGAATTTCAGCAATATATTCAGAACAATACTGTTGTCTCCTAACAATATATCTTCCATCATTATCCTTCTGATGTCTGCGTATCATAGATTGAAGAAGTAATAATCATTGATGCGCTTCACCATGTTCTAAAATAAATGAATAGATAAAAATGCAGGACTCCTCCACTCCACCGCTGCAATTTTTTGTTCTTCATTGAGGAGAAGGTGAAAAACTTCACAGGCAGCTAAAACATCAGTCAAACTACGAGGTCTGATTGAGCCTCACACTGAGCCCTCACACAGTGCACAACCCAGTTGACCCATCTGTTCAAGAGAACTTTTCAACTTCTGCGTGTCTACAATCAAAGTGCCAGCCTAGGTTGTGTCAGGTTGTGCTGCGGTTCCCAAGGAAACAAGTCCCTGCCTCGCTAAGGCTGTGGTTGCTGAACCCAGTCATAAAAATGACCTCTGAAAAATTGGTACCATCCAAGCCTATATGACAGATCCAGTCCTGAATCAACTGGAGAGAAGTGCAGAGATATCTTTACCACTGTTTACTGCTATAAAAGATGGTGCTACAATTTTCATTCTGAGGACACACACAATATATATATATATATATATATATATATATACACAAACACAGAGAAAGAGAGACAAATGAGAGACAGAGATAGAATTAGCACTACTTTATTTACTGTAAGTAACTCTGATAAATATAGGGAAGGAAATACAAGTAGGAGGGTGAAGTTTGATTAAACAGAAATAATTGGTAAGATAAATGCTAATAAAAAAGTTAATGCAGTACTTCAGCTAACAATAACATTGTATAAAATATGGAGTGATTATGTTGTTTTTCATTTTTGTAATTGAAAAATAAATAACACATCTGTGCCAGTATGTAACAATTTATTGCAAAGCAAAAGTAATTTGCATTGTTTGTGAAAGATTTAGAACAATGTTTGGCTTAAAATGAAATTATTTTAAAAAATGATAAAGGAGTTTGTGCCTGATTATGTAAGTGTTGGTATTATACATAAAAAAAAAAGGTAGTTATAAAAATGAAGAACAATATAATTGTGCTGCGGAGCATGTGCGCCTGCTCTGGTTGCCATGGAGACAGACTATCTTCTGACTGAGTCAACTCAGAGACTGACTGGGTGACATTTGCTCTTTAAGTTGGCCGCTCCACAGGTCCAGCAGAAATGACTCACATGCAGAATTAACTGAGGCATAATAGTAAATTACTCATAAGAAAAAAGGTTAGAGTTGTGCCGGGAAGAAAAAAAATCATCAGAGGAATTAAATAGGATATTTTGTAGTAGCTGCTTGTTTTGCAGCAACTGATAAAAGCAGGACCTGAATTTTCACCTGTTACATGCTGGGACTCAGGTTCATGAATTTGTGCTGTAGAACGCTGTTCTGTGCTCCTTCCTGCTTTGCCAGAGTGTGGAAAGATAACAGATGATTTAATGATTTTCTCAACTGATGTGATTTGATGTATTGGCTGACTCTGCGCCTTTAGCTAGTATAACAGGTAAAATCCATTACCCTCCCACGGGCATGATTTATGATAGGTAGTATCACAGCTATGGGTCTCTCCTTACACTGCTGATCTACCAATGGAATTTACTGCCAAATGTAAGGCTGCACTCTTATACTGACTGCAAACTGTGGGTTTCGGTAATGAGAAAGCAATAGCCTTTGGTTGGAAACACTTTCTAAAGGCGTGAGCACTGGAATTATCCATATGCATGCTGAAACACAGAACACTCTTGTGTCACTCCTGTCACAAAGAAGTAAAATAAAAAAAAAAGAAATACACTGAGATCAAAAAGGCCACATTCCAATATTAAAAGGTTCTTTATATAAAGATATAAAGAAACTGGCAGATCGTATAATTTGGATTCCTCACTGCTCTGTGTAACATGATTAAAACAGAGTTTAATTTCCTTATAGGGGTTATTGTACTGCTTTTGTGCAGTAAAGGTTCACTCCCTCAAGCTCAAATACCTGCTGGAGAAGTCAGAAAAAAATCCTTTTGTGCCCTTTCCACAATTTGATCCGTTTACCACACACTTACCCTTCCTTCAGCAACCCCATTACATGGCACATTGCATGTTATTGTACAATATTCAGAGGAAAGTTCCCTACTGGTAATAATTCAAAAATAAAATCGGCAGAGGAAATTAGCCTTACAGTCTATTCTTATGTGGGATAGATAGATAGATAGATAGATAGATAGATAGATAGATAGATAGATAGATAGATAGATAGATAGATAGATAGATAGATAGATAGATAGAAGTTTCATTCACTGAATGATTTAGATAATAACATTTAACAGGTTCATGTCTTACAGACAGTTTCTCAGATCTGGGCTACAAGTAGGTTATAGGCCTGTTTGATCTGCTCTGTTATGACGGCCTTGTAGCCTAAAGTATATGTGGGAACTTAGACCGACATCATTACGTAGAGCAGACTATTAAAATGTGCCTGGTGGTCGGTGGAGTGGCGAGAAACAACACCCCAGACTCTCACTGGAGAGCACAGGAGATTACCCGTGCCGACGATCTGATCAAAGATTTCACCCCCCAATTATAATCACGAATCTCTCCATAGAAAAACTGTATAACAGTTATGAACACGACAGGCTGCAGGAGAAGTCCGAATTGTTTGCAAGAAATTGTTCAGAGTAAACAACGCCAAATCAAGATGCACGAATAAAGGCAATTAGTATGATGTTTGCAGCTAGTATGGGATAAATGGCGAAAGAAGGATGATACAAATGGTTCACATTTTCTGCTTCACAGAATCATAATGGTGCAATAAAATGCAATTAGCCGATCGCCGGTACAGATCAGCTTGAAAAGCGCACGCACTCATATTGTCGCTGAAGTGCAATGACATGCAGAGTTAATGACTTAATACCAACCCCGACGCAGGCTGGAACTCGTGTCTACTCGCATAGGTTTTAATTAAAATGCATCGTCTAATTTATCATGCAGAGGATCCTTATTGCGGGTGGCACATCTAGCCTTTGTACCGCCTATCAACCTGTAACACCGAACAGCCAGCTGTTTTGTGCTCTGTGTGTGTCTATTATAAAGTGCAACTTGTTGTATAAACGATCTGTTTGAGCCACGGCCTGTGTTAAGCGACAACACTTCAGACAAGTCCGAAATGCATTCCTATAAACTTCATTGGCATTGCATCATGAATCAACTTTCTTGATTATTTCTGCAGTAATTTCAGTACCTGAGCCAGAGACTTTTTACGTGAGCGCTTGTCGCGTAGCCAATTCTTCCCGCGGCTGATATGTCCAGCGGTGCTCCCAGAGGCAGGTGTCTAACCCTCAAACCTCCGTCACAGTGCTGAGATCAAAAATCACTTCAGCGGCCACAAAATCCATAGACAGTACTCAGAACTTTCCGCATGAAAATTCAGAATCCTTCGTTCACCGCCGTCCCACAGTGTGAAGAACAGAGACAGTTTTCAGTCCGTGAGAATATGCGGCTGTAACTTATGAGCAATTATATTGTATAGACAGTTTTATGACAGAGATGGGAAACCAAGAATCTCATTCCATAAAGATGCCCTACTGTGTGCCATTTTCAATCCTCAGTAACTGATCCTTGGAAAGATTTGCACTCGCTGTCGCATCCCTTTGGTCCAAGTTTCTCCAGCCCTGATCTAAGTAGCTTAGAGCGCACTCTAAGGACGCACTGGATGTCTAAAACACAGCAAAAGAAATGTCATTTTCGCAACGTGCAAAAAGAAACCGCTAACCGGTCCTAAACAAGAAGCCCATCTGAAGCATTTCCAGACAGCAAGTGGTGAGATACAGTGGGTACGTTAGTTGCTCCCCTAGCTCCCTCTCTCTTTTCTCTCTCTACTCATCAGAGCGTGGGAGGAGGTGGGGCTCCCATCCACCGCAGCACACAGCAACTTCATACTCTACATTATGCCAAGGCTGCCTACCAGGAAATTATGTGATGCCTACAGTTTAAGAGGATCTTATTAAAGTGGGTCAGCTCAAACAGGGGGATGCACCTTATTAAATAAGCTTATCAAGAAATCACTCCGCTTGCCTTGCACTATTTTAATTCGTGTCAGTCTTTCCTTTCCCCTCAAAACTGCTCACTAATCGCACAACGTGTCCAAAATTGATGTAACAGGTAGCCAGTGCCGGCGGTTTACTTGTTGATATGCATTACATGTAGCAAAATGAGCGGCCTAAAATGGAAGCTGTTTGGCCACTATTTATTCATTTGGCGCCACCCTCAGGCGGTTATGATAGGGAAGAAGAGAAGCAGCACATATATCTGCTGAGGAAACTGTTAATAATGCTTGATGTAGGAGTAATATGCGCTACACTGTCTTGTTCTTGGAGACAATGACTATCAACCGCACGTGAAACAAACTGTGCTGTTGGTGTACAATGGAATAAACTAGTAATGTGTGGCATCATCTGTTAAAACTGCAGCAGTGTAATTAAAAAAACAATGCTTTTGCTCAGGGCTATAAATCAGCATGGCTCAGCAGGGAGAGAAATTCATCCCACGCCACAGTTACTCTCTTCCTTTCTTCCTGAACACTGATGCCAGTGATCATAACTGCTTAGGCATAAAGCAATGGACCAGGAGTAATGAGTCAAATGCAGGGTTTTGTCACAAAGGAAAGCCTTAAGCAATGTCCTCCGGAGAAAACTTGATTTCCTATCTTCCCAAGCCATTCAGAAGCAAGAGTTTATCAGAGTGTTTCCAGTCTGTGATCCTTTACTCCTCCCCCATCTCTCATTAGCTGCAAACACACAGCTGTTGGGTTACCTCTCCAGGGCTCCCATTAAGGGCTGCCACTCAGGCTTACAGTGTCCCTGAGCCAATCATATTAGAGCTCCCGCCCACGCATCGCCACCGCTATGCTGCTTTTCAACAGCCATACTAATAACATTTAAGTAATTTCACAGGTGGCCCAGAAGGCGCCTAAGAACACTGCGAGGTAGCCTACAAAATGAAAGGGTAAATGTTGGAGGAGAAGAAATAAACATTTTATGCATACAAATGAAAATCAATTACGAAATAATTAGGAGATTATGAGTCAGTGTTCCAACAAAGTGACCAACCCACTTGAGCAAAATCATTATATTTCATTATAGATGTGTTAAAGAATCATTTTTGTTATTTGGTTGTTTGCTGATCTTTTCCTGTCTAATTAAATAGACAATTGGAAATTGAAGGCAGTGTTTCAAGACAGTTAAAGTGAAACAACTGATTACATGTATGGTGACCTTGTTAAAGCTTCACTCAAAACGAATTTATAAGGATATCTGGCATTCATATTCATGCTTTTATTTAACCAGAGAGCTGAGGCAGACCAAGGCCATGATTTAACATTTCTATTGTCTATTTCAGGTATAACTGCTTAAAACACTGCATTTGATGTCTTTAAAGAGCGCAGGCAGGTTTGATTCCCATTCTCTTTTTCCTGGTGGCCATATTATGATGTGAGGAAAAAACGAGGACAAGGGAAGGGTAATAGGTGCATCAGAAGAAAGGCAGATTATGCCCTCAAATTTCCCAAAAGGGCCTGCCCACCATGCACAATTTAGCCAGCACATTGTCTGTGGCCAGCACCCTGAATACTACAGTCTCATACTTGGCTTTATCTGATTTATTTCAAAGCTGACCTGGTCCAGCCAGCACATTCAACAAACATCAATTAAGAACTTGGCAAGTACTCCAGAAAATATGTTTTCAGGACCCATTTCCAATTACGTCAACTGATGCTGAAAAACTTGGAAGCTTTTGTAAGCTTGAATACTCTAAGGCAGATGGAATGTTAGAATTCTAAGCTTGTGGTTTGTTTGCTCTCACAAGCACACAGCAACACAGCATGTGAATGTGATCTGTATACATTTACATCTATTCTCTTATCATAAACCACACCTGGAGCACCGTCCCTCCTCCCACAAACACATACTTTCGGAGGAGGCATACAGAGAGAGACGACAAATACAGACTCAACAACATGCAGAAGCAAGGTGGCACACACGCAACACAAATGGACATCAAAAGCAGAAAAAATGAGGTGAAAATGCTGTCAGTATATACTTTGATGAGCAAATCCATACTGAATGATAATGGGCAAAAAAAAGAAAAGAAAAAAAAACTTTTCCCACAATGTTCTCTATAGATACAAATGTTCAAAGTTGGGGAAACTCTTGTCACATCCCAGTCAGTTTTTCCTTTTGACAGATGATTGAGCAGACACGCTGTGCCATCACAGGGTGTGGCCAGACATACTACAAGATTTAAGCCCATAGGCATCAGTGCAGCAGTAGTTCTCTGCCATATGTGATCTGGAGTGACTTTACTCTCTAAATGTCACTGCAATAAAAATAAAGTGAGATATGTCAGCTGTGGGGAAGAGCATCCTTTATCTTTCTTATATTTCTTTTCTTTTCCTTTTCCTTCTTGGGCTGACTCAGTTGAAGAATATGATGCATTCAAATATTTAGAAAATCTACTTGTGGAGCCAAAGCATATGGGTCAACTGACAGATAGAGGGAGCACTGATGCGAAGAGAAAAAGTTCACTGTTCTTTAGCCATTCAGCCCAGAGAGACAGACAAGCAACAAACTTATAAGGCAAGATTTGACCAAAAAAATGTAAATCTGATTTGTTTAAAGATGTATAGTTTCTGATTTTTGTTGAATAGATTCATAATTTTATAGAAATAAGAGATAAATGTTAAAACAATTCTGCAGTAATGCTAGAGGGATGTCTTAAGAATATTTACCCTCAAGTAATAGATACTTGGTTTCAACAATAAAATGGTGAAAAAGCTAAAAGTAATGAATAAATAGCAAAATTGATCAATTGAAGCAGGTGCCTAATAAAATGAATATATAAGAAAAAATGGTAAATGATTATGCTGATGGATGAAAAAAAAAGTTGACACAATAATTAGTCATGGAGAAATGGTTAAAATGTTAAATTGCAATAAATATGTCACTGAATACCAAAACGAATAAATAAATCAAAAAAATTTTACATGAACCTATTTTCATTTGTTGAAGGTGAACTTTAAAAGATGTAAATATTTTTGACTGAGATCATAAATAATTAAACACATTTTTTACTTCTGTGCACATCAGTTGTTGGAATTAAAGAAACCGTCCATCACGTCCATCAATTTGCTGTAACAGTAACAGGTTGATCATAGCAGCAACTTTATTAACCTCGCAAGTATAAAAATGTTGGGGTTTATGTTTTGTTGTTTCTTAATATATTGCTAATCCATTATATTTCTTTATTCTTCAGTTCCATAATCTGGTGCAAATTATATGAAGATCCCTAGTGATGTAATTCTGCATGGTCTAATCCATTTTTTTTTCAGTTTAGCCAAGAAAACAGTTTTAGAATATCAGAAAATATCACATATTTGATTTTGACGTTACTGATTCATTACACAACTTTAAATCCCTCCTTTGTGATGAGTGAAAAGTGAGGATTATATATAATATAATGTTCCTATATCATTGCAGACATATTAATACCTCTGCAAACACACAATACAAGCCACAGTTTGTGGTAAAACTCTAAATTTGATGTTTTTCATGTCAATAGGAAAGACAGCTCAAAAAATGAAATAAATAAAAGAAACAATATTAGTCACGTCAGGTGGAAATGATCTAACAAGTAAAATGTGGTAATGGACAGCTGATTTCCTAATGGCAGACAGGCATCAGAAGAGACTTAAAAGATGTGTGTTTATAAAGCTGTCAGCACCACATGAACAACTCACCGTCACTCCTGTCAAGATTTACCTTGGTGTCTGAGTGTGTGGTAGGCGTTGGGTGTGGGAGAGAGAGTGTTTGTGTGTATGTGTGCACTTAAGATCTGCAGTTAAAAAGACTGAACAATTTAGCAGTAATATTTCCACCAGCAGCTCCTGATTCTGTTCTGTTGTCGTTACATATAATGTATAATTCCTTTTTTCCCCCTCACACAGTGACATACATGAAACCAGCGAGGAGCATTAACACGGGCACTATATATTCTTGAAGGGAGATACAGAGATTGTCAGCTCAGTGACAAAGCCAAAGCATCGGTAAAAAGTCAAGACTGGCTGCAGTCATTGGTTAAGGCTTTGCTTATTCTTGTGAATTTATTCCTTTTGTACAAAGTCTGACCCTCACCCTCACCTTTGTAGAATACCACAGACAGTATATGTTGGTAGAAAAATAACATGCAGACTATGCTGCTAGGTTTTATTCAGTGAGGAGACTCTACAGTTAGAGAAGACACTTGGACTTGTGTTTAGACCCATGTGGTTTGGTTAATTAACAGAAAGAGCTCTCTTGCAAGCAGAGTATTGAGAGGCAGGAAGATCCACATAACCCGTCCCTTGTGTAAATGAAATGTATGAAAACAAGGTGCTATGGAAATAGCACTTTCATTTTCACCAGACTGGACTCAAAACAACCAACGAATGGGGAGATGTTTTAAAATTAATTAACACTTTAGTGAATATGATGAGTATATAGCACTGTGGGAGTGAGTAATCCTGTTACTGTCATGAAAGCATGTCTTCATGTCTTATCCTAAGGCTTTCTTATCATATTGAGTAGGCTACATTTATTCCATGTGCTATATGGATGTCACTGTTCCTCTTATTGGAGCATGCTGGTTTGCTTTGTGTTTAGGAATTCCAAGAGCTAGAGCAGTTTGCATTTCTTCTTCGTGTTCATTGTTTTTGTTTGCTACTGGGTTTGAATTATATTCACATGATTAAAAAAGCAGCAAAAATAACACTTCTGATAGAGAAAGAGTAGGCTTTAAACATCCCTCCAGTCATTTGTCACACGGCACAGTTCCTAACCCTAAACCATCTACAGAAACTGGGAAAGAGATAGTGAGATTAAATTAAGCTACTAAGCATTTTGATTTTTGATTTTTTTAATAAAGATTCAAATTATGTAGAAAATCGTAAATAAAGACTGTCTAGTTAGTCATAGAGGTCTAACATGGATGAAATAGATAAAAGAAGCTAGGCAGTGCTGTTACTACTAATAAAACAACACAATAGAAGAAGCAGGTTGGTATTTAGTTACTCTGCTTTAACCTGTTGGCACGGCTGCAGAAGAGAAATCTGAGGAAAAAAATGCTTGTAAAAAAAGACTTATTGCAAAAATACTTCCTGCATTTTGATTTGGGTATTCATTATCTCCCTTTAACATTTTAAATTAGCTGTTCATTTTGAATTCCTATTCCTTTTGCCAGTTGGTTCAAACATTAGAGTGAGGCACTTAAGCAAATTAGACTATGATCACATACACGTATTATCATGTATGGCTCTTGGGGATCATTTTTGTGTATTTTCACATGGAAAAAGATCCATAACCCTTAAATAAATAGTGCACTATATTTTGAGGGATAAAAGAATTAAATGTCTTAACACAAAATAAAATACTGAAAATCTGTAAAACTTCCAAAAGGTCCAAAACATAAAACTTTAAATATAAATATAATATAAATTGGAAATATGTGGGAGTTACACTGAGAAAGACAGTAGACTATATTGTTGTTTTGATTATGTGATGTTGGTAAAAATGGTGTCTAAATTCCACATTTTGATACTGGTCAAAATCAAAAAAATTTGTTATCATGCTTAAAATGTGAAAGTCTACTTAACAAACACCATATTTGCAACAAACATGAGATAAAAAGACAGTAGTGTTTGTGTGTACCTGACTACATAAACCACTGTTGCTCACCTTGTCATACAATATTCTTCCATATGATGGTAGATGGGCTGTTTCCTTAGAAACAGACACATTTAGACCTAAGTTACCAATGAAATCAACTGAACCATTTACTGATGAATTTGTTTTGTGTTGTTTTTTGCCTTTGTCTTTTTAAATGCTACAGCCACTAATTTCCTCAAGCGGTGGTAGATGTTGGCTGAAATAATCTTTAGAATGAATTATTAGAACATATCAGAACTCACACACACAACTTTATTTAAAGGCACTTTATTCATTTTATCCTGACATTACTTTTGTAGTTTGAAAAAAATCCAAGTTGATATGGGTTTTGCCATCATAACAAAATACTCCCCCCCCCCCCCCATAACTGAAGTTAATTTTACTAGTTTTGCAAAGTCTTTGTTGTTGACTATACAGTAGTCCATTGAAGCAAAGCTAAGCCTTTTCCAGCTGAGCTACCACTGCCTGAAAACAAAAGTAAATGTGCAACCTAGTTAATGTTTTTGAAATAGCATCATATTTAACTTCAAGAGTAACACATTAATTTGAAAAGCACATTACTGAAGCATTTTTTTAGACTGTAAAATCCAATGTAGTCAGTAAAACGTCATTTACTAAGCTTTATATACTCAGTTATTTATTTTTATTAGCAATTATATGACTGCATCACAATTGTAAAAATAACTCAAAAACACTAAATGAATCGCAACAGTTTCTAAATTCCTCATCAGTGGTTGAGTAGCTTCAGTTTATGTCTAGACACATCTCAAGGTTTTTAACAGGTGTTCAAGAGTTCAATGTCTAAATGTTTTTCATAAATGAGTAAATTCTAGTTACTGAAAACGCTAAAAAAAAAACACTCTTTAAACTGTCTGACATGAAATGACCCAACAAGTAAATTTTTTTAACAGGTTTATGACAGTAACATATACAAGACATTTACTGCTTGACACAATAACATATGTAGCCAAATTTCTTTGCCACAAACACTGTCTTGATACAGATACTATTTTCTTCTACAAGAGACAGGATGCTATATTTGATTTGGGGTTTTATAAAATATTTGTTGTATTTTATCCAAAACCTGTAAATTGGGCTGATCATCTATTTATTTATTTTTTCCGTAATATTAACAGTTGCAACAGTATTTATATTATTATTATATAATATTTTTGAGCTGCAAAATCAATGAAACCATGAACTCTTCTCTCTACAGCAAAGTGCTGGAGAACAATGCCCTGACATCAGATCATGTCCTGAAGCTAAAGAGTAACCAGTAATCAGAGCAAGACAACAACTCAAAACACACCAATAAGTCCACCTTTGAATCCTTCAAAAAAAAAAAAAAAAAATTAAAAGAAGGTTTTGGGGTGGCAAAGTCAAAGTCTGGACTCAGATTTGATTAAATGCTTTAAGATACACTTCATATGTTGCCTTCATATGTTTTTCTGTAAAATCATCTCTACCTCAAAAGAAAACAGCACAGGTTAGTTGTGGTTAAATTATCAGTGCTTAATTAGGGGACCTAATGCAGTCATGTGAACAAGTATAAGTAAAATATCTACTGTCCTCATCAGCTGTAGTTCTTCAGTTGCAGTGTGATACTCCACCAAGACACAGCAGAAGTTTACTTTCAAGTCCTTCTGCCAAGAAGGCGCTCTAACATGTGGTAAATGTTGTGAAAGGGTCTATTTTAAACCCAGACCATAATGTTTTCCTACAACTAAGCAAGCATTTTTTGTATGTGCCTAAACCTTTACAATCAACACCTAAAAACAAATTCATAAGTAAACCTGAAAACTATAAATCAACAATCTAAAGATAAGGATGAAGAAAGGGAGAAAGGGATACATTTGACTATGCTGCCAGTACAGGTTTAAAAAGCAAACTTTGTTGCATATCAGTCTGCAAGCACTAGTGTTGTTGTGTGAGTCATGTCCATTTCGGCTATGCTGTCATTTAGGATTGAGAGAATGTCCAAATAAGAAAAATAAGATAAGATAATCCTCATCTTTAAAGTGCTGAGAATGAAAGAAATAATAACATGATAAAACATAAGTGTTTCAGAATTACCTATAAAAATCTCATGGGTCAATGAACAAAAGCCTTGGCATGCTACACTCAACAAAAATATAAACGCAACACCTTTGTTACTGCTCCCATTCCCCATGGGATGGACGTAGAGACCTAAAATTCATTCCAGATACACAATATAACCATCCCTCCCAAACAGTGGTCACAAATCAGTCCAGATGTGTGGTAGTGGGCACATCTGCCATATTGAGATAATCCATCCCACCTCACAGGTGTGCCACATCAGGATGCTGATCTGACATCATGAGTAGTGCACAGGTGTACCTCAGACTGCCCACAACAAAAGGCCACCCTGGAATGTGCAGTTTTTTGCGCTATTGGTGGTCTGGGGACCCAGAACCGGTCAGTATCTGGTGTGACCACCATTTGCCTCATGCAGTGCAACACATCGTCAACACATGTGCAGAAATTGTTTGGTTGTGCAAACCAATTGTTCCAGCAGCTGTCTGGGTGGCTGGTCTCAGACGATCTTGGAGGTGAACCTGCTGGATGTGGAGGTCCTGGGCTGGTGTGGTTACACGAGGTCTGCGGTTGTGAGGCCGGTTGGATGTGCTGCCATATTCTCTGAAACACCTGTGGAGACGGCTTATGGTTGAGAAATGAACATTCAATGCACGGGCGACAGATCTGGTTGACATTCCTGCTGTCAGCATGCCAATTGCACGCTCCCTCATTGCTTGTGGCATCTGTGGCATTTTGCTGTGAGACAAAACTGCACATTCCAGGGTGGCCTTTTGTTGTGGGCAGTCTGAGGTACACCTGTGCACTACTCATGATGTCAGATCAGCATCCTGATGTGGCACACCTGTGAGGTGGGATGGATTATCTCAATATAGCAGATGTGTCCACTACCACACATTTGGACTGATTTGTGACCACTGTTTGGGAGGGATGGTTATATTGTGTATCTGGAATGAATTTTAGGTCTCTACGTCCATCCCATGGGGAATGGGAGCAGTAACAAAGGTGTTGCGTTTATATTTTTGTTGAGTGTATATTGGATCAGCAGTGGTGAAACAATTGTAAAGGAAGAAATAATAATAAAAATAGTGTTTGCATTCATTTTTTTAATGTGATGCAATGTAGCATATAAAGAAGACACACAAATCCAGTGTTTTAAAGTCTTCACTATGCTGGTAATAAAGTAGAAAATGATGATAAGAGATCAGGCCAGTAAAACACACATTGTGGACTGAAAGGGCATTTTTGGTTGAAATATTCAGCAAACACCATCTATATATGAATACCTACTGGCTGAAAATGAAAGAAATGTTTCTTGCTTTATTGTGCATCCAAACAGCTTCTTGAAAAATACAGAGACTAGAGGCTGCCAATATAACACTGTGGGGAAAAGACTGTAGCAAAACATCTGGCCTCCAGTTTTTAATTAGAATTACAATTGGGATTTCTATCATTTTACATACTGTACTGGGGCATTTCTTTTCCTTGAGGAATACTTGACAACATGATATGAAATCAAATATAAAGCATTTGTTTCAAGTGGGATACCATTTATTTAGGAAATAATGCTAGTTTAGCATTAATATTATACTGTGACGAATTTTCTAGAACAGAAATTCTAAAAATAGTCATATGCAGTAACAGAATTTGCAAAGATTGGAGTATTAGACTAGTAGATGTTATAAGTGGCTTGGTTTTGTGAGCCTGCTGTATGTTTTGAGGTGGAGCTGGAGTTTCTCTCTCCACCTCTGATCACCTGCAAGCCATCAAACCCGTTCAAAATAACCAGCACGGCCATTAGTCTTTGCGAGATTATCAGATCACCAGCCTGGTAAACAACCCAGCTAAGACACTTAGTCAAATTGCAAAAAGTACAAATTAGTCAAAGTACAAATTGCAAATTAACAGATTTCTCCTTGTTTCCAGTGTCACTTGGATGAGTGATGAAACGTTTCTCCTACTGAAAACGTTAAAGTCCAGACGAACAGAATCAACCTTTTGGGATTTACTTACCTGGATGACTGAACAGGCGCCAAGACATACCTTGCTAAATTTGACAGTGTAATCTGATCTAAACCTATGGACTCACCAAACCTGGTCAAAAGAGCCGTGGATAAGCGGGAGCCTTTTTGTGGGAATACATGCCCGCCCTTCAATTCCTTGGTGCCCAACATAAACTCACAACTCAGTGACTAGACCATGTAACCCAGTTAACTGAATAAAGTGTGTCAAAGTTAGTAAGTTTTTTCCCTTCGCACTGCCCCGTCTCTTCCACTGGAGCTTCAGAGGGAGCAGCATCACTGGCTGTTTTTGTGATGCCGTTTTTCCTCCATTTGAGCCATTTTCGAGAGAGGTTGGTTGCTGTGGATGGTTTCTGCCCTTTGCTCTTTGGCTTTTGTGCGCTCCCCTCTCTCTTTCTGAGATGATGGTTCTAAGGTTTCTTTTGTGATCGGTTATTTGTAAAGCGTTAATGCGGGCAGAGGCTTACCTGCTATCCAGAACAGTTGCTGCTTGTTCTTATGAAACATTTATTAAAGAGCTTAAGGGACATTTGACCATCCTCTTAGTGATGTCATGGTGCCTATGCATCTAGCTCTTAGGCAGAGTAACAAAAGTGCGGTGGAACACATAATTGAATCTCACACTCTCATCACAAGTTCAGGTTGGCCAGCTAATGTGCTGGTGTGTTTCTGAACTCTTTGAATGATCATATGATAGATCAGTTAACATCCAGGGATAAGGCCTCCTCTTTCGAGGATCTCATTTTACAATTACATAATTGGCTTTGCAAGAGAAACAAGGAAAGGTCAGTGCTTCCGGTCTACCGTCATTGAGTTTCCGGTCCGTGCTTGCACTGACGCCCTCCACTTCTGGGATTCCCAGCTTCGAGTATTAGTGGATTCAGGGGCAGAGCAAATTTTGCTAGATAGCAGTCTTGTCAAGTAGTTAGACATCCCTCCCTTGCCTCTTGTCTCATGGATTTATGTAAGCAGCTTGCATGTATTTAACACAATTGCCTCATCTTTTAACTCTTGAGCCACGATCGCCCCGTGGCTCAAGAGTTGGGAGTTTGCCTTGTAATTGGAAGGTTGCCGGTTCGAGGCCCGTTGTGTCCTTGGGCAAGACACTCCACCCGTTGCCTACTGGTGGTGGTCAGAGGGCCCGGTGGCGCCAGTGCCCGGCAGCCTCGCCTCTGTCAGTGCGCCCCAGGGTGGCTGTGGCTACAATGTAGCTTGCCATCACCTGTGTGTGAATGGGTGGATGACAAGTTGTGTAAAGCGCTTTGGGGTCCTTAGGGACTAGAAAAGCACTATACAAATACAGGCCATTTACCATTTAAAGTTAAATGTAACTATATAGTATAAAAACTACATGATATGCAGAAAGGGTGTATTAAATTGTTCATATCATGTTCAGGTGAAGTAAGTCAATAAGATAGCAACGTTAAATCTCATGAAACCACGCGTGATTTCATCTCGCGGGCTTTGGATCATGGTTTAAAAAAGGCATCCATCTCAGTCACGTCGAGCAGCCAACTCTACGTTTTTTGGTATGTCTAGATTTTTTGAATTAATATTTACCATATTTCAGCCAAATGTAGTTAAACGTCTAGAGTGTCGCCATGTAACATGCTAAAAAAGAGCCGTTAGCTTATTTGCTGTTTTATCTGTTGTCAAAGAATTGGTGCTTTTTCATTTGAATTTGTCTTTGGCACAAGAGCCGTAATATCACATTAAACCTAATTACGAGGCACTCATAACATAATTTGGTTTTCTGTGTGAATAGATTTGCCAACTGACTCTTCAGTTACATTGTGTATTTACTGCACCGTGGTGTTAGTGAGATTTTGGACATTGAACAGCTTTAGCTAATATCATCAGCGGCATTATGCTAGCTTACATCCCTACCCCTCCTGCCCTCACCTGCTGTCCTTTTGTTTTTGTTTTTTGTTTTTTTTGTTGCACATTGAGAGTCGACCTCTATTCTGCATTTCACCAGGAGTCAGCTGATGGATTGTGGGTTCAAGGTGTTATGGTGAGAAAGTATATTCTATTTTCGCTTAAGGTGTCTGTAACTTAATTATAATAGATTTTTTTTAATTATTAGGTGCATGCATACTCAAACAGACCACCCTATTAATACAACTGAGAAATCCAAAATCTGCCAAAGGTTTAACTTATACCTATATGTATTGTCAGAAAGGTGATTACTGGACTCACATTAATGCACACTTGAACTAAAATGAGCTTGTAACTTGTGGATTGTTGGGTTGCAAATCAGAAACAAACATCTTTGGATTTTTTAATTGCATAAGATCTGGAAACACAGGTTTTATTCAACAAAACATTAATGATTAACCAAGCACAGTGCCTGCTGTTATTTCAAAATAATTTTATGTCATTTCAGATAAAATGCAGCATTCCAGTGCATCCCAACCATGCCTTTACAGTCAAGGTTTCTGACGGAGCTGAGTTTCTCTCTGACAGTCTGCTGAAAGTGTTTGCAAAGTGATCGGGGGAACAGGCCACAAAGCTAAAGGATGTAGCTGCCATGATGACAGTAAGAACTTTAAAATTCTTTAACTACAAATTGTATATGTATTGCATTAGGTCAGTAATGCTGCATCCATTGAAACAGTCAACTATTACCTGTGAGTACTGATTCCAGGATGCCATAATTTTCATCATGCATTTACTGGCCCAATGAGAAAAATTTATCTTTTTTTAAAAATATATGTTCTGGAAACTATAAAGTTGATGTCAAACAGGAACTTTTGATATTGCTTTGTAGATGCTGGTGTTGCATGTTGACTGGTTTAAAAAGTCAAGAGTTTTTGTCTGGGATCATTTTCTTCTGTGCTACTGAAAAGTTCACAAATCTCTGTCTTGCTGTTGAGCTCAAATTACTTCATCAAAACATGTTTAAGTCACATTTTATCAACAAAAATTGCACAGGTTTATTGAACATGAATAAAATGTGTTAATTTAACTCAATTGTTTAAGTTGCTGCCAAAGCAAAACATCTGTGTGCAACCAATGTCCACTATTGAATTAAGTAAATCCAACAACATATTTTTTTTCAGTGTACAGCACTCTGTATCAGCCTCGGCTTTAAATGGTCAGGTAATTGCCATCATACTCAATGCTTGAACCAGTGCATTTAATAGTTTCAGGTAACCATCATGAGCATGTAAACCTGTTATCTGTTGACTGCCTCCACTTGCTAAATTTGCCAATAGATTGGGACTTTGGTTATTATTTTGATGCCTGAAGCTACACTGTAAAAGTAATTTTGTCAGTTTAAATATTTGATTTATGACTGTAAATAAGCAAATTAGACTAGTTCAACTGAAAAGCAACAGCAAAAACCTTGAGTTGTGTAAAAAAATATCCTAGTCTGAGTTTAGTTTCACTGCTACTTCACTGCTGTAAATGGGTTCAAAGATTCTTCAGTCTTTACCTATTTTTGGGCACTCCTTCTTTTTTTTTACTATTCATTGTCAGACTGCCCTAACTTGAGCTCAAGAGGGATATACTTTTTACTTTTTAAAATGAAGTCACTGTTTTTTCTCAACACTTGGTTGTTCTTGCCTTTATTCACAGTAAAATGTAAAGCTTGGCAGTTACAAGTTTTTTCCCCCCTTTTTTTAACTCCTTAGCTTGGACACAGAATAAAACATTCCCTTTTTCTGCCCACTGTGTCATGACCAGTGAGAACATTAAGTATGCTGTAGAACTTTTGGGTTTGTTAAAAGAACTTAGGGTTGTGAATCACACACAAACAGAGGTGAAATGAAAGATGCATTTAAAAAAGTTAGTTCCTAGGTGTTTCTTTGTTTGTTTGAATTTGAAATTCCTGTAGTTATATTAATTTTTCTTCAGAGATTGTATTTCTCCACAGTGTTTATTTGTGGTATGACAATGCTGTTGATTGTTATTTCAGTGGTACAATACCAGTAAGTGGGTTGTACTAAAAATAGTTTGTTATATCATTTTATTTCCAACAGCCACATTGGCAGGTAATCAGTTGGGGGCCGAACATTGCTAGTTTCTTAGTTCTATCTGTGATTTGAGCCCTCCCTGTGTTAGTCAATGTTGTGATTAAAATTGCAGGGTAACATACGCTATGCTGAGGATTCAGGGCAACTTCTTGCAGTGAGTTTTGACAGTATCATAATTTTCAATCACCTCTACCACCAAAAAGAGAAATGTAACACTAGTTAATACAAGAAAAATGGAAGCCACTTAAAGAAACCAAGCGATACATACATTTTACCATCTGACGTACTCCATACAATATCTTTTAGGCGATACTGCAAAATTGCCAGGGGGATCCTGAAGTTGCTTATATACTTGTTTGTGTTAAAAGATTAAAGCCAGTATCCATCTTGCCAGTGTTGGAGATGATAACTACTAAAGGGATAAAGGGTTAGCATGGTGTGTACTCGAAATTATGGATTAACTGGCAAGACACAGCGAGAAGTTTGAGATCAACCTGCACAAGGCTCCAAAAAAACAAAAGAACTGGTGTGACCAACAGGCACAGCACCATGAATACCAGCCCGGCCAAACGTTTGGATGACCAAAAGTTTGGTCAAAAGAATGGATGACCCATCTGGCATCATCCTTACTGGGTTCCACAACAACTGGTGAGAAAAATTGCAACAGGAAGTTGAGAAGATGTTAAAGACTGGGGTGATAGAGCCTTCCCACTCAGAGTGGTGCATTCCAGTAATCTTCAAGAAGGATGAGTTGCTGTGAATATGCATTGAGGATTTGTTAGAGAAGATTGGAAATGCCAGGTACATTCCCACTCTGGATTTGTGTAAGGGATACTGGCAAGTGGAAATGAAATAGTCCTCTCAAACATACACAGCCTTCCAAACACCAGCTGGACTCTCCCAATTTACTGTGCACAGGGTAACCCCCACTTTCAGGAGGGTGATGGAGCAAGTACTGCAGTGCAGGTGATCTTCTGCAATACATGGGAAGAGCACCTGCAGCACCTGTCAGAGGTCCTTGGAAGGATACCAAAGGGCGTGACTGACACTCTTCTAAATTTGAGTGTGCACAGCAGGAGACACACTACCTTGACTAACAAGTGGGGTGACGCAAAGTGTCTCCACAGGTGGATAAGGTAGAAGCCATCCAGGAATTCCTCTTAGCCTCGTACAAAAAGGGAGTTACGTTCCATTCTAGGACTGGTTGAAGATTTACCCCAGTCCCTCTTTCAGCAATGACCAAAAGAACCCAGTAACATGTAATAAATGCCTTTGATACTCTGAAAGCCTACCTGTGTTCCCTCTCCAGTCCTCAGGAGCCCTGACTTCAGCAGAAGATTTCTGCTGCCAGTAGATGCTCCCTCATTCAGCCTTGGAGCAGTCCTGGCCCAAGGAGAAGAACATTTTCTAGTTGCCATGTGAAATTACATATTTCACTGTGGAGAAGGAAGACTTAGCCAGCAAGAGGGCACTGAAGAAACACCAATATTATTTATTTGGATGGGAATTTGATTTGGAAGCCCACTGATTCATTTACACCATTTCCGTGGAGGGACAACCAGTGGTACCTCTCATTTCAGTCTTTTAGGTTCACCATCCAATACTGACCAGGCAAGTCTAATGTAGTGGCAGATTGCCTCCCCATGTAGCTGCATATTGCCAATCTCCAAGAGGATTTTCTGCAGAAGGCATTTGGCCTACGAATGAATATAGCTGCAAATTTCAATTGAGCTTTTCTAGCAGTTTCCAGTTCATGGTAGTCTTCACCCTTGGTGGTTCCTGGATAGTTCATTTTTTCTAAGATCTGAGATTGACAGTGCAGGTCTTCAAACTGACCTTGACAAAGTGGTGACATCTGAATAGCTTGTACTTCTGCACAGCTGTTTAAACTGAATCTGTAGTTTTTGTTTTTTTAAATACCTCCCAAAGAGCTCTCCAACTTCTGTAAACTATAATTCTTCTTAGATGTTCACTGAGTTCCTTGGACTTTTCACTTGGTCTCAGTATTGGCCCGTCCAATGTGTACTGTCAAACAAATCCTTTTTAAGCTGGCAAGGAGAAACTAGCAGTTGTAGTCAATCATGATCACCAACAAGAAATGAATCGGCCTTAGCCTTGTCAAACTAAAAGAAATTTTAGAACTTTCAGCACTACGTAATTATTATGCATAATAACACATAGTTTTTACCCTGTGTCGATTAGAGAAAGTCCAAAAGACATTCAGACTTGTGCACCCACCTCTTGTTTTTCCAAAGTAATTAAAGATGCATGCTGCACAATCATTCCACCATAGAAAAAAAAAAGTTTAAATAAACAACTTAAAGCCTAAAATTACTGTGACATCCATTGCCATAATAAGTGTATCTAAACTTCTGACCACAGCTGTATCTATTGCTAGTTTGAAATTGTTTTGATATACATTTGGCAAACTATCTACTGGATGGATCACCAATAGGCAATGAAAAAGACAATTACCAGAAGAGTGTGCCAACCATGGAAAGTGTTTGGAGTACGCGTGTGTTCAGCAGCTATAATGCTTGCATTTCCTTTTGTTTGTTATTTCACAACTCTTTATTTCGCTGCCACCTTCTACACTGCTACTTCATTTGTTGCCAACTTTTTGTGGTACAAACACATAAATGTATTTGGGATAATGTGGCTTCTGTTGTGAACAGCAACACAATTTGTGTTTTTTTCTTTTCTTTTCCTCTGTCACTGTCATGTATATGGAAGCCCGTTTCCGCCACTAAAAAAAAAAAAGGATCCATAACTCAAAATTTTGAGTTATTTTCTCGAAATTCCGAGTTATTTTCTCAAAATTCTGAGTTATTTTCTCTAAATTTTGACAAATTAACTCGAAATTTTGATTTATTAACTCAAAATTTAGAGAAAAGCAACTCGAAATTTCGAGTTAGCGCTGCCAATCAGTAATCTACATGATTAACGTCATTTCCTTGTTACCCGGAAGCTGAAGCCCTCAGCTACAAATGCTACAGCTAAGCTTCCGGTTTTACATCCAGTCGTGAATGCACAGATTGCTGAGTGTTTTCAGCCTGGCTTCACAAATGATGAAATCCCTGTGTTATTAGCTGAATCACATGGTGTTACTATCAGCAAACGTACTCACGAAAGCGCCAATTTGTTAGGATCCGTTTTTGAGTGCGCATTCCTCTGCGCCATATGCTTCCGGGTAACAAGAAAGCGACCTCATTCACGTATATTTTTGATTGGCAGAGCTAACTCGAAATTTTGAGAAAAGTAACTCGAAATTTTGAGTTATATTTCTCGAAATTTCGAGTTACTTTTCTCGAAAGTTCAAGTTAATAAGTCGAAATTTCGAGAAAATAACTCAAAATTTCGAGTTATGGATACTAGCTTTTTTGTTTTCATTTAGTGGCGGAAACGGGCTTCCATACGTATAAGCCTAAACACGTGTATTTTGTGTAACGTTAAAATTCGATCTTTTTTTTTTTTGCCTGCAATCACCCAATAATGGCTATAGATATTATATCTAAAGATATTATGTTTGCATCCCAATCCTCAAAATAAGTATTTTCTAACATTTTGCCTCATTATTGTTACAACCCAAAACTGTGCAAAATAAAAGAATCAATAAATAAATAGTGTTACAATAGTGATGCACGGTAAAGTGGGGTTGAAGCATTTCTTGGTTATGTATGCCAAACTTGCATCTGCTTCTTTGTATTATTATTTATGTATTTGTATATTTATTTGTTTATTTTTTTAATTTAATATAATATGGGGTTTAATTTACAATAATGCCATAAGATAATTTAAGGCTTTTCATTCTCATCATGTGGTAATAAGTTGTATTTAATGTGCACTAACTGAAATCAAGGCCAGACTCTGCCAGTATGCCAGATGGCCTCTACAATTGTGACTCTACATTATTTAGAGGTGACAGAGAGACAGAATTAAGATGGTTTTAAAAGTCGTTTCTTTGAAATGGTAAGGATGACAGTGCTTCAGCTTTGGACTGAAAATGAATAGTTGTGAATTTCACAGCCTTCCTGGGTGAACCTAGGGGATACAGATCAACAGTTTTTTGAGCAGCAGGGTTTTTTAATCCATTGCTGGAGTCCTCAACCACATATTGTGATACTTTTTATTATAATGTTTTAAAGCACTAGTGTGTTCCACAGGGTCACATTGGGCTAGAAGTTCACACAGGTAGTTATTTTGAATATTATGAATGAATATTTCGGAACAGCTGACCTTACAACTCAGTCATGAGTCATATTATGAGCTGATATTTTGTATGGTTCAAGTTTCCTAGATTTTGTGACATAGTTATCGCTTATCATGATGGAGATTTTTATGACCATGAGAACTGTCACTCTATGCTGTTTTGAAGTAGACGCCAAGATACAGAGGAAATGAGAAGCTTTTCATGTTTAATTAATAATGCTAATGAAACTTAATTAGAGCAGCTTATGAAAAATGCATTCAAATGAGAGATGAGCTTTATCCTTAAATAACAAGCCTCCTGTGCTGGATTTAGTGTCCTATTACATGCTAATTAGACTGCACGAGGGACTGTTAATGAGCATAGATCATCTCAATCTTTAGCACAGCAAGGCCCTCATCACCTGCTTTTGACCATATATGTGGAAATGTTTTTTTTCATAAGAATGTACAGATTGTGGTATAACTGTTTATTGTGTGCAATAAATATGTCTGTGCAACTGTCATTATATAGATGAGTGTTCGATTTCAAAATAGATTAAAACCGTTATTTACTATGTAAATAGGATTCATTTTTTACTTGTCTTGACTGATCTAAAATCTTTTGCAAAGCAACATTTTAATTGTAATAATTTGTTTTTGCTACCAGAAATTTTGAGAGTGGCAAGTGCATTATAAATCATACAATGAATATTCCTGCCATTCTTTGGGATTGTTTATTAAAAATACTTTTGCAGATTGCTGGGTATCAGTTCATAGTTTACAGATCCCAGAAAAAAAAGTCTTTTGAAGGTTGCACTGTTCATTTTGTGTTCACGGAATCCAATCCAAAATCACACTGCCAGATATATATTTTAGAATTTTTGCATGCAATTTTATACGTTAGTCATAGCAGTTACTCACATCTGTGTTTTGCTCTTTTATCAAAATTCAAAATGTCAAAAATAATAGATTTAGAATGCTAAAAAGCATATCTATTGGTGCATGCTGTGTGCTGAAAGTACATAGATGGTCTTTATGTAGAGAGACAGCAGTGAACTGTCACAGCATGTGTCATCTCCAGCTTTATAACAGCTTACTAACATCACAGCTCAATTGCTGAAAATGCCTGTATACCCTGCAGGTAAGGGTCTATTAAATCCTCCTACACTCTGATCCTGCTCCTACGCCTGATTCTATCTCAACCTGTAAGGCTTTTGGTCAGTAACACCTATTGCAATTTGCTTCTCTTGAATTCCAACAAATTAACCCTTGGAAATGGGGGAAAAAAAACATCATTGATTTTATAAGCAACGTATGGTAATTTGTATCAAGAGATAAATCACCTCTATGATACGTATATGTAAACTAATTAACTATATACGCACCATCTCTGTGCCAAAGAAAGAAAGGGGGTTGGATGAATGGGTGGATGTGTGCGCTCTGTTTTACACTGTCAATTTGGCAGACGCCTGCAGGGGCTGGTGTGTTGCCATGGTGATATGAGCAAGGCATGAAAGAGCAGCAAGGTTTGCCTAACAGAACCAGTCTTATAAGGACTGATAAAATAAGAACCTTTCTTTAAGACTCTTGCATACACTCGCATATGTCTATTCAAGACAGCCTAGAGCATAACTCCTAACCACAGCACAGTTTTTTAAAAAAAGTGACTGCTGCCCATGTTTCAATTATAAAACATTTTCTTTTGTGAAGATAAAAATTTGCTTTCACTTCAGTAATCTACAGAAGTTGATATTTTTATTCTCAAATTACAAGAGGTTATGTCATTGGCCAAGTATTGTCATTAGAAAACAGACCACGTTTTAAATAAGAAAAACTAATGTTCACAAACCCCTGAAAATGAGGATTTCCACATTTAAAATATGCAATATTGCCTTCAGTTCCTTAAAGACAAAGGTTTGAAACGAGAAGTCTGTATTTGAATATCTTTTGTGCATATTAATCGAGATAGTTTTAATAGATAAATAGTCCTTTAACAGAATTAATTATTAATTGTTAGTAAGCAAAATGCTATTTACTTTCAGGCCCTAAACAGTCAAATAGTGTCTGCTTTATCAAGTGTCACATAGGTTCTCAAGAAGAAATGGTTTTGGAAAAATGAAGGAAACGCAGCAACACAGAAAATCACACGTTTGGTCTGTTGCAATATGTACTTTAAGGCATTCCGGCAAAGAGGCCTGATTTATTAATGCAGACTGACCACTGTGAGAGAGGAAATTGTGTCTGACATTTTGTGTCAGGGGAAAGCAGGTGTAAAAACTGAAACATTGTGTCAGCCACACTTGTACGAAAAGACAAGCTAGATCGAAAGAAACAGTGAGATAGACAGTGGAAGCCCACACAACATATAATGGATGCATACTTTTGCATTCTTCTGCCTCTGTTGCACACTTTTCAGGTAGTTTAACAGAAGTGATGCACAACCTTTTTTTTTATTAAAAAAAAGTATGATGTTTTAAGAAACTCTAAAGTAGTTGGAGAATCTAAAATAATTTTAACATAATTTTCTTCTCTTGAGTAGTTCCACCAGGCCCTTGCTGAATGCCACCTACAACTAGAGCTCTTTTGTGGATCTTTCTGCCTTCAGTTTTTGCTTTCCAAAAAGCATCCATTATTGGTAACTCGGTATCCCATTTCTTTGCTTTGAGAAACTTACACTTCAATATGTATGCTGCTACTTCAATCAACAGTCACATCATTATTATACACTCACAACCCAGTTCCAATGGCATCCTTACTAGCCCATAACATAAGTTTGTTTCAAGGATGATGTGGCGTGCTTAGTAACATGAGATACAGTGATAAAAATGTAAATTCTAAAATCGATATAGCAAATTCAAATATACCAAAAAAATAAATCAATCTCCCTTATCATTTTTGAGAGCTACTGTATGTCATAAAGCTCCTGCCCTGTTTGGATCCATCTTTATATTATTGCCCTCTAGTGGCTACAGTTGGCTACAAGCGCTGCTTGTTTCATGCTCCCAGGGAACTGTAGCTCTCTCCAGCTGAGATGCCAGCACTTTATTTTTCTGATGGTTTGTGTATGTATATTGTGGATAAACCTCTTATCTTTTATGGTGAACTGATGGGAGACTACTGTACTAGACAAGCTGATGCTGGCTCTGCATTCACTGCTCTGAGATTAGTTATGATTTGCACGTGCACAGCTAGGATTAGCAAGTAAACGACCTTCAGTGATTGATTTTCTTGACTAACCACTCTGGCCAGCATGTGTGATGTAGAGAAGATGGAATGTGAAAAAAAAAGTCCTAAAAACTGATTTATTACATTACCAAGGAAGCTTTGATTGTGATGGAGAGGGCATCTCCTACCAGGTCTAATAATTAAGGCAAGCTGACCGGATGCTGGCTCAGCCAGAACTTTCTGATAAGCATGTATGAGAATGTCTTAATAATACATTTAACCAGTTGGTTTGCCAACCTTAATTTTCTATTAATATTTTTTTAATCTCCCCTGTAGGTATTGGCATTTACCTACACTATCAGTACCTACATTCCTTCACTTTTCAAGCCTTTAATTTAACTGATCTTCTGGTATTAATATATTTTAATGTTTTTTTTAATCAAGATTTAAACCTGTGCTTTCGAGCTCATGAACAACTTGTCTTTTTTTCCCCCCAGGACAGCCACTACAAACATATGATTTATACAATATGATGCAGGAGAGTAAACAGACTGATAAGGATGTACTCTCCCTTTTGTTGTTATGGCGACTTTGTTTGTGCTGTTTCCCTAATCACTTTATTTCTTGGTTTTTCAGCCTCCTTCACTTCCATCAACATGTCTTTTCACCTCATATTGGGAGTTTCATCAACCAGCTACCAAATGCAACTTAAACACATTAAGTCCAGATCTTTTTAACTACTTAATTTGTCATGATAATTGAACACCTGGCCGTGAAATTGCTTATCAGTCAATTGTCAATTACTTTTCTGCTTCTAACAGTGCAGGATTGTGTACAACATGGCTATATGTCCTAAACAGTTAACCTAGGACATTTGTGATTGACTTGAATTAAAGTCTATTCTCCAATCATATTCTCACTGTTTAATTTAAAATCCACTGTGGTGGTACAGAGACAACAATGCAAAAATTGTATTGTTGTACAGATATGTCTTAAATGCATGAGTTGGCATATATTCTCAGGAGTTATCATTTGGTTGTGCAGGATGACAATCACTCTACAAATAAGTTAAAGACATTTGACAAGTTGGGATTTCATCTATAATACATCCATAATGAAAAATTAGAAGTGACAGAAAGTTGTATTTCTTTTTTTCACACAACACAGCCTGTGTGTGAGTAACAAACCATAAGAACAACGCTGGGCAGACAACTAATTCAAGGGGCCAGCTTCTCCCTCCTGTCTGCACAACTGTCTCCACTGATCAAAGTAGCTGGAAAGATAAAGAGGTGAGCTTACACTCACAGACTGCAATCACCAATCCAAAAAGATTTCTGTAGTTGAAGTGAAGCAAATATTCATATCCCAAATCTAACTCAATCGCTATACTACAAACAAATATACAACAAACTGAATATTGACAAACTCTACCACCACTGTTTGCATTATCGTTTGCTTTTTGATATAGATTGAGTGAACTAATAGTGAATTAAGCTTCAAGTAATATCTATTTACCATTTAAATATGACATGAAAATAACCAGTGATAATGTAAAGTTAGAATTTATGCTTATGCATTTTTCAAAATGGCTATTAAATGCTGTGTAGTCAGTGCATATTATTTGTGTGTCTATTTAAAAATAGAAATTCTAGAAATATTAAAGAGCCTTTAAGTGTGGCATGTGGAGTGCTGTAAATCACAAGACTGTGAACTAGTCGTGTTTTTTCTTATTTTTTCATATTAAATTGCCATTTACTGCAATTTGCTTCGAGCTGTTTGGTTTAGGCTTCGGCATCAAAATAACTCCTTGACATCATTGAGTTTAGAATGAGTTTAGAACAACAATATGTGTTAGACTATACCTGCTCACATTGATAACATTGTATGCAAAAAAAATAGTGCTTCAAGGTACAAAATTAACAATAGGCGTTCATTTGAATTCTCATATGTTGACCTACTGTGAATTACAAATCAGCTACAATGCATTTATTCTAAAATAACAACAGCATTTAGTAATCATTAACAAATACAACAGTAATAACATGATATGTGTGTCAATCATGAGAAAATGTCATAAAACCTGTGGCAACTGTCAGTTTTCTGATATCAATAATAGTTATTAAGAGTTATTCAATTGGGTAAAGCATGTAAAGGGTAAGTCTGTTACATATGTCATTATATTAATTTCTTAAAAGTACCTTTTAAATTACTAAATTACTCTTTTTCTTGTTGTAGCAAAGGCAACATACAGTGTCACAGGTTTAATTGGAATTCTTCTGAATAACATTCTGAATGATCAACAATATGATAACTGCTGTTCTGCTGTTATAACCTTGTGTTCTTCACTTTTTACTGCGTTGCAGTTCAACCAGGGTGTTGTACAACTTCTTCTATCTTCTGGCCATGCTATAGAACAATTGACTGTTTACTGTTCTCATTAGTGATCCGCTACAATCCAGTCATTATTCCAGCTGACAGGTCAGTGTACCCTTTGGGCGAGACTAATTCGTTTTCATGCGTGAGCCCAATCATTAATTCAGCCAACAGACATGGCCTAGAGCTTAGAGAAGACAGAACAGTGAATACTTTATGCCGCCTTTCAGCAACCTCAGCCAAATCCGTAATTAAGAACTTCCAACCAGGACAGATGCACTGGATTGGTCTGCAAAACTGAGTAACAATCACTGACAAAGCGTCTGATAACATGATTATGGCAAGGTTTTACAAGCTTTCAACCTGTTCATTACATGTAGGAAACACCTACAAAAGCAACTACAAGTAAGGACTGGATATTCTGGGTTTAGTAAGTATGTATCGAGGTGCATTTAAATGATGGATCCAATAATCCTAAGCAGATCGTACCAATTAATACTTCCACAGATTTTGTGCTTGAACAGTACCAGAATTAAGACCCAGTTAGCGCTGATACTCTGTGAGTGTGCATCAAAATCAAGCTCTATCATATTCCAGAAGGAGCTGCACTGTGCTCAACCACCTCCTTGTAACAGCTATTTTCAGCTATGTGCATCTAATCAAACCAACTGTCACAAAAGTGGAAGAAATGGTCTGGGCTTATAAGACCCAAATGCTCCATTTTTTTTAAATTATTCATTTTTCAAAAAAAGAAAGAAAGAAAATGAAGACAACAGCAGTGCCTCAGATACAGGTTGTTTTTACTGGTACTCACAAGGACTAAAATTACTTAAGCAGAGTTTAGGAATCACTCCTCCACAGGCTAAAGGAGCATGTTTTGGCAGGTGTTGTTGATATATCATCATCATTTATCTGTGATCAATTGGGGAAAAAAGCTCATAAATCTTGCCAGTAAAGCAGTGGCAACTTTAGAGTTACACATTTTTATCACAGATATTTTTAAAAAAATATTTTCTGCTCCATGTTTGTCATTATAAATTCCCTTGGGTGTTTGACCTTCAGTGTGTAGATTGATGTGTGTCAAATTTGTCACTAGAAGACTATTTTCTGATTGCTGTGATGAAGTGGGAAAGTTTCTTTGTGCTATCATAAAATTACAGATGAATATATATGCTCATGAAGAGAATATATCCATATTATGTATCCAATAAGTGAAAAAAGCTTTAAATATCCACTCTGACAATACTTTTTTTAAGACGTTCACTCGACGATCCTAAATCTATTCCAGGTTTTATGATATTTTCATAAAAGTAATCCAGTCGATGCTTAGAGACATTTATTTTCCTACTTATTACACTGACCACTCTTGTGCTATTTAAAATTACTTTTGCTCATGTTGACTTATCCCATTGGGGTTTTAACTTATGCTATAGCCTTGTTTTTGTTGTTTGATATTTTTTTCATATCCATACTTTCTATACAATTTGCATATGCCCGTAGTAATCTTCCAGTACCCACTCGTACTTTAACGTTATGCACTTTTTCAGCTTTCTTTTGTTTCTTCCTATTTTATTATTCACCTTGTATCTTTCCTTTGACTCTTCTCTTGCAACTCTCTTTCCTATTTTGTGATTCTTTTGTGAATCTTTGCTACTCTCATTTATTCCTGTCCTCTAGCTCCCTTTGTGTTCATTACTGTGCGCCTAATCCTGTATTTCCTCTGCCCATCTTTTCAGCTCTTTATGTCTCATTTTTAGTGCCAACTATATACACTTAAATTAACACAATTAAAATAAGCAAGAGCAGTGTAACAGCTGCACTGGCTTTTAAGCCTGTTTTCTTGGCCAGTAGCACTGCAGGTAAGGCTTGACTGAGAATTTGCAAAGCAAACACAGCGGCTCCTCTCTCAGATGCTGAACAAAATCTGATTCCAGAATCTTTTTATTAACAGTTGAGAAACGCAGACTCTTTTACTGCTTACTGTGAAATAGCTCGCATATTATGGTAGAAATTTAAAGTCGGGTTTAGTACATTGAACTGTAAGTATTTTCAAGAGTTTCAAATACATAGGATTAGGGCAGTTTGATCAAGTTAAATGTCATTTTGCAATGTAACATGCAGTATTATGTAGCACGGAGGATACATACATTTTCTTAATTGTGTATAAAAAGGTAATTTATACTTATTAATCTTTGCCCTCACTGATTTTGCAAATTTGCAGTCTGATGTCAATTTTATTGTCAAAGCACAATAATGTTAATGCTTAATAGTTCTGTCACTACTATTCGTTCTGCCACAGTTGACAAGTATTAACTGTACTGATGTATGGTTTGAAACAGTTTACCTATGATATTGTTTTAACTTCAGATACTTCAGATTATATCAAGGTAAAATTACTCATTTTCAGGCACTTTCATGCGATAGTTACCTGCAGTGATCTGGATTGCCAACAAGCATTTTAGAGGTAATAAAAAACAACTTTGCCTCATATTATGACAACTTGAAAATCTCAGCAGGAGCATTAAGATTTCTGAAAAAGAAAGTCTTTTTATGTTGTCAGAGATGTTTCAGTGACAGCAAAGCAAGTGATTTCATGTCTAGGTGAGTTAGTGCAGGCTGGGAAATTTCTGGATTACTGAAAGACGTTTCCACATACCAGAAAACAGACTATCTTGATGTTTAATATAACTTATAATATAACTTAACTTTAATATAAATTAACTCTACTATGCATTTAAACTATATCAGGCAGGGGCGGAGTTTCCAAGGGGGTTAGGGGGGTTATGCTCCCCCCAATAATCAGACCCAACCAATATAACCCCCCGAATAAAATTATGAATTATCTTGCATAAATAGGCTATTGATTTTCTTTACTCATTTCAGTTATTACCAGCAAAACAGTTGCATGTTTAATCATCTGGGAATTTACCCAGATTTATTTATTTATTTAGACAGAGATCTTGCGCGCGCCCCCCCCCATGAAATGTCATGGAACATATAATCCCAACAGCAGATATATATTTTCAGCACTCATATATTATATTATATATTTGATTTAAATCTAAGTTAAGTGCATCAAATATGCAGTGCAAATATGCACAAACATTATTCAAATGAAATTAATTTTCTAGTTTCTCTACAACTATTGATAACATTCTACCTTTATTTAAATAATATCTGAGTTGCAACAGAGTTGTCAAAGTAAACATAACTACATTAAATTGTGAGTGAAGGAAAAAAAAACAATGCCACAACCAATTACATAGACATTTCTCCCATAACCCTGCTGTTAGCATTACTTTAGCAGTACAGACACACACACAGACACACACTTTCTAACAGCACCAATGTGCTTCAGGGTGATAGCCCTATAACTATACCAGTGATGTCTGATAAAATAATAGCAGATAACAGTCTAGAGTTTTGTAGAAGCTATAAGCATCCCACTCTGTCTAAAGGGGAAGTGAGCATACAAGCTGGGATGTCAGCTAACAAGCCTGTAAGTAATTGGTAGGAGTGCTGTGGAGCAATCCATAGACTCAATAGCAAACAATCAGATCAGTTAAGTAGAGTTTGTCTGTCCTTTTTGCAGTTTTCAGCAATAAAGCTTGCTTTTTTACAGAGACAATAACAGATATCTAATTTTATCCATTTGACCTCCACATGCTTTCCATTTCTTCTTGGAGAAATTTCTACATTATTTTCCATTGTAGCATGTTGAATTAAATGTAAGTTAGTAATACTTCACTTTGTAGCTTAAATAACAAACAAAATCTCAATGGACATAACAAAATGGGCAAAATGGGATGTTTTCTCCCTTGAGATGTTCTGCCAGGCTTTTACTGCCACCACTTTCAGTTGCTGCTTGTTTGTCTCTCTGCCTTCAGTTTTGTATTAAGTAACTGAGAAGCATGCTCTATTGGGCTGACATCTGGTGACCAGTCATTGAAGAATATTCCATTTCTTTGCTTTGAAAAATTACTGGGTTGCATTTGCAGTATGCTTTGGATCATTATCCATTTGCACTGTGAAAAGTAACTATCAGCAGTGACACTAATAAACACTAATGGCTTACTTCCAGTAGCAGCCCTAAACACTCATGCTATAACATTGCCACCACCATGTTTGATAGGCGTATTTGTATAATCATGAGCTGTTCCCTTACTGGTGTCATTTGTCCATTTCATTACTCTATTTTGTTTTTATTTATTTATGGGTTTTTTTTTCCAGAATTAGTCATGTGAAAAGGAAAGTTTCCAATAACTCTATGCAGTCATATAAAAAAAAATATATGTATACCAAATGATTAATTAGGTTGTACAACCACTTCTAAGCAGCAATAACTTAAAATATGACTGGCTTTATTTGTCTCTTGCATTTAATTTTCGCACCTTCTTCTTCTTCCACTCTTTTTCAATTCATTGCGGTTTGCAGGCATTGTTTATGCACAGCTCTCTTAAAGTCCTGCCACATCGGGTTTAGAGGTGAACTGCACCTGGGCTATAGCAACACCTTGATTCATTTCTTTTTCAGATTTGCTGATGTTCTTGAGACCATTGTCCTGCTGCATGGCCTGATTTGAAATAAGCTTTAGTTGTTGGGGAAAAAAGACCTCACATTTGATTTTAGAATAATTTGATAAAAAGATGAGTTTATGGTCAAATCACTGCCTGCAAGGTTCCAAATCATCACTCCTCCAACAAACATAACATGTCTCATAAAAACTGCTTGACAGTTGTTAAATGGTGCTATGCACATTTAGAACAATATTTCCAGAGAAATGTAGCCACAGTTCTAAAAGTGCAAAAATTGCAGAGGCAAAGCAGGAGACAAACAGTAGAGATATTTCCTGTAGGTGGCTCAGTGAACTAACCACACACTAGGGCAGTTGACTGAGACGGCACAATGTTCTTCACACATTTCCATTTGTTTTGCAATTTTCGAGTAGGGTCGTGCTTTAAAACTAAATGCACAAACTAATGAATGACCTCTTTTCTGACCTGCATTGGCCCAGTAGCTTCCTCAGGCATGCTGGTTACCACGATTGTTGCAGTCAAGTACTAAACTACTGTGAACAGAACAACTAAACTGAGTTTACACTGCATTATTTTATCGGTGATATAGGTCTTGTGTTTTTCGTTGCCAAACCGATGAATTAGTCTAACTTATAGTTATTGAGTATCAGAAGAATTCAGCTGAAGCCCACGGTGACTGTATTGGGTGGGCCTAGACCCTGTGGCCCATCTGTAATGCTGATACTGCATGAATGGAGCAGTGACATTATCTTTTCTTTTTATTACACAAAAGGACAAGAGCACAATGGTAAAGTGAAAACTGCATTCAGGACAGAATAGCTGAATTTTACTGTTAGCACAACTTCCACTTTTTGCAAACATTTGTACAAACAGCACACTAATGCAAAGCTAGTCAAGAACCCGGAGTGATATTAAAGCTGAGTACATGCCGACTCTGATGTTCCCTTGTATTGTCTTTTTCATACATGTGAACTAAAAGAAAGATCATATGTGTGTCCTCATTAGGATAGGGACTTTTGTTGTTGCATGGCACTGTAGCTTAAGATTTATATTGTTAACTGGTGTTTTTAAGGGAGTGTGTTTCAGGTCATTTTGCAGAGTAATATAAGTAAGTAATTTAGTTTAGTTAGCTTTGAAGCAAATAGATATGGAATCAGTTTGCTTTGACTAGCCAGTGGTGTGTATACCCGTACTAAAGTCTGGAACCATAATCTCAATTCTTTATATTTTGCGAGGAAATAAAAACAAAGAGATGTGATGATTTATTAAAAAAGTGTAAACATGCATGCAATTATAGAATACAAGGGGAAAACAACACAGTCACATGTCGCGCTAAACAACAGCGGCACGTTTAAGCTTGATCAGCTGTTGTTAGAATTTATTTAATATTAATTTCTAGTATCAGCTGATGTTTGCTGGAGCTGTAAAAGCTGCTGGTCATGATATCGGTTTGTATATGTGGTGAGAGGGAAACATGCAGATGAAACCAGGAGGTGTCCCTACTGAATCATCAGAGTTGAACAGGTGATGGAGAAACAGGTTTACCTTTTAGGTGACAGGAATGAGTTGAAGGGAAGTTATGAACTGTTTCTGAGAGACAAATAACACCAGGATCCTTTTCTAAGTAGCTGACAGCTGGTAACTGTGCAGGGGCGGATCTAGGAAAGTTTTGTCAGGGGGGCCAGGTAGGGCATTAACAGGGAAAGGGGGGCACAAAGAAATACCTTTCTTTCTTATTCTCATTTAAAATATCTAGCTTTTATTAAATAATTATCTGAATCTTGGGAACAAAGTTTTTATCTGACATAAAATGTATAGAAATCATACATATACCAAAAAGACAGTGTACATCACTGTCACAACAGCGTTTGTTTTCATTCAAAGGCTTTATGGCTTTAATACCTGGTGGGCCAGTTTCTAGTCAAAATGCCCAATTTTTTTGTCCCAGTCCAGCCCTGCAGGTTAATACTGGCAGGGTCACTATGCCAGCTGACTGTATTTCATCATCAGCCAGTCTTGTTCTTTATACATCAATATTACCAAAGTTTACCATAAGGCAGTATAGAAAGTATTTACTTGCTTTCAGGTTTTATTCAAATGTTAGTCTTTTCAGTTGTTTCCCCTCTTTTTTCCTGTTTCAAAATCCAACAACAGCTTGTTTTTTATGTTGATGAAAATGAAGTTTTTGAAATTGTCAAGAAATGTAAAAATCAGAAATCTTTGGATTGTAATGATATTGATATGACAGTGGTTAAAAGAGTCATTGAGGCTATTATAAAACCATACATTTGTAATTCATCATTTCAAACTGGTCGATTTCCAGACAGAATGAAAATAGCAAAAGTTATACAGTACCTCTATACAAATCTGGAAGCAAACACCATTTCACAAACTACAGGCCTGTCTCTTTACTACCTCAATTCTCAAAAGTTCTTGAAAAACTGTTTAAAAACCGACTGGAAAAATTTATAGATAAACATAAACTACTCACTGAGATCAAGCAGATCAACATCATTGGCACTATTAGATTCAATAGAATACATCACAAATTCCATAGACAAAAAGCAATATGTGGCTGGGTTATTCATAGACTTGACAAAGGCATTTGACACTATAGATCATGATATATTAATAAGAAAACTGGAACGTTATGGTGTCAGAGGGGTAGTTCTAGATTGGGTCCAGAGTTATTTAAGTGACAGAAAGCAGTTTGTGAAAATAAATGGTGGTTGCTCATTATGTATGGACATTGCTTGTGGTGTACCCCAAGGGTCAGTTTTGGGTCCAAAATTCTTCAACTTGTACATTAACGACATCTGTAAAGTGTCCAAAGTATTAAAAATGGTTCTCTTTGCTGACGATACAAACATTTTTTGCTCTGGTGGTGATCTGCAGAATTTATTGGAGGATATGACTAATGAAATAAGTGAAGTGAAGTTCTGGCTTGATAAAAATAAATTATCATTAAATTTGAATAAATCTAAACTTATGTTATTTGGAAATAGTAGTTTAAATACAAATGCAAAGATTCAAATAAATGGTGTTGATATTGAAAGAGTCAGTGAAAATAAATTTAATAAATAAATAATAATAAATAGAAAATAAATAGATGAAAAACTTAACTGGAGAGCTCACGTAAGATATATTCATTCCAAAGTATCACGAAGCATTGCAGTACTAAACAAGGCAAAACAGGTATTCGACAGAACATCACTTCATATTCTCTACTGTTCACTGGTTTCACCATACTTAAGCTATTGTGCAGAGGTCTGGGGCAATAACTATAAAGCCACATTACATTCACTTTTTACTCTTCAAAAAAAAAGCAATTCGAATCATCCACAATGCAGGTTATAGGGAACATACAAACTCACTATTTTTGCAGTCTGAAATATTGAAAATTGACGATATAGTGAAATTCCAAACAGCACAAATTCTATTCAAAGCAAAAAATAAAGAACTGCCAGGTAATATTCAGAGTATGTTTTTTTTGAAAGAAGGAAGTTATAATTTAAGGGGTTTTTGTAACTTCAAAACAATGAACGTACGTACTACAAGAAAAAGCTTTTGTGTTTCTGTTCATGGAGTGAAACTATGGAACAGTCTGAAGATGGAATTAAAGCAATGTCCAAACATAAAACTGTTCAAAAAGAGTTGTAAAAATATGATCTTCTCGAACTATAAAGAAAAGGAAAATATTGAAATTAAGTGAATGTCTCTATTTAAAAACAAACAAACAAACAAAAAACTCATGATGTGATATTATAGTATATAGTATATCAGAAATCTGTTCACTATTTTTATTACAAATTATATCAGTAAGGAAGCTGACTAAATATTAACTGATGATTTATGGCAAAGGGGTGGGATTAAATAAGTGTTTACTTCTTCCCACTCCCTTTCAACATGTAAATTAATCAGAATGTTTTTTTGTATGTAATTTGTATAGTATTTTTTTTCTCTCCTAAATGTACTTGTATATTGTTCACATGTTGAAATAAATTACCAATCAATCAATCAATCAATCAATCAATCAATCAATCAATAATAGGCAGATAAAGTTTTGCATTGGCATTGGCTAATTTGCCAATTGTATGTTAAAAATGTTCGTATTTTAATATTCAAAAATGTTTTTGCCCAAAACATATGTGCACTATATGTCAGTAAAAATACTATGCAAATATTGCTGTCCTTGAATGCTGAGTAAACACTGACAAAGCACTGATTGTATCTCTTGTACTTTATCAACACAGTATCTAAAAACTTTGCACCGTAGTGGTTAAAATCTCATTCTAATAAGAGTTAAGAGCGCATTTGGTTATTAGGTTTATAGGGTTATTGAATTATCTTTAACGGTTGGTAGATTTTTTTTTAACATCATCTGCCAATTACATCTGCCACCTTTCTCCAAATCTGTGCCCCTAACTGCCCCCCCCAAAAAAATTTCTAGACATGCCACTGACCATCAAGTTTCAAATTTTATCAGTTACAGTTGTGTGACCATTTATTTTGACTCCCCATTGACCACACAGTAGATACACCACAAACATGAAGGTTTTAGGAACCGTCAGGTGGTAAGTTATTGAAAAGTTTCACAGGCTAGGAGAACAAACAGGCTTTGCTGTTCTCCCCATGCAGTTTGCTGAAGCTGTAAATGCTTTCCTAGCTTGTGAAGCAAGTATTCTAACCTTTGAGTGAACATTAAGTACAAAAATAAAAATACAAAACCATATACAATATTAATTCTAAAAAAGCTGTAAGGGCAATACAAAAAACATACTTGGTTAAGCAAGTATCTGTCTTCTCTAAGCATTACACAGTCATAAAGCTGGACTTCCAATGAACACCAGACGCATGCGGCACACACAGAACTCACTTGTTTGCAGCACTGAAAAACATACTGCTAGACCTCTAGTACAACACTATAGGTTCTTAAGGTATCTTTATGTCAAAAAAATAAACTTGATTTTTTGTGATTTTAAATAAGGGAAAGGACAACAAAATATTAAAATCTTGCATATTAAAATATTAAACTCATTCATCTTTGGTGTTCTTTTGGTATTTTGTATGAATGTATGCTGCCTTCTAGCGTCAAGACCGGCAAGGAGGCAGTTATAATCTGTCAAAAGTATGCTGAAAGTTAGAAGACAAGTAAGGTACAAAGTAAGTGTTTAGTAGTTAATTCGTTGCTTGGGTTAGAAAATTAATTGGGGGCAAGCGTGGCTCAGGTTACAGGGCAGGTTGTCTACCAATCAGAAGGTCAGTGGATTGATCCTTGTCCATGTCTTGAAGTATCCTTGGGCAAGATGCTGAACTCCAAGTTGCCCTTGTCACATTCATTGGGTTTGAGTGTGTGAATGTTAGCTAAAAGTGCTTAGGTATAGATCAAAACACCCAGTGTGTGTGTGGCTGGGTGAATTAGACTTGTAGTAGAAAATGGTTTAAGTGCTCAAAAGTCATTAGAAATGTAAGCAGTGTTGGGAAGGTTACTTTTAAAATGTATTCCACTACAGATTACAGAATACATGGCCCAAAATGTAGTTTGTAAAGTATTCCGTTAAGTTACTTAATGTGAGTAATGTATTCTGAATACTTTGGATTACTTGATATATTGTCATGCTTTTTACAAATACATGAATGTACTATTGCTATGTGATTTATTACTATTACTGAAAGCTACTTGCCACAGAGCTAACATTGGTAGCTGGGATGCCTGGGGACGCCGTTTGCTGTCCGCCAATTTGGCATTTGGCGTACAGCACTCTCGCACACGGCCCTGTCATTACCCCAAACCGACATTACCTGCTGATCTGTCCGCCACTGACTGATGTCCCCCTGGTCACAGTTCCTATATTTGTTCCACTTTTAACAGTAATACACAAAACTCTGGACTTGGACCTCTCTCTCCCACAGTCAACACAATACGCGTCATAATCACAAACAGAGAGCAACAGAATTATCATAAATCCAGTAACTGCAAAAACATTAATAACCTCCGGCCCCTTCAAAAATGTCAACATCCATTGAACTCTACTGTCAAAAATCCACCAGTCTCGATCAGTATGGCACTTTTAAATGTCCGCTCTCTGTTGAACAAGTCTTTTATTATTAATGATTTAATTTTAGATAATAAACTTGACTGTTTATTTTTAACAAATTTTATTTGACCATTTTACCACTTTCGAATTCCATGCTATTGTTTTTAGCAGCCCTCCAGTTTTATCTGTCACAATTTATAGACCACCTAAAGACAGTGCTGCTTTTATCAAGGAATTCTCAGAATTTTTAACAAACATACACTCAAAATATAACATGATAATTTTAACCGGTGATTTTAACCTGCACATAGATAATCCTTCTGACCCTGCATCAAAAGAATTCTTAAACATTCTTCACTGTATGGATTTTACCCAGCACGTCACGCAGCCAACTCACAACAGAGGACACACTCTGGACCTGGTCATCACCTATGGGATGTCCACCAGTGTGTCCTCTGTTATTGACTTGGCTGTCTCTGACCACTACTGTGTGTTTTTTAACATCACCGGTTTTATTCAGCGGGTGCGAACTGTGAGGAGGCGCTATCTAACCTCTGAAGTGGCTGCAAATTTTACCAGGGTTTTAGACGAATGCCCCCCTGTGATTTTTCCTGCACCCTGCGATTTTATTTTTAATTATTTTAACAGCAAACTGAAGAAAAGCCTTGACTCCGTTGCTCCACTCACCACCAAAAAGATTAACGTAAAACATGTATCACCCTGGAGAAACGAAGAAGTCAAAAAACTCAAAAGAAATTGCAGGGCAGCAGAAAGGAGATGGAGGAAAAATAAAAATGTAATCAACCATCAAATACTTTGCGAGCAACTTAAAATGTACAATAATACATTAAGGAATTCAAGAAATTCATACTTCACCAAAATAATCAGTATTAACAAAAATAATCCCAAGGTCCTCTTTTCCACCATAGATCATTTATTTAACCCTGATTTTAACTGCTCCCAAAGAACCCCCACAGACTCGCTCTGTGAGCAGTTTGCAGCCACTTCAGGGGAAAAATCAGCGCCATCAGATGTGATATTTTATCTTCTCGTGATATGATTTTAAACACATCTGAGGGCTCGATTGTACCTGAGGAGACACTGGACAGGTTTGTCCTGGTTAATGCTGAGAACCTTAAGAAAGTTTTCTCCACAGTGAGACCCACCACATGTCTTTTAGATTCAATCCCCTCTTCACTTTTTAAAACACTTTATGGATTTTTTTGAAGCTGAGCTTTTATACATGATGAATTGCTCTCTTCAGTTGGGTGTCTTTCCTGCTGCCTTTAAAACGGCGGTGGTGAGGCCCCTTCTGAAGAAGAGGCTGGGCACGCAGCCTCCTGATGTGTATGTATGTATCCATGTTTATGTTAATGAGAGTGTGGGGAGTGAGTTGGAGGGCGGGGTGGGGTGGGGTGGGCTGCTTTTAACCGTGTAAGGCACTTTGTGCTACATTTCTTTATGAAAAGTGCTTTATAAATAAAGATTGATTGATTGTCGTTGGTTGAGGTTAGTTAACTTGATGGATAGCATTAACAACCTGCTAGCTGCAAATAATCATGTGCAGTTCTGAAAGCAATGCCAACTAGATTTATAAAACTTACTATAAAATGAGTAACAGTAGGGTGGACATTAAGTAAGGCTGCACTTTTTGCAGTGATCTTGTATAGAAAACTATTTCTGTACCAGTAACATGTTTTCTTTCTGTCTGCTTTCAGAACTGCACGTGATTATTTGCAGCTGGCAGGTTGTAATGCAGCCTTCATTAATAGCAATAAAATCACACCGCAATAGTACATCAAAGATAGTGAACTGGTACATAACCCAGGTAGCTACCACAACTAAAAGAAGGTAGTTGCAGTAGGCTAACATTACTTTTAAAAAAGAACTTACTTCCAGATGTTTCTTTATGTTGCAGGTGGAGTCTTGCTTGCTGCTTGGAGAGCAGGTTGGTTGCATTGCACGGTCAGATTTCCAGTCGGAACCTCTTATTGCTATAGTTGGTACAGTTACTCATACTTTGTTTTTTAAATATGTAAAGCTGGTACGTGTATTCCATTACTCCCCAACACTGTAGCTGTGTCCCAAAACGTCGGCTGCATCCTTCGGAGGCCGCATTTGAAGGCCAATTACGTCACAGCCAGGCGACTAAGGCTGTCCCAATTCGTCAACTCCTTCAAATGCGGCCGACAAATGCAGCCTTCATTTCCCCGAATTTGAAGGATGGGTCGGGTGTGTCCTTCGTGGCCCACCATATCCCAGAATTCATAGCGCGGCCCAGCCAATTTCAGTTTCCAACAATGGCGGCCGCTACTAAGTTTTAAAATTATTCTTATTAATCTTTCTGGGTCACAAAATAACCTTTTAGCACATTTTCAGGCGAGAAAGTAGCTGTGTAAACTTATCTGCTTGGTTTATCAAGACATCGCATATTTGCAAAAGTGCGCCGACGTTTTCGGACATGTCTGTTACCCACCCGCTCGATAGCTAGCCGGGGGGTTCAATGGTCACTCGAGCCGGCGAGAGCTGCAGACTCCCGCCTTCATCATTTTCAGACCCCCGCTGTCTTTCGCTACTCAGGTTAAACATGATATATAAGTCACTCAGATAACTTAAAAATGTAATTGTTTGGCTTTTTTCGGTGTTGTATTTGTTCCGGAGTAAATCGGTTTGGCTGAGATCAAAGTTATTCGATTATTAGATTAAATAAAACTTTATTAATCCATTGGGTGGTTTCCTCCGGGATTTTCACACAGCTGAATAAACGTCAAACGTCAAAGTGTGAGACGGTCAAGAATTTACGCCAGTGTCCTGTTATATTTTAGATAGCAAGGAGCAGATGGCCGAGTTTATTAAACTCCACCGACACAGCGGTGGTTATAAATCTGAAGGCTAGACCGTCCCATTTCACAGCCTCGCACTTCCGGCCTTCTCGGTCTTCGAAGGACCCGGCCCACATAGACCGCGAAGGCCGAAGGATGCAGCCTACGGTTTGGGACACGGGTTGTATGTACCAGTACATTTACTAATAGTCTAAATAATATAGCGACGGCTATTCCAGAGTTTCTCTGGTAAGACCAAAAAATATATTGATGTCCTATGACAAACCATGGGACATCACAACTTACTTGTAAATTAATACAGTATCACAACTGTGTTACAGAGGTTTGAGCTTTGCATCAAATCAAAATTGTGGAACATATAAGATACTGAGCCAAAGTGTTCTTTAGCTGGATAAGCTGAATGTCTCAGAGTAAAGTGAAGTCAGTATGCCAGTACTGACACACCTACTGGACAGAAATAGAGATTGATCCAGTGGGAGCAGGCAGTAGCTGAAGTGGAAGTGACCTCAGCACACCGTAGGGTCAAGTAGGCGTCCCATTGTCGTGTGCTTCATTCACTGAAGAGCAGTTCAGTAGTTTCCAAAATATGCATCCATAAACTGAAGCTTGAAGTTAGTGTGAAAGCTGTGAAGACTTTTGTCTATCTGCAACTCATCCAGGAAGTCTGTGGTATAGAGTCAACTTTTTACAGCAGATGCCTCTCACAGATTTCAGGCAATTCATTAAATGTCTCAGTCTGTCAAAAGACTGAATGTTTTTAAAAATACTGTTACATCTACGTCAAATCATTTTAGGCCAGCAATTATTTTTTAGCTGTGTCTTTATTGAGATGTACAGATCAAGGAGAAAGAAATTCTGCATAATCATCATCATCCAGAGAATTTTTGAAAACAATAAAATCGTGGTATATACATTCTCCAAGAACTGACATCCTATGCAGATCAGTCAAAGCAAAGCAAGCGGCCATCAAAAGCTTTGATTAGAGAAACATCACAGATATACTCAGGTTAATCCTATTTGTTAATTGCATATTAGAGCTATACAATAACACTTAGAATTGCACTGATCTCTCTTAAAATTATGCTTAGCAAAATTTTTAATTAAAAACATAAAATAATCCAGTAGAAATTAGGCACGATACCACTTTTTTATGTTCGATACCGATACCGATATCATAAATTTGGATATCTGCCGATACCGATATGAATCCGATATAGTGGGGTTTTTTTTTTATCAATAAAACAGTTGTTTTTTTTTTAATATCTTGCTGCATTTTGTATAAGTTCATACTCAAGTTTAAAAAACAACAACACTAAAGCTATTCTGTTATACCTGTATGTAAAAAAATATTTCATAGTTCAGCAACACTGATCAATCTAATAAACTTAAACCTACACCATCCTCCCTATTCTGGTATTTTAAAGAGTACTAACTAATAGGGTTGCAAACTCCCAGCAACAACAACAAAAAATAAATAAAAAATAGGGAACCACCCCTCACGCTCCACCTCATGATGCTTAATCGACGTAATCAACCTTAATTTGATGCAGTGTGAAAAAAAATGCACAGAAATCGATTAATTTTTCAAGAAATATTAAATAGATTCAACATCTTTCTTTAACAGAATTGCAGACTGCACAGGTGGTGCTTACTAGGGTATATTAGACTTAACAGTTACTATATACAGTAACGGACTTCTATTCATTTTTACATCAAATTAAAACTTTGGGTGTCAGATAATTATTTAATAAAAGCTCGACATTTTAAATGAGAATAAGAAAGAAAAGTATTTCTTTGTGCCCCCCTTTTCCCTGTTAATGCCCTACCTGCCCCCTGGCTAAACTTCACTAGATCCGCCCCTGCACAGTTACCAGCCGTCAGCTACCTAGGAAAAGATCCTGGTGTAGAAAGTAATATTAAATAAATTCTAACAACAGCTTATCAAGCTTAAACGTGCTGCTGTTGTTTATCCGCTGGTTCCCTCTTTCTGGTGCAAAGTGGGCCAAAAACAAACAAGAGAGACGGAGTCGCAACAGAAAAGCCGATCAGCTGATCATTAAGCAGTTTCATGATTGAAGTAGCAGCAGGAGAGGGAGAGAGAGAAGAGGCAGTCGCTCCATAAATCGGTTGTTAAGCTTAACGTGGGAATGCTTTACTAACATTCAGAGATGGACTTACACACTTGCTTTACTTTTCTCTGGGATAACTTTGTCGGAGATGAAATGCCAGGTTGGTAGGAAGCTCCAAATGCTCAACCAGACCACCGACAGGTCTCGCATGCCACAGCCGCTCTATCACGTGATGCATACTGCTCCGACGTGCTAACGTTCTGAGGTGAGTTACGGCTTGTTGCAAGTTTTGTGAGGTGCTTTCATGATATTTCATTTCATTTATTTATTTATTTCACACTTGGTACAACAGTTCAAACAAACCAACCACAATTTCTATCAATAAATTTAATGGATCGGATTACATTTTTATTTTTCTCCGATATCCAATCCAGTAATTTAGGTCAGTATCGGACCGATACCGATACGTAATATCGGATCGGTCCATCTCTAGTAGAAATAACTCTGGAAGAACAATGCACATCAGGACCAACACCAGATAGCAATACAGCAACAAAATAATGGGTTACATCATTATATATTCGGAAATGAGAAAAAAACAAGGAAAAAACAATTCATCCTAAACTTAAACATAGGTAAGATTAACTATAAGTGCAGTTCCTATCAGATTTTTTAATTAGTATTTTTTTGTGATTACTTTTTTTGTGTTAAGCTATTATTACTAGTGGAAGTGGGTTGCATGTGGAAGATGTTGGCCCATCCTTGTAAAAAATGTATGGCTTTCTTTTGTAAGTGTGTGAGACAGAGAGATATCCAAACAACAGGCAAAGGTTTTAGTGTAACAGTGTTCTAAGTGTAGCGGCTTTCAGTGAATAGTGTTTGCTGTCCCACAAAATGTAATGAAGGTCAGATCCATGCAACATTAACTACAGTATATCGCTGCCTCCCCTTATTCCTGCAGCCTCTTTATGGATTTATTATAGACTGCAGTAGCTGCATCACCTTGTCTGCATGAACTTTTACAGTGGCTGTGGCTATGTTGTGGTAAAGTAAAAACCCTACATTAGTTCAACAGTTAAAACACTTGTTACATGGTTACCTGTTACCTGGTCTGTTAGCGATATCTCCACGTGTTAACTCCCACAATTGTTTATAATTACTAATTTGATTATCATATCATTTGATAATGAGTTAATCAGTTAATGTCGAAACAAAATGGAGGGTAGCGTAGTCCTTTATCCTCCAGAATGCCTTTCCAAGTGGCAGTCTTTAGGAGAAAACATGACTACTTTCTTTTATTTCAACATGATTTATTCTAATATACTTGGAGAATACAAAGGTATAAGACTCAATTATGTTTAGATGAGAAATTTAAATTAGTCATATATGAAGTGAATTTGCAGATTTAAAAACCACCTAATTGCTTTTTTTTGTTCACTATTGTACTTGCTGGACTGAAATTTAATTTTACTTTTCTGTTTGTAATTAAATTACTTTTAACAAGATCCCCAACCCAGTGTTTTTGTTTAACAGCTCTTTGGGAATCTCCTTGTTGGTGCAAAAATAATATTTTCTGCCTGTCAAAATGTTTTGCATTTTTCAGAGATTTACCTCAAGAAGGTTGAAAAAATTTAGTGCTTTTGTGAAATGCTGGTAGTAAGAAAGTGCCTAAAGATAGATTTTCAATTTTCTGTTATTCATAAACACAAGACTGGTTCATTCCTTGAGTTTAGTGCCTTTATTATGCTAGAATGAGTCATTGGTCACTGTTAAATTGTCTAACAAGAAGAAAGAAAGAAAGAAAGAAAGAAAGAAAGAAAGAAAGAAAGAAAGAAAGAAAGAAAGAAAGAAAGGAAATAGTCATGTACAAGGACTGGACTAAAAGTGAATGAAAAAGAAACCACTATCCAAAATATATAAAAAAAACTAGGGTAAGGTTTCAAGACAGAGGTTTAAAGCACTTTTTTGCGCCACGGACCGGTTTATGTCAGACAATATTTTCATGGACCGGCCTTTAAGGTGCCGCGCATAAATACAACAAAATAAAACCAGTACCGATACCAAAAAAAAAAAAAGAAAATCGATTCATAAGACACGGGAACCCAGGGAAACCGAGTTAACGATAAAACCCTGAAAACCATAAATTTCACACCCGGGCCTCAACTCTTGTGGCCAGGTACCAAACAACTCCAGTCCGTGGCCTGGGGGTTGGGGACTGCTGGTTTAAAACACTTTAATGTTAAAAAAAAAAGAGTTTATCAGATCTTCAAGCAGAATCAGGTAAAGAGGGACACACCATGAAAACAAAAAAAACCCAAGTCGTTTTCTAAAAATGTCATTCTTCACACTTAAGCAATGTCACATATTCACACCTGACAGTTGGCAAGTACAGCTGCGCCTGTGTGGTGACTAATTGCCACAAAAAGAAAATGGGTATAGTAAGAGCTCTATGACAGGACACTTGTTAAGAAAATATTTCGGAGTTTCTTTACATTTCAAATGATTCAAACTGTGTTACCTGCTAATGACTGACTTAGTTAAAACTAAGTTAAAACCTAAAATATTGTTCTGGGCTTCCCTGTAATTTCATCTTTTCCAGTGTTTTGTATTATTATCTTGCTATAAGATGAACCACTCAATCTGTGTTGCTTCAACACTGTCTTTAGATTTACAGTGGCTCTATATCATCAGCAGAAGTTGTTCCACTTTAAACCAAATTAATATTTTATTTCATTTCATTTGTTTGTGTTATGAAGTTTATATCTCAATCAAACGTTTAAGACCACTTGAAAAATGACAAAAAAAAAAAAACCCAACAAAAACCAAAAAAACCTCACTCCCGTTTCTTCTTGTTGCATGTTGAAGCTCTACTTGGAGCCTTGTTAAGATCCAACCATGCAAAATATGATTTTTTACCATTTTTCAACTGGTCTTAATCTTTGGATTGAGACTGTATTATTGTGCTTGCTTTGGTACCATTTGAAGTTATTCACTCGCATTTACATTCTTACATAAAAATTGGATAAATGAGTTTGTACTAAGAGTTTTGACTGATCGTGTGTGTACGTTATGTCTATGTATGTATAGTAATTACTGTAGATCTGTATGCACACATGTAAATAAGTATATGTACACACACGCTTCACAAGCACTTACTACAAACTAATCTTCCCCTTTTGTTATCTGTAAAATTAAATGGCTTCCTCTAAATATTGAACCAACCAGCATTACAAAGCAGAGTGAGGAAATGAGCGCTAATCACTGCATTTGTCAGTCAAGCCTAATGCTATTTATGAGCACAGCTTTACATGTCCTCTCTGCGGGGGTATCATATCAGGGCATGCATTCTGTGTATTTTCACAGTGTAAGGCTATGTGCCCTCACTGGTGGGGATATGTCTGTCACTGGCTCTCTTGAGGCTATATCAGGAAGGAGACCATCTGTTTATTTTGTCCTGGCATCACCTCTGCTTACAATATGTCATAAGCTTATATTTTCTAAAAAGGTATAAAATGATGTTTGGAAACATTATTTGTTGTTCCTTGATTTTTTAATATCATGCCTTTTGTAAAAATCCTGTTCATGTTTTATGAAGGATATTTGTTACAGTATTGTTGCATCAGCTGGTTCATGCTCTATGCATTCATGGTGTGGAAAGGTTAACCTATCCTGTGGGACGACAGCAGTATTAAGTTAAAAGCAACAGTTTTAATGAAATAAATTCCTCATTCATCTAATGTCTTTTTTCATTTTCCTGGAAAGTTGGACTAACATGGGTCCCTGTCCTTTCTCATTAAGACAATATTGTTTTTTAATTCTGGGATTATGATTCTGACTTTGATGGCTGATTAAAATCACTCATGGACATATTGTGCATGTTTACTTTAAATGTGGAAAGATAGTTATTTCAATGAACAGTATGCAATTACAGTCCTGTTTGCCTCTAGTGCTGACCTGCCTGTTCCTTTCTAACTTTCTGCATGAGCTCTGTTTGTGTGCACTTCTGTCTCTGCAAAGGTGTGGCCACTTTCTGGTTTCCTGGCTGGTGCACCTGTCTGCACTCTACTCATCACCCACCTGCTGCATTTAAATACAAATTATAGCATTACACTCACACTTTTAATGGAAAACTTAGCTTCTTTGATTGTGTGTTTTTCTTCAATGGCTAGCCATGGGTCTCGTCTGTGATCTAGATCCCTTCTTGTTCAAAAGCTATGCATAGTCCCTGATTTGGATTCACTGCTTGCCCACTCCCTAACCATTTTCTCACAGACCTCTATTTCCCCTCCCCCAGACTCCTCATTGCACATTCTGAACTTCATTAAAATAAGGCTGTTAACCTGATTCCTAGTGTTCCTGCTTTAGAGTCCTCCAGTCCTGTTTAAATATAACATATGGAATTATGGAAAACAAGGAAATTTGACTGCATCGAAAGTGTCTGTCAGATTATTGTAACCTGCCCCGTTATTTTTATATGCTTGGAATATTTTATTTCACAGATAAAAGTCACAGTGTTAACCCCTCTGTTTGTGGTACCTTACAAAGCATTTCTTTTCAACAACTGTCAGTGGCTTGTAACTAATGAAAATTTTCTTCCAAAGGAACAGAAGACAAAAGAAAAAAAAACATCTCTGCAAGTCACATGCGAGAGCAGTTATAGGACATAAGTGGTTATCTTGAGAATTTGAAATGGATGATGTCCTTATTCTTAGAAGACCTCTATTAGACTGCTAAAAGTACAAAGATTGCCAAAGATGATGAAAAATGAATATTAAGTTCAATACATCATTCTTGTCTGGCTAGTGATATGGCAGTCCTGATGGAAAATTAATTTGATTTCCACTGGCAGACATTGTGAGATGAGGAGTGGTAGCAGAGTGATTTTAAATACACATATACATACATACACACACACACACACACACACACACACACATATATATATATATATATATATATATATATATATATATATATATATATATATATATATATACATATATATATATATATATATACATACACACACACATATATATATACATACATACATACTGGTGGTGGTCAGGGGGCCCGGTGGCGCCAGTGTCCGGCAGCCTCGCCTCTGTCAGTGCGCCCCAGGGCAGCTGTGGCTATAATGTAGCTTGCCATCGCCAGTGTGTGAATGTGTGAATGGGTGAATGACTGAATGTAGTGTGAAGCGCTTTGGGGTCCTTAGGGACTAGAAAAGCGCTATACAAATGCAGGCCATTTACCATTTACCATACATACACACACATGTTTGTTTGTTTTAAACATAAAAGTCTGGGAAATCACAGATTTTGCTTGTAGTTGTGCGTATCTCTGTGTGTGTGTGTGTGTGTGTGTGTGTGTGTGTGTGTGTGTGTGTGTGTGTGTGTGTGTGTGTATTTCATTTTCTATTTTTTCAAGTGAAAGGAAACAAAACTCGTACTGACAAAAAGTTAACCACTAATCATGGCACATGCAAAGATTTGTGCGCCCTATTAAGTCAACACTAATAGTTACACTTCTGAGTTATTAAAGCTTTTAATTGCTTTTAGTAGCCAAGTAAGATTCTTATTTAGATATTTGTACACACTTTAATTTCCAATTAACTTTAAATTCTGAGATACTACCTGCCATTATCCACTCCATCTGCATAATCAAGCTCACAGCACAAATTAGTGCACTACTAATAACAGGTAACTCAAACTGTCCAACACACGGCAAAATAATCCTGATGATGAAGGATCCCCTCAAGCAACAATTTCAAACTTACAATGACCTGCCCAAGACCTCCCCTTGACCTGCCAAGTTGTAACACTTAAGTAAGCACATAGGTCGAAAAATGTTATTCATCACTTGCATGCTATACCAAATCTGCACAGGCTTCAACCCACTCTTGTAGCTCATCACAACAAGTGGATAATAATATAGATCCAGAAGTGGAGCGACCATCACTGACCGATCACTGAGTTGATGACACCAAGCTATAAACCGGGAGTGAATGAGCACTCAGGTCATTTTCCCACCTCATTAGATTTTTACAGTGAAGAAAACAATGTTATGTAATTTGGAATGGAGTGTGCTGGTAAAGACAGTGAAGGTGATCAGGACCAAAGGAGTGGAATTACCAGAAAGCTGGATAGCATACAGGACCGATAAAAGTAGCTGGGTATTTCACAGAACAACAGGAACTGTGGTCAGGAAGGAGCATAGCAATAGCTAAATACTATTAAAGAGTAGGAGAGGTGCTAAGAAACCAGCTTAGTTTTAGAAATAAGATCGGCAATATCAACAAGTAAGTCCTACCAGTCATCAAATACCCATCGGGGATAGTTAGGTGATTAAATGAGGAGATTCACGATGCTCATTCAAAAACATGAAAACTCGACAGCACACAAGGTCTCATGCAAAGTCCACACTCTGAGACTCTCCAAGCAATGAAAAGAGGGAGGAGGAGGATATGTGAGTCAGAGTCACACTCTGGGAAGAAACAAGGAGCATCCATGAATGCATCAGGAAGACGCACCCCTGAGGTGAACTGCTACAAGAGCGCTTCAGGCAACCGAAAACAGGCAATGATGAAGAGGAAATATCATGGAAGACTGGGCCTCTTCAAAAATTTTTAAATTAATTATACATTTAAAAATTTGAGGTTATCCGAGGCCTGGTCTGCCATCAGCTTTGCAATCTGCTGGCATCAACCCTGTGATTGCTGCGTTCACTGAAACTTGTCAGACATTTCAGGCAGTGAGAGTTGCTGTACTGTGGTGTATAAATTTTGATATGTTTTTAGCTTTTATGTTCTTTGTAGGCATTGGCTTCATTTCAGTTGCCTGGAGGAAGAGCCTGTGATTACTGAGTGCAACAAGGTTTAAAAGGTCAGAGTATTTACCAGGCTCTGAGTTATCTTTAGCTGACAATTCCTCCTTGACCTACTGCAGTTCAAATTACTCATTCAAGCCTTACTGAATTAATAAAATTCTACAGCTTTATAAATTAAATGGGTACCAAAGGTTTCGTAAATACAAGTACTAGTTATTTTTTTCATGTGTTTAGAAGTAATTTATACGTTAAATAAATAAAAAGTAATAATAACAATTAAACATTACCAAGAGTGTGCCAAAGGGGAACAAATAAATATCTGGATTTATGGTAATGACCTGCCGACTAACAAAAATGCTATCAGTTTGGGACATGTTGCCTTTAGTTTCAAAGTTTAAATCTAATTGTCAGGATTTTTTTCTATATTCCAGAGACTTTCTGACTACCAAATGGCTGAATATACTGTTGCATCTGTACACTTAGGATCCGTATCAAGTGTTATGAATCTCATCTTCAGTGTGGATTATGAACATATGTAACCTAGTTATTTCTAATTAAATTCTGCAAAGTGTGCATCAGTCTGTAGCAGAGTGCTTCTTGACAAAATAAGTGTTAAGTGCTGAGCGGGAAGTGAGTGTTAGTTACATTTAGAGATGCATAAGAACTTGGTAACTTGCTATGGCAGTTTTGAGTTTTAACTTGTGTCCTTCAGCCTTGAGATACAAGTTACTTGTTACTTATCAAAAGGATATTAAAAGTACTTGTGCTAAGTGTAGTTTACACTGATCTAAAAGAATTTCCTTGAATAATGAGAGCAATAAACAAGACTGTTAACTGGCGCTTATCTTTCATACTATGTGCTTGCTCAGATTTGAAGTGGAATTTTTTGCTGTAGAAAGAAGTTTTCTTCCCATGCAGAGTGTACAGCGGATGCTAATGTTTTTTTTGTCAAACTCAAAGTAATGTCAGTACTTCAAAGCTATAATTGATGCATGGTCATACTCTCTCCTGCGCTTCATGTTATCCATTGTTGATCTACACACGTCTGTTGCTGCCACAGATGTCACACGCTCATATGTCATTGTCATGAGACACTCTCACAAACACAACAGTTTAGTAACGCAGTAATCCAGCATGCTTACGAGAAAGTAACAGTAATCTAATTAGTTATATTGTTACTTGTTACAGTTATTTGATATTATATTTTGCACTATCCCACTGTATATTACTGCACACTTGTATTCTATTGTACATATTGAATATCTTATTCCTCTGCTCCTCTGTCTCGCTTGCTGCATTGAGCATGTGTATGACAAAAGAATTTCCCTCGGGATAAATAAAGTTCTTCTTATCTTATCTTATCTTATCTTACTTTTTTGCAATAGTAATCCCTTACTTTACTCGTTACAGTTAAAAGTAATTGGATTACAGTAACGCTGCCCATTTCTGCTCAAGGCTGATAGGTAACTGGTAGTGAAACAAGAAAAACATAATTAATCAGGGAATCAGAGCAGGACATGATTCAAACGATAAGTACTCTTAAACGACAAACAAGAAGTAACAAAAATACAAATACTGAGGACAAATAGTACACACTGAAATAAGAATACTCACATCACAAATGGAGTGTGAAAGCATAACCTCAGGAATATGAGACAGATCGATAGGGAAATAAACTGAAAAAACCAAAAAATACAACTTGAGCTGAATGAAAAGCAAGAAAATGAAATTCAACCTCAGTTATATTAGGACCATGACAGCTCTAAGTTGCCTTTTTGGGGAGGTAGGTGGTTCTGGCATTGATTCCCTTCCCCCAGTTTGGCGTTAGCAAGCTTCTGTGCATCTTTAATTTACACTAATTAATACTTGTTGGAGAGATTGTGTTGCAGGCTAATGAGCTCTCATCAGTTTGAGTAACCCTATCTTCTCTTTTCCAGTACTGCACTCAGGGCTTTGTTGTGCTGTTGTCTCATGCACATGGTGACAATCATAAACTGAAGTCTGGTGACAGCAGCAGAGAAAAATTATGACAGAAAGTAGCATGACCATAGATTTTATCAACCTGCAAAAGAGACACTGCTGAAATAAAAGAAAGGCTTCAGAAATTAGGTAAGAAAAAAAAAATCTTAAGTAAAGTTGTCCAGAGTTTGCTTATCAGCTGTGCTTCACTCAGCAGCAGGGTCAGCAGGGTCTTTATTGCAACAGTCTAGTTTGCATATTTGATGCCAGAGACCGGCTTCAATTAATTTCAAAGAATTACTCTCTCCTTATTGCGCTATTTGTGGAATACTAGGACACAGTTTACCAATGCCTGAAAACAACTGTGGTTTCACATCACTATTCTGTCCATCAACAATGCTGATTCCAAGTCTATTATATAGGTACTGCAAAAAACAACTAATAATGCAGATCTTAATTATGATTTCCGTTGCAGTTGGTTATTACATCTGTTGTGCAGGAAAAATATAGAATCATAGGAAGCAATGTGTCTGTGTGCGAAAGCCATAAAGAGTGAACAATTAAAATGCTGAAAATGTATCTAAAATTAGTCTCAATAAGAGCACATATTTCTGACGAATAAGTGTGCTTCTTTGTGGCAAGCTAAAATGCAATTACCACTTACACAATCAAAGGGAAACATATCAGCAAACCCAAAAGAGCAGAGACTGATTGCAGAAATTATGTTTATTGTCATTAGAGGTTGGTAAATTAAATTACTTCTTTAGAGCAGTTCTTCTGAGCACCTCAAAACCCAGTTCTCATTCAACAAAAACACATCTAAAGGTCTAATCATGCCAGACCCACAGCCTGCAGTCAGGGAGAGCCACTCCATTCACATGGTTCTTAAACTGCATCTGTGACACTAGAATCCCCAGGGCGTGCTCTCCACAGATGCTGCTGCCAGACTAGCTCTCTCGTCTACATTCCCTATTTGGAAGGAAGAGATATGCAAAGAAAAAAGAACACCCTTCTTTATATCCTTGACAGCTCATTACCACGGAAACAACCCTGGGCTGGCATCACTGGCCAGCCCTTCTCACTGGAGGAAACAGACAATAAAAAAAGGGAGTGCTGAGGAGAAATGAGAGCGCAATATTATATACGATAACTGGACCTTTAATTAAAAAATGCTGAGTGCAGTCATCTGCTATATTTTAAGCTAAATCAGCTTGACTCGTGTGGCATTAACCCTACATTTTAGTAAAGGGCAATACCAGGTGTCACAAAGAGCTTCTGACATATCAGAATAAGCAAAATTTTCGTGAGCAGTATCGCTTTCTGTGTCCTATTATGGTTTGGGACACTCAGTGTTTTAGATGCTTTTGTTCAGGTATGGAAATAAAATAATGAGGGGGAATAAGGGATAAGACAGACAGGTGGGGAAGCCTTGCATTGGATTTATTTCTAATAGACTGGGAGGATGGGCTTTTCTGCATCCAAGGAACTTTAACCTTGATTATGTTTGGGCAAACAAAGAAAAATCTGTTTAATTATCTATGTTCAAGTCATGCCCATAGGTATAGGAAGCATTAGCAGAAACAACTGTAATCCCTCCTGTTTGTGGTAACCACCCAAGAAGTTCTTCTCTTTGTTTTGTTTTGTTTTTTGAATGAATGAGGTCAGAGTCATACACATTAAGTCAAGAACTGGTTTTCACATTTTACATGTAGTCTCGCAGTTTAGTAATATCAAAATGGGACATGTAATACGGCATAAGAAAACAACATATATATTTGCACTTCTATTGTTTACAGATGATTAATTTAGTGCCTTTAGAAAACTGTGAAAGTTCCTTTAATTTCCTGAGCCTTCTTTACAGTTTGAATGATAGTTAGGTGTCAGTTAAAGTTTAATGGTAAGCACATGTTTTAGTTCGTTTCTTTGTCAAGCTTTAGCTGAGCTTGGACTAAACCTCTGAGACTAGCTTAGCTCTGAGTACATTTCTAGAAAGTCCAAAAGACTTAGAGATGGATAGTTTCTCAGTCTGGAGTTTCACACCTACACTGTTCCAAAAAATAGTAATGTTTTTTTATTTTACTGTGTATTTTACAGTTGAGTACTGTTTTTCCACAATATCATCAAATTTACATAAATCGACTGCGATTTCACATGTGAAATGTAAAATAACATAAAATCACTGTAAATGTAATAAAACATAATCTCCTTGTTACCCAAATATATTTCTCTGTACATATGCATAGTCAGATTGTGAAAATACATTGCACCTGAGGTGATGGCGCGGTCATGAAAACAATGTGACATGCCATTGGATGTCAACGGCATGACCATAAACATCGGCCAATGAATTAGAACCACAAAGTCGCAGGTATGGCTGTGGAAAGCGCGGTGGAAGAGATAGATTGAAAGATCATCCACGCAGTGCTGCAAGGCAAGTATATCAAACTCAGCTCAGTAGAATCAACTTGGCATTGCTTGACCATTATGGCTCGTAGTTTACCGAGACGGTAAAAGGCATGGAATCCCTAGCTATGAAGATAAAGGACGGCGTCTGTCAGTTCAAGGTGCAGTTAGCGGCTGGTCTGTATACTAACTTTCTGGCTAGCAGAGTTGTTGTTCGCTAATTTGTTAGCTGTCAAATTTCTGTGACCGTGTAAACACAGCAGTTGCTACGCGGATAGTTTCTACACCACTAATACCCGTTAGGGGGCCCACGATGACAGTGGCCACTGATGCATTTGTCTTAATGTGAAAGTAAGTATGCAACATAAGAGCTAATAGGCGACCTGTTCCACTCTAGCAACTCACCTGCACTCTTGTAGAGAGCTCGTGCGTGCCAAGATGTGCTGTAAGAGAAATAGGAAATAGAAATAGCCCACTGTGCTAGCTTTGCCCTGTAAAATGTAATGGACATGTAAGCCAAGTATTTCCTTCTATTTTGTGGAAAGGAAGTAGGGCTAAAGCAGCTGGGGCAAATTATTTGACTACATTTAAACGTACATTGCATACACGTATTTGAATTTTGGCAGGTTTCATGATTCATAAGGTTTTGTTTCTTCCCCTGCAGATTGGTAGCGTGAGTTCTCAAATTTATTCAGTAAGCTGTAAAGGTGAGTATTGTGCTGCATTTACCGATGTCAAAAGATTACACCTGTCGCAGTTATGGTGCTTTAATGTAAATGTTTGGGCACCCATGGTCAAAATTTCAGTTCATGTGAACGGTTAAGCAAGTAGAAGATGAAATAATCTCCAAATGGCTTAAAGTTATAGATGACAATTAATTTTAAATAAAATCATTTTCATAATTTTTTAAACAGAAAAGGAAAAGGCCCACAGCAAAAGTTTAGACACCTTGTAGTTGATCGTAGGGCCCAAACTGCATGCCAGTGTATGTAATTGATATACATCAGTTGTAACATTGCAGTTAGTTGTTTGAGTCATGTGTGGATTTGTTTTTTTGTCCCCTTGTCTCTTGTTCATGTACACAACAGGAAACTCTACTTTGGTAGCCGAGCACTTCATGTTATCTGTGGACCAGGCAATTGTGAATGGCCATATCACTATCTTCAGCAACGCACTTATCCTGATGTTTGGCTCTTACTACTGCACGAACATTTCTTATCCAGTAGCCCAGGCAGCAACCTTGGAATTCTTGCAACGGTAAGGCAGCACCAGTCAATTTTATGCATTGAGACATAAGAATGATGAGACAGTGAAATCTAAAGTTATGCAATCCAAATCAAATCATCAGATCTCCTTTCATTTGCAGCTAAAACACATAAGAATGAGCAATGCTTGAGTGTTGAGATGATTTGCAGATTGATAAATCAACAAATAACTAATATTTATGTTTCAGATGGCTGTCTCTGAAATATCCTTGATTCATGCTCATGTCAAGTTATAGAAAGAGACCTTTGAGTAGTAGATGTTCACAGATGTTTCACTACCCTGAAACAGCATTTGCAATAGACTCACAGGTTAACCAAACATCTTTGCATCACCCCTCTGTTCCACAATGACCTGTATGTCCAAACGCGCACTCAAAAGCAAGCTCAATCTACACTTAGATTCATTGCAAATGTAAAAAAACACATACAGTCCAGTCCTCAGTTTCTTAATGAAGTTGTTGTTTTTCATTCGACAGATTCCTTAAGCTAAACCCCGACAAGGGATCCAAAGTGGAGTGGAACACATCTAAGAAAAACCTTGCAGTCAATCCAAAGGTTCTGACGTTGATTGCCAAAATTGCGGACTATGAGTGGAGAGCATAAAAAGTTCTTATTTTTATCCTGAGGATAACTATATCTGTTGTTCAGTAACACTGGTCTCTGGTTCATGGTCAATGTCAACAGCACGGGTGGCCCGGTTGATAGGGGAAAAGTGAAATATAGGCTGCAAATCCTATTCACATTTAGCTAGCATTAGTGCTAGCCAGTTGGTATGTTACTGTCTGCTGACAGGCTCTCTGTCACTCTGTCCTGCTTTAGGTGTAGCATTGTCTTAAGTATTATCTTCATCTCAGTTCATTGTAATAGGCTATTCATTGACACTTGTGGTGCTTGCTCTGCAAACACAGTCCCATTCGTTCAGTTATTTTGGTAAAAGTTTGTGTTAAAGTGACAACTTACAACATATCAATACATCAGTTAAGTATAATCAGCATAACAATGAGGCTTTTGTTTTACTCGTGTTGTTCTTTGCATATGATTACTTTGCAAATTTCTCCAAGGGAACCCAAATGGCCAGCAGCAGCCCTGAATGTGAGACTTTCAGAAAGCTAGAGCTACTTCTAAACCTGCAGGTTATGTGCCTCAAATATACCCCTTTTCGTTGCTCCAGATGTGGGGAGGCAGATGAACGTTCGAGGTGGCATCGCCCCCTTCTTTTGTACTCAAATGTGCGTTTGCATTACATTCTTTTTTTCTACGTGCCTTTGTTTATGCATAAGTGTTAGTTGTTCTTGGATTGTTCCAGGAAGTGTTATCTTCTTGTCAATAAAATCCATGTTAATGATTGAAACCATGTCTCATGTCTTATAAGTAAAATAAACCTATACAAACTGCTCATACACAACATATGATCAAGAATTAACATAATCTTGATGTAATTATAATCAGGGGTTTTGTTTAATAAGGGTTCTTTGGGTGTTTTGTGACAGATAAAACCCACAATCTTACAGGGAGCATTTAATTAGCACTTAATTCAAACTGAAAGTCCAGTAAATATTCAGGAAATTTAAGTTAAATTACATTTAAAATCTAAATTTACATGTGATATTATGTAAAATTGACAGTGAATTGTAATTTTAAAGCCAATATCTAGTTTTCTGACCTGTTTTGAAAGATAAATTATTTTGTGCTGTATAATGTAGTATTACATCAAATATAATTAAATATACAATTTTTTTTACATAAAATAATGTTATTTAACCCAACTGTATATTTCTGTAAATTTAAGCATTATTATTCATGTTGGCACATTCATTGACCTTGCTTATAGGTAATTTCATTGTTTACTCACGTTAAAATGTTCCTAATTCAATGTCTAAAAGCACTTGGAAAATGCAAAATCCCATGTAAAATTAGCGCAACAAACTCTATTTTCATTACTGAAAATAACTGTATTTTTATGAGAAAGTTATTTTCTGTTATTTTACGGTAGTATTTTGGCGTCCCAGCTGCCGGAATATTACTGTTTTTTTAGGATTTGTTTTTTTTGTTTTTTAACAGTGTAGCATTAGGGGTTTTAAGGATGAGATACTGTCATGTGGAATTCATAAAACGTGTCAAAATTATTTTGGGTGAACACTGGAAGATTCAGATAGAGTATTTGTTTGTCAATGGTCTCTGGTTTTAGCATTTAGACTTTAGAAAACAGTCACGTCTGGTACTTGTGGAAGTAGGTCAGTATTTTAAAATCAAGACACACATTTCTCTTTACAGCTCTGAGCAAGGAACCATGGATATACAGTTTTTCAGTTACATTTTAAATGACACTCCCTCAGTGACTTCTCTAATTGCTCCTCTTTTTAAGATGAGTGAGACCAGAATGTGACTTCACAGAATGGTTGATATATGCTTAGTCCATGCACTGAGACAATCAGTCGATCAGTTGCATAAAGAGATAGACATACACTCATATATAAAATAAAAAATGGAGAAAACATGCAATGAAGAAATTTCATTTCAGTGGAATTTTAAACAAGTGGTACTTGGAGAAATATGCTGGTGTTTTTAGGTGCTTTTTATTAAACTTCTTGGGATGGAAATTTTTGAAATTGCTTCAATATAGAGTGAGAACAATGCAATCACACTGTATTCAGTTTTTAACAAAAACAGTATCATATTGCTGTGTGATAAAGAAAAATGAGTGATATGACATGGCTGTCTTGCTAACTTTATTAAAGATCTCTTTCTAGGGTACTTTACAAACCTAATTACACACGTCATCATGTAGGTTTGATGACTCATTTCCATGTAGAATTGTGGATCGTTCAGAGACAGTAACAAACCAGGAAAATTGCTTCTTGTTTAAGTCAGTGGCTCTGCTGGTAGATATTTCCAATTTATTTCTTTAACCAAATTTTTAAAAAGCGATGTGCTGATTTGGCACTTCACGCTTACTGACAAAATATACTGTCTTGTGAAAACAGTTTTCATGGAGTCCTGTGAAAAATTAAATACACTTCACAATTCAGTAGCTTGCAGAACCAACTTTAGAAGCAATAACTTGAAGTATGTCTGTATGACTTCATCAGTCTCTCACATTGTTGTGGAGAACTTTTGGCCTACTCTTCTTTACAACATTGCTTCTCGTAAGGTCCCACCGTAACATTTCAATCAGGATGAGGTCTTTTTTTTTTTGGGGGGGGGGGGGGGGGTAGCCATTACATTGAGGATTTGCTTGGGACTATTATATGTCCAATTGTGGTTTTTTGATGCAAAATATTCTAGAGATGTTGTACCTTCCTGAACATTAGCATTTAACATGTTAATGGAGGGATGTGGAGTTTGAGACGATTCTCTGGGCTTTGATTGTCCTGGAACCTTGGGAAGATTTTGTTGGGCTGTCCACTCCTGGGAAGACTGTGCCATTGTATCAACACACCTGAATGTACCAGACCAACTCAAAATGCACCGATGATCAGTTAATCAGGTCAACTGGATTAGCGGGATCTGGCTGCTACTCACCCTTTGAATTTCTATGCAAGCAATAAATGGGTACATACTTTTTTTTTTCAGGACTGAACTGTGTTAGATTCTGATATGACAAACAATAATATTAGTTTTATCAAATACATCATTGTGAAGTGTGAGCTGACTAGTAAATAAATTGATGCACCAACTATTATCATATTACATATCCTCACAATCAAATATGTGGTCCGACACAGGAAAGTCCAATAAATTTGGTAAGAGCATGCGGCAAATACATATTTTTCTCCTAAAGAAAAGAAACACGCTGCTCTATAAGTTGAGGTACCACTGTAAGTAAAAAAGATGGCCTGGGCAGTTTCACACTGAAGTCAATTACTATTTAACTAACTTTAAGACACATGCTGAACTGTTGCGTATAATTTGAATTGGTTTTAAGCTCTTCCACATCAATTTGCTATTAGCCTAACAAGCACCAGATGTCTGTGTAAAACATGCCGGCTGCAAGATGCGAGGAAGCAGCAGGTTGACTGCTGGGGAACAGTCGAAGATGACGCATTTCTGCAAATTTACGCTGTGCTTGTTTAACAGGTGCTGATAAATTGCTCATATTTTACACTTACAGGGATAACAAGCCACACCATTGTCAGTCTCAGCAAGACTCTGAGGTCTTTATCATAATCTTGGCTTTGTGTCCTCATGTTCTACTCTGTCTGAAAAGTGTGACAGCAGAAAAGACAACATAAAGGATTGTGAAAGAAAGGCAAAAAATCCCCAGAAATAGCCAGGTATGTACAGAATGATGATCTTAGAATATTCAATATTCAGTTTTATTTGTATAGCGCCAAATCACAGCAACAGACACCCCAAGGATGCAGGGTTCATATTATTTGGTTATTGTGTCAAATTCTGTCATCTTAACTTTATTTCCTTGTTTACCATTCATATGCCAATCTATTGTATATGCGTAATTCAAAGAGGGCTTAGAACGGAAAGAACTGCAAAAGACTGCTAATGATCTCATAATTTAAACATCTTAAACTTGTCAGCATGTTATTTGATTTCACACTGACTCAAAATGTTGCCCCCTGCTACACAGCTATAATAGTAATGCCTTCAAACAAAATGAGCTACTCCTCGGTAACATCAGTATGGTGTATTTTCGCTCTCTCTTTCCACTGTCTAACCATATTGCAAAACAGACATAAGGGGCACGCATAAAAAGTTGTTGCTATTTTATTTTTATTTTGCTTTCCCTTAAAAATGTACACATCTTAAAGTGCATCAGTTAGCCTGAGGGGGTTGTTTGAAAACACGGAGAGGAGATTTTTCCAGGTAGGTGAGCAGGAAACAAGACAGGAAAACAAGACCACAGCAGGCTATCACACACTGCTTTAGAGTGAAGTGGCACAGCACACACACTATAAGTAAGATCACCACTCTGACAGAGAAGCTAAATCTTCTTTCAGCCTCTGCTCGACCACCCTGCCACCTGTGACTGAATTGCATGTGTTCACTGTTGCAGAGTAATATAGCTCGCATGCTCAAGAAATGTGAACAAACTATCATTTTGCCTTTATTAACCATAGGTACACTAAAACATGCAAAAATGATACATATGATGTTACGCACCTTTTTTCAGAGGACACCGAGGAGATGAAGAGCAATTGGTCGGGTTGCAGAGTGCTGAAGAAGCATCAGCATGGATAACCTAAGGGTTGTTCTGAAGTTCCTGGTGCAGCAGACGACATAGTAATGGAGCAGAGTTAATTCAAATGCTGGAAAGGTAGATCAGAAAATTCACAGAAGAAAGGGCAGAGGTGAGCACCAGCGAGGCTGGGTCAAACTGAAGCTGATGGGGTAACAACACTGTGAGTGTGACACTGCTGGTAAAGGAGGTAACTGGAGAGAGGTGTTGCAATGAAAATATGGCTAAATTTTTTTCTTTCTTTCCTTTTATTTTGCACAGAGAGACTTTTGATCCCTGACATTTGTTTGTAAGTATACTGAAAGCAATGCGCAATATTTGGGGGACAGTGATGGGATGCATTTATATGAAAATATGATAGCTTTCTACAAGCAAGATTCTCCGTGTACTTAAGTACTGTAGCGGCTTCTGAATTTCTATAATGTCTCCTTTTTTGCTGCTGTTGACTAGTATTGTCAGCAATGTGACACACACAGAAGTGTGTGGCAGCAGTACATTTACTCAGTTGGATTTTCTTGAATTACTTTTGTTTCACAAAATTGCACTTCATTTGTATGGCAGGATGCTTTAAACAAATAAAAGAGATAAATGTTTTATTTTTATTCATTCAGCCTGACTTTTGTTTGACTCCAACAATTTGATTCAGTGCACCTCTAGTTGTTCTCTCTCTATTTTTCTCTCTGTGTGTTCTGCTCTGGATGCAACCCAGTCATGGTGGATTCAACTGCCAGCAGCCAATCACACTGGAAGGTCGTTGTTGTTTCCTTTCCAGCCTACAAAATTCCATGGCAACAAAATGCACTGCTGTCTTTGTTTACCTAAACATTTGGACCCTTTAGTGTAGTAATAATAATAATAATAATAATAATAATAATAATAATAATAATAATAATAGGGCAATAAGTTACAATTTACTTTACGTAAGTAACAGTTAATAAGCTATTGCAATGGAAGATGGTTTTATAACCAGTTCTATTAAATCAATCAAACAAAATATAATTGAACAAATAAAGTAAAGTGGTAGGTTTTAAATATAATTTAAAGTTTATTAGATTGCCCGATTTCTTCTTGCAGGTCATTTTACAACTGAGGGATCCAGTCAGTGCAGAAGTCAGGCATGGATTTATCAGTATGGCATCCTGCCAAGACTTCTCTAGCCACTGCTGTTATATGAAGTTCTAATAACCACTGTGAAAGGCTTTGAGCTAGACATCAGCTATTGGCCAATTCCCCCGCAAGTAGCTGGGCATACGAGTCCAAGCAGCACTGGACTTTTTAGGCACATCAACAATATGCAGCTTCCTTTCACTGTCTTGACAGAGGAATTGGAGGTCACTCATGTCATTTAGCTGCTTCTTTATATAGAGACCCTTCAAAGTTTCCTCTGCAGGAACTAAATTTTAAACTCGGAGGAAGTGGGCAGAGAGTGCAGTGAAGTAGGCAGAAGCAAGGGTGAGAGACGGCATTCTGTTCTGTCTCTGTGGCACATAGATGAGCTTGGTAGCTACACAAGAATTTACAATGATAAAGCCTCGGGAAGGGGTAAATGCCAGTTGATCCATACGAACTAAAGATGCTACAGTTTCTTCAACTGCTCTGCTTCTGGACTAACTGGTTGAGCCATTGAGCAGGTCAACGCTTGGATAGAAGCCTGAGACTTATCAACCTCACTTAGGTTGCTAAGTGTGCTAAGATCCAAAAATACTAAATGATCCTTGGTTTGTCAGTGATTATATGTCCAAGTTGCATCATCTGGGTGTTAAGAAACTTGCCAAAAATAATTATTTTGGCAAGGACTTTTCACTTACACTTAAATCACAGTTGTCTAAAAGCAAATATGCTTTTACTTGAGTACAGCTGGCAACTGTACCCACCTCTACAGGGAAAATACAAGCAAAATAGCCTTCCATTTTATAAAATATCAAGCAATTATGTATGAATTCAAAAATCTCATTCAGAATCTTTGGCATGAAGTTATACATGTCAAAGGGATATGCTAAGTAAATAGCAGCAAACATCTGGCTCGCTAATTTTAATTAGTCCAGGCTTATAGCTGGGCTCTGCTCTATGTTGTCATAAGGAATGTTCTTTCTAAAAGTTCTTTAAAAAGCCACGAAATGCCTTGGATAAGAAAAAATATCAGATTAAATTTTGAAACAGGTGCAGAAACTAGTAAGAAGTTCACCATTAAATATATTTTATGTGTTCAAGGTGCACTATAAAACTTTGTCTTTGATGATAAAGTACTTTCTCCTGTCACTCACCTGAGTAAGTGTATGAAATTATTCCAGTGCAAGTTTCAGTCCTTGTGGGCCTCAAAGACAACAAAGCATTACTTGGTTACTATAGACACTGAGGCCAAGGAAAAGCTTTTACATAAAAAAGCAAAACTAAAATTAAAAACAATCTGCTCTTGAATTGTTGTGTGAGACTTCTTAGTCTTTAGTCACAATCCAGAACAGTTTTTTTTTTTGCCATTACAGGTCAAAATCACTTCTGATATATCAGGAGCAGAAGGCAGGTTCATTACCTACTACTGGGAAAGAAGGTGTGTTCTCCTTTCTGATAATCAATAGACAAAGTAATCAGCATTATGTAGGTGAAATCTTGCAGTTGTACTCGCATGTAAAATCTCTGATAGATAATGATGAATAATGATTGTTTCTAAACTTAAACCAAGAAGTTTTAGCAAAAAAAATGAACCTCGGAAATTTTATAAAACGTCGATATATCACATGTTACACCAGCAAACACTTAGTATTTCCAGTTGGTGCACAGATTCATAACAATCCTCCTTTGGTTTTCTATTAAATATATTCGACTACCAGGAGTGGAAACATGACAAAATGTGTATCTTTGTGCTGATTTCTGAAGATAAGATAAGATAAGATAAGATAAGATAACCTTTATTAGTCCCACACGTGGGAAATTTGTTTTGTCACAGCAGGAAGTGGACAGTGCAAAAGTTATGAGGCAAAAATTAGAATACAATAAGAATAAATACAGTACACAACTGTACAGAATAGAATAAAATAAAATACTATATACAGTAGAATAAAATAAAATAAATATACAATAAGATAAAAATAGAATACAAATACAAATACTATATACAACTGAGTAAAAATACAACGATGACAGAAAGGATTATTGCACTTGGTATTATTGTCCTGCATTCTTTTTATTTCATATCTTACCTTGTAGTCTCATGCATCACAGTACTAGTTACGGGGTTAGAAAACCAGCATCTCCATGGTATTCCAGTGATCCATTTTGCCAGTGTAAACAGCCTGACTGCTCCTTCACCTACCTATCTTTACCTCTTATCTGCTTCTACCCTTTCCTTCTCTCTACGTCTATCTTGGTCTGACTTCGTCTGCCTCTGTCTCTTCAACCTGTCACACACAACTGCACACCTCATCAAAAAAAGAGAGAAAAAAACCCCTCTCTAAGCTACTCACTTAACCATCTATCCCTCACTTTCTCTTACTATCACTCTCTATTGAGTAGTTTCCAGTACTGTAGTCATGAGATAGCAAGCCAGGAAGAGTTTAAAAAGAGTTTGACTTATTTATTTGTTAAATTTAGTTTGTAATTTAAGGAATTTGATTAAATCAAGTGTGACATGAGCCCAGAAAACCTATCAACACAATGGCTACCTGGTTTATCATTTGCTCAGCAGTTTGAGGCATAGTAGGAATGCTTTAATAAATCATTTGGTAACATAAAGGCTGCCTTTAACAGTTTCTGCTCCAACTTTTAAATTTGTCCTGGAAAGACTGCTTTATTTTGAAAAGTAATTGGAAGAGAAGCAGTTGCAGACAGAAATACATTTAACTTATGTTGCACTTAGTACCATTTGCTACAAGTTTATTTCCTTTTCTCTGTGTTTTTTATTTTGCTTGATTTTTGTTTTGTTTTGTTTTTTCATTTGACCAGACACGTGATTCACTTTGAGACACATGTTATATAGTCTTTGCCACCAATTGCATATTGAATGTGGAGATATCTAGCATAATGCTGACTCTGTGTCCCTGTACAAAATCTCAAAATAATCATTTTTTTTTACATGGTCAAAGCCAGAAAGCCATTTTTTATAAGCACATGCACCAATTACAAAATCCATTAATATCTGTCACTTTCTGTCATAAATCATACAACTCAACAGCTAGTCTCACTGTAATTATTGTAAAGCAAGAAGCAGAAGTCCATGATTAGGTTTAGTCATTATTTCCCTCCATGTGATTAATCTCAGCTTTGAAATAATAAATGGGAAAAATGAACCAGTTCTATGTCAATGTTTTTGTAATTGTGAATTTGAGCATGACATACAATTAAACCACAGAAATCTGTTCCTGACAGTCTCTTCTCCCTTCTTTCTCTCTGTGACAAATGCAACAATCAATGCTCTGTCATGTTTGTGCTTGTGTCAGAGCATCTAAAAATATCATGAAACCTACAAATGTCAGATTGAAAACTATTTGCGTGTCTCTGTTCACTCAAATGTCATTTTTCCCCTTACACAACAGAGGAAAAAGCCTTAGATAATGCTATATATTTCTGTTAGCAATATTAACTAGAATAAAATACATTTCTATTTCTATTGCAATATTTCAGTGTTGATTAGAAGCACTGCTTGTAACATTATCCATAGTTTATTTTCATAATTATTCCCTCTACGAGAGGATCGTTTTATTTCCATTCAGAGTACAAGTTTAAATGCACGCACATCATCTCAATTCCCTGCTTTATTTAAACTCTCATTAAAGCAGTTCCTTCAGCCCTTACTGAATTTATACACGTTTTACAGAATCACATGTGCTTCAGTCTTTGCCTTCAAGCTTCAGTGAGCAGGTCGTATCTTAAATGCTAATTGTTAAAGGTTTACATTCTTGCCACTTAGTACTAAGAACTCTCATTTGGATTTTAAGATATAGCTAATAAACACTGTTCAAACATAGGTCGAATTCAACATCAAAGTGTGGATTTCTCTTGGCTTCTCGTGATTTTCTCATGATTTCTCATCACTGCTAAATTTTATTGATCACTTTGTTCAGCAGTTCTTCTTTATTATGGGAATAATCAGATTTAATGAAGTTATATGAGATTCAAAACTATCCTTAACCTTCCAACATAACATGTTTAGCACTTTCCTATGTATGAACTGGCTCCAAGACAATGCTGACTAATGTTTTCTGGCACACTGTGTTTTAGGGGAATCAATTTTTCCACAATAACTCGGCCAGGCAAGAATCTGCCCTGTGGAATGAAGGAAAGCATATTACTCCTAATGCAAACCCTATTATCAAAGACACACAGTCATACATTATTTAGCGAATGCCAGTTTCACAAGGCTGGTTCAAAAACAAACATGAATTATTCATCCATACCCAGATTTTCCTGGTTTTCTGAATCTAATTAATATTAAGAACAATCAGCTCACCACAAATCAAACACAATAACTTTCCCCCCGTAATGGATGAAGTTTATGAGGAAGAAGACAATGGCAAAATTCCATGACTGTTATGTCTAATAGGTGTCCAGCAGTGTTGCTTATTCACAGTGGCGGTAGAATCCTGCAGTTATATTGATTCAAGCCAAGGTTAAAGGTTTAGCTATTATTCTGCAGCTGAAAAGGGATCACCCTTTTTGCCCTGAGATCAATGAAGAGCCTGCAGCTATAATTACCACGAACTTGATGATGTTATTATAATGTTGGCATACAGTTGTGAAATTGATTATATAGCCCCATAAAATGCATGTCAGCGCACCCTGATATATAACCACTGTATCAATATCCCCACTAAACGTGACGTAATAGATACCAACACAAAGATATTACTGTCATGTTTGGGGTTTTTTTTTTTATTTCAATTCAATTTTCAACTAACCACAGCAGAGATATACTGCTTGATTTAATCATTCTCTGGGATTAGTTTCAGTGGGGGGGAAAAAAAAGGTATTACTGTAAACAAGTTTCCACAGCTGGCAGTGCAACTGCTCATCAAATCCTTATACAAACAAGCAGCTGTTTGCTAAATTGTCCAAACAGGCCAGCCTTAATAATAAAAAAGTCATAATCACATGGTCAACATTTTAAATGAAATTAAAACCAATAATACATGGTTTTAAGCATCATGACTACTTTTTTAAGTGAATATTCACAGATATTCCCATATATGAGCCCCCCCCCCCCAAGAAAAAAACCCTACAAGTGCTACTGAAATTGCTCCAACTGTTGTCTAAATGTCACAGGTTACAATCCAGATGCCAGCTCATTCACACGAGGCCTGGAGGGAGCGTGATAAAGGTTGCAAATGTCAGTTATGTCTGATAAAGTTTGGAATGGCAGATTTCTGCTCTGTTTGCACCGTTAGTCCATCTATAAAAACATATGCACAGAAAAAAAACATGCTGATTAAAAAAGAAAAATGATAAATAAGAAAGTAATTACTTATGCAGATGTGTTTTCTTCATGTTTATACTCTTCATGTTGCAAGGTCCTATTGCCTGAGCAGCTTCTGACTTATGTCTTACTCATAATTGTATTTGATCATAGCCATTTCTCTAATATATCATGTGAGTTTTTCAAACTCAGATTGCCAAAAACTGAATTTAAAATTATCCAAGTAAATGGATTTCAGTTAAAATAAAAAGCACTTCAGATTAAATTAGTGAATTCCTCCATGCATCTATTTTTTTCCACTTATACAATCCAGGGCAAAGGGGGCTAGAGCCTATACCAGCACAACTTGAACAGGTCAACAATGTATTGCAGAGCAATCAACTTCCTTCTGTTAACCAAGACTGTATAAAAAGGCATAAAGCTTCTTTTTCACAGAATGGATAAGTGTTGCCTTGTTCAGAAAGCAGAACTGGTAACAGGCAGTGATTGAGAATTTGAGAAAATAATATATTAAAAAACACAACAAAGGTCCTGCAAACAGACCAAGAATTAAATCACAGCTGGTCTAACCATACAAGTTCATTTATGTTGTCTCTCAGTGCTGCTCTTTATTTCTAACAAGAGAGCAGCTGTCTTGTTAGAAATGATACACTTCCAGCTCAGTCCATTTTAAACATAATAATAAAGTTGTAGTAAATGTTAAATGGCTTGAGTATTGAATCATCCATACTGTTAGCATTCTAGCATGCACTAATAAAGATAATCACTAAACATTACTGATTTGCTGGCTGCTGAGAATGTTGTTTGTTTGCAAGATCTAAACAAAAATCGATATTGAATGTCCATCCATCCACCCATCCATCCATCTTCATCTGCTTATCTGAGGCCGGGTCGCGGGGGTAGCAGCCTAAGCAAAGAGGCCCAGACCTCCCTCTCCCCAGCCACCTCCTCCAGCTTATCCGGGGGAACACCAAGGCGTTCCCAGGCCAGCCAGGAGATTATATCTCTTGGCTGGCCTGGGTCTGCCCCGGGGCCTCCTCCCGGTGGGACATGCCTGGAACACCTCACCCAGGAGGTGCCCAGGAGGCATCCTTGTCAGATGCCCGAACCACCTCAACTGGCTCCTTTCGATGTGGAGGAGCAGCGGCTCTACTCTGAGCCCCTCCCGGATGGCCGAACTTCTCACCCTATCTGTAAGGGAGAGGCCAGCCACCCTTCGGAGGAAGCTCATTTCTGTCGCTTGTATCCACGATCTCGTTCTTTCGGTCACTACCCACAGCTCATGGCCATAGGTGAGGGTAGGGACGTAGATCGACCGGTAAATTGAGAGCTTCGCTTTTACACTCAGCTCCCTCTTCACCACGACGGACCGGTGCAGCGTCCGCATCACTGCAGCCGCAGCCCCAATCCGTCTGTCGATCTCCGGCTCCCTTCTCCCATCACTCGCGAACAAGACCCCGAGATACTTGAACTCCTCCACTTGGGGCAGGAATTGAATGTGTGCCACAAAAACCATAACAATTTAACCCACCGCTGTTGAGACAAGTCATTGAAAGTTGCAAAAGTAAAACTAATGTCATAAAAGGATAAGTCACAATATCACAAACGTCAGTGGGATCAATCCTCTGGAGATATTAAAGAATAATTAAGACAAATTTTAATTTCTGTTCATGAAATAACTGTTCCATGATTACACTGGCATCCAAAGGGTCACATGAATATAAACAACAAAGTAATTTTATGTATAAGTAGTAATATGTTTGCAATATGATGTACACGAGCAATGAAAGTATACAAGGTAATGGTAAGACATTAATTATAAAAAATGGCTTCCAGCCCAGTTGTATATCATGCAACAACACATAGAGACATAGAGACAACATTAAACTAATCCCAGAGCAAAGACGATATACAAAGATATCAACTATTGAATGATCCCACTGCTTGTGCTGCTTCGTAAGACTTCCAAAGCTAACATCAAAACCGGACCCTATAAAAAGAGAATTCGTTATCAGCAGGGCCTTGTGCTCCAACCCAGTTCTCTTTCACTCTCTCTAATGGATTAAATCAACATTAAAACATGATTCTTTAACTGTTTAATTATGAAATAAGTACAAAGATGAGAGTGTGTTGATTTTGTAGACTTTTTAAATGAAAAATTCATTAATCTATTCCCTTATTCATTATCTTCAAATAACAAGAGAAAGATCTCAAAGCCGAGAACCCAGTTAAAACTAAAACTCTATTATTAAAGCCTGACGTCAAAAGTAAACTGTCTACTACTATGGCTATTAAAGCCATATTGCAACACATCTGTCCAAAGACTAAATTGAATAAGCATAATATTGATGAAGGAAGGAACACCAACCTGAAGATTGGTGGGTGGTAAGCACTGCTGCTTGTTGGTTTTGCTACATCAGACATTTCTGTGCATTTTGTAATAATCAGAACTGAACACTAGTTTACCCAAATCTGCTTCTCTGACGCCAAATTGATTTTATGTCGTGTATTTAATTCAACCCCAACCCCCGGGCCTCGGACCAGTCCGTGAGTCGTTTGGTACCGGGCCGCGAGAGTTGAGCCTCAGGTGTGAAATGTATGGTTTTCAGGGTTTTTATCGGTTTTCAGCATTATTTTGTTATCGTTTTTATCGTTAACTCGGTTTTCCTGCGTCTTTTCACGTGTGTTATGAATAAATCTTCTTTTTTTCTGTACCGGTACTAGTTTTATTTTGTTGTATTTATTCGCGACACCTTAAAGGCCGGTCCCTGAAAATATTGTCGGGCATAAACTGGTCTGTGGCACAAAAAAGATTGGGGACCGCTGATTTAATTCATTGATAAAAAGAGTAATGATTATAAAACAGTTTTAGAATACCTGAAAATTTGTATATTTTTTTCTGTTAATAGGTCAGAGAGTGTCTACATTATTTCTTAGATTCTGCAGCCTCCCAACCCTTTTTCAAAAAAAAAAAAAAGAATATGTATTTACTTTTTTACATACATCATAGTTCTGGATAATATACTGTTTAAATATTCTCTTTCATGAGTTTGTGTGAGAGAATGCCTTGATCACATGTGAGTTAATGGGGAGACCCTCCTTATTTATGCCATAAGATGCTGGTGCAGGAACAACACTGTGTTATTTATCTTTTTCCCCTTTGTGTTTGTGGGTAAGCAATTAAAATAACTGGGTCACTGATTATTGAACTTGTGCTTGCACAGAGCAGCACACTGGTATCATACAATATTGGATCTTTCTTTTGATAGCTCACTGTGGGGGAAGGTTCATGTTTCTTGAGGAAAGGAGGAAAGACGAATAAGGTGAGGAAAGGATGTGATCTTCTGTTTGTTGTAGTCCTGATCCTTGTACTAAAGAAATGGAATGAAGAATGGATATCAAGTAGGTAAGGGGCCTATTGCCCCATAAATAGTATCAACAAGAAAGCTGCATAGGAGAAAAAAAGTCTTGCCAATGTTTTAGAGATTACTCGACACAGAGTCAGTCTCAGCGAGTACTCATAACCTCACTCACAAGCCCCAGTGCCACACCACCATGAAATAACACATGGGCCCTATGTCTGGAGTTTGAGATGACTGACAGCCAGTGGGACCTGTAAAACAGCCCAAAGCAAACTGATTACTGCCCCCATCAGTATATGGGCTGTCACTGTTATCGAGAGACTGTCAGACTCATTCTCGGTGTGATCCAAATCAAATATGAGCATCAGTCATGTAGGGCAGCTGGGGGCATCAAACATCCTCTGTTGTTAACCCATTAACCTTGTTGTGTGATGTTAAATAGTTACGGGCTTTAATTTGAAGGGGAAACTAAGTAGTTGCCGCTCACTGATCCCACAGGATGTGGTTATGTTTTCTTACCTGATGAATACTGTAGACAAGTAGGGTGACAGATAAAGAGACTAAAAGACAGATAAATAACTATTTTATCGCATCTTCGAGATCTTCAAGCTAATAGCATATTCCCTTGATGCCTGGAGTACAGGCAGCTTCTTTGCTGTTATCCAAACAAACAAGAGCTTACATCTCTTCTCAGCTTCCTGTCTCGCAGCCTTGTTTCCTAGGTAACCATGTCAGATGAATTGAGAGGGGGACTGACGCCCTCCAGAGAGCCAATCCTCTCTCATCCAAAGTTTGTCTCACTTTAGGTCATGTGACATCTGTTCCCATGACAACCAGGTTGGAGGGCAGTCTGGATATCTCTTTGATCAAGGAAAAATGCCACACATGCCAGGAAGCAACCTTGAAATCAAGGAGGAGATGCAGATATGCACTGGCTCTTTATGGAGATGTAATAAGCTCCTGTCAGCTCATTCACAAAAGCTTTTGCTTACTTCTAGCACAGGAATAGCAAACATGCAATTATTTATTTTCTATCACCAAATCACAAAACAGTAAAATTAGGGCAAGTCTATAGTAAACCTATACAGAGTGTCACTGAACAGGAAAAAATAAATATAATTAGCTTTATTATTTATTTATTTGTTTGTTTATTGTAATCCAAAGTATAACCTTAGTTAAAGCAATGCCACAAGAATAAGGTAAAGATTGAGTGGATGCCCCTCTTGTCAGCTCACAGAAACATTAATCACCAGCAGCAGTCACAAAACAGATTTTATTTTGTGAGCAGGTGGCCTTAAAGCCTTAAAGGTCTTTTGGTCTATGATAAGCATTTGGCCTTTCTAAGCCTTTGAGCTCTCGCAAACAAAGAACCATCCCAAACCTCTGGGCTGAGGTAAATGGTTGACTTTTCCAAGCCTTTTAGTCTGCACAAAGCTGTTGGAAAGCGTCCATCAGATAAGAGGTTCCCATGGGCATCCTTTCAATAAAATATGTGGCGGGCAACAAATTGGCTTTAGACACCTGTCGTAATATAGAAAGGCCAGTCATTTTTCTGCTCCACACTTGTCTCAGAACATTGGTATTAACTGGTAAATTGAAAACTGGTTAATTGGTACGAATAGTAAATTATTACAAGCGAGGACCGCAGAAAATAATCATTTAAGAAGAGCACTGATATAAAAAGGCTTCTTTCACATCCTATACTCTAAATCATGAGGTCAAATCTCATCAATGAAAAGAAAACAGGAAAAATCACACCGGATGTGATTTCTTGCAATTGCTTCAAACAGCAAACTTTGAAAAGGCAGGCAAAGAGAAAACATATTCTGATCTTTGGCACAGCCGTTTCTTAAAAAAAGCAAAGAAACCCTTTAGCATGGGCAAAGTGCAAATTCTACATAAATGAAGCGCACAATAAACTCCCACAAATGGTCTCAAAGAAACTGGACTTGCCTTTAAAGCATCCATATTTAAAGTCATAATAAAAAGAGACATTCAATTGAATTTTAAGCACCCTGAGGAAAGGCTATGTATGATAAGGTCGGATGTTTGGCCTATGCTTCTGGCCAATTTATCAAGAAATATGCCCGAACTCTGAATTATAATGACCACTAATATGCTACTGTCTAACTTTTTGATAGGGCGACTTTTATGAATTTACTTTTAGAGAAATGTTTCATTAAAATTTAAATAGTAATTTAATGATGCATGGCATTTCAATAACATAAAATGCCAAAAGTTAATGATGTAATGGCAATAATAAACTAATATTACTTTACTTTTTAGTTTATCTATTTACTTATTTATTAATTTTTGTTATTATTATAATTTTTTTATTTGCTGCATGCAAATTAATTAGCCATTTTCTGCATATTGGAGGATGATTAGTAGACAGTCTCCCCCAATCCAATCAAATGGCCTTACCCTGTAGCACAGTTACACTCGGCATGTACATGACTGAATAAAATGTATAATCATTTACTTGCAGTAGATTGTGAGCCTTAGGGACAGTATGGCTTAAAACACTGTATAGGGTCCCAATTAAAACTGTGTGTACAAAAAAGGCAGAAAAATACATTAATGCATTTGTTTTTGTCATGTTGTATTAAGCAGTGTGTAAGTCATTAAAAATCTTAGTCCGTCATGAAATTTAATACATACGCTTGTGACCCCAGTTCAAGTTTTTTCATTTGCTTATTATCTTATGTTTTTAAATATAGGAATTAAGTCATGAAGTCAAAAGCAAAAGAAAAGTGCAATAACAAATTAACAATCTGAGACGTCACACCTTCACAAAGACATGGAGGAGTTTTTTTTCTTTCCTTCATACATTAATAAGAGGATGAATATTTTTAGTTACTTTTTCATCTCCCTGCAGTCTGACAGCACACAGGTGAACAACAGGCAAATCTTTTAATAAAGAATTAGCTTATATACCATCTTGCTACTCTTCCAGTGTTGCTGTTTCCTGAAATAGCCAATGCATACACCACAGACACACTCTCTGACTAAACTACTTCTTTGTTGTGTTGAAAGGACAGACACTGGCCAACCACCTTTAAGTACCTGGAGCAATAAAGACTGCTCCCCTGACAAGTTGCATGTCTCAGAGTTATTCTTCTAAAAGAGCTAACCACAACACAAAGGTGAATACTTTTTGAACTCAGTATTTCATAGCTTCAGATAGGAGTACATTAAAGCAATTGCTAATAATAAGGGTAAGATGGCGCTGGCACGGCTGGCAGCCTTAACCCAATTTCCCTCAGGATGAATAAAGTATTATCAATCAATCAATAACAAAAGTGTTATTACATTTGCAGTGTAAATATCACACCATTGATATCAACTTTTTAAAAAACATGTTACATACCAGAAGAAAATACAGGAGGATAGGACACAGAGTGCACCTCACAAAAAATAATAATAATAAAAAAAGAAACACACAAAAAACCCAACAGGCAGCAAACTGACTCACAAGTCAGTCAAATGCAGTGTTTGTGACTCATTTCAGCATATTAGCAGGTACCTGCTGTTGGCACAAAGAAAAAGTCAGGGCATCACTAAAGTCATTACTATTCATAGAAGCATGCTGCCAGCATGGCTAAACATGTAAAGATAATAGCATCATTTCCTGCACCAGGTTCCAACTGAACACGGGGTTAATTTATCCATCAATATCCTGACCATTCCTACCCTGTAAAACAGTCAAATTTAGAAATCACATTACTCTTTTATCTTGTAAATAGCATTGTACTTATCTGCATCATTACAAGGATATTATATTTAATGGACAAATATGAAAGCGCCATCAGTCTTCTACCTTTGCTCCTCAAAGTGAACAAGCACAGTTACTAAAACAGAAAAACTGTTATTTGAAAACAAAAACACAAACTATCAGTGCCATAAAGAAGGTGCTTTATTTAACCATTACAAAATGCCTCAGACATGATACTACTCCATTGTGCATAGAACACTACTTCTGTATTCATGTAACTTTTTATTATCAAACTATATGAATTCAGTTTTTCTTTTGTTAAAGGAAAACTCAAATAGTGTGAATTATGCATCTAAAATCATTGAATCACTTACACAAACATTTAGAATAAATCAAATGGAATAATATTTGTCGAGAGTCACTAATTAAAAAGTGTTATCACATGTTAATTGATTATAGTCACCTGTGTCTTTCAATTTCAAGCCACATATACAAATGTACAGTAAGTTTGTGTGATTTAAAATGAAGACTTGAAGTATTATAAATAGATGGTATTCTCCTCTGCAGTTCCTTCCCATAAGATAGTTTAGCTATTCAGTTAAAATGGGTCACATTAAGAAATAAACAGATTATGTTTAGCAAGATGCTGCTGCCTTAACAGAGGCAGGAAATTATGCCTGCATGTAGTTTCAATCAGGAAAACACTTTTTAAAAAGAACAAACAATAGTGACAATAAAAAAAAATGTAAGTTTAGAGTAACTACGGTCTTTAAGAAAATCCATTCTCATTGAAGGTTTACTTGGATTGGTTATGTGGTCTATCTTTTAAAATAATTTACCATTTAAAATAAGGATCTATAATTGTTCTTCCTTTGAAATAATACATCATTTTCTACTGGATTAAATATGCAGGTAATTACATGGTACAAATGTTAAACATTAACATTGAGCTTTGTTTGGTGCAGAAGAGTGCTCAGTTTAGAGAGAAACTGCAAGTTTCAGCACTGTTGAGGTAAATGCCAAGTCAAGACAAGTCTGCGACTGATTCACTTGTTCAACTTATTACAAATGCCTCAAGCACAACTATAAAACAGGCAACCAGGCAAGCAGGGGTTCAGTCATTATAAAGACAGACCAGCAGCCAAAGGCCCTGGATTGAAGCCTCTCTGTCGACCAATATCTACTCCACTGAAATGTCAATGAGCAAGGTGCTGACTCCTTACCACATCCTAAGCTGCTGTGTATGTAGATATATTGGATGTACCCTAATTTAAGACTAGTGGCTTTTTTGCGGGTGCTGGCTTTTTCAAAGAAAAGTAACTGGTGGTGAAATGGACTGAAGTGTGACCTTTCTATGATTTCTCCATTGTTGGCAGCTTTTCCCCTATCCAGCATTTCCAATGTCATATGCAGCATAGACCTTCAAAATAGCATTTTATTTCTCAAAACCACACTCTGCTGAAATCTCTCCATGACTCACTGACCTATTTTTATTTTCATTTCATTTTCATTTCATTTTTCATTAAAAACAAATCAACAATTGCAACAAATAAGAGAAATACTTTCAACATATGTTTAAGTATTCAACATTCCAACATACTGTAATCTTTCCATCCATCCACAGATCACAGGTCTATATGGGGGGTGGTGGAGGAATTGTACTTTGTAAAGGTCAGCACAGGCTATACTACTGCAAAAAGGCAGACAATCACTTATGCTCACATTTATAACTGTGGTTATTTTTGAAGCACCAGTGAACACTTTTCCTGCCTGAGTGTTTTCAAAAGTATTGTTTTGACCTCAGCAGTGAGTCATGATGCGGTAATCATTCATGAGCTCCAAGATTAATTTGTATATATGAATATATGTTAATATATATCCAACAAGAGAGAGCAAAGAGAAAAATAAAAGTAAAAATCAGTGTTTCAAACTGTTGATGTGAAAGCACTGATTGCTAAAATATTTTGTCATTAGCAGGGATAGTGTAATCCTAACAAGCATGTGTTTGGACCGTGAGAGGAAACCAAAGGGCCTCAAGAGAACCCACAAACATCCAGTGCCTGCAGAGAACCTTCGTTCAATGAGGCCCTGATTTTTAAATAGTAGCGCAAACAAAGAAAAATCCACTCAAGTCCAAGGATTCATTTCAATTTCAACTTCAAAGGTGAGATCTGCAGCTTTTTTTTTCAGTTTGTTGAATTGCAGTTATGTACCAGGGCTGTCTGCTATGAAGTGTGTCTCTGAAGAAATGCTAGGTAGGTGGATTGTTGGTGTTGCAAGTGACATACTGGTGGCTGTAATGGGGCGATAAAAGTACATGGAGCCACACCCCTGTGTTGCAATCTCAGTAAATAGAAAAGGATGCCTCTCTTCCTATCTGGAAATCTACAGATGGATAATGCTCTGGAGGAAAGCAGAACAAATCATCAAACCAGATGTTTTTCTTAGGAATCTACTGTAGTGGAATTTTTTTTTTAATTCTTAATTTCCTTAAAGAGACAGAATTTTTTGTTGTTGCATTCTGACATTATTTCATATTTATTATTGAAGTTAAACCTAACTAACTGATCAAAGAGCACTAAGAGGGAAAAGAGGCTTTTAATGGCATCTCTAATGTTTGATTCATGAGAGTAGTATGAAGATGAAGTAGTATGAAGTAGTATGAAGAGGAAAAACCAGCATATACATTTCAGTAAAAAAAAAAAACAAAACAAAAAAAAACTCTTATTGTAAATAAGAGTAAATCATGTAATATAAGGATTACATGATTTACTCATGAAAGTGGCCACTTTCTCATTACGTTCATATATTCTTTTAGTAAGTATCCAAAACATACAAGTTTCATTATATAATTTTTCAAGGGATCTTATATCTGTTTTCACTCTTATATGCTTTTCATACAAGTTTCACACAAGACAGATACAAACTTTGTAAGATTTATATATATCTTTTCCATATGGGAACTAATGAAAACCCTCCCAGGCTTCAGAGCAAGTATGTCCACTGTATATACAGACATATGACCTGAACTGTTTTCATGGAAAAAATAAAAAATAAAAATATCCTTGGTAAGATGTGAAGAATCCAAAATCAGAGTCTAGCTTATGTCCGCTGTGGTAAAAATCACAACCCCTTACAGAACACAGTCTAACCTTCTAAATTACAATGCTGGCATTAAGTGTAAATGATCATTTTAGAGAAGACGTATTACTTGATCCTCCATTAGAAACAGTAGAATGATAAGATAAGATAAGATAAGATAACCTTTATTAGTCCCACACGTGGGAAATTTGTTTTGTCACAGCAGGAAGTGGACAGTGCAAAAGTTATGACGCAAAAATTAGAATACAATAAGAATAAATACAGTACACAGCTGTACAGAATAGAATAAAATAATATACTATATACAGTAGAATAAAATAGAATAAAAATATACAATAAGATAAAAATAGAATACGAATGCTATATACAACTGAGTAAAAATACAACGATGCCAGAAAAGATTATTGCACTTAGTGTTATTGCACATGTGTGGATGTGTGTGTTTGTTCAGTTAAAGTTAAAATGATAATCCAAACTTCTTTCAAAGCCAGCAAAACCACCCACAGCTATTTTCAGTGCACTTTTATTTAAATGTTTTCTAAACTATATATGCAATATGATAAACTGTTCTAATGCATAATTCAATGCAAGTTTTTTCTTCTATTTATTTATTTTTGTTGTTGATGGTTCTTTGTCATCTTTTTTATAACTAGGTTTAATTTATTAATACAAATATGATTATATAAAGTGCCTGGTTGTATATGTACAGATACAGACATTTTCCTATTAAGGAACAGTTACAAAAAAAATGAGAAAGAATGCTTATCTATTTTTAAATCTAACGTTTTGCTATACCAGAACTTATTCACACTACTAGAAAAGTTTAAGCCCTGATGGAGGGTAGTCAGACACCCATAGCTGAAAGTGAAAGGAAAACAAGATAAGAAAATAGTTTCCTTAGCTATACCTGGGGAAGCTCACCCCAAGTCTAATGTGAAATGTTTACACCCTTCATTATGTTGTAGTAGTTAGTAGTTAGTTTAGGTACTGTGTGCTCAACAACACCTGACCACAGTTTTTAATATCACCATGGCCCTTTATTAGCCTGCTTAGATTGAAGCAGAGATGATGTGTCAAATTCTGTCTTTATGCTACACCAAAATATGGAGGGCTGTGTCAGTAGGAGTATTAGTAAACGCATCAATAAGTATCATTATCAGTAAAATCCTAACACTGGCCATCCATTATCCACATCTGTGTTGTATGATATTAAAAAAAGGTAATAATGTAGCTCATTTTACTTATCAAATGATGTCTCCCCCACTACTTACTCTTCCTGTTAGTACATGATGGCACAGGATGGATGACTCATGTAGATGATTCAGAAGCTTAGGTACTGCAAAGGAAATAAGGGAGAGACAGAGAGAAATGGAGATAGATAGATAGATAGATAGATAGATAGATAGATAGATAGATAGATAGATAGATAGATAGATAGATAGATAGATAGATAGATAGATAGATAGATAGATAGATACTGTACTATACTCTACTGTATTGTACTATACCATCTAAGTCATAGGAAAATATAGAAGACAATATAGAAAACCCATGCTATATGGTATGCTATATGCTGCTTTGCATTCTTTTGCTAAAATAATATGCTGTCCTTACAATGTGTAAATAGTATGCAAGGTTATGGAGTGTGTGCTAGTCACAATACACTGAAAAAAAGCCATGAGACACTTGCTGGGTGTTTGGCAGTATTTACATTTAAATGTTACTTGCCTTATCATCATAAGAATAGAAAACTATTCGACAAACCAGCAATACAGTTTCTTGTTTAAAGTCTAGCAATAAATATTCATGTGTAGGTTCAGTCGTTAGGGTACAAAAAAAGATGCTTGCTTTAGAGGCTCAGAGTGCCATGCTCTACACATCCCCTAGCAACTGGAATCCCCCTGGCAGGCACTAACTGTGGTGTCAACAAGCAGCTACTGATTGCCAGTTTGGTACAGATACTGATATAGTCAGCCCATAGCTAGGCTCTGCACAGGAGGAGAAATGTGGATGGAGGCAGGCATTGAAATTGAGTCTCGCTGTAGGGGGGAGCCATTCTGAAATGAGCTCACCTATACAAAAAATATGCAAAATAAAAAGTTTGTCTCCTTTGTTCTTTGCATGTTACATGGCAATACATATTTTTCAAATGTAAAAAAAAAAGGCTATAATGCAACCCTACATTACTTAATTATGTTTTAGTGATAAATGAAGACACATTCAAGGAGTTACATAAAAATAAGTGAACACAGAAATAACATTTTCACTTATTTATTTATGTATTCCATGAGCCTTTTATTAAAACTCTAACTACATCTTATTTGATGAGTACTAGTAGTGGTACAATGATAGTTTTTTTTTCATCAATAAAAAATACATCTTCGCTAAGCTCTGTCATGTGGCAGTGTGTATGTGCACTGTGTGATATAGCATTTGTTCATTTACAAGTCCTGGCATGTCAACATCGCAAACCCTGTCTGTAAAAGATGTCTGTAAACCTGTTTGTTAACCTACCCAGACAAACGGTGTAGACACATACATTTTTGCAAAGTTTTGTTTTTTACTGACATTCCCATTTTTTAGTATTTAAGTCCTGAGTTCTATTATTTATTATTCTTTTACTCTTGCTTGTCTTAGGTTTCTTGCAGTGGTGTCTGGTGTGTGTCTATATGAAGAATAAACTATCTGATACGCTTGCTTATCTAGAATTTTAGGTACCTATGTATCAGTATCATCACTGTGATACAGTGACAATACTAGTAAAGGTCTTGAACAGGATGTACACAGGATTTTGTTGTCTTTCGGTGAAAAAGGAGCCACTACCAGAACTAGACTAGATGAGACCATGCCATGAAAATGTTGAGTAAGCATCTGATATTATCCAAAAGTTTCAGGGATGCTTTATATTCAAAAGAAAATCTTTTCTTTTGTAGTATTTTTTATATATTTATCTTAGACCCAAAAATCAAAATAGTCAATCTAGAAAATTATAGAAAAAATTCTCAAAATTATTACAAAGATAAATACTGGTATTATTATATTAAGCGATTAAAGCCAAACATAATTTTATAGGCTGTACTAACGTCTACGTTGATGTGGCTGGAAAACTATAAAGTGCTGCTGAGTACACTGGCAGTGATTGGGACGTAGGACGTGGGTAAAATGCTCTAATGTGATTTAATGACCCAAAATTTGTCCAGCTGCCAAAGGAAAGGATGGTTGGCGGTGATTTGAAAGGAGCATGAGATTAGGCCACAGAAGTAATTTGGCTCAGAGGGACAAACGAAAGGGGAGATCTATGGATTCAGAAGGATTGCATGTGCTCAGGTAAATGGTGTGACTTGCTAAAATAAGGAGAAAAACAAAACGGTATGGGATTTATAGTGATTAAGAACAGAGAAGGAGGCAGGAAGGGATTTTGATTCAGCTTGGTTCTCTGATCTGAAAGGATGGAGTTGAGAAGCTGAATTAGTGGGAATGCAGCGTTACTGGGGACGGATAAAGACTTTGCAATTTTCTCAAGGTTGGGAACAAAGTAATGTTCTTATGGAAATAAATTGTTTGGAATATTATTTTATTTCAAGATGGTTAATAGAGAAAAACTGTATACGTAGCAACTGTAAAGCTTCTGTCAATGAGCCCAAGCTCCTATTTACACTACAAGACAGCAGTTTTTCTGTCTCAGCAGCTTGGGCAGAATACTTTCTCTGTGTTACTGCTGATCAACGAACAGGAAGGAATGATGCCAGAGTGAGAAAAGGGTCAGGAAGAGCTGTCACTGTTCCTGTCCGCCTGAGATACTGTGTCTACCACAGTCTTTCCTCTGGGACTGAGGTAACACATCACCTCCACAGTTTGATCCCATGAGATGTCACACTTCCTCAAATTCACTGGTAAACCCCTGCAATCTCTTGCTTCCCTAAACACCATACGCCTGTCTTATACTTAAAAACCCTTTGTTCGCTGTTCTATTTTGAGTTTTAAAGCTTTTACTGAATCTTGCAACACTTTAAATTCTTACCTTCATAATGTATGACCAGAATCAGAATCTTTAGTATAGCTAAAAAAAATATGGACTCGAAGTTAATGTCAAAATCCTGTTAAGTCAAATTTAATTTGCTTGCATTTTTTCCATATGCTTGTGTGGGTTAACTGGTAAACAAGCACATTATAAAGCTCAAGTTTCTCTGAAGAAGATTCAGAGATCGGTTTCTGTATGTGTTATATAATCTTGAAAATATGTGCTGTAAACCTGTGAAGCATCTAAGAACTATATACAGTTGTTCTGAGTAGACTTCTGTGTTCAGGATTTCTGGTTGTGATTTGCATGAAGTGTGAGAAATCTGATCTTTTTTGATTGTGCAGCATAGCATTTGTACATTATTATGAGCTAGTGTCATATTTCCCATGACTCTCAGGTACCATGAACCTTAGCCCCAGTTTATGAATAGGATGTGTTCTATGCAGTGTTGGTCAAGTTACTTGAAAAAAGTAATCAGTAACTAATTACCGATTACTTCCCCAAAAAAGTAATCCCGTTACTTTACTGATTACTTATTTTCAAAAGTAATTAGTTACTTAGTTACTTTTTAAAAACGCAATTTACAACCTGAAAAGGTGATAAAGCGAGAGATCTTTCAGCCCAGTTCTACTTTTTCTACATAATCCATCATACAAAATGTAATCCAATGGAAAAGTCTCTTTTTAAAACTTGTTTTATTAGTTTTAATCTTTTAACTTTATGCATCAAGAAAAATTTTAATTATATGCAACATTCTCTGACTGGAAGAAATTTGTTTAACATTTAAACTTATTTTCTGCACATTCCAGCACATAATTTTTTTTGTGTGTGTGTTTACACTCACTCTTTCAAATAGATGCAAGTAAAACACAGCAGAAAATAAATAACATCAAAGACTAGCGGTCCTGTTGCTCTATTTTCACCTGTAAAGCAGGAGTGGCGTAGGCGGAGGTTTGCCCTGGTGCAGGTGTGCCGCAGCGGTCAGTGGAAGAATCCGCGAGTTTCTCTGTGAGTTTCCCATTACGTGGTAGCGCACTCCCAGTGCTTGCTTGGAAGTTTAGGGGTTTTTTTCACTTTAAAGAGAAGTTTTCTTCCCACGCACAACGGACGCTAATGTTTTTGTCACTTTTTATGCAATCAAACTCAAAATAAGGTCAGTACTTCCAAGCTTTAAACGCTGCACGCTCATACTCTCTCCCGCACTCGATATATGATCCATTGTTGATCTGCACACAGCTGTTGTCACGAACGTTGCACTCGCTTACGTCACTGTCATGAGACATTCTTGCAAAAAAATCACGGTTTTAGTAACGCAGCGTTCCTACGGGAAAGTAACGGTAATCTAATTACCGTTTTTGCAATAGTAATCCCTTACTTTACTCGTTACCTGAAAAAAGTAATCAGATTACAGTAACGCGTTACTGCCCATCTCTGGTTCTATGTTCTTACATGATTAAAAGGGGGAATTGATTTTCCCAGGGGCCACATGAAAAACTTGGACTGATGTGGAGGGTGGCAGCAATGAGCTTATAAAGAGATAAATTAATACTGAGCAGAATCATGTTCAGCTTATTGGCATCATCCTCTAAACTAGTACCAGTTTTTTAAGTAGTCCCTTGGGAAAATTAATTGCCCACCCATTATTTTGGGGGAATTTCCACTTAAGTAAAACCATTGGGTGTCATGATTTAAACATTAGGTTTCCATCTTTTTTACATTTTTTTTTTTAAATAGTCCGTTACCCTATACCAGAATATGACATAATGATCCTAAATACATACATACTACTCTTTTCTTTTCTCTGGAGTTTTTTTTTTACTGTCTGACCTCATGCCAGTAAAGTTGCAAGGCCTTAGGCTTTTTGGGGGCTTACCTGGAAAGCGGGCAGCAAAAATCTGCAATCAAGTCAGACAGTTGCCAACAGCTTTCACTCTGTACAGGACAAAAAAACCCACTGACATCCTGTTAGAGCTGGATGTTATCAGATCAATCTATCAGTTTGTGTGTGTTAATACATCCAGGCTTTAGGCAGACGGTGGCCTAGGAAAAGTGATGTTCTCTCTCTGCAGTATGCAAATTATATGCAGATTCTACGGAAACCATGCTCTTGTCAGCCCCTCAAGCCTTTTACCAATGCCAAAACAGTGACAGAGAGTTGAAACTGAAAAGCTCTGACACTGAAAAGAACCTGTCAGCACAGAAGGAAAAAGTCAGAGTGAAAAGACTGCCAAGAAGAAAAAGCAAACCTGAAGTTGGGGCTTATAAAGGGCCCCATTTATGTATTTGTTTCGTCAGGTTAAATAAACTAATAATGATAAGTTCATGGTCAAGTTCATGGTCCAAAAAAATCTAACTCATTTCCGATTTCTTCTTTGAACAGTGACGCTAATTATTATTTTCTTGTGTATTTATTCATTGTTTTGGGTGGCAGTTCCATGGGTGGCTGGTCAGACCAAATAGTTACATCTGAATTACAATTCTCCTGACAGATTTGGCAAAAATCATGTGAAACCGTGTGATCCCATAATTATGCACCCATATAGTTGCCTGGATACAAAGCTTGTCACGTTTACTCAAGGCAAAAGGTCCAACTCACAGATCTCTGCATCATATTTTCTCCCTAATTTTATTCGGACAGTTCTAACCAGAGGTGGTGATTCATATCTCTACTGGTTTGACGCTCGCTGTCTGTCATGCTGTTCTCCCTTTTCAAAATAAACTACTCCTTAAAGATGTGTATTACATCTAGGGAGCAATGTCTTATCACATTTTTGTTTTTACCTAGCTCTTGTGAAATATATGAGCATTTGGACACCACTGTTGCTTTTTCACTTAAGTATACAATCTGTAGGATTCCTGTAAAAAGCAGATTATACCCTAGATACAACCGCCCACCCCAACCTTTTTTTTAGTAGTACTGCATCTTATTTTCAGCTTCAGCATTTCTTCGCCAACAAGCCTTTTTTCAGTTTGGCTTTAACAAGCCAGATTTTATTTCTAGTGCACATTAGTAATTCTATAACATGTAAATTAAGCCTAACTATACTGTACTATACGAACACATGAATAGGTGAATTCTGTTGTAATACAGTGTAAAAGACCTCTGGTCCAACCAGGGGTTCATCCAGTGCCACGTCCTTCTTCTAACTAACAAAACGGACTTCCTTATATCTAAAAAGTAAAGTTAGCTTGATGCACACCAGGGTCATACTTTGTGTTTTCACATTTGATAAGATACTGAAGCTTAATAATAATAATGTGTATGTGTTAGTCCCCGTAGGAAAATTACTCCTCTGCAATTAACCCATTCACCCCAGTGTTGCCAACTTAGCGACTTTGTCGCTATATTTAGCGAGTTTTCAGACCCCTTAGCGACTTTTTTCTAAAAAAAAAGTCGCTAAGGGGTCGTGAAAAAAGACATGAAAGCGCGTATTGCTTTTACTCTCAACAAGCAGCGGGTGCTGTAACCAGTGTTGGGACTAACAGTTACAGTAACTACGTTATTATTGTGGTAACGAGCACGGTAACTAGTTATTATGCCAAAACCAGGAACGCGTTACTCGTTACTGGGATTTAGATAGGCTCGTTATTCGTTACTTCTTGCAGTGGCTATCGCAGAGCTTCCACAGATTCAGTAACATTAGCAAGTGGTGGAAGCCAGCAGGTGGATGAGAGAAAGGGGAGGCAAGAGGGGAGGCAAGAGGAGAGATCCGAGAACCTGAAGTTCAGGTGAACTGAACTTCAGGTAAGAAGTTATGACCTGCAGTCTATCTGGGTCAGATATAAACCAAGTTTAGGTGGAGTTTATTTTCGTTGTGCGTGCTAGCTAGCATGACGGGGTTTCTATACAGCTGGGTGGGTGCTATGTTACTGATGTTGAACTTTATTTTGTTCATAGGTTAATTATTAGAGTTGCCAATCGTTCCCTAAAAAACGGAATCGTCTCGTATGCAGAGAAATTATTACGCGTTTCGTATTTAGGTGAAAAGGAACACAGTTTGTCCCGGACCTCAGCTACAATGAAAAAGACACAAAGCTGGAGTTATTCTGTCTTTGCTTCACAGCTGCCTCTTCTTCTCTCATTCTCTCCCCTCCCTCTCCTGTTGCTACTTTGATCATGAAACTGATCAATGATCAGCTGATCGGCTTTTCCCTCTTGTTTATTTATCGTCCACTTTGCGCCAGAAAGAGGAAACCACCGGATGTCGCGTTAAACAACAGCAGCACGTTTGATCAGCTGTTGTTAGAATTTATTTAATATTACTTTCTAGTGTCAGCTGATGTTTGCTGGAGCCACAGCTGTAAAGCTGCTGGTCATGATATCGGTTTGTATATCTGGTGAGTGGGAAACATGAAGATGAAACCAGGAGATGTCCTTACTGAATCATCAGAGCTGAACAGGTGATGGAGAAACAGGTGAAATGAATGAGTTGAAGGGAAGTTATCAACTGTTTCTGAGAGATAAATAACACCAGGATCCTTTTCTATGTAGCTGACAGCTGGTAACTGTGCAGGGGCGGCGCTAGCAAAGTGTTGCCAGGGGGCCAGGTAGGGCATTAACAGGGAAAGGGGGGCAAAAAGAAATACTCTTCTTTCTTATTCTCATTTCAAATGTCTCGCTTTTATTAAATAATTATCTGAGTCTTACAATAAATGATTGATAGATTGATACATATATACCATCAAGACAGTATACATCACTGTCACAACAGTGTTTGTTTTCATTCAAAGGCTTTATGATTTTTGCTATAATGGTGGGCCGGTCTCTAATCAAAATGCCCGGGCTGATTTTTTTGTCCCAGTCCAGCCGTGTATGCAGCTCATCCACAGTCTGGTGTTACCTACATCTTCCTATTCAGAAGGCAGAATTTCTGAGTACAATCAAAAGCACCACGACTGCAGTTTTTGTGTTGGACATAAAAAGCGCACATGACGCTGTAACATAGGCTAGAATCATGGCGGCGGTCAACGACGGTCCAGGCATGGGATTTCTCTCGTGGAAATATGCACATTATTTTTTCCTTTGGTAGGTGGCACAGTGCACTTGTGGCAAGTAAACCAGCTAGAAGACTGGCACTCTTGCTGGGTATCCAGTTAACAACACATTAACAAGAGAAGTCTGAGTAAAACCAAAGTTACTTTCCCTAGTAACTAGTTACTTTGAAAGTAACGAGTAACTTGAAGTAATTGAATTACTTTTGATGGAAGTAACTAGTAATGTAACTAAGTTACTAATTTAAAGTAACTTGCCCAACACTGGCTGTAACGCAGTCAGTTCTTCTTTTACTCTTTTACTCTTATGCTGTTTTGTGGATCACAAGGTTTATAATTACTTATAAACACACACACACAAAGTAACTCCACCAGAGTGCCTATTTCGGGTCACTTTTGCCGGTCCAAGCCCGGGTAAAGGAGCAGGGTTGGAACTGTGACATTAAAAAAAACAATAATTGCTAAAAGAAATTTAATTTGTAGTTCTAAATAAACTCTAAATGCATTTAGGACATTTTTTACTCACTTTATGTCTCTTCCACAATGTTATTTCTCTCTCCAACAACATAGGTTACAATTAGATTAGCATGACCAATTATGCAAATTAGGCGATGACATCATTTAGCGACTTCTAGCGACTTTTAGGACGACCAATAGCGATTTTCCTTACTGAGGAGTTGGCAACACTGCATTCACCCAGTGAAGCAGTGGGCAGCCACCAATGCAGCGCCTGGGGAGCAGTGTGTAGGGACGGAACCTTGCTCAGGGGTACCCGTTCAGTGGAGTCGAACCCCCGACCTTCCGATCATGGGGCAACCACTGTACCTACTGAGCTATCCCTGCCCTTGTGCAGTTCCTTGGTAATTGGTCAGGTCCTTCACACTTTTTTCAATGTAGCATCAGTTTGTAAGACAACATGGGCTATAACTGATGTCATCCTTTGGCATTTGAGATGTCAGCATTAATCCTACTAGCATTAAATGGCCAATGCTAGTTTGTTATATCCTTCAATCTGACAGAACAGTTTACTGGGCTTTCATTTGAGAAAATTGTTGTCTGTTACTATCTAAGACTGTCCATTTACCAAGATACCTGCCATGTACCTACTGATAAAATTAACCCTCTGGGGTCAACAGTGTAATTGGCGTTTTTTGACTACCATTGACATTGATTTTGTCAGGTTTATATTGTTGGATTGTCATTTAGAAATATATATTTATATATTCTTAGAAGTTATGTATTTGATTGCATATTGAAAGAATGTCTCATCCTAGGAGGTCTGTAACAACTCTGTGTAGCATGAAGGGGGGAGTGCGTTCACTCCTCTTCAGAGTGTTCTGGCATAGATCACACACCTCCTAGGAGAGGTTGTATCTTCTCTTGCTGATATATGGTATAGCAAACACACGTATATCTGTTTGAGTTTAAGAGCCCTTTGTTTAGATGGACCGCTAGACTCCTGGCACCAGCTTTGGGCAGTCTTCACAGGTTCACATCTTGAACACACACACACACACACATCTACACACACACACACATACCTACACAACACACAGACAAGGTACTCTTGGTTCATATGTATACCTATGTAAGACGTCATATGTTAATGAACCTATGCATATTCATGTAACCACAATAAAAGGAGCGCTACAGGGAACCTGGCTGAGAGTCTGACGGAGGTCAAGTGGGCAGAACGACACTTGGCTCCAGTTGGGTCTCCCTCATGCATGAGTAACACAAAGTACTTTGCCTACTTGAGTCTTGCTTTTGCTGTGTAGTAGAATTGTCTTGAACGTTCCAGCGAATAGGTTTATGCTACGAACCTATCAGATTTTACCTTCATATTTCACCTTTAAAAACTGTTTACCTTTGTTAAGTATCATTTTTGTCAGTACAACCTGGCTTTACAATTATTTTTTCATTTTGATATACTTTATTAATTTGTCAGTGATGTGTGTTATTCATTCTATTCCAGAATAGTTTTTGTTTAGTTGCTTGTTTTTTTTTAAATTTGTTTTTTGTTCTCTTCGACACTCGGCAGGGTAATAATTGGAGGCGAGTGATCTCTCATAAAAATATGCTTTTTCTACTGCCTTAATTCAATTCAATCCAATTTCAGTTCAGTTTTATTTGTATAGCACCAAATCATAGCAACATGGCATGAATGTCTATATCTGACATTGTTTAAAAAACAAACAAACATACTCTAGAAATATTTTACAGCAGCTCAGCCATGGTGCATAATAAGCATTTCTAGTTATTCTTTAGCATAAATCATTCAGCCAAAACCTCCACTTGAGGACTCTCTATAATTCTTATAGAGTGTTTATCTTGTTAAAGCACTCTAAACTTACAAGTACAATCTCTTTAAACATCCATACACCAAATGTAAGTAATGTAAGTACTACTGAGAAAGCAGTATCATAGCATAGAGAATTCAACAGCATCATGTTTTTGTACTGTAGGAAAACCATTGTGGTGTTGTAAAATTGCTACACAAGTATGCCTTTAGAGCACAGAAAACAGAAGCAAACAAACCAAACTGTAATCAACTTCAAATATTGTAGCTGGTGTAAGCGGTGTAATTTTTAGCACAGTAGAAGCAATCAGTATACCAATCAAGCAGCGTAAAAACACTTCAGAACATGCTTTTGAGAAAAATCCATATTCTTGACTGCCATTTCAAAAAATTGCTAAACATCATGTAGTTGTGTTAAAGCTTAGTAGGCACAAATCCAGAAAAAGCATGCACCAAAAAAAATCAGTGCTGACTACTTTACCTGAGCTTTAAAGTCTGCCAGGCTAAATTGTCTCGTTAACCACATATTGCTGAATATGATACTTTGTACACATTAATGCATTATCTTCTTCTTGTTATGGCCTCTTTTTATAACTTAACCTTTTGCGAGATGAAAAATTACAGCAGTTTTTCCAAACTCCAATTCCAATTGTGGATAGTGAATACAAAAAACATTATGTGCTGTGGTGTTCAAAACATTTTGTGTCTCTTCAAATAATCACAGACTGACTTAATATTTTTGAAGTGGAAGTCAGTCATGGGGACTAAACCATGTATTGCAGCCGCCTCCTTCTTGTCACTGAAGACTGTTCTTTTATGGTTTTCTAAACATGTTTGGGGGTTATGATTGTGCATAAAGAATTTAACAGCAATCAGCCAAATGCTATATTTTCAAGATGGTACTATCCAGTGTAGACAGGAATTCGCTCTGTATATCTGTCTGTTGCTTGACTATTTTTATGTAAACTACATTAATCACTTGAAGGCATTGAAGCTAGTGGGTTTTTTTTGGCTAAGAACATGGAATCTTCATCCCCCCCCACCCCCCCTTACAATGTATTTTATTCTTAAATGTTTGCTCCTTGGTTCACAAGCATCATCAGCTAGCCATCCTTTCAGTAGTAGACAGGATATTACACACTGTTCCCTACTATGCTTCTGTGGCTTGGCTGATGTTCTGGACTCAGCAATGCACCAAGAGAATTCTCTCTATACTAAATCAGCTGCACCAAGATTTCATCCATCCATCCATCTTCATCCGCTTTATCCGAGGCCGGGTCGCGGGGGTAGCAGCCTAAGCAAAGAGGCCCAGACCTCCCTCTCCCCAGCCACCTCCTCCAGCTTATCCGGGGGAATACCAAGGCGTTCCCAGGCCAGCCGAGAGATATAATCTCTCCAGCGTGTCCTGGGTCTGCCCCGAGGCCTCCTCCCGGTGGGACAAGCCTGGAACACCTCACCCAGGAGGCGCCCAGGGGGCATCCTTGTCAGATGCCCGAACCACCTCAGCTGGCTCCTTTCGATGTGGAGGAGCAGCTGCTCTACTCTGAGCCCCTCCCGGATGGCCGAACTTCTCACCCTATCTGTAAGGGAGAGGTCAGCCACCCTTCGGAGGAAGCTCATTTCTGCCGCTTGTATCCGCAATCTCGTTCTTTCGGTCACTACCCACAGCTCGTGGCCATAGGTGAGGGTAGGGACATAGATCGACCGGTAAATTGAGAGCTTCGCTTTTACACTCAGCTCCCTCTTCACCACGACGGACCGGTGCAGCGTCTGCATTACTGCAGCTGCAGTCCCAATCCGTCTGTCGATCTCCAGCTCCCTAGGCGCAGCCAAGTGGCGGAGGGCTTTCGCTTTGGTGGCCTCAGAATCTCATCTCTGATTTTTGCGGATGATGTGGTTCTGTTGGCTTCATCGGGTGAGGGCCTCCAGCTCGCACTGGAACGGTTTGCAGCCGAGTGTGAAGCAGCGGGAATGAGGATCAGCACCTCCAAATCTGAGGCCATGGTTCTCAGCCGGAAAAGGGTGGAGTGCCCACTCCGGGTCGGGGATGAGTTCCTGCCCCAAGTGGAGGAGTTCAAGTATCTCGGGGTCTTGTTCGCGAGTGATGGGAGAAGGGAGCCGGAGATCGACAGACGGATTGGGGCTGCAGCTGCAGTAATGCAGACGCTGCACCGGTCCGTCGTGGTGAAGAGGGAGCTGAGTGTAAAAGCGAAGCTCTCAATTTACCGGTCGATCTACGTCCCTACCCTCACCCTCACCAAGATTTCACACTAAACAAAATAGGTCTGCATTACGATACTTACTTATAAATGCGTACCAAGCTATCCACACGAGGACCGCACTTTTCTCTGACAGAATGCTACATGAACACCTCCCGACTCAGCAGTGTAAACAGTTGCACATGAAAAGCTCACAATGTATAAAAAATAAGTGGTGTACAATCCCATTATATGTCCACCAAGCTTTACTGTGGCATACGGATACTCATTATGGTTCCCTACGACTTTGGCAGACAACCCATCTTCTGTTAGAGTTAAATGTTTCAAGTTTTAATTCAGCACCTGCTCTCATTTATCTGCACACTGCTCTTCTGTTTTTGTGCATAGGTGAGCTGTTTGCCTTTCTTTCACACTGGATGAATGGCTTTTTGGCTGCAAGTGTTCCATAGAGGCACTTCTGACAAGGGTTCTCCTGGTTGTAGACTGTAGGGCGTACTGGCATCCCACTGATTTCTGCCAGTTCTAAGGTGACGGCACTGCTGGAAATCTTCCAAATTCAAAGGAAAGTCAGCTTGATGTGTCTGTCTTCCAATGCTCTCGGCTTCCGAAGCTGACCCCTGCATTTCCAGTTCTTAACCTTGCCCGTGTCTTTGTACTCATACAAGAGAGCCTAGGCAGTATATCTAGAAACAACTATTTCCTACACAATTTCTGTTTCTAAGACACCTTTGCTAAAGAAGGAGGAACAAAACATGACCTCATTGCTCATAGCCCTGTAATATCTGTAGATCAAAATTACTGCTTCTTCTTCTTAGGTTAACTATTCTTTCCCCATTTTGAGCCTTTTTTTAGTTCTGCTAATGACTTAGTTTCAATAAACATATCACTGCACTGTTGACTTGCCCCTATTCAGTATATTTTAAAAAAACAAAAACATTTGGGCATATTGCATGCCTTTAAATGCTTCAGGGCAGCAGAAGCAATTTGTGAACGACGCATTCATCACCTTTCAAGTTGCTATGGCAACTTGTTAGAAAACAGTTGCTTATTTTCACATCCTGCAGTTACAGAGCAAAACGATAATTAATTTGAATCTTGTGTTTCTAGCCACCTGGCAAATGTAAATTAAAAAAAAGAAAACATTCTCTTTTAGCTCAGTTTTTAGTCTTCACTGTGGTCACTGAGGTAAATATAACTGCTGAACATGGAGTCAAATTGGTGGCCAGCTGTGCAAATTTGTTTTCATAATAATATTTAAAGTAGTAGTAACTACCGCTTAAACATCATGTAGATATATCAAAGGGGGAGACTTTAGCGATAGATTGGGTTCTAAGAAGTATTTCCAGTGATCAAAAATGTAAAATGTACAGTTTCTTATTTACACACTAATGTGCACTATGCAGCACATATAAAAACATAGAAGATAAATGGAAGTGTGATACATCTAAAGTTCCTTAAACTGTATGAAAAGTTGCAATTTCATAAATGCAGGAAAATTTCTATTATTCTCTATTATTATCAAATTCATATTATGTTATGAGTATTCACCTGAACAAGATAATTATCTTTCTCTAATACATTTATTTTTAATGAATTATATATAGTAGCATGCATACTATCATAACTTATAGAAGCCTCCCCAAAATTCCTTAGACTTATTAGACACATGTAGCATTTTACTTACTATATCATGTACTACTTAATAATTACTACGGCTTATTGTTGTTCTGAGATGAAGATTTAATCTGTCAAATACTGGAGTACATAGTATCGATGTGACCAGGCAATACAATAATTATATAATTCTTACTATTTCTTGAAAGGATACCTTAAGTAGTACACAGCATAATGTATATAGTATAATAGACAACTATAATACAAGTCTTTTAATGATCTGATTAACCTGTCAGATACAGAAAAACACTATATTAACATAGCAATGTATTTTTTTTTAAGTGTAAGGTCTAAGACCACATTATGATCGCCAATGCTTCTCTCCAAAATTAAGGTATAAGCTTTGGGCATATTGGTAGACACACTTTTTTTTCTTTCTCTCCACTGCAGAGATTGTTTCTGAAAAACTCCAGTGTAAGATCTCATACTTTCATATTCTCATGGGCTATAGTTAGCCCACATAGGAAACATACCATTTAGGGTAAACAGTTGTTCTACCAGCTGTATCCAATTCTTCTTCATAGCATAGCATAGCATACTCACAATTAAGCAAACGTGGACAAAAATGTGATCTTCTCGGTTAAGAATTGCTCGTCTAATGAGGAAGTCATGAATAATACAGTACACAAGTAATAACGTAGTCATTATTAAGCACTAATGGCCTTTAGGAGCTGTTCCAGCACTGCAGCTAATGCTGACCATAAAGGCTCACTAACAGTCAGCCAAAGGCCTGACCTGCTTTCATTTCTCATTACAGTATGCCTTATTATATCCAAGTCTTTTTCCTTTTTTGTTATGATTGATGGGCATTTATATCACTGATCTTCAGAGACAGTTTTTGACGCTTCATTGTCACCAGAAATACATGATAAATGATGTTCATTTGGTGACTGTTTTTCTAATCTTGCTTTTTAATCTTACATGATACAGACAAATCCACCCAACACACACAGAGCTGATAGATGCGTTCTGAATCACAGTGCTCTCTAAATAAAAAAGAGGTATTGTTTGACAAGCAGATCTTTTGATATTTAGCATCAATGAGATAGAATGCAAGCTTTTAATATGTTTTGGGGGGTTTTTTAAATATGAAATTAAGACTTGGTCTTGGTATTTTTTTTTCAAGCACTATGTAGAATTCTGAAGTGACTACTGATGACAAATGCAGTTTCTGACCTTTCAGATTGATATGCAACTTCGCAGTATTCAGGTCTGCTGCCATGGATACTAGGTATGGCATCTAACCAGAGATCAATATAATTCAGCTTCCAGCGCCAGTCAGTCATTAATCTTAAAATCAAACACGACAAGTCATTTTAAAGCCTCAGAGTGACAGTATCCAATGAGGCATGGGCTAATGGTGCACAGATATGATGATAGTGAGAAAGCAGGCAGACATAATCATCCAACTTTCTTAAGCAAAAATTATTTACATTACAGGGGCTTTGGGTATAAATAGCCGATGAAGACCATTTTCAATCCTAAAATTTACAATCTGTGGTCTGCAAGGGCATTTTTTTTGTACTTTTTTGTCTTTTGCTCCCATCAAATATAGCACCCAGGCACTACATTCCTCTTCAAACACTAGGATCCAGTTTATTTCCTTCTTAGTGTGTTAGAGATGTGGCAGTGTAAAGTGGCAGATGCAAGTATTTACTCCACTTTACACTCAGGTTAATTGGACTGTTCACAGACTATAGCATGGAAAAAGCAAAACAACAAGGCAAAACACATTTAATAAAATAATGCGCCAGGATAGCTTGTCTGCTTATCTCCAGAAATACATGCATGCATTTCAAAATATGGAGAAATTAGAAAGGATATATTAGAATCTCACAAATGAGAATAATGAAGCTTTTAAAAATGTTTCTAGTGAAATGTTTGTCGATGCTGACAAATAAAAGCAGAGTCAAAAAGAAAACAAAAATAGATATAATCTGTATATTCTTTGGTTCTGCCGTGCGCATAACTATCCTCTGGGAGTTTAGAACTAGCTCTGAGCCTGGAGGTTTGCTATACAGCTCATTGCAGCTTATACTGAATACACACATCCACATCCTCACCAGAGCATGGCTCACAGTACAAGTGAGAAATGGAGACACAGTTAAACTTTATGATCACAGTTTATGACAATGGTGAAGCGAAACATTCTTTTTTAGAACAGGGTTTTGGTTGATTTGGTAATGTACTGCAAGATGGGACTATACTGACGCTGGGGAACATTAATTAGATAACTTTAAATGTGCTTTGTGTAATAGGGATCAATATTTCCTTGCTTGTATGGAGCTGTGTACCCAGTTTGGATGGCACAGTTGCTACATTTTCTTCCAGAAAAATATTTATGTAAAGCAAGGCTAAATTCTGATTTTGATCAAAAGAGACAGTTGGCGACCACCTCTACGGGAGACAGACTCTAAACACACAGGAAGAATGGTGAGAGCAATTTTTCCCTGTGCATGTACTGTAAGAGCAGAATTGATATCTTGTTGATTGCTTGCTATCACAAGCAATCAGCAAGACCGAACTTGTCTTCTTATTTCCCAATCTGGCTGTTCTTTTTTTTTTTGTCTTACTTTTCCATTATTATTTTCTTTTCTTTTTTTACACTTACTAATATTGCTCAGTTTAAGCCCTCTGACGTTATAAGAGCATCTCACTCATGCTGTTCTATATTTGAGAGAGCTGTGTGAGCCCCTGTGCTCTTGGCATAGTTTTCTACACAAATGTAAACACCTGCATCACTGCTGTGTTCCCACTAATTAAAACTCTGTCTGTCTAATGAGAGCCATACCTGTCAGGCCCCTGCACACACTCAATAAATCACCCCCCTTCAGGCCTGCTTCATCCTACCGTACGGAGAGGGACGTGGGCATCTCAGATATATGCAACACGGATAGTCCCTTTTGCTATCCTGCTTGTTCTCAGCTTTGTCCATGAGAATGCACTGTCTTCTCAACTACATCACCGAGTCATAACATGGCCAGTGTAGAGTGGAAGCTCCAACTAAATCTTCTCTGTTGGTGGCTGTGGTTACTAAAATCATTCTGCAGGCACAATGAGACAGCTCTTGTAAGTAACTTATAAAAGTCCACTTAAAGGGTAGAAGCTTAGACTTATGTAAACATATCTCCAGCAATTTCATTGATCAACGATAAATGAAAGAAAACAAAACAAAGAATGACCTTCATCTCTTTTTTCTTACAGCCCTACATGCAGTCCCTGTTAAGCTAAATTCAGGTCATCAATTCTCAAATGGTTTAACACTGAAAAGGAGAAAGTATTTTAGAGAACACTGTGTGAACACAGCAGTGAAAATATGTTTAAATTAGAATAGAAACTCTCTCTATCTCAAAGTAAAATATCAAGAGATGTGGAATACAAAACACAATCGTAAATACACTAAATACTGGACACTTTTATTTAAGGCAGAATTTTGTCATCTTGGCTTTACATTACATTGTTTACCTTTCTGGAAGAATTTCCCTGGTTTATTTTCAGTAAACATTCATTGTATATTTTGTTGTTGTGTAGATTTGTTTGTAATATGTATTATTTATATTTTATAGTCTCATTACCATTTCATTGTTGTGTAGCACAAACTACTAAGTTCCAGAGGTTGCCATCATTACAAAGTACTTATTCATTCATTTTTTGTTACAAAGTTTAGTATGGATGAATTCACTGGTGCAGCATAATGTCATCTGTGAAGATGCTAAGGTTTAGAATTATTAAAGTGTTTCATTTTTTATAAATTCTCAAGGTTTATAAATGAGTTTGCAACACAAGCTGCACCAAACAGGTTTTCTTCCCAAATTAGCATTACAGTTGTCATTAGCGATGTGTGGATCGATCCTGAAATATCGATTCCTCCGATACCAATCATCTATGTTCTAGAATCGATTCTCACATTAAAATATCGATATTTTAGTAATTTAGAAAAAAATTGTAGTTTATCATTAACAGGAACAGAGTGGAAAGAAACTATAACATTCGGATTGTCTACATTCAAAGGAACTACTTCCTCTTCCGCCTTTCATAGCCTACGGCGAAATACTTATTTTACCTCCACAAACAGCTGAGACGTGGTTTGCGATACATGTGCTCCAAGAGTGAGGTGTTGTGGCCATCAGTGTTGGTCAAGTTACTTGAAAAAAGTAATCAGTAACTAATTACCGATTACTTCCCCAAAAAATTAATCCCGTTACTTTACTGATTACTTATTTTCAAAAGTAATTAGTTACTTAGCTACTTTTTAAAAACGCAATTTACAACCTGAAAAGGTGATAAAGCGAGAGATCTTTCAGCCCAATTCTACTTTTTCTACATAATCCATCATACAAAATGTAATCCAATGGAAAAGTCTCTTTTTAAAACTTGTTTTATTAGTTTTAATCTTTTAACTTTATGCATCAAGAAAAAATTTAATTATATGCAACATTCTCTGACTGGAAGAAATTTGTTTAACATTTAAACTTTGTAATGGGCTAAGTTTCCATTCAGCTTAAACACTCCCAAGAAAATCTCCAGGACTCAGACGATTGGATTCCAGAAGTTTTTACTGGGCACTTTTATGCGAAACTGTAAACACAATACAATGAAATAAACTGTAAACACAATACAATGAAAGATATGAAATGTATTATAGATGCAATAAGCTCAAAGCATCTGGCTAATTATCACAGCTTGACAGCCTAGCCGCATAGCTTATATGAGACACAATAAGCTAACCGAATAACAGACAACGGTTCAAAACGCTTCACCGCTTAATTGTACAAAATGAATTATACTCACAGACTATGCCTTAGCGAAGAGAAAAGGATTAATCCTGTAACGGCGGAGCTGGCGGTTGAATGAGCCCACACGCTAATATCCCGAGTCACACAGTAGATTCACTTCCTGACTCTCAGCGTAAACTGCTCTCGTGTTGTCATGGTTACGAAAATACACACACCGCTCTAAGCTACGATAGCGAGATAAAGAGAACACAAAGAACACATTTCTGGGGGCATAACACTCCCCGCTTGGGGTCTTTAAGAGCCCACATCAATTGGCAGAGTCAGACTTTGGAGAAAGAAGCAGAACTACTTCTGTAATGGGACGAGAGAATCCTCTTCTATTTCCATCTTTAACGACCTCCACTTCGACTCTCCGGACCAGACCGTCCTTCCCTGGAAAGGCTTTCGTGATGATGCCCATGGGCCACTCATTTCTCTCTGCCCGATCGTCCTTTAAGAGAACTACGTCCCCTTCTTGAAGATTCGGCTGTTTCCCTTGCCACTTGTGTCGAAGTTGCAGTGTTTTGAGGTATTCACGCCTCCATCTGTTCCAAAACATGTCTGCCAGGCCCTGAACTTGTTTCCACTCCTCCCTGAAGAGATCTGCTTCCTCGAACTTGCCTGACGGCAAAGGAGGCGCGGAGCCTGTTTTGAGAGTCAGGAGCATGGCTGGTGTGAGGATGCAGGGCGACTCGGGGTCGGATGACACTGGAATGATCGGCCTTGCGTTCATAATTGCTGCTACCTCGGCCATAAGCGTGGTCAGAACCTCGTGCGTCAGGCGAGACTTTCTCTGTTCAAGCAGCATGCAGTCCAAGATACGGCGGGCAATGCCGATCATCCTCTCCCATGCGCCACCCATATGGGATGCATGGGGTGGGTTAAACACCCAGGTGCAGCTCTGTTTACTGAGGTACTTCTCCACCCTGTCGAACCCTGAGTTTTCCTTGTCCATCCCCAGCTCACGGGAAGCGCCGACGAAGTTAGTTCCGCAGTCCGAGCGTATCTGCTTCGCGGGGCCCCTGACCGCAAAGAATCTCCTCAAGGCGTTAATAAAGCTGCTGGCACTCATGGCTTCGATCACCTCAATGTGCACTGCCCTGGAACACATACACGAGAACATCACCGCCCATCACTTGGAGTTCGAAACTCCTTCTCTTGTGCGGCGTGAAACGATGCCCCACGGTCCAAAAACATCGACACCTATGTAGGTGAAGGGAGGTGCTACTTGTAACCGTTCTGCCGGCAGGGCTGCCATCCGTTGATGTTCGGCCTTCCCTCGCAGCTTCTTACAAGTGATGCATCCGTAGAGCAGACTGCTGATACAGCGTTTGGCTCCCACGAGCCAAAAACCTGCGGCCCGAACGGCACCCTCAGTAAGATGTCTCCCCTGGTGTTTTACTGCTTCGTGATAGTGGGACACAAGCAGAGTTGCGAGGTGATGCCGGCCAGGAATGATGATGGGATGAGTCTCGTTCATGCCTAAGCCTGACTGCTCGATCCGACCTCCTACCCTGAGTAGTCGATCCTGGTCCATAATGGGATGCAATCTCCACAAGCTGCTGGAAGATGGTATGTCGACTCCAGAGCCGATACACTTGAGCTCTTCCGCGTAGCACTCACCCTGGACACTCTTTACGATGCACACTTTGGCTTTCAGCAGCTCCTCTTCTGTAGGACGACAGATGTGCCAGCCTCGACATTCGCCCTGCGTCGAGCGAGCGAAGGAGCTAGCTACGTGGATCAAATGTGCGATGGCTGCATGGAGTGTGCTGAACTTGGAGAAGCGTTCAAAGCGTTGAGGGCGTACCACGCCTTTAGCGACATGGGTGAGTTTCGTCGTCACCTGTGGACGCACTTCGGCGTCGATGTCGGGGTCGACAAGATCGTACGTCTCTTGAAGCTCGGATGGATGCCCTGATGCGTCGCAAAGAAAGGCTGGTCCTTTGAGCCATGGTGTACTGCTGAGCAGGGCTGATGCTACAGCTCTTGACCCAACGTCAGCTGGGTTAAGATGCGTTGGAACGTACTTCCACTGGCCGGGACAGGGTGACTGAAGGATACGTTGGACCCTATTGTGTACGTAGACATAAAATCTCCTTGACTGGTTATGGATGTATCCCAGTACGACCTTACTGTCTGTGTAGTAGGTGATGTTGTCGTACGTTGTGTCCATCTCTGCGACTATCATCTCTGCGATCTCGACGGCAAGCACAGCAGCACAAAGTTCAAGTCTAGGGACAGTTAGGCTAGGTTGGGGAGCCAACTTCGATTTCCCAAAGACAAACCCAATCTCAGTTTGTCCCTGCTTGCCAGTTACCCTGATGTAGGCTACGGCCGCTATTGCTCTGACCGATGCGTCGGCGAAGACGCAGAGTTCTCTCCTTAGGGCGCCTGTGGTGGAGAGGGACGTATAAGGCCGTGGTATTTGGAGCCCCTCCAGGTCTTGAAGAGACTGTTTCCATCTAGTCCACTCGGTCTCCATGTCTTTGGGAAGGGGTGCGTCCCAATCTTCCGCTTGCAAGGTGAGTTCTCTTAGGATCCGTCTTCCATCAACTGTGATGGGTGCTAGAAACCCTAGAGGGTCGTATAGACTGTTCACGGTCGAGAGTACCCCTCTGCGGGTGAACGGCTTCTGATCGATCTCGATCTGGAACGTGAAAGTGTCCGTGCGCATGTTCCAGAACAGTCCCAGGCTACGCTGGATAGGCAGATCATCGATGGAGAGATCCAGGCCATTGAAATCCTGAGAGCGATCCTGGGAGGGGAATGCTCTGATGACCGCAGAACGATTTGATGCAACCTTGTGCAGCCTGAGGTTGGAAGCCGCGAGCATCTTCTGCGCTCGCTGGAGAACTGCAATGCCTTCTTCCTCTGTACTGAAAGACTTTAAGGCATCGTCGACGTAGAAATCGCGGTCGACGAATCTCCTAGCATCGCTGCCGTAGTCGGCCTCTGCTGCCTTAGCCGCCCGCCGCAGGCAATACACTGCGACGGCAGGCGAGGGGCTGTTACCAAAGAGATGCACCCGCATCCTGTAATCCACGACGTCAGAGGTAGGGTCATTGTCTCTATACCACAGGAAGCGGAGAAAATCCCGGTGGTCTTCTTTCACGATGAAGCAGTGGAACATGTGCTCGATGTCGGCGGTGATCGCAACCTGTTCCTTCCTAAACCTCATAAGAACACCTAGTAGGCTGTTATTAAGATCGGGACCACTGAGTAAGACATCGTTGAGCGATACTCCCTCATAGGATGCACTGCTGTCGAAGACCACGCGGATCTTGTCCGGCTTCCGGGGGTGGTACACGCCGAACAGGGGCAAGTACCAACGCTCCTGACCGGGTTGCAAGGGAGGGGCAGCTTCTGCGTGCGCCTTCTTGAGCGTCTTCTCCATAAACTCTAGGAAGTCGGCTTTCATCCGTGGTCGTTTTTCCAGTGAGCGCCGAAGTGAGACGAGGCGTTCGAGAGCCTGTTTCCTGTTGTTAGGGAGTCGCTGCCTCGGTGACCTAAACGGCAAAGGTGCGACCCAACTGTTGGAGCTGTCTTGGCAACACTCGGCTTCCATTATCCTTAGAAACTCCAAATCTTCCCTGGATGGAGCAAGTTTGTGGTCGTTGGGAGTGCGAGCGAAGACGGTTTGCCCCAAATCGTCTCCGATTAGCGTCGTCGGGGTTCGCGCTGGATGTTGTTGATAGTCACGTGCTTGTTCAAACACCTCTGTCACTTTGATCTGGTTGTTACATGGCTGGAGATGGCTTGTACGACCATTCCCTAGAACGGCCGTTTTGTAGCTTCTCACCTCCGGTGGTCTGTGAGCACCTCCGAGGCACACGTCTCCGACGATGACCCATCCCAGGTCAAGCCTTTGGGCGAAGGGAGCATCTCCTGGGCCGCTTATTTGCTCTCGGACCTTGTGGACCCGTAAGATATCTCTGCCCAGTAAGAGAAGAATGCTGGCGTCTGGGTCCGGAGGTGGTATCTTGTCAGCGATGCGTTTTAGGTGGGTATGATGATAGGCCGCACCGGGGGTGGGAATCTCCGCGCGGACGTTGGGAATTTGGTTACACTCGAGGAGTGTAGGCAGAGAGATACTCAGTTTCTCGTCCAACGGCTCTACGGTGTAGCTGCTGGCTCTCCTTCCTGATGTCTCCGTACGTCCCGCGCAGGTCTTTAGTGTGTATGAGTACGAGCGCCCAGAGATCTTGAAGGCTTCGAAGAACTCTGACCGCGCGAGGGAGCGATTACTCTGCTCATCCAATATAGCGTACATTCTCTTGGCTTCCTCTCTTCGTCCGTTTGGGAACACCCTGACGAGACAGATCTTAGCACACGCTCTAGCACTCAGACCTTCCCCACATACCTGTGTGCACGTTGCGTTGACCTCCTGGTTATCAGCTTTGTCCTCCTCCCCGCTATCCTCTGAGATGGAGGGGAACGATTTAGATTTCCAGGTAGGTGGGTGAGGGTGGAGGGCTGTCACGTGGGCAGCGCTACCACACTCGGTGCATGTTATCTTGGCTGTGCAGTTCTTTGCAAAGTGTTCTGTTGACGAGCAACAGCGAAAGCAGACGTAGTGTTCTTTCAGAAGTTGTTTGCGATCGTCTAAGCTCTTCTCGCGGAAACCTCTGCATTTCCTCAGAGGATGGGGTTTTTTGTGCAGGGGGAAATGTTTATTCGGGTCAATACGTTCCCTGCTTTCCTTAGACTTGAACTTGGCAGTGCCTGAGACTTGTGTTTTGTGGGTGTGAACGGACGTCTTCGTGGGCCTCTCCCATTTATTCATTCTCTCGGTTGGGGGGCTTGGCGTGAAGAGGTTGAAACTTGGGTCCGTACGTGCTTTCGCCTCGGTGCGGATGAAGTTCACCAACACGGAGAAAGGTGGGAAGCTGACGAAATGTTCTTGTTTGTATCTCGTCCCGTGGTATAGCCACTTTTCTTGTATGCTGTATGGAAGTTTCTCGATGATGGGCTTAATTCCTCTGGAGGTATCCAAGTACGACATGCCCGCGAGGTAGCCATCTTCTTTAGCGGCTTGTAGCTCTGACAACAGGTCGGCTAGATCCCGGAGTCTCCGTGGATCTTTTGTCGTGAGCTTTGGGAAGCTTTCTAGTTTGCTGAACAGAGCTTGTTCGACGGCTTCTGGGGAGCCATATAGTTCGTCGAGGCGCCCCCATGCTGAGCACAGTCCAATACTTGGATTCCTGATGTTGACCGTTTTTATTCTTCTTACCTGCTCTGTTGACTCCTTTCCCAGGTGTCTGGTTAGGAGGTCGAGTTCTTCTGCAGCAGACAGGTCTAGATTGGCAATGGCGTTCTGGAATGATGTTTTCCAGGCCCAATAGTTTATTGGCTGGTCGTCATATGCGGTGAGACCTGAAGTCACCAAGTGGTTACGAGCGAGATATTTGATGAGGTCAGTGGTTGTAGAATGGTCGTAATCACCTCCGTAGAGTGTCCCGTGGACAGGCTGATGCGTGGGAAACGTAGAATCTCGTTTGGGGTTCTGCTGTAGGAGTGGAGTTGGAGGGGGGTAGAAGGGTGACTTGGAGCTCTGTCGTGTTGGTGCGTCGCTTCTCCAAGGGCCCTGAAGAGCTTGGTGTGGCGTAATAGCAGCAGGAGCGGCAGCTTGGGTCTGAGCCGCGTTATGCGGGTGAGTGACTGGCTGAGAAGGGGGAAGGTTATTTTCTGTAGCCGATAGACCCTTGGCGCTCAGGCTGGCCTGTTCGGAGACAAAGGCGGCTACGCGCTGGTCTTTGACAGACTGGCGGACCAGGCTGTTAACTTCGCTGCGTACTTCAAGACCCATATCCTACTAGGGAGTTCGCCTCAGCAACGGCGGCATCCCTTTCTTTTTCATCGATTAGTGCGTCGAGGCTGGCTTGAATACGTGCTTGCTCCACTTTAAGCTCGATTTCCTTCTTTGAATGTGCCGCTCTAGCTTGCGCGGCTTCAGCCTTTGCTTTTGCCATGGCGATGGCTATGCTAATTTTTGAGCCAGACGACGTGCCGGATGAGCGACTGCTCCCTGAGCGCGCACATTCTGACTGGCTGTCTCCAATTCCTTTGTCAGCATTGCTACGTTGTGACATTGCGTGCCGTTGGGTCTCCGGTATCGGGAGATGTGGGCTGCGGCGAAGTTTTCCGAGGCTATATTGGAGGCTGCTTATCTCTCGATAATGAGTAGCTCCGTACAGCGGCGATCCTCGTATCCCTATTAGCTGCGTTGCAGTCTTTTCACTGTAATGGGCTAAGTTTCCATTCAGCTTAAACACTCTCCAGGACTCAGACGATTGGATTCCAGAAGTTTTTACTGGGCACTTTTTTGTGAAACTGTAAACACAATACAATGAAATATACTGTAAACACAATACAATGAAATATATGAAATGTATTATAGATGCAATAAGCTCAAAGCATCTGGCTAATTATCACAGCTTGACAGCCTAGCCGCATAGCTTATATGAGACACAATAAGCTAACCGAATAACAGACAACGGTTCAAAACGCTTCACCGCTTAATTGTACAAAATGAATTATACTCACAGACTATGCCTTAGCGAAGAGAAAAGGATTAATCCTGTAACGGCGGAGCTGGCGGTTGAATGAGCCCACACGCTAATATCCCGAGTCACACAGTAGATTCACTTCCTGACTCTCAGCGTAAACTGCTCTCGTGTTGTCATGGTTACGAAAATACACACACCGCTCTAAGCTACGATAGCGAGATAAAGAGAACACAAAGAACACATTTCTGGGGGCATAACAAACTTATTTTCTGCACATTCCAGCACATAATTTTTGTGTGTGTGTGTGTGTGTGTTTACACTCACTCTTTCAAATAGATGCAAGTAAAACACAGCAGAAAATAAATAACATCAAAGACTAGCGGTCCTGTTGCTCTATTTTCACCTGTAAAGCAGGAGTGGCGTAGGCGGAGGTTTGCCCTGGTGCAGGTGTGCCGCAGCGGTCAGTGGTAGAATCCGCGAGTTTCTCTGTGAGTTTCCCATTACGTGGTAGCGCACTCCCAGTGCTTGCTTGGAAGTTTAGGGGTTTTTTTCACTTTAAAGAGAAGTTTTCTTCCCACGCACAACGGACGCTAATGTTTTTGTCACTTTTTATGCAATCAAACTCAAATTAAGGTCAGTACTTCCAAGCTTTAAACGCTGCACGCTCATACTCTCTCCCGCACTTGATATATGATCCATTGTTGATCTGCGCACAGCTGTTGTCACGAACGTTGCACTCACTTACGTCATTGTCATGAGACATTCTCGCAAAAAAATCACGGTTTTAGTAACGCAGTAACGCAGCGTTCCTACGGGAAAGTAACGGTAAGCAAACACATTGCATTTTCAGTAATTACTTCACAACAGAGGGGATTTCATGTTTGGGTAGTTAATACCTTGTACAGCCTTCACTAATATGATTCACACTAGAGCTGGGCCATATTATACCGTTCACGGTAATACTGGTACAATGTTAGGCAACGATAAGAAAATTAAATATCGCGATAGAATATGGGTAAAACGCACATGCGCAGTGCCTTTGTTTTCATACGCACATGGCCGAAAAAGCATGGCGGCAACGGAGCATGAGAGGGGAGAAAGTGGATTGTTGAGTGAAACGGATGAACCAGAATTGGTTTGTAAAAATGGTGCAACTTCCGTGATGTGGAACTGGTTTGGTGTTTGTCCATCAGATACCCACCAAAGCACTTTTTTTTTGTAGAACATGCAAGCGGGCTGTCGTTATTACTGTATTTGTCGGACTAAGGTGCTGGTAAATCTGAAAGTAATCTGGGTCCTCAACTCCGTCCCTTTAGGTCCCAAAGTCAAACGAACACTGCAGCATGACTGAGAGTTAAAAACTGTCTAAATTCTTTCACCTTTAATAAAACGATCAGCATTGCTGCTTTACCAGGTGTAACTATGAAGTTTAACATCCAGGCATCCATGAAAACAGAATTTATTACATTTAGTTAGAAGAGTTAGAAGTTAGCAGGAAGTTAGTGGAAGTTAGCTCGCTAGTTTTGTTAGTTACCTAAGCATGATGTAGCATGTTCTGAGAGATTTCTGAAAAAATTCAAACGTACAGCTCTGCTATCACTTCCAACATAAATGAAGACAGAAAACTAAACAGCAGTGACGTTTGTAAGGTTATTGAAGTTTGGCTAGGTGGTATATAATGATGTGCAACATGATCGCTAGCGACACAGCTATGTTAGCATAACATAAACAGGGAAGCTGGAGGATGAACGTTAACTTTTTTCCACTCGATAAAAGTTAACGTGAGGGTTCCTGATGGTTAGAGACAAATGCAATCGCATAGCAGGATGCTGTAAACGGACCAAACTTCAGTCAGGAGAACAACTGAGATAATCCATCCACAATACGAGGTTAGTCATTTATATACTACAACAACATGGGAATAGAACAGCTGTGATAGAATACAGCATTAATGAATCAATGGTACAGAAGTGGAGGAAGCAAGAAGAATGAGTTGAATAAAGTTTGATTTATCTGACTGCTTTGTTTCGCTTAATGTGCCTTGTAATCTCGTGCACCTTATGGTCCGAAAAATATGTATTGGACTTTTTTTTTATTTGGCACACTGCAGTTTAATGTTGCAAAGCACCTCTTTTTAACTTCAGTGGATATTATACATGGTTATGCTCAGGATATGTCAGCCCATTTCTACTGGAAATGTTTTTTGGTTAAACCTTCAGCAAGAAATTTACATTTGCACTGTTAACTTTTTATATAGCTTTAATGCACATAAAAAACAGCTGCTTGTTTAAGTGAAAATAAATGGATGCTCTGGTACTGCTTTGAGAGCAGTGCCAGAGCTTTGGGTTCATCCTCTGGGTTGTTACTGAGTCCTGAATGTTGAATGTTAATTTAATATGACAGAATTAAACATAGAGCATTGGAGGTGAATGGAGCAAGTTGTAGCTGTTCAGAATATTAGTCTTGTTTTTGCATAGATGAGTCCCGCAGTCAAAAATGCAGAGTGCACCAAATCCTCAGTGTGTACGTGTTTTTCACAGAAAAACACACACAAAGCTTCCCAACATCACAAATCAACTTACATTATTTTTTTCTCACATATTGAACATAATATGTTGAAATACAGCTATTATTGTGCACGGATAGATCTGAAGAGTGTCAGATTAAAGTCCAAATCTGGCAATATTGCTATTCAGGTGTTGCTGGATGTAATTTCAGATTTTACAGAAACATAAGTAGTTTTACTGATGTCCTATTTGTTGCCTGCAGCTGGCTGTTTATAAATTTTTTCTTCCCTTTGACTTTAATAAATGTGTGGAGAATCACACCACATGCAGGAAAAATTATGTTAAGTGGGTATCTGCACATGTGGCACAGCACTACCAACTTTATTCAACATCAGACCTGGTGTTAATAATATTCCGTGTTCATCTACACATCCAACAGATCATCTGTTAGAAGCAAATTTCAGCCTTATACAGTTTGAAATGAAGCAGCTTTCCTCTGCTTCATTCAAATTTTGTGCTTCATCTAAGCTCACGATTCATGCAGAAAACAGCTCACCCCTCACTTTCTAGCACAGAATTTGAAGCATATAGATCCTTTTTCTGTTGTCTCTCCTTGGACTGCGTGTCATGTTGTGGTGTAGACCTGTGATTACTCTGTATTATGTTTGTCACATTGCTAGTAACAAGCTGCGCGTAGCTCCCTATTCAGGTCTGCAGTGGCGGTCCTAGCCTGTTTGGCGCCCCGAGCGAACACTCCCTCTGGCGCGTGCCCCCACCCCCACACATATAAAACATATTAAGGATTATACATTACTTAATCACTTAATCACTGTCTCCTGACAGACGGTAAGTGACGGAAGTGACGAGTAAGGTAAGCGACACATGTTGTAGGTGACGACAGACGCCGGAGAATTGGCGGAAAAAAAAGCAAATGGTAGCATAGAGTTTAACAAAGGTTTTTCAAGCTTCAGTATTACCAAATATACTAATCAATTGTCATATAACTAACAACATCTGTTCTATCATCTCTAACACCCTGGAGGACAACGGGGAGAGTTTAGACGCTCTCCAAGATTACATCGACCGCTGTTTTCACGATTTAGTAATGAAGAAGGCCCAGAGTGCATCCTCCCCGGCCAAAATTGAGACGCCGTCATCGAAGAGATGTCGCCCGGCAGACTCCCCCGGTACAACATCGCCTGCCGGCAAAAACATCGCAGACATCCTGGAGTCAATCGACAAGCGATTGTCCAGTTTCGATGCAAGGCTGTCCCTGGTGGAGATTTTACACCGGGAATTTAAATCTCTGAGAGAATCCCTGGAATTCAGCCAGCAGCAGGTGGAAACGCTTGCCGCTGAAAATACCACGCTACGGGTAGGGCTGCTCGATTATGGCAAAAATGATAATCACGATTATTTTCACTGAAATTGAGATCACGATTATTTGACGATATTTATTTAACCCTTTAAGACCTACTATAGAACCAAGTCCACCAGAGCTTATATTTTTTTTTTTACATGCTGTAGTGCCATTTGTGGGAGCATTTCAAGTTGCTATACATCAATACAACTGTTATAGCCCATATTTTAATAATATGTATGCATTAAGTCCATAGTAATTACATAAATTGCAAAAAAGTGCAATAAACTACAAAAAAAATTGAAAATCGCTTTTGTTTTGTTTACATATATTTCTACTTGGAGAAATTTAAGAGGTTTGTCCCTCAAAACTTTAAATACAATAAAGTTGCAAAAAATAGTTTCCCACCACAGGAAATTTATTTTGAGTGTCTTCATAGTTTTATTTTGGAGATACAGCAATTTTTATATACTGCAGGAAAAACAAAAAACAATCCTATGATGCAAATTTGCAAAGAAAACAGCATGTGCATTATTTCACTGTGGGAAGTGTTACGAACAGCTGATAGGAACGGCAAAGCGTGTTTCTGGAATATTATGTTTTTGTTCCTGCAAGCGCTTTTTATGCAATTTTTGCAAAGCTATATGTGGAACGAAACCGTGACCGAGGACAAGCTGATGGCATAAGATGTAAGTACAACTCCTCCGGTTTCATATGCAAAACAAATTATTGCGCTAGCTTACGCGGTTCAGGTTCTACAGGGATTTAAAAATAGTTACGCAAAACGGAGCGTGCTGCTCTGACCGGCTTTAAAGGGTTAACAATGACTTTAAAAAAATAATACAAAATGGTGTGCAACACCACTGAAGTTTTTTTTTTTAAACTCTCTTTTCAACCAACGGCAGTCACTCTCCAAATAACTTCTGCTTAGCTTTCCGAGCTTCCCTCGGGTCCTCTTAATCAGCGGTCTCCAACCTTTTTTGCGCCATGGACCGGTTTATGCCCGACAATATTTTCACGGACCGGCCTTTAAGGTGTCGCGGATAAATGAGGGAGGGGCTAATAATCGGCTCAGTCATTTTTAATGATCGTTGAAAGCCCAGATCGTAATCGTGATTAAAATTCGATTAATTGAGCAGCCCTAGCTACGGGAGTCGGTCAAATCTCTCACCGATAACGTGACCCAGCTAAACATTGAAAATAAAAAAATAAAAGAGTCCGTTATCAATCTACAAGCCCGTAGCATGAGAGATAATCTTGTGTTTTCTGGTATTCCAGAATCTGCTGGAGAGGACGCGGAGGCAACGGTGAAAAGCTTCATTAAAATCCACCTGAAGCTGCCGGAGGACACCGTAAAGAACATCGACTTCGATAGAGTGTATCGCTTGGGGGGCGTGAGGTCACGGACCGGGAGACCACGGCCTATTGTGGCCAAATTCGGTCAATTCAAACAGAAGGAACAGGTGAAGAGTCGCGGCAGAGAGCTGAAAGGAACGGACTTCAGCGTGAACGACCAGTTCCCCAAAGAGATCCTGGAACGACGCAAGGTCCTGTTCCCAGTTCGACGTAGCTTCATCCAGAAAGGCTCCCGTGCTGTCATCGCCGTGGACCGGCTCTACGTGGATGGACAGCTCTACCGCGACCCCAGCACCACACCGTGGTTACATTGACTGCACTCCAGATAAGAACCCGCTACACTCTTTTCTTATTCATTCACACTTTCTCCTTTAACATGGGTTTAACCTAGTAATATCAATATGATGTTATAGCAGATATAACACCGTCACCCTCCGTCATTACTTTAATTGGAATGTTTCCGTTTCGTTTCTTTTTTTTTGTTGTTGCTCACAGTTCATGTGGGTTCTTTCTTTCTCTTGTCTTTCACTGCTGTGATCACCTACTTCCCCACTCACCTACAAACAACACCCTCTATTTCTCCATATTTTCACACCACGATCACGCAAACACATCCACTCAACGGCAGCACATTCACAACAGCCTCACAGCACGCACAGACTTGCAGGACACATAACACAAGCCACGCTTGTTCATATTAGTGAATATTCACACACATAGTCAGACTTATGGAGCCTCTCACTACACTTTTTTTTTCCTTTCTCTCTCTCTCTTTCTATTTACAAACAAGGGATGTTTCCACATTCTCTCCACCTGTCTAAACGAAACACCCAGCGTACATCATTAGACATACACACACAATTATGGGCATGCTGAGGTTTGTCACATGGAATGTAAATGGAGCTGGCACCAGAGGAAAGAGGTTAAAGATATTTAACCAGCTTAAAAAACTACAGGCAGATGTTGTTTTATTACAAGAAACTCACAAACCTGTCACAGGATTAAACGAACTTAAAACACCTGAGTTTCCTAACGTATTTGCAGCCTGTTATAATTCTAGACAACGGGGAGTAGCAATTTTAATACATAAAAATGTTAATTTTACAGTACTCGATACAGTTATAGATCCAGAGGGTAGATTTCTAATTATTAAACTATCAATATTGAACAAAAAACTATGTATTGTAAGTATATATGGTCCAAATGTTGATGAACCCTCATTCTTCCACGGATTTTTTAGTGCACTCTCTGAACACCTCGATTGCACACTCATTCTTGGCGGTGACCTCAACCTTGGACTAAATGAAGAAATGGATAGGCTCAACACAACAGGAACTCAGCGCAATTGGCAATCCACAAATATAATCAAACAGTATATGAGCGACTTTGGCCTTCGCGATGCATGGCGCTCCCTTCACCCCAACAGTAAAGAATATACTTTTTTCTCACATGTTCATCACTCTTACTCTCGTCTGGATTATTTTCTGGTCAGCAGCTCACTGCTGAGTGACATTTCAGACACTGAGATTCATCCTATAGCCGTCAGCGATCATGCTCCTGTATCTTTAACATTAATACACAAGAATAATACTACGCCAAGTAAAAACTGGAGATTTAATACATCATTGCTTAAAGATAAAGACTTTATTAAATATTTTAAAAAGGAATGGACTTCATATTTAGACTTTAATGACACTCCCGGAATATCTGCTTCTGTTCTATGGGAAGCAGGGAAAGCTGTGATGAGAGGTAAAATAATTTCTTTCTCATCACACAAAAAAAAAGAAGAAAACAAAAATATTCAGGAATTAGAAAAAACCATCAAATCACTAGAAGAAACCTACGCGTGCGACCCAGATCAGGAAACATTGAACAAAATACGCAAGACAAAACTAGAATTAAATGAAACTATTAATAAAAAAACACAATTCCTTATACAAAGACTTCGCTTGCAGAATTTTGAACACAGTAACAAATCAGGTCGATTTCTAGCTAACCAGTTAAAAATAAATAAAGAAAAAACAACTATATGTGCTGCTAAAGATTTATCGGGGAACACAATATATGACCCTGGAAGAATAAACAACATTTTTAGGGATTTCTATGAAACTTTATACTCACCACAAATAAACCCATCTAAAAATGAAATTGATCTGTTTCTTGACAACGTAACTCTTCCAAAATTACTAGACAGTCAAGCAATGGAACTGGATTCGCCACTGACGCCAAGTGAACTCCAGGAAGCCCTGATAAGTATGCCCAATAATAAGGCTCCAGGTCCAGACGGCTTCCCTGCAGAATTCTACAAAGAATTCTGGACAATTCTGGCACCAGTATTCCACGGAATGTTGCAGGAAATCGAGGAAAATGGCAGACTACCACCAAATATGAATTCTGCCAACATTAGTCTCCTGCTAAAACCAGGCAAAGACCCTTTATTTCCCTCAAGCTATCGTCCAATTTCTCTTTTAAATGTAGACCTTAAAATAATCTGCAAAGCTCTCTCAAAGAGATTAGAGAAAATAACCCCCCTCTTAATTCATCCTGACCAAACTGGTTTCATAAAAGGTCGGCACTCCTCAACAAACACTTGTAGATTACTTAATTTAATAGACTACTCATACAATAAAAACATCGAAACCGTAATATTATCTCTAGATGCAGAAAAAGCATTTGACAGAGTTAACTGGAAATTTTTATTCGCAACTTTACACAAATTTGGTTTTGGAAACTCTTTCATAAACTGGATAAGAATATTATACAATTCCCCAACAGCTCGTATCAGAACAAATGACCAGACATCCTCCAGCTTCTGTCTCCTGAGGGGCACCAGACAGGGATGCCCACTCTCCCTTTCACTTTTTGCAATTTTTATCGAACCTCTAGCAGCAGCATTTAGACAGGCTACAACAATTAAGAGCATAAAATGTAAGAACATAGAATATAAAATCAGTCTCTATGCGGATGATGTGTTGCTTTTTCTGCAAAACACACAAACCAACCTCTCTGAGGTAATTACTCTAATAAACTGGTTTTCAAGAGTTTCAGATTATTCAATTAACTGGCCAAAATCTACAGTTCTCCCCATTAACTGCTCCTTCCATAATTCTTCCTCTGCCCCACTGCAATCTGGAAATATTAAATATTTAGGTATTAATGTTTCTCCTAAGCTTTCAGACTTAACTAAATTAAACCACATCCCACTTCTAAAGAAAGTAGAAGGTGATCTGACTAGATGGAAATCTTTACCCATATCACTCATGGGAAGGGTCGCCACTATAAAAATGATGATCTTGCCAAAAATAAATTACTTATTTTTGATGATCCCTAACAAACCATCACAAGATTGGTTCAGATCTCTGGATTCATATATTTCCAAATTCCTTTGGAAAGGTAAACCCCCGTATCAGCTTAAAAACGCTACAAAGAACCAAGGATAGAGGAGGATTAGATCTGCCTAATTTTCAGCAATACTTCTTAGCCAACAGGCTTCAGTTCATCTCAGAATGGTTAAAACATACCTTCTTAGATGAGCCCTCGCTAGATGTTGAACAGGCACTATGCAAGGATCTAGAGATTTCAGACCTACCATTTATTAGCTCCAACATCAAAAGACATGAATGCTTTAAAAGTATCAACATCAGCTTTTCTCTGACAGCATGGTGGGAGTTTCTAAAAATAACGGAGTCTTCATTAATCCCATGCAAACGTACACCTATCTGGAATAACCCTGACATATTACAAAACAATAATATGATTAATTTCCCAGAATGGAGTTGTAAAGGAATTAAATACTTAGAACATACATTAGAGGGAACAGAATTTATTCCATTTGACAGACTAGTTGCACAATATGGGATCAACAAGAAAAGATTTTTAGAATATCAACAAATTAAATCCATAGTAAAAAAAGAAATTTAACCTCAGTCAAGTTGAATTACAAACACCACCAAGTGCGGCATATTTCCTTACTCTTAAATCCCCCAAATTATTATCTAAAATATACAGAACACTTTCTAAATTAGATGAATCAATATCCCTTCCTATTGCAAAGTGGGAAGCAGATTTATCAGTCAGCTTAGACCAAAACTTCTGGTCTCAGGTATGCTTAAAAACCTTTAAATTGATTAAAAATCCCAGTCTGCAATTAATACAATACAAAATACTACATAGAGTGCACTATACAGGTCATCGGATGTTCAAGATGAGCTTTACATCTTCCAACAACTGCTCACACTGTCAAGGCAATACACCAGACAATTACATTCACGCTCTTTGGTTCTGTCCACCAGTGCAGAAGTTTTGGCGCGAGATATTCCAACATTCCAACTTCCCCCTTAGTGTGTTTGTTGGGCAGCTTAGATAATGTCACTTCAGAAAAGAATATAGCCCATATGGTTTTCACTGCCCTATGCATAGCCAAGAAAACTGTCCTCATGAACTGGAAAAATAAAAACAATCTTAATTCTAACCAATATAAAAATTATCTATTAGATTACATTAGTCTTGATACAGCCTCTGCCACCACATCAGATCAATTGCTCTGGGCTCCTTTGATCAGCTCCATCACTTAGTGGGGGATCATAGTTTGGTCCCGCCTTCACTGTTGTGATTGGTGTGGGGGTAGGGACAGGCTTAGGGCGTCGGGGGGTTCCCCGGAGGCATCTTCCTTGGGGGGCTCAACCCGGGGTAGCGATCATGTCCGGTTGGGGGCTCTTTTGGCTCTCGGGTGACTGTTTCCTCGTGGCTGCGTGCAGCGGGGCTAGGGGAGGGTCTGTGCTGACGGACGTGGGTTACTGACCTGGTAGCCTGTCTGCCCCTGGGTGGGTCCGGGATGGGCGTGAGGTTCTGGGGGCGCTCCGTCTCTGGGCTGGGGCCCTGGCTGGGCCTCAGGGGCCTTGGGTCCTGGTTTGTGTGTTGCCGGGGTTGTGGGCGGGTGGGTGCATGGGGCCCATCCCTGGCGAGGGTGCCGCCAGTGCGTCGAGCCACCTGGGGGGCTCTTCAACTGGTGGTGGAGATTGTCACACCTTGCAGGAGCTTTCCTCTCCACAGGAACTCTCTGCAGGAGGGAGAGATACAGGAGAGATGGAGGAAGATCTCAGCCTGGGCGTCTATTGTCTTATGTAGTCTGGAAGATGAGTGGATGATGGGGTGGGTGCAGTTTTCTCTGTGGTGGGGTTGAATGGACTGTCCCGGGCTCTGTGGGGCCGGGGGGCGCTGCTGCGCTGGGCCCCGGTCTGGATGGGCCTGGGCCCCCTTTCCCTGGCGGGTCGCGGAGTATGGGAGTGCCTACTGGGGTCAGTGGGGGAGCTGGCCCCAGGGAGGGGTCACCTGCCCCTCCCTTCATTTCCTCCCCATCTCCAGCTGCCTCCCACCACAACCACCCACACATGCAGGGCCTTGGAGTAGGGGTATGTCACCAGGGTGCAGAGGAGGCTACCCCCCCATCCCCTTCTGGCTGCCTCTGCCTCAATTTTATCCCACAACTTAGACATTCACATTACTCACACTCTCATTACACATACATATAGGATCTTGGGGGTGGGCACGATACACGGAGTCCAAATTACCATCAGGGTGTACACCTCACCCCTGGCGTCGTTGCCCACCTCTCAATTTTAAATACACGTAGACACTGAGGGCTAGCAGGAGGGACTATGCGCTTACCTGCTGCTCTCTGGCAGGTAGCTCCATGCCCTCCTGGGTTTTAATTGCACCTTAGAACACACATGCATCAACACTACAATGAGCGGGTGGAGGGAGGTTTGGAGTCTTCTCTCACCCCCATTCTCTGCGGCCTGCTGGAGCGGGGGGGCTAGGAGGAGTTGGCCGTCCGACTGCGGTCCGGAGTGTGGGGCCTCCCCGCTGCTGCGGAGTCGGGGCGGTCTGCCTCTCCCCACCGCAGGGAAAAGGGTAACACCACCTGGGTCTGGGTGCAGTTCTCCCCTCCAGGGGCAAGGGTACCTAGACCCGGTTCGTAGAGTACGCTTGGGGAGTGTGATCGTGTGTACAGCGTCTCTTTATGTCTGTCTCCACGTTGGTTGAGTGTGGAGTAAGTGCATATGAGAGCATGAGGGTGGGAATGGATGTTTGTGTCTGTGTGTGCCTGTATGTCTGTGTCTATATGTCAGGTTGGGTATCAGACGCCACCTCTCTGGGGACATCTCAGGCCCTCCAAGGTTTGGAGGCCTATCTCCACCCACCACCACTTCCCCTGCCAGTGGCGGACTCCCTCAGACATCGGTGCGTTGGTGGTTCTTTGTGTCTGGGGGTGGGCGTCCGGGTACACACCGGCTCACTCCTTGGCGGCCGCTTATCGGGGGCCTGGAGCCTGGGGCTCGCTCGGGCCACTTCTGAGGTGGGGTGCCCCCGGCCTCTCGGCCTGGGGCTCGGTCACTCAGGCACAGCTGGCTGCCGGCGGAGCTCACGGGCGCGTCACTGCAACTCCCCCTGGCTTCTGCTCCGCGGCTGCTGAGTGAGCCCTCATCTGGGACTCTCCTCAGCTCTTACTGGGACAGTGGCGCGGCTGCCCCTCTGTTGGTCTTCCTTGGTCTCTTGTGTTCTGGGGGCCTCTGGATGTCTGGAGTTTTGATCTCCTCCATACCTGCTTCATACCCTGGAGGACGGGGCTGTGGCTCCCCACACTCCCTAGCAGATCGTTACATGGAGAAACCTTTGGAATGCAAGCATGCTGATCCACACAGGTATGCACACAGGTGTACACATGGGTATTCACAGACGCGGACTACAGCTTTCTTGGCTGCTGCCTCAAAGCACATTGTGCGCTGTCTATCTTGCGTGCTGCACAATATCGTTTATTATTTAGTATCTACTGATATCTACTGCTAGCTAGTTTATTGTGATGGTGCTGTTTTTTTTATTATGTTGCTCTTTGTTGTTTGCAGTGGCGTGTCTAGAAAATTTTTGTTGGGGGGGCCAGGTAGGGGCACAGATTTGGAGAAGGGTGGCAGATTTAATTGGCAGATAATGTTTAAAAAAAAAATTCTACCAACCCTTAACCATAATTCAATAATCCTATAAACCTAATAACCAAATGCACTTTTAACTCTTATTAGAATGAGATTTTAACCACTACGGTGCAAAGTTTTTAGATACTGCGTTGATAAAGTACAAGAGATACAATCAGTGCTTTGTCAGTGTTTACTCAGCATTCAAGGACAGCAATATTTGCATAGTATTTTTACTGACATATACTGCACATATGTTTTGGGCAAAAACATTTTTGAATATTAAAATACGAACATTTGTAGCAAACAATTGACAAATTAGCCAGTTCCAATGTAAAACTTTCTCTGCCTGTTAAAAAAAGAAGATAATCTTCTCACAAACTGGTGTTTGATTTTGAAACAGGAAAAAAGTGGAGAAACAACTGAAAAGACTAATATTTGAATAAAACCTGAAAGCAAGTAAATACTTTCTATGCTGCCTTATGGTAAACTTTGGTAATATTGATAAAGAACAACACTGGCTGATGATGAAATACAGTCAGCTGGCATGGTGACACTGCCAGTATAACCTGCAGGGCTGGACTGGGACAGAAAATCGGGCATTTTGACTACAGACCGACCCACCAGGTATTAAAGCCATAAAGCCTTTGAATGAAAACAAACCCTGTTGTGACAGTGATGTACAGTCTTTTTGGTATATGTATGATTTCTATACATTTTACGTCAGATAAAAACTTTGGTTGTAAGATTTAGATAATTATTTAATAAAAGCTAGATATTTTAAATGAGAATAAGAAAGAAAAGTATTTCTTTGTGCCCCCTTTCCCTGTTAATGCCCTACCTGGCCCCCTGGCAAAACTTTGCTAGACCCGCCCCTGCACAGTTACCAGCTGTCAGCTACATAAAAAAGGATCCTGGTGGGTGGTCTTCACGTTTCCCTCTCACCAGATATCCAAACCGACATCATGACCAGCAGCTTTACAGCTGTGGCTCCAGCAAACATCAGCTGATACTAGAAATTAATATTAAATAAATTCTAACAACAGCCGATCAAGCTTAAACGTGCTGCTGTTGTTTAGCGCAACATCTGCTGGTTTCGTCTTTCTGGCGCAAAGTGGGCGATAAACAAACAAGAGAGAAAAGCCGATCAGCTGATCATCGATCAGTTTCATGATTGAAGTAGCAACAGGAGAGGCAGGATGAGAGAAGAGGCAGCTGTGCAGCGTAAAGACAGAATAAATCCAGCTTTGTGTCTTTTTCCATTCTAGCTGAAGTTCGGGACAAACTGCGTCTCTTCTCAGCTCAATACGAAACGTGTAATATTTTCTCTGAATGAGGGACCATTCCATTTTTTTAAGGAGCCGTTGGCAACTCTACTAACTAACCTTATGAATAAAATAAAGTTCACTATCAGTAACATCATAGCAACCGAACAGCTGTATAAAAACTCCAAGCTGGCTAGAACGCAGTATGAGTTATTGCAACTGACAGTAAAAAGTCAGCACAACGAAAATAAACTCCACCTAAACTTAGTTCATATCTGACCCAGATAGACTGCAGGTCATAACTTCTTACCTGAAGTTCAGTTCACCTGACACTCGGACTGGCGGCTGCCTCGGGTCTCTCCTCCTCCTGCCTCCCCTTCCCTCATCCACCTGCTGCCTCTGTGGAAGCCCCGCCATAGCCACCACCAAACAACGGAGTTATTTCTACACATCGACCTGCATCTGGCCAATCCACCACCTCTCATTGTTCATGCCGTTACAAAAAAAATAAAAAATAAGTCAAATAAGCCTGATGGCCAGTCCAGCTATGTTAACCTGCAACCAAATCTGCAGCTCCATACAGCAATGTTACGACTTAGATTATATCTTATAACTCATAACTCTTATGTTAGCTGCCCTCAGTAGCATACTGTCTGAAATATTCCACAGCTGCAATAATTCTTTAAGTGTTATTTTTTCCTTGGTATTCTAATTTCACCGAAGTTTACTAAACTCAACAAACTTAATATTACTTACCAGGACATTTATTCTGTCCTCATTTTCTTTCACCGAAAAATTGTTTCCTGCAGTGCCGTCTTTCGTGCTTGGCTCTCCTACCTTTGCTAACATGATGCGCATAGCGCAGAAGCCGATGCTGCATTCACTTACACTCGGATATCTGAGCGTCACCGTGAAAACATAATCGGACATTTGATATTTGATTGAATTTTATTGTTTTGCCTTTGGGGTGGCACCTGGGGTGGCCAGTCTGGTTGGGGGGGTGGCCTGTGCCCCCCCAGGCCACCCCGCTGGACACGCCATTGGTTGTTTGCTTTCTCTTCTTTCTTTTTTTTTCTCCATACAGGTGCTTGGCTTGTTAGTAGTACTGAAAGAAAGTATTTAACATTCAATAAAACATATTATTATTAGTAGTAGTAGTATTTAAATGGTATGCCAGTCTCAACTATCCAACAGCTGCCAACTTCAGTTTATTAAATGTAATGTGGCAAAATAAATTGTGAACCCATCTTGTACTTCTCATTGGATGAGGGGAAAATGCCCTCTGATGGGATGGGATGTATTTTTTTTTTTTTTGTTAATCCCTACTACCATCTACTTTACTGCTACACAACCACCATCTACACCTATCCCACCACAAGTCTTGTTAATGCAAACCACAGCATAAAAAGGGGTATTTCTGTGTCTCGAGATAATAACAAAGACCAGATCATGATCACAGCAATATGCCTGTCAATCAGACAGTATGGTGTTTGGCCCAGTTTGGGTTTATAAAGCCTAAAGACCCCTGTAAGTAATGGGATACGACTCCACACAAGCATCTGTTAAGGATTATCGGGCTTTGGTCCAAGTGTATATTGAGTTAGGGACTTTGTTGGGACACATTTTTGGCAAAAAGATGCATTATATGTCATGGGCCTGGGTCTGTGACCCGGGGATCATGTGTTATTTTTTGAGTTTAATGAATATTATGAGTTTTATTTGTCTTTCTTAATCATTTATGGTTGTGGTGTGATCTGCTCCTCGTTCCTCGTTTCCCTGTGTGTTGTTGTGTCAGTTTTGCTGCCCCACCAGGTCTGGAGAGTCCCTGCCTTGGAGCCAGCCACACCTGTGATAATTACTCACCTGTTGCTGATCTGCCTAATCAAGGGGCTCTACTTAAGAGAGCAGTGGAGCAGCAGTTGGCGCGGGATCGTTAAACTAGAAATACAGTTAGTGCGGAGCTCGTGTTTTCCATACTTTCTTGTTGGAATGGTTAACGTGTTTAGTCGGCCAGTGGATGGGGCAGTACTCATTGTGGCATCTCTTGTTTCCAGGGTGATTATGGAAACGTGTGGAGGGAGCAGTACACAGTTGAACACAGGCAGCGAGGAGGACGAAGCACAACCACGCATCATGGAGAGGATTCACGGCACGGGGAATTGGGAAAGCACACACTGTGGAGTGTTTTTTTTTCTGTGTAAATAAACTCACTTTCTCCATTCTAAAAATCCAGCATTTGGGTTCTCCTTCCGCCAACCCTGATATTATAATTGCCAAAACATCCCTGGTTTGTTGATAAGAGCAATAGAAAAGCAGAGTACAGAACTCTATCTAATCTAATTATTTATCAAGACAAGTATCCATTTGATCACTAGTGATTATAACTAGAGTAGCATGTATAAAAAGTAGGTATTGTTCTTTTTTGTTTTGTTTTTCAACAATAAGATCATTATTACTTAAAATCATAAATCCTAAGCTTATTGCTGATTGCTGCTAGCTCTTACTATCACTATGCATTGTGGTTTGCAGTGGAATGATAAATGCTAAAGACAATTTTATAATGAGATTACAGCAGTCTCAATGCTTGTAAACATGCTGAGGTTCAGGTCCATGAGTCCTTCATGGCTGTTATAATATTACAAAAGTAGTCAGTAGATATACAGTATGGTGGACCACACCCATCTTTGAACTTGGCCTTGATTTTTAACTCAGCTACTACAGGTATTTTAAAAACAATGAGTATTAAGAAGCCGTGTCAACACACATGTATATTCTATTTTTGGGGCTGGTGGAAATACTCCTTTTCATTTAATATTATTTTGGTTTAAGGTTTGGTTTAAGGCTTGCTTAGCTCTAAGCAACAAAATTATTTGAATATGTTTTTTAAAAAAAACAAATGAAAAAGGAAAGGAAAAAATATACCAGTTCTACATCATTAACTACAGCTTAAGAATACCAGTCTAGCAGAAAGTTTAGAGGCACATTTTACCATCTGCAACCTTGTCATATCTTATCAGCAGATCATTAAATTAAACAAATTTAAACTGGCATTTACATTTAATGCCACATTTGGTTAGTAAGTAAAAGTCTGAAACAAACATTCTACAGTCCAATAAGACATGCAGTAGTGTAGGGTTTAAGCATTTTGTTGGAATTATAGTCAGTGGTCTTTAATACTGACAATCAAGTTTTGTGTCCTTATTGTCAGCATAAATGTTTTTTCCTCAGAAAAAAGCTTACTCGGCACATATACATGCTCTATCTCTTTTAGAATTCCCAGGAGCACTACCATCTACAGCACTGCTACACTTCTGCTTCCAGGGAGCCTTCTCACAATGAATTGAACACATGCATATTACATGTAAACACCAAAAAGGCAAAGAAGAGTGAGATAAAAGACATCTGTAGTGCAAATGCACCTCTTTTCTATAACCACGTCTTTATTGATAAGAACTCTCTCTTTCCCTTCTGTCATGTAAAATAAATTTACATTTGAAAGCATACTTTCATATTCACCCTATTAATAAAGTGGCAAGACTCCCATCTGTAGATAAAGAGACAGTAGTTTGTTGGCCAACTAGTCATTAAATCACTAAAACTTTGCTGTCAAAAGTCATGCAAGAGCTGCTTCCTTTAGCAACTATACAAGTAAATACGTTGTATAATGTAAAATACTGACAAACCCCAGGTCCAAGTAAAAAAGAAAAAGTCTGCAAGAGGGATGCCAAAAAAATTATGGCAACTCTCTAAAGACATATCTCAATTGTTGTGCTTGCAATTTCATGAGTAAGAAATAATATATTGATAAATTCCACAGGGATTTATAGGCAGGTCTAGACCCTTCTCTCTACAGGACACTGCTATCATTTATCAAAGCTGAATACATACATATATACATATGTATGTATGTATGTATGTATGTATGTATGTATGTATGTATGTATGTATGTATGTATGTATGTATATATATGTATATATATGTGTGTATGTATGTATGTATATATATGTATATATATATATGTGTGTGTATATATATATATATATATATATATATATATGTGTGTGTATATATATATATATATATATATATATATATATATATATATATATATATATATATATATATACATACTGACTGGTTAAACCAAGGGATAACAAAGATAAATTATAATCAAGAACTATGAAGAAAAAAATACAAAATAGAAAGTAACGGCTGTAAAACATGGATGAGGTAATGGCACGGTACAGGCATGATCGCAGCAAAAACTTTCTGGCACACCTTCACCTACTTCCAAGGTGCATGGAGAGGATAAGAAACTAACAAACCAGGAAATCCAGCAACACTTAAAAGTAAAGAGGAACAACTTTATTAACTGACCAACGCGTTTAGGCTTCTGACCCTCACCAGGGTCATGTGTTACTATGACCCTGGTGAGAGTCATGTGTTACTATTATACATCACTTCAAAGCAATTTGTGCTTAAATAAAGGACCAGAAATAGAGAAAAAATTCAAATTAACCAATCACATCTTCATAGACAAACCAGCTGACGTAAAACAGGTTGGTATGGGCATGTGCCAGTGAAACTGGGCCACTAATGTATATTTATGATATGACTGTTGACAAAGTATCGGGAAGAATTCACACGTGTACAGAGCTACACGCTCTGCTGAGAATCAGCCAAATGCTGAAGAAGTGTGATTCACAATATAAGTGGACAGTGTGAATAGTGTACACAGACAAAGTTACAAAAACAGAAAAAAAATATGGCCAAAGACAGATGTAACTGTGCAATAGTAGCTATTATACTATTATACTATATTGTACTTTGGTGGAAAAAAGGTGTCCTAGTCCAACTACCTCATTTTGTCATGAGTGTGTAATGTAATTTTTTTTTTTTTTTTTTTTTTTTTTGCCTGTCCCGTTTGGCTCTTTTGCCATCAGAATTGTTGTCTAAAGGCAAAGAAAGATGCCCAACGGATTTACTTTACCAAATTGACCATCCCAGCCTTGCCGTAATGGTCCATTTGATTCACCTTTTATTGTTTATTTTATTTTCACTTACTGAATACGGGACAGACTTGACTGGGGGAAAGAAGGGGAGAAAGAAAGAGGGAAAGAGAAACAGCTGAGAAGAGGGACCGGGGGAGAAGGGCAAAAAACAAAAACCAACAGAATGAGCAGAAAAAAAATGCATATATCAATCACCTGGATCACCTGCTGAGAAAGAAAAAAAAGAAAACAAGCAGAAGAGAACAAGAGTAATAGATTAAACAACATCACAATGATATATGGGAATATGACAGTAAATACTAAATATTAAACATTATTGTGCAGCACATAAGATCAACAGAACACAGTGTGCTTTGAGGTAGGAGCCAAAAAGGGTGTAGTTTGTGGGTGTGTTCACCCATGTGTACACCTATGAGCATGGACGCGCTTGTTTTTTTTTTTTTTAAAGGTTCCTTCATGTAATGATCTGCTAGAGGGTGTGGGGGGGCCACTGCCCCGTCCTCCAGGGCATGAAGCAGGTATGGAGGAGATCAAAATTCCAGACATCCAGAGGCCCCCAGAACACAAGAGACCAAGGGAGACCAACAGAGGGGCAGCCGCGCCACTGTCCCAGAAAGAGCTGAGGAGAGTCCCAGATGAGGGCTCACTCAGCAGCCGCGGAGCAGAAGCCAGGGGGAGTTGCAGTGACGCGCCCGTGAGCTCCGCCGGCAGCCAGCCGTGCCTGAGTGACCGAGCCCCAGGCCGAGAGGCCGGGGGCACCCCACCTCCAAAGTGGCCCAAGCGAGCCCCAGGCTCCAGGCGCCGATAAGCGGCCGCCAAGGAGTGAGCCGGTGTGTACCTGGACGCCCATCCCCGGACACAAAGAACCACCAACGCACCGATGTCTGAGGGAGTCCGCCACTGGCAGGGGAAGTGGTGGTATGGGGAGATAGGCCTCCAAACCTTGGAGGGCCTAAGATGTCCCCAGAGAGGTGGCGCCTGACACCCAACCTGACATATAGACACAGACATACAGGCACACACATATACAAACATCCATTCCCACCCTCATGCTCTCATATGCACTTACTCCACACTCAACCAACGTGGAGACAAACATAAAGAGACGCTGTACACACGATCACACTCCCCAAGTGTACTCTAAGCCCCGGGTCTAGGTACCCTTGCCCCTGGAGGGGGGAACTGCACCCAGACCCAGGTGGTGTTACCCTTTTCCCTGCGGTGGGGGGAGGCAGACCGCCCCGACTCCGCAGCAGCAGGGAGGCCCCACACTCCAGACCGCAGTCGGACGGCCAACTCCTCCTCCTAGCCCCCCCCCCGCTCCAGCAGGTCGCAGAGAATGGGGGTGAGAGAAGACTCCAAACCTCCCTCCACCCGCTCATTGTAGTGTTGATGCATGTGTGTTCTAAGGTGCATTTAAAACCCAGGAGGGCATGGAGCTACCTGCCAGAGAGCAGCAGGTAAGCGCATGGTCCCCCCTGCTAGCCCTCAATGTCTACGTGTATTTAATATTGAGAGGTGGGCAACGACGCCAGGGGTGGGGTGTACACCCTGATGGTAATTTGGACTCCGTGTATCGTGCCCACCCCCAAGATCCTATGTGTATGTGTAATGAGAGTGTGAGTAATGTGAATGTCTAAGTTGTGGGATAAAATTGAGGCAGAGGCAGCCAGAAGGGGATGGGGGGGTAGCCTCCTCTGCACCCTGGTGACATACCCCTACTCCAAGGTCCTGCATGTGTGGGTGGTTGTGGTGGAGCGGGAAGAGGGAGGCAGCTGGAGATGGGGAGGGAAGGAAGGGAGGGGCAAGTGACCCCTCCCTGGGGCCAGCTTCCCCGCTGACCCCAGTAGGCACCCCCATACTCCGCGACCCACCAGGGAAAGGGGGCCCAGGCCCATCCAGACCGGGGCCCAGTGCAGCAGCGCCTCCCGGCCCCACAGAGCCCGGGACAGTCCACCCAACCCCACCACAGAGAAAACTGCACCCACCCCACCATCCACTCATCTTCCAGACTACATAAGACAATAAACACCCAGGCTGAGATCTTCCTCCACCTCTCCTGTATCTCCCCCTCCTGCAGAGAGAGCTCCCGAGGAGAGGAAAGCTCCTGCAAGATGTGACAATCTCCCCCACCAGTTGAAGAGCCCCCCAGGTGGCTCGATGCACCGGCGGCACCCTGCTCCAGGGCTGGGCCCCCATGCACCCACCCGCCCACAACCCCGGCAACACACCAACCAGGACCCAAGGCCCCTGAGGCCCGGCCCGGGCCCCAGCCCAGAGACGGAGCGCCCCCAGAACCTCACGCCCATCACGGACCCACCCAGGGGCAGCCAGGCTACCAGGTCAGTAACCCACGTCCGTCAGCACAGACCCTCCCCTAGCCCCGCTGCACGCAGCCGCGAGGAAACAGTCACCTGAGAGCCAACAGAGCCCCTAACCGGACATGACCGCTACCCCGGGTATTAAGATGCAACCCTAGTTTAGCCCGTTTCAGAGGCTCGCAGCCTGTGAAGTGTCTAACAAAATAAATCCCACAGCACGTCTTTCAAGGAAGACATATAAACATATTCCAAATGGAGAAAGTGGATTGCTGATGATTGCCTGATGGGATGTTAACATCAGGTAGACAAGCAATTTATTGCGCCATGGAGATTTCATTGTGGACTTCACAAGACAGGAGATATACTGTTTGTTATTGCTTTAAGCTACAAAGCAAAGCTGCCAATGTCATTTTCTGCAACTGTACTTTGGAAAGACACAATGAATCAGTCATCGCTGTCCCTTAGCTCAATCCAAGCTGTCACAGTCTATGAAAGAGTAAATGAGTTATGGGAACATAAGTAAGAGGAAGTATTGTGAAAGCAATCATTACTGGCCAAAGAATCATCTCTTGAAAAGAGCTTTAAAAGGCAGAACTGTGACGTGTTGCTTTGTTGTCTCAAATTTATAGAGATTAAAAATAAAGATTATATAACGCCCAAACACTTTCTAGTTCAATTCATCTGCAAAATCTTATGGGAGTGAACAGGAAGGAGAGAGAGTTGTGGGGTTTTGCAGTGTTATTTAAATGGATAGAAAGTGATTCCACAAAACAACTTAATCAGCCGTGAGCTCCTGCAACGTCATAAATGTCATATAAAATAAATAAATACATTTATGCAATTGTTTGTAAGCTTACCAAGCTGATCATAATGAACATGTACAACATTTGGAAATTCGCAGATTTGCTGTGCACTGTATTCAACACTCTTGGTGGTTCTGTATGTAAGGTGCTGATACGAAACCTCAAGCACTTGTATCCTAACCTGCTAATCACAGGAATCGTGGTTAAAGAGAAGAATGGGCAATGAGCCCCAGGGAAAATTCCTCACCCCCTGGCAGTGCCTCATGGAAACGCCGCAAATGCTGTACGGATTCAAACGTATCAGGGATTATTAAGAGACCTGAGAACAAGGTCAAAGACTTGCAGAAGAACACAGAGCAAGTTAAACTTAACTTCCACTTCATCCCTGAGGCTCTGAAAATACTTAGGAGATAGTTGAGGCAGGCTCTGTTGAAAGCTCCCCCGCCGGCACGCAAAGCTTTACTTTTGATGTTAATTCCTTGAAAGCTGTTTCTTTAGCTGGGGATTAGTGCATGAAGAGCCAGGCTTACCATGCTCTGGCTAATAAAGATGAAACATCTAACACAGGTACTCGTACATACACTCGCTTGGGAACAGTGCCTATAAAGTTGCCTTAATTATAGAGAACTCACTTCGCTTCAGTAACTGTAAGAATAGGACGACATTTGTAGTTTGAAAATACTGTGGTATTAAATGCTGAAAAGCCGATGTATTCTTTGGACACAAGTCTTGAAGTAAAATAATGAGTATATAGGCACATCGCTTTCTCAGCTCATACGATCAAAGCTGCCTTCGTAGTATGCGCTCAGTCTCCCCAGATTAGGTCTCGTTACCAAAAGACTGACAATTATGAAGTGTGTCCATTACCGCTGCTGATTAGCCTCCGTGTCTGTTCGGGCTTGAGCGAATGTTGTAGCTAATGATTCTGTGGCAGCGTGCATAGAAAAGCGACACCACAATTCATCTGCCTGGCCAAAATCTCCATGATTAATAGATGTTTCACAAGAACATTCACCCCTTTGAATATTTGAAATGGTTCTCCCCATCACCGAGTCCTCTGCTTTGACAGTTTAAGAAGTAAATTAATCAGTCCCATCACTGCATCTATCCTGCTTTCAAGCACAATGAATGGGTTTTCTTTCATCGTTTACTTGGCTATTTTCCAATAATTAATACCAGGATGATTAATTCCAGTGGCCTTTATTTAGTAAATTGATAAGTATTATTTAACACCAGTGTCTACATATTAACAAAAGGACAATATAAGCTAATTACCTCAGTAAGTCACTAATACAAAACCGATGGTAACCTTAAATCAAATCCTATTATCATAGCTCAGCTTAGTGGAATTTCATTAGACCACATTGTTTTCCGACAGTCTAACTATATTTGCATTTTCTTCTTTTTTCTCATTCTCTGGTCATGGTCATCTCTGACATTTTTGTAATATTAAAAAAAACCTTGTACAAGGTGTATTTTGATTATGGATGAATCTGTGACCCAGTTTGCTCAATGCATTAATATACTGTGGTCACGCTTGTCAGCTTGCATACAGTTATATCATACAGCAGGAAGGCACAATTATGTTAAAGCCAAAGAGGGCTGTAAGCGGGTGGTAAATCTTATCTATTTCATCTATAATGATATGACTGGAAAACATATTTGCCCCACTTATAATTTGCATAGCTAAAAAAAAATGAAAACATCTGCATAAAATAATCCACGAAAAAATGCTCTCTGAAATTCCTTCCAAGTTGTAAAGCCATTAATAAAATAATGCATTTTTTTTTTTTTGTTTCATGATACCTAATTGCCCATCTGGCAAACATTTACTTAGAGTTTGAGTTGTATTACTGGTTGTTACCTATATCCTTCTTGCATATTGACCTGAACTTTGTCTCTAAGAGAAACAAATCCTTTACAAGAATAATGAAGCACAGTAAGGAAAGGGTGATTCACATAAATAAATTACATTACAGTCTATTTTCTGAGGACTCTAAAGAAAACATAAATCATTACCCTTCTGTCACCATAAGTGGTTTCTGCAGTGCAGTTCCACAGTGGAAGTCAGGTGCATTTTGCTGATTCCCATAATGCCCTGAATGAAATTTAATACTCAGCAACAGTTCATTTTGTGGCATCCTGCCTTTATGAGTAAAAACAAATAATTGTCTTAAAGCCTTACATTATATATGTGTTGCACCAAATATACTGTAGAAGGAGGAGGTTTATTGGAGAAGGGGATAAAAAAAAAGTCAAATTGTTAATGTAAGTGTGTATTTTTACCTATAGCACCTAAAGGGTGACATTTTGTCTGACATCTCAGAGCTTAGACCCAAATGTCATGCACTTGGGTATCAAGTACATATAAATACAAAAACTGAAACAGGAAAGGGGGCAAAAAGCTGTAGATTAAGTTCATAAGGAGGTTAAGGCAGTGTTTGGATACTGGATACTTTAAAATATTGCAAGTTATGTGGTGTGTGACTGGATAAATTAAAACGTCTTTCTATTTCAGTTTACCCTAAGGTCTGTCAAGGGCCTCAATTTTTCCAGCTTCTCTCACATTCCAAGTAATATATTTGTGTGTTATTCTTACATTGAGACCCAGAATACAGTATTTTTAAATGCTTTGGTTCTTTTTCTTACAGAAGTAGTTTACAGCTGATATAATTTTGGGGATTTTGTAATCATTTTATTTTTCAATAGTTTAAAAGTCATTGCTATGAATTGCATCACATGAGAATTCAGTTGTTACACTCAAACAAAAAAAAGGAGAGAATTGCATTACCCAGTGATGTCATCAGATAGGTTGGCAGAGAGAGGCGCTATTCAAAGAGGTGGAATGAGCGTAGCTTGTGTTACTGAGACATGTCATCAGCACACAGGTAGCAGGGATTCTCCGTTTTTTTTTATCTTATGTCCAGTAAAATGTGCATCTATAAAAAGTTAAGCAAACTGTACCCCAGTACAGTGCTCTGTTTAATCTAAAATAAATAGGTAAAATAAATACAAATAAAGACAGGTTCTTGTAAGTGATTACTTGATTCACCTGACTGCTGAAATGTAAACAAACAATTTCAATGAAACAAAATATGAACATTTTAATATCAACAATTTTGTAGCTACAATTTTATCCCACCTGCTTCCCAAGCAAGTGTAATAAACTAGATTAAAGAAAAATAGCTTCACAGATATTAATTGCTGAAATTTTTTGAGCGGTAAGATTGCTAAAGTGTTAGCAGTGTTATCAGCATGTTTACTGATGCAGTTTATGAACATAAACTATGTACAGTTTTGTTCTTTTTCAAATCGTTTTTAATAATTCTTACCAAAATGATTATGTGTGTGTTCAATATGTGGTTTAAAGAGACAGGAGAGTAAGTTAATTTAGCTGGCTTAATTGGAATGGAATTACTGTAATAGACTTAAATAACATTATTGGACAAAATGAACTGCATCCGTTAACAGTGCTCGTTGATTGTACTGGAGCCCAGTGTCGTACCATGCATACATTAGCTTTTATAAGGGCAGCTCCCACTCGCCAAAAGTGTGGAGCTGTTTGAGGGCACAGTTCAAAGCCTCAGGAGAAATCAATCAACTGGTCTTTCAGACTCCCATAACATGTAAGGACCTGAGACGGACTTGTACCTGGCTATGAGAAACTACTATATCTATATGATTAATAATAAATATAACCTTTCAGTTTCCAAACCATGATAAGAGCCGTCTCTCACTCTTTCATGAACAACAATCCCACTTTTTAAATATACCTTACAAGCTGCATCACATAGATTATGAAGTTTAATGGTGGATACTTGATGATTTCCTCCTCATGTAAAATTTGTAATGTGTTTTATTGTGTTATGGCTGCTGAAAAGTTATGATTGTATGATTGTATTTTATAATGCTATACAAAGATTGCCTTCTTATTGTTGTGCAGCTTGCCTTCTTGTAGTAAGCTGTTGTCCTACTGATGATAAGTTGCATTTAACAAATGGATATTTCATATGAGAAAGATCTGAGTGATAGTGTAAACTGTACTGTAACATTTCTTTATATGTGCTCTGCGTTGTATTACAAAATAACTATCCTGCAACATAACAATGATATGTGGTTGATGTATTAATAATAGATGTTTACATCAATGTGAGTTATCACTCTTTGTTTGAAAAGGAGACAACAGAAAGGCAGGGAGTAAAAGTGAGCTAACCCCCCTTACCGGCTTTAACACCGATGTCTCTGTCGTAGTGTCCAATCAGGGTAAGTGCTTTATATTGATTCAGCAGTCTGTTTCAGCCCTTGCTTTTGATTTCCCTTATTAGGTCAACAAAGACGGTGAGCCTATTGTCAGCATGCTTCTTCTTGATAACTACCATTGGTTTCTTCTTTGGTTTTGATGCAGGTTGCTCTTAGAATGGACCATTGTGCGTGTTTGCAAGAAAAAGAAGCAGCGATTGCCTCTGCCTCTCCAAATGTGACATTTAGATCTGCACTTGATGTACGAAAGTATGCTTTTTACTAATTCATCGTTGATATTTAGTTTAAAGTCCCCAAGTGCTGAAAACAGGATGAAATAAGAGTGAGTAATGTGGAATGAGAACTGCTGCGGAGAAGTTGAATTATAATCTCATCAAGAGCCTGTAGATAATCCTCTATACGTCAGTTCATGAAAAATCGAACGCTCTGGGTTTCTAGTTTCTGTCACATCACAGAAACTTTTTTTTTCTTTTTCACAACTTAAGATGTATAATAGTTCCAGCATATAGCCATGACATATGAAGTGGTATTTTATAAACAACACATTCATTATGCACCAGTATGAATAACAGCAGATGCCACCATCAAACAAGTCTGTAAATGGGCATACAGCCAGTAAATGCCATATAGTGCTTCAGTAAACCTGGATAAGCAAATATAAATCTACATATAAATACAATAATGGGCATTATTGTTTCCAGAAAACATATTTATGCCCAGTACATCTACAAAAAATACTTGCTTATGCTTGGGTGGTATTTGGGCGGTATATGCAAGCAAAAACATGTATGTGTGCTTCTGTTTTTATTAACTACACAGAGATTTACTGTATTAATATAATGTGGAATCCAATGATACATCATTTGAGCTGGCCAAAACAAGCAATGCTACATAGCTTTCATCTGCTACAAGATGTTTACTGTTATTTAAATCAAATATGGCATGCAAAATACTGCGAACCTGCACTTAAACAACAGCATTTCACATATTAATTTAACATTCATATAGCACATATAATTCTGCCTCTTATAGTCTAGTTTATTATACATTTATACATTACAGCTATTGATCTTTTCAAGTACATTTCCTATTCGATTTAGCAAAGCATAGGCTGGTGTCTCTAGAATATAGTCTACTGCCAGGTGCATGTCCATGAAGTCTGTAGTGCACATGTTAGTGTTATGTACTTTTCTTTTCAACTGTGACAGAAAAAAACCAAGCAGGCTTTGCTCAGTTCATTGCAAGATCTACATGGTGGCTGCTCAACTAACTCCTACAGTGTGCAGGGAAGTCACAGATTCTCACCTAGAACTTTTGCTCTAACAGCTCACAAATTCAGACTGTAACTGTTTGGCTCTCAGGGCATATACAGCCAGCAAATTCTTATGCCAAGTCAAAGAATGCATTCAAAATAATTATGGATGAATAAATGTGCTATTCTGTGAACAGTATTTATGATAACCTGCTAATAAGAAAATGACAGTAGCTACGCAAAACCTGAAAATCAAAGACTGCATATTTTAATATTTGTCACACTTCAATGTTTGAAACAAATTTCACTATTAAACAAAGATAACCGAGTAAATAGAAAATGCAGTTCTTAAATGATGCATGATCATTTCATTTGTTATCCAAAAAGTAATTCACCCCTTGTTTGGGCGATCATGGCTCAAGAGTTGGGAGTTCGCCTTGTAATCGGAAGGTTGCCGGTTCGAGCCCCGGCTTGGACAGTCTCGGTCGTTGTGTCCTTGGGCAAGACACTTCACCCATTGCCTACTGGTGGTGGTCAGAGGGCCCGGTGGCGCCAGTGTCCGGCAGCCTCGCCTCTGTCAGTGCACCCCAGGGCGGCTGTGGCTACAATGTAGCTTGCCATCATCAGTGTGTGAATGTGTGTGTGTGTGTGTGTGTGAATGGGTGGATGACTGGATATGTAAAGCGCTTTGGGGTCCTTAGGGACTAGTAAAGCGCTATATAAATACAGGCCATTTACCATTAACATGAAATAACAGTAATTAACCACATGTTTTTGGAAAACTTGGTTCATTTTCATTAGACACACCCAGACCTGACTACTCCCAGACCTGTTGAATCAAGAAATCACTTAAACATAATATGTCTGGCAAAGTGAAGTAGGCAAAAGGATCTGAAAAGACATCATGCCACAATCTAAGTGAGTCTGTAAAAAGCTACAAACCCATTGCTAAGGCCTTGGTACTCCAGTGAGCCACGGTGAGAGCTATTATCCACAAATGGAGAAAACTTTAAAGAGTGGCGACCCTTCCCAGGAGTGGCTAGGCAACCCAGATTAATCTAATAACACATTAATGACTCCTTCAGGTGGTCACAAACGAACCCAGAAAAATGTCTAAAAAACTGCAGGCCTCACTTGTCACAGTTAAGGTCAGAGTCCATAATTTAACAATAAAAACAGGCTGGGCAAAAATGGCATCCATGCGAGAGTTCCAAGAAGAAAACCCTGCTGACCAAAAAGAACACAAAGATTCTTACACATACTAAAGAACATTTTGATGATCTCCAAGACTTTTGAAATTATTCTGAGGACTGACAAGAGAAAAGATGATGCATTGCTGCTTCATAACCTGGACTATTTGCCATGTTTCATGGAACCATGAATTCTGCTCTCTACCAGAAAATCTAGAGACCGTCTGGCCATCATTTCATGACCTTAAGCTTAAGTGTCCATTTAAAACCTTTAATCAAAAAGTTTAACCTTTAATTAATCTTGAATATGTGGAATGGAATTCAAACTTCCTTTTCAGTAAGCCTTAAAATGCAAAACATACAGATCCAACTGGGATACTGAAAAAAATAGTGTATTACTGTTTTGTTGTTGTTGTTGTTGTTTGTTTTTTAAAGTGAAATTAAGCAATGCATTAGGAACTATGTAAAGCCTTTTCTATGGCCAAAGCATTCTGCGAGTTATGCTACAAGACACACAGACCTCATGGGTCTTTAAAATGGGATCATTTCCTTCTGTAGTAAATATTTCATTTGCCTTTGTCACAGCTAAAGGTCAGCTAAAGGTTCAATATCCCAAAAAGTTGATTCTGTTCATCTGGATGTTGCATTTTCAGTGGTAGCAATGTTTCATCACTCATCCAAGTGACTTCTTCAGTCTCAGCTGACAGCAGGTTCCTCCACTCTCATAAACAGTACATTTGCACAATGAGTGACACCACTGACTACCAATGGGCCGTGAGGTCAGTTTCATGATCATTAATATGCTAATTGTCATAACAGTGGCCATGAGTACTATTTACAGAGGTTTATTCAGTATATTCAGTTTTGAATATGATGAAACCGTGATTACATTTCTTCATCAGTAGTACAACACTGAAATATGTGACTAGTATTAGTTTGGACAACATATGCATTATAGTGCTCTGTATTTTCTACTCGGGAATGCTTCTTCCCTGCTGGCTTATTCATAATTCCACTTCACAAAGCTACATCATATTATTACTAATCTAAGACACAAGATGACACCAGAGCCTCTGCAACATCAGTTTTCATTCAATATATTCAGATGCACTCTGAAAAAACAAAAACAAAAAATGGCCATATAGCAGCCTTGCCTGCTTTGTAAGAAACCTCATAAAATACATTACTGTTAATATTAACATAGTATACACACTAGATAGTGATCTAATTTTCTGCATTTGAAAGGTGCCTTACCTCAAGAATCACCACGTTACCTTTATTAATTTTGCTTGCTTATGCAATTATTATTGCCTTGGTAATTCTATGCTTTTACTTTAATATTACACCACTATTTCCAGATTTTTTTTGCAGGATTTAGACACTCACTGTCTTTCTGTACTCCAAGGAAAATCCCATGACAGTGCACGATTCTGCTTTTCATTTGAATAAACAATTTTTCCTCACCAACATGGGACCAATCAGACACCTCCAGTATTGATGACAATATTGAGGAATTCTACAAATTACAGAACAATGAAAGAACAGGAATGTTACACATTAATGTATATTTGGGTCATTACATTTGGGGGTATAATCAAGCATAGATTTGAATTGTGTACTTCTGTTTTTCTATCTTTTTCTGCCAAGAGTCCCACAAGATTAACTCTAACTGAATATGATATACACCTTCCCAAAGAGGAATACCTATTACCATTTTTATTTCATCCATTCCACTTAGAACAGACTATTTTTAAACAGAAAATGTTATAATCCCAGGCTAATTCCATGACAATGCAGGACTCTGCTCTTCGTGTGAATAAACAGTTTTTCATCACCAACATGGGACCAATCAGACACCTGTATGACATTACTGAGGAATGATGAGAATCGCAGAACAATGAAAGATCAGAACATCAGAAGATTGTGTATTTGCCAAACAAAAAGATTTCCACTACTTTTTGGATGTAATTAAGGTTATTTTTTAATTGTATAGTTCTATTTTTTCTCTCATAGTCTGCCATGAGTACCACAAGATGAACTAGCTGACCACAGGGGAATACCACATACCATACATTCCAAACAGATTATTTTGGAACAGAAAAAATGCTGGTCATTTCATGCTCTGAATTACTTTCATTGTTCATTTTATTTACAGTGCTTCAGTGTAGTAGCCAGCAAGCTCTATTCAAGCAGAAGCTTTTAGATGCTATAACAGGCAGCACCACTGCTATACATGTCATAGCATCAAATTCTATTTCTAAAATGAATTTAATTCATGGTATAATGTTAGGATGGAATAGAAGTGTAAAAAGATCAACAAAGCCTTTGCCCGTCTTATTTGCCTGTAGCATTATTGCCTTAGAAATGTTCAATGAAAAACAATTCTGCTACTATCGTTTAAGCCTGCACCAAAATCTGAGCAGCTTTCCATTAAAAAAAGAAAGGCATATTTTTCTTTGTGACAAATAATGAGGATAAACATATCAGAACATATCCTGTCTTCGGATAAAGATCGGCAATCAAGACTGTCCTGATATCCTCTGCAGTCTGCCATAGCTCCATTTCTTCTTGCTCTAGGGGAAAAGCTGCAGTGTGTCATCCAGCTGAGAGGGTCATTGCTTGCCAGTTGCTCTCCACTGAGCAGTCGCCTAATGCCAGAGCAAAGAGGAGGGCAGGGAGGATTGCCTCCGACACTGCCCACCCAGGCAATCAACTGTTGGAGGATTTGTGGGAGGTGGAATTAGTCCATCTCCACTGACTCTGCCTGCCACTTCTACAGGCTGTACCTGTCCGCCTACTCAGCTAGCCTTCCAACCTGAACTACATCTCTCATCTGACTTCCTCCATGCAAACCCTACATTGTAAATGAACTTTTGCTGTTTATCCACCTAAAGCAGTCACCCTAGCACAATTGCCTCATATGATTGTCACCTTTTGAGACGTTTTCTCTGCTGAATGTTTAGGGATCAAATTCAACATGCTCCGTTTCAAATGTGCGCAGTATTACATATTAAACTTTTTTTTTTGCATTTTTGTGGCCCTGTGGGTGTTTTTATCATCTTGTCTGATATACTCCCACCCACAGCTCTGTCAGATGAGCTCGAGTATCCCTTCAGTGACACCACCTGTCAAGTTCCAGTGTGTTCATTTGATTTGGTTTTAAATTGTGTGCTGGAGTATTTAGAGAGTGACATTACAAGAGTGACATTACAAGAGTGACATTACAAGAGTGACGTTAGTGATATTATGCTGACTTTACACAGAATATGGTCCTTTATAATATAGTCCTTGAGATGATGCAGTAGTCAAAAGTGATATTACATTCCAGATGCAATCCTGATGACAGTTTTGCTCCGTGACATTTCCAATTAAGTGTACACATGAAATAGATTATTAGGCTATGTATCTATGAGGGATGTTCTTATTAATGTGAGTAGAGTAGAAAATGTAATGTTCATCAAGGCTACAATGCAAAAAAACATACTAGCCTGACATTCAGAAAGGGGTTGTGCCAAGTGTGCTGTGCAAATTAAATAGCAAAGTGGTGTAATTGAGTTATAGATTACAGGCTACACCTTAGGCAGTCACCATCTATAAATTTAGATATTAATCTATTCTACCATATTTTGACACTGAGTAATTTCAGTTTATCAAATTTTCTTAGAAGAAACAGAAGAGGAAATAGAAATGTTTGAGTGAGTGAAGTTATATTTGAAATGTGATAAGAATTTATGACACTGTGTCTCTCAAAAGTAAAAACCACTGATTTAAGTTTGACCTCTATTAAGGTATAAGGTAATCTCTTAGGACATTTACCCCTACTTGTGATCCTATTAGATGGCTCCCTGAACATCCTGTTTTCAACAGCTCCCTTGTACTGTTGCCCAACATGGAATTCAAGTTTAAGGGTCAACATTTTGACAAAGTGGGTGAAATGTAGAATTTCTTACAAATACTGTATATGCCTGCAAGTGGTAAGAACAGGACTACCAAGGAATGATCCAAATGAGTGGCGAGTGAGTGGTGAAAACCTGCCAAGGAGACTAACTTGAAGCGTGCAATCTTTTGTTTTTTACAGGTGTGATCCCACTTGCATTTTGATTACATCCCATAGATATACTTTGTACATATACTGTGTTTCACACTGTGTTTTAAATAGGTAAATGGCACACATAATTATGGTTAATTAAAGAATTGTATACTGACAAATGTCTGTTGCCAGAGGGCTTTTATTTTTTTTGCCTTGTAACTTTCAGGCTTTTCACTCTGCTGAGAAATGACAAATAGAATGGCATGAGCACTAACAGGAACTGATACAATTAATTATTATTTGTCTTGAAATAAAAATGTGTTCGGCTTGTTTGAGAATTGTAATCGTCTGTTCAACAGTTGTCTAAATTGCCTATATTAAACGAGTCATCTTATGCCAATTAAAAAAAGAGAATTTAAATAGTTGCATGTCAACTATATTATTTTGCGCCAAATAAACAGTTCATTTTCATAAACAATTACTCAAAACAAGATTGCTGAATTATAAGTCCATCTGTTTGACAAGATGTATCAAATGATTATTTCCTGAAATGATTACTATGCATCAAATTCAGCTGGGAAAATAGTCTAATGTTACAGCTTACTTATTTATTTTTACCAGATAGGTTTTAACGTATATTGCAAGCAGAAAAGTATACACTTGCTTTTGAATTTAAAGACACAAGGAGAAGGAAATTGTTTGTTTAAATTTTTTTTTCTCTAAAACTATTATTATGACTATACCACATCCGACTGTTATTGTGGTCAAAAGTACTGGTTTAGAATTTTAAGGAAAAGGCTGTTAAAACTGAACACAATATCCATATTCCATGGGAAAAAGATTAGACAGATGCTGACCTCTACAGGTGTGTTGCTGCCTTGCATTGTTGATGGATATCGCTTCATATTGTGAGACTCATAATGTTGCTTTCATCAAAACAAACTAGGATGCACTGACATTGCTTGCAACGCACAAAGCTCCTGTTACTAAGCAAAGTTTATAGGCATACATGGTTGTATGCTCTGTATAGTTGTAGAAAGGGTAACAATAGCTCATTAAAGGGAACAAAATGATGAGCATGAGGTACTTTAAGAAATGTGGTTTTGCTGAGGCACTGATAGATAATGAAATGTCTCACTGGAGACAAAATGTAGTGGCAGAGCAACAGGGAGGCAGACAGCTAAACCAAATAACTGGGCAATCAGCCTCTACTGACAAACAGCCACAAGCCTGACTGAACTGGGAAAAATAGAGCAGTGGAGAAGACATGGCGGCAATGGAGCACAAAGTGGAGATGACAGCCTTTAGGACACAAGTGACAGCAATTGAGGGTAGACTGAGTACAACTGAGTGTCAGGCAGAAGGAAAAGCCATGCTGGTGCAACAAGCATTAATGGTGACTGGCACATGGTTTAAAGACAGACACAGGGGTCTCATTCAGAAGGTTCGCTTAGGCTGTAACTTGCTGCTTACCGGTCATCTGGTCAGCTGTTTATAATGATGTTTTACACCACTGACCTTTAAGTCTTATTTAGAATGGTAAAGTTAGCAGAGTTTCTTTGTACTGTTGCCAGTCCTCCACAGTGAGGAGAAGCCAAGTAAAGGAAATCATATGTGATTGCAAGAGTAGCACTCACCAGTTTTAATTTTAGAGACTAACATGTGACATTCTACAAGATCTAAATCAAATGGGGATTCTTCTGAGCAGAAAAGGCAATCAATCGAAGATTGATTGCCTTTATATGTATCCATATAAATGGGTGGGCCATTTATATGGATACACCGTAATAACATGGGAATTGTTGGTGATATTAAAGTCCTGTTTGTGGCACATTAGTATATGTGAGGGGGCAAACTCCTCAAGATGGGTGGTGACCATGGTGGCCATTTAGAAGTCGGCCATCTTGGATACAACTTTTGTTTTTTCAATAGGAAGAGGGCCATGTGACACATCAAACTTATTGGTAATGTCACAAGAAAAACAATGGTGTGATTGGTTTCAACGTAACTTTATTCTTTCATGAGTTATTTACAAGTTTCTCTTTGTTCACAGCCATTGACATGTCGAAGAGGTTAATACGTGAGCAGCGGATCGAAATTGTGTTGATATCTGGTGAACGCAGTAACCGGGTCATTGCAGCAGATTTCAATGCAAGACACCCTACGAGACCACCCATCTCCTATGCTACAGTTAGCAAACTGCTTGCTAAGTTTTGTGAAACTGGTTCAGTCTTGGATTTGCCAAAATGTGGACTCAAGAAAACTGTCACTAATGAAGAATCATCAGTGGCTGTCCTAGCTTCATTCAGCAAGAGCCCACAGCGTAGCACTCGCCGCATGTCACTGGAGAGTGGCATTAGTCATACATCCCTTTGGCGGATATTAGCTACTCACAAATGGCACCCTTACAAACTCCAGCTACTGCAGCATCTCAACGAGGATGACCCAGATCGGCGCACAGAATTTGCAGAATGGGCAAAACAAAAATTGGACGATAGTGGGTCCATTCTTCATCAATGGAAACCTCAAGGCCACTGGATATTTGAAATTGCTACATGATGATGTGTTTCCCTCTTTATGCACTGAAGCGGACACGTTCCCTGAGTTTTTCCAGCAAGATGGTGCACCACCACATTACGGGTACCAGGTCCGAGCATTCCTAGATTAACAGTTTCCTGGAAAGTGGATTGGTCATCGTGGGCCAGTTGAATGGCCCCCAAGGTCTCCCGATCTGACCCCCTTAGACTTTTATCTTTGGGGTCATCTGAAGGCAAATGTCCATGGTGTGAAGATACGAGATGTGCAGCACCTGAAACTACGGATACTGGATGCCTGTGCTGGCATTTCTCCTGCGGTGTTGCTATCAGTGGGTGAAGAGTGGGAGAAGAGGGTTGCATTGACAATCCAACACAATGGGCAGCACATTGAACACATTTTATAAGTGGTCAGACACTTGTAAATAACTCATGAAAGAATAAAGTTACGTTGAAACCAATCACACCATTGTTTTTCTTGTGACATTACCAATAAGTTTGATGTGTCACGTGGCCCTCTTCCTATTGAAAAAACAAAAGTTGTATCCAAGATGGCCGACTTCTAAATGGCCACCATGGTCACCACCCATCTTGAGGAGTTTGCCCCCTCTCATATACTAATGTGCCACAAACAGGACTTTAATATCACCAACCATTCCCATGTTATTACAGTGTATCCATATAAATGGCCCACCCTGTAGTACTGCATAACCTCTACATGTGACAATTTAGAATTTTTTAATACATCTCATCAACTATCATCAAGCTTTTTATTTTTTTTATTCTGTATGTTGGTGTTTTGATGGGACCTAACTGCTTTCCCAAACAACACCTTTTGTTTTTCACCCCACAAGTTTGTTAAAATTACTTTTGTTGTATTATCCACATGCCTGTCTGCCTCCTGGGGCCTCCACTACAGTACAAAGCAAGTTCAAATTACCCAATATTGTTCCCTTATCTGGCTTCACTTACACCAACATTGGAAATCCTGCTAAGCAGTCACAGACATAGACAGTCCTACTAACAGCAGAGCAGAGCACTATATTTTAAAAATAAAGATCAAAATATTGGCTAAAGAAAAATAGAAGCTGAAAGCAACAGTACTGATAAAAGAAAAAGAGAAAAGCTTTGACAGGATTGTAGTATGATTATAGCTATACACTTAAATGTCCATAGAGAGATTTTCCTTTTGTTACATTGTTCATAAATTGCTTTCATAGGTCTGAAAACCTAAGGTTAAGGTTACCTCACTAAGCCCCTAATCCTGCGTCATAGGACAAACCTCTGGTGTCTGCACTCTGGCTCGGTTTTGAAATAATAATGACAGCTCTTCCAGCATATCAGCAGCCTTTCTTACCAAATTCCCACACAACATCTCACTTTCCCAAATTGTAATGTAAAAGCTACTATCTATTTGAACCAGTTCATTAGTTAATGGGGACCATTTGGTATTTGATCATACTGATTTTGCTTACTTGAGTGTTTTTACATTTTTTTATACATTTTATTTTGAAACCAAAGAAAGGAACAGAAGGCGATATCGGGACAAAATAGTAACAAAATAATAATTTGGTATAAACATTAAAATGAGTGTGTGTTTTGTGTGTGTGTGTGTGTGTGTGTGTGTGTGTGTGTGTGTGTGTGTGTGTGTGTGTGTGTGTGTGTGTGTGTGTGTGCATCATTCCTAAGCACAACTCTGTTCAGTCTAAGAGGAACAAAGAGTAAGAAAAAAGCTAATGAAAAAATAGAAATAAAGCTAGATAAATAGTTAAGCATGGTTGTGTACTTACAAAAATATAAGGAGATGTATTGGGAGTACTGGAGAAGGCACTGGCAAATTATCGATCAATCATGAGCTATGGACACGGGGGTGACTCAGGATGAAGTCCTCATCGAGACCTGCTTTGGCGGTTCAATAGGACAGTGTCTGCCAGCTTTTTATGATGTTCAATACAGTGTACTTTTATCTGTTATTAAATTATGCAGTTTTAAATTGCCCCCAGACCCAACAGAAGGGAGCCTACTAAACGCTTTTCTCTTCTTCAAAGAAAAAAAGAGTAAAAAAAAAAAGCATGTTTACTTTTGTTATGAATTGTATTTAAATTGTGCCACTTTGCAGCTGTGGTTTGCTACAAATGTGAACTTGAACTGTTCTTCTTGTAATGCTTTAAGATATGGTTTATCAGCTTGTTTTTTCCTGTGGTATGAATATAGTATTTTTTTTTTTTTTTATCAGAGCTAGAGTGTCTCACAGAAAGCAATTTTCTTCAAAGCTTACAGATGTTTGCCCCTCTTATCATAAGTGCTAACTGGATCATTGATGAAATCAAGTGTCAAAACCACATTGTTTTGCTGATTGTCTGAGGTTGGCTGCCCAAGGCCTTGTTTAACATAAAAACACAAACAGAATACAAAAGATGATTTTTGGCTCTTTCTTTATTCCATAGAGTTTAGCAAGACAGAGGAGAGTGCTTACAGCACAGGGTATAGAAGCAACATTACACTGGCAAATGCTATCAACCTGCTGTGTTAAGACATGTTCAAAAATGATACTGAATGAACATGTGCAGCTTTAGCTATCTGGAAACAAAAGCATGCCATTAGTCTGAGATCTTTATTAAAAATACGTCTTCTGATCACTTTTGTAGCGATGATTCTAATCATATAAAGTTCATTTCAGTTATACCAGTTATATTGCATAAGAATTAAGGCTTTATTGTAAATCTGTGTGTATTTTTGTTTGAGCAGTCCAAGCTGCAACCCTGTATTGACTGTGAGCATGCTTATGTACTTTGAAGCACTGTCATGAATGAGCATAAGTGGTAAATCATATTCAGAGACATGAAAGATTTATTGCCAGAGAAATGATAACACTCAGCAACACCAAAAGTAAGCGACGGAGAGAAAGAATTTAAAATAGGCATGCTCGGTAATTGTCAGATATATATAGATTATCTGCCATGAGAGGTGTGCATATTGCAGAGGGATAGCATAATAGGTTTGAGTTGATAAGAGGATGACAGAGAAGTGATGTCAGTGAAACACACACAGTTGAAAATCAGCTAAATCAATATTTATGTGTGGTGTGCAAGCTATACTGGTACACCAAAATGGTGCATTTCCACTCAGGAATTAAATTAAATATATATTTTTTAAAAATTACTCATTTTTTTTGACTAAAGAGCACTCTTCACTCAAGACTACTGTGATGAAACTAAACTTTAAAAAAAATCATATTGTAATGTAGAATGAAAAGCATAATTTTCCATTTCCATTTTCATTTATTTTCCTAAAAATAAATAATGGGGGCAGCATGGACCATCTCTGCGTAATATCTTAATAACCTTCCACTCATTAGTGTGCTTGGATTACAGCTGCTCTGGAGGGTCAGCAGCACAAAATAGGTCATGCATGTGTGAAGCATTATGGCTTACATTTCATTATGTTTTCAGAAAAAGAAATATTCACATGTGGCAACTCGGGTACAGAATCTCAGTACATGTTTGAATAAAATTCGCTGATATGCATGTGTAGGCCCGTTACTGCGACTCGAGACGCAGACCGTGGAGAGGCAGGAGAGGAGTTAACCGGGGTGCCTGACCCGGTTTATCATAGATGAAATGTTAGCTTCTCTGGTTTTATCTCTAAAGTCGGATGCTTTTCCTCATCTTCTCTGTCCCCCTCGGGTCCTCAGGTGCTGCTGCATTTCAATGCCATAAATTTTGGTGTGAAGTTTGTGTTACAAAAAAAAAAACAAATTTTAGAATCCAATTCTAAGTGAGTGTCTGGTTCTAATTCAGTGTATTTTCAACAAAACTTAATTTCAGCAACTTAGTCACCTGAGTGAACACCTTAACTGCAGTCCACTCAACATAAGGTCCAAAACATGACAAAATCCAGAGACTTTTAAACAGTGATTTCACACAGTGTGACATTACTCAATCCAACAGCAATTACTACCCAGCTAAACTATTTTTCTGATAAAGGTTTTGAAATGCAGATCATGCTGTGGGGCTAGAAGTACTTAGCACTGTCAACTCACAGCAAGAAGGTCCTGAGTTTTAATCCTCCAGTTTGGAATTGTTATGTTCTACCTGTTCTGCCCGGATACTCGAGCTGCCCAGCACAGTCCTAAGACATGCTTGTTAGGTTGACTGGTGATTCTAGATTCCAGTGAATGTGAGTGTACATATTTGTCTGACTCTATGTGTTGGCCCTGCAATAAACTGTGGGCCTGTCCTGGGTGAACCCCACTTCTTGCCCTATGACAACTGGTATAGCCTCCAGCCAATCTAAGATCCTGAATTGGATAACCAATTATGAAATATGGCTTGATGGGTGGATGGATCATGCTGCAGTCCTGACACCACCTCACAGATGTACATTAGAACTACAGATCAGAGGTTTGTCAGCATGCAGCTATTCTTCACTTGCTTTGAAATACGACTGTGTGTCAAGTCTACGGCTGAGCATTACTTACTAAACATTAGTATGAAAATAGGAAACATCAGGGCTAGGTTAAAGAGATTCAAACAGTAAAATTGTTTTTCTAAGCCAAGAGGGACTTTCTGAACATCAAAACATGGCTAAAGGTCTCTTTGTTTTTTCCACGTCATTTCACTGGTAAATAATTCAGAAGCATTATATTTAAATTGATCTGACTAATTTGTTTACAGCAAGTTCCTGTTCTGTGGCACATGAAAGGCAGACCACAGGACAAAATAAAACAAAACAGAGAGAGGAGGAATCGAGAAGTATGCTGCAGCAGGATAATGAGCCCCAAAACACCTCAAAGTTTTGCAAGAACTACTAGAAGACCAAAGAGTACTGAAAGATATGGATATTTCTCTACAGTCATCTAACCTCCACCCCTCTCAATATTCATGAATTGAGAGAGCAAAGCATTCTTGAAGTCACAAGATATTTTTTTTAAAACTCTCGGATCGTGCTGACAGAAGGTTTCGCACAAACTTGTTCATGCGGCTCAAGTGCGTGCTGCTTGGCCCAATGCCACAATTGCCACAATTCCAGTGAGTAAATAACTAGTGAGAAAAGTTTTGTATACCATGACAGTGAAACAGTGAGCAAACAGGCATAGTTCCTGAAAGCAGCTTAATGGTATTCATTCATTTAATAATGAATAAAAATTTTACAATTTTAAAAAATCCCAGGAAAATTAAAAAGTATCTTTTCATCAAGCTTGAACACAACCATGTGGCAGCCTCTGGGACTTAAAAAATGAAGTCAGTGCCAATGACGAGTTGAAGCTGGCTTCAAAAGTCAGTCACTCCCCACAGACCCCTGCTAAAATTCCCAACTTGCCACATAATTGAGATGTTTACTTTGTGTTAATTTTTGGCCAAATCTCTTACAAAATCATTGATGCCTAAATCCAATGTTTACAGGTTACTGCAATAACACCATGTGACTCAAGCTCTGGGTTTTAAGAACAAAAATCGGTTTTACCTGCCATATTATTTACAACCAGCAGTGTGAGTTTACTTCTTTGAGCAAGCCAGTGAATTGGCATGTAATTGCAGCAGGTGTGTTTTGCTAAAAAAAAAAAAAAAAAAAAAAAGTTAAAATGGCAACTGAAAATGAAAATTACTAAACCCCAAGCAGAAATACATAGACATACTGATTACTGAATAGACATGTCCAGTGTGAGGAAATGCCACTTTAGCTGGTTGGTATGATTGCAAATATGCTCGGTCCAGGGAAACAAACAGGGAACAAAGATCTTGCGGCTTTTGCGACACATCCAAAGACACAATTAATATTTCACTCAGTGCCTTTGAAGACAGTGTCATATGCCTATTATATATCATCAGTAATACAAAAAATTTCAGTCATCAGCTATGAGACCCTCATTTTCACCAAAGTGTCTTTTTTCACACATCCTGTTTCAAATTATTATAGTGACAAAATAAGAATGCCATTGACAACATTTTCAACAACCTACAGATACCAAGCTATCGTGATAAATTAACAATGCAGGTCAAAGACGTTGAAGAAAAGTCCCAACTCCTGTCTCCAGTCTGATTCTTCATCCCTGCTAGTTATGAATACAGCAAGAAAGGAGAAACTTCTCAAAATGCTATACAGACTGTCCTATGAGTGAAGAATACTATTCTACACAGAGTGAGCAGTCTATGAGTTGAAGCATGCTTGTGAGCTGTAGCACAGAAACATCTGCTTGTTGGCGGGGGCAATTGTTTAGGCTGTCTGTATCCGGCAGTGACCTGAATTATTCCATAATCTCTGAGCCTGAAGGATTAAGACGAACTTTCTTCTTTAGAGGCAAAGGCATTTCCTGCTGTTAGGGTGTGTATGTTTCTCACCTGTGATGACTACGACTATTATTATTTACTGCAAAGTCAGAAAATGTTGTGACTTTGCAGTGGCAATAATAGACCTGTGTAAGAAATATTAATAAACGGTCTAGTCATGGGTTACGTGTTTCATAGTTTTAGTCATCTGCAAATAAAATCTTAATGAAAAAATGAATAAAGTTTAAATTTGCCTAATTAAGCTTGAGGTTTAGTGTGAATTGGTTTGGGGGGGGGGGGGGGGGGGGGGTTAGGAGTCAGAATGGTGTGTGAATTATTTGAATCTAACTGGAATTGCAGATCTGTATCCATTTTTTGCACCTTGCCATGTTTTTACTCTTATTTGGTTTTAAGAGATATAGAAATAAGATGCTGAAAGAATACTAATTACTATAATATTACACTCAATCCGTATATTGCCAAACAGTCCAATTCAGAGGTCCTTCTAGTAGAGCTGGGTTTATATCCACTAATTGGCTCATATGTTGACTTCTGACTTCTCATTTTTTCCAATGAAGGGTGATATTAGTACAAGATTTCTTTTTGACTTGTTTTGTTTTGTGTTTTTTAGTTCGGGGAAATGCAAAATAAAGATAAAGCAAGACATAATGTTATCACGTAAAAAAGAATTCTGCTTTATTGGTCCAGGGAGGAAAGGGTTTTATGTAAAACCTTGAGGAGACTTTAGACAGCACAGGCACAATGTGATTTTACTGCTGTGTTATGTTAAAAAGTACCTGTCATTGTGCTAGTTTTATGATGAATAGTATGCCGATTCTTGCTGCACAGCAATTTCTGTAAAAATCGAATGAAGACAAAGGCCTTAACATCTAATTTCCTCTCCATTCTTTCATTAACTGATTTTTTTGTTACTCTGTGGGGTAAAGAACAACAGTTTTGCAGTGCAACAAAGACTTTAATAAAAAACACAATCAAACGCACGCATGAGGTAATATCCAAATGGATCTTTTCAAGACTGTTCAATTACTTTTAATGAAAATCTGTGTTTACAGATGGATTACACAAATTGAAGTAAACCCTCTTTTTTCTCCTCTTTTACTGGGTGCATTTGATGAACTCAAATCACCACTTACTTTCTTATCTACCCTATATGAATGTATGCACACTAGACTGGCATATTATTAGCAACCTTTTCCTGTTTACCAGACTGTGGAAATTTATGCTGTTCATAGCAATTTACAAACCATCCAATGTTTGTGTTTAGCACCTCTTCCCCATTCGGTGACTGTCCATGAAATAACAGGAACACAAGAGGGGGATCTAAACACTTTGTGGCAAGAAAAACAGGATAGGTAGCTATGAATGTTCCTTGGAACCATGACAGTCGATCATGTGAAAAGACATTGTTGTCAGTTGGCTGTCGGCGTTTCATGCCAGTTGATGCGTAACATCTGCAATAGTTTTTTAAAGGGTTAAATGGAATTCAAAATGATTAGTTGCACTCAGAGCATGTTACATGATGAGCAGACCATTTAAGCAGAATGCAAAACACTGTTTCCAACGTTTTTCTGGGGTTTTTTAAGGCAAAAGTAGGCTAACCTTTTCTAATCCTGCAGTTTTAAAGCTGAAAAGTGGTTAAAGACAAAGGGATTGATAGTCTACTTTAGCCCTTTAGTGAGGTGTGTGCGTGTGTGTGTGTGTGTGTGTGTGTGTGTGTGTGTGTGTGTGTGTGAGAGAGAGAGAGAGAGAGAGAGAGAGAGAGAGAGAGAGAGAAAGAGTCGGGGGTGACAGTAAGATAATCTCTTTTGTGTTTTTGATCCCTAAATGTGGTGGTTGTGTCCCCTTATCCCAGCTACTTAGTTTCTGCTATGCGTAAGTGATGCCATGTACTTAGGCTATGAAAAGCAGGTCAGTATGACCACTGAGAGAAAACCACATGTGCATCGCATGGATAGCCGTGGGATTATTCCTCACAAAATGTCTTAATTCCACTGTTCACTAATGATCCAGGGAAAATGCCCTCTAATCTCCATTCCATTAATTAAAAAGAGCATGAGCCAGTAGAAAACCTCACCATCTGCTGCAGTTTCATTCCTGCGGACAGATTGTGTTTTCAGTTTTAAACAGGGGAATGGGGATTTTTTTTCTTTTTTTCTGAGCAAATGGGTGAAGTAAGCATTGAGGTGGGTAGTAAACATAATGCAACTGCTCTATTTAAGTACTAATACACTGAAATATGTTCGGAAAAAGATGTTTTAAACAGTAACAGTGCCTGCCAGGGTACTTTGATGGGGTTTGCGCTTATTCATAACATTTTTACAGCTTACAGACTTCGCAGTCAGAATGACATTAACCTTTTGAATCTTCATTGATGTTTTGCCATAAATGAATATATACTGATTGTTTTTCCCTTTTATTTTCCTCTAACCTGACAAAGATTAAAACGAGATTCTTACACCGATGTTATTCTAATAAATCGTTATCACAGTTCCATTTTTTTTTTATAAGATAACAAATTTATGAGTTTCTACACGTGTTATTAATTTCTCAGTCATTTGTAGCAGGATCATTTTTGTTCTCTTTTTATTTCCTTATTTTGATATAGTAAAGGCATTTTTTGAAAATCTGAAAGTAGTTTGATTACATTGCACAATTATAACTTTTTGCCAGTTTTGTGGGTTAGCGTGACTACACTGCAGTAAGGTGTGCTTATGTCCGATTTCATTTCACTTTTATACTCTGTTATAAGAAATTGAATGTTGTACTTTTGACCTGCAGTCAAAGTCTAGAGACTGTGACATAAATTTGATCAGGCTAGTAGGCGAAAGATTATCCCACCAGATGTCGTTTCTCCTCTATTGGAACAGTGGGGCCAATAATAAACACACACACTCACAGACACAGTAATCTGAGGCAGGCGAGTAGCCCTTGCGCGTCCCTTTCTCTCTTCTCTTCTCTTTTCTCTCGGGCAGGCAGTGGCTGTTCCAGTCCAGCCAGTGTCAAGTTTTATCCCGGCTGTATGTTGGACAGTTCAGATTCAATCATCTTTTATGAGTACACTACAGACATAGTCCTTGTGAGTTGCCGAATTGCTTCTGCCTACAGATGGACATACAGGGCGCGATGAAAAGACTGAGTGGGAAATGGCATGTAGTCTACTATTTGGCATTGTTCATGTATTTATTGGATGCAGTCTGGGGACAGATACGTTACTCGATCCCAGAGGAACTAGAGCATGGAGCTTTTGTTGGCAATATTGCAGAAGACCTGGGTTTGGATTTGGATAAGCTCTCCGCGCGCAGATTCCGGATAGTCTCTGGCACTAAGAAGCAGTATGTGGAGGTAAATCTGGAAAATGGAGTTTTGTTCGTCAATGAAAGAATTGATCGCGAAGAACTGTGCGAGCAGAGTTTGTCCTGCTCTTTTCACTTGCAAGTGGTTATAGAAAACCCACTGGAACTCTACAGGGTAGAGATAGAAATTTTGGACGTGAATGACAACTCCCCTAATTTCCCGTGGACCGAATTTAATCTGGACATATCAGAGTCATCTGCGCCAGGTTCCCGTTTCCCACTTGAGAGCGCACAAGACTTAGACGTGGGATCCAACTCCCTCCGCACCTACTTGTTAAGTGTAAACGAACACTTCTTCTTGGATATACAGACGCGCAGTGACGGCAGTAAATTTGCAGAGCTAGTTCTGCAAAACCCGCTGGACAGAGAGCAGCAGAGTGCGCATCAGATGGTGCTCACGGCCGTGGATGGAGGCGCACCGGAGAGATCAGGCACTGTGCAAATTGACATCACCGTTCTGGACGCAAACGATAACGCGCCTGTGTTTGATCAGTCGTTTTACAGAGTGAGGCTGGCCGAAAACGCGCCCAAAGGTACAGTTGTTATAAAACTTAACGCTTCCGATCTTGACGAGGGTTCCAACGCTGATATCAGCTATTCATTCAGTGGCCACGCTCCCATCAAGGTGCGCCAGCTTTTCAGCGTGGATTCAGAAACGGGGGAGATCAAAGTCAAAGGAGTGATAGATTATGAAAAGACCAGGATGCATGAAATTTATGTCCAGGCTAAAGATAAAGGCCCATCTGCCGTAGCAGTTCACTGTAAAGTGCTGGTCAGCGTTTTGGATAAAAATGACAACCTCCCAGAGGTGATCTTAACATCTGTATCCACACCTGTGCAGGAGGACGCTCCTCCCGGGACGGTAATAGCCGTCATAAGCGTGATGGACAAAGACTCAGGTGAAAACGGGAATGTGGACTGCGAGATTCCTCATCACGTCCCATTTCAGCTCCACTCGTCATTTAAGAATTACTACACTTTGGTTACCTGCGATTTTTTGGATAGGGAGGCAGTCGCGGAGTACAACATCACTCTCACTGCCCGAGATATGGGTTCCCCTCCTTTATTCACCAGGAAAACAATTTTAGTGCAAGTGTCTGATGTGAACGACAACACGCCGAACTTTAAACAGCCTTCGTACACTGTGTATCTGACAGAGAATAACGCGCCGGGGGCGTCTATTTGTGCGCTGACTGCACTGGATCCCGATTCTGGTCAAAATGCGTACTTGTCATATTCAGTCCTAGAAGGTGACATACACGGAATGCCCGTGTCCACGTATGTGTCCGTAAACTCAGACAACGGTAACATTTACGCGCTGCGATCCTTTGATCACGAGCAACTCAAAAACTTTCAGATCACGGTTCAAGCTCAAGACGCGGGATTCCCGCCTCTGAGCAGCAACGTTACAGTGAACATCTTCATTTTGGACCAAAACGACAATGCACCTGTTATAGTTTCACATGTTCCGCAAAACGGCACTGCGCCCAGCGAAACTGTGCCCAGATCAGTTGACGCCGGCTATCTCGTTACCAAAATCAGCGCGGAGGACGCAGATGCGGGTCAGAACTCGAGGCTTTTCTATGAGATGCTCCAAGCAACAGACCTGAGTTTGTTCAGCATTGCTCTTTACACGGGCGAAATCAGGACGATACGCCAGTTAGTGGAGAAAGACCCCACGAGGCATAGACTGGTCATTCTGGTGAAGGACAATGGTCAGCCACCCCTCTCGGCCACAGTTTCCATCATTCTGTCAGTGGTTGACAGCCTGCCAGATTCCCCGCCCGATCTGGGTGACCTGTCACTAAGCCCACATCACAGCACCAACTTTACACTGTACTTAATCGTGTCTCTGGGCGCAGTGTCCTTCACATTTCTAGTGGCTATTATCGTCCTCGTTGCGGTGAGGAGACTGAAAGGCAGACCTTCCAACAAAGAGTCCAAGTTCCCCTCCATCAGCTGCTGCTGCTGCTGCTCTCGTTCAGAAATATCCACTACCACAGAGGTGTTCAAAAAGTCCAACTTAAATGTCCGCATGTCCACGGGCGCGTCAGAGGTAAACAGCAATGGCGCACTCCCCCAGGTCTATTGCTACAAAATGTGCCTGACACCGGAATCATCCAAAAGCGACTTCATGTTCCTAAAACCGTGCAGCCCGGTAATGTCAGTTCAGCAGAATAATGCCAAGAGCACAGACTACCTGACTTCTGGATGGAGCGCGCTGGACCACAATGAGCTGTCCAACAAAAGAGCAGCAACCCCAAACGAGGTAATGTGCTGAAATGAAGTGAATGAATACACTAAGACAGTGCTTTTCCTTCTCTGTCTTACTATCCACTTTAAGGCATCACAAACTATATCCACTCTGTCATGTCTCATCCCAGCCCTCTTCCTGCCATGCTGCATTTTATAGGCCTTCTACAGGCATAACTGCCATAAAACATCTAATATGCTGGGAGAAGATGGAGCAAAATCATTTACTTTACTTTACTGATGGTTTCCAAACACATGTATGCTAATCTGTAAAATCCCAAAGTCAGATTAGATGCTATTATGTATGCTGTGTACACGCATACACACACACACACACACACACACACACACATAGATACATTTACATATAAAGATACATACATACATATATTATATACTTTACTACTTTATTTTATTCATCCCTTTTTTTTGGAATAAAACAAATGAGGTTGACTCTACACCTAGTAACTAATGAAATAGAAAATACAGCCTCAACCCTGTACCTTGTAGCAGTAAGCTACCCTGCTGTTTGGAAGATCACAGTGTGACAAGGTGTGTAACACGGGCATAAAAGGTGCTGCAGGGATAAAAGAGATACACGTTTTTATCACCAACTTGAAGCTATCTTTTGATGTTAACACAACTCCTGGCGCATTTGTGCTCTAGTCAGCAGCATTAGTGTCTGCACCTCACATTAGCCACATATTCTCAGATTAAGCAGTAACTCCTTTATCACTTTTCAAAGCCTTACTTTTATGTTTGACAGTCGCAAAAGATATGTAAGACAGAAAAAAATGTGTCACAGGTTTAAAGCTTTAAACTGACTTTCTGTTGGCTTTCTCTTAACTTCAAACCTATCCACCGCTGACAGCCAACAAGACTACACCTACACAGCAGTGTTCTCCCTGAAGTTCTCACTGATATTCAAAGTTTCTTTATGTTTTAAACTGGCAGCTCAAGTATTCAAACAAGGACTGGACGTGGACCAATAACCAGCGCAACTCGGCATACAAGAGGTGAGTACATAGCTGATTCAGTTGGGCAAACACTCACACACACACTTGAATTTACACTTCTGTTATTTCTCTTATCTTTCCAGGTATAGCTCAGCAAATATGGAGGGCACGCTTTCACGCCAACCAAAATTTGACTCTGATGGGTTTTCCTGCTCTGTGGCACCACAGTACTGGACTTGGGGGAACCACATGAATGGTGGGTGGTAGATGTGCAATTTTGGCACATTATTGTTCATGTAAACGAGGGTGGCGGTGTGGCTGGGATTTCTGTGCCTGAGGATTTACTGCGACATTAAAAACCAAAAGGGAGATAATACCAGGCCCCTAAACCGGGGGAATTTTAATGCATCAACATGAGGATTATAAGTCCCTGAAAGAAGTGTTATTTGCACAAAAAAAATTAAGAAAATGCCTTTAAAACCGCCTTATTCAAATCAAAAAGACTGTATTTAAATATGAAGAAATAATCTCCAAAAGCAAATTTTAATGCATGCATATTTTTACAGACTGCAAGATGCCTCTTCAAGAGGGAGCAGCTCCAAACTATTCATGGACTAACAAGTCCACACAGCCTCATCCTGAAACACCGGACTACCAGCACAACGTGTACATTCCGGGCACCACAACTGGATACAGCACTCTGAAGCTGGCACCAAGAGGAGAACTGGACGTATACAACACCTTCTCCACTTTTGGAAAGAAAAAGAAATTCATCTCAAACTATGAACAATCTTTTGACAAAGATGGCAGTCATATAAGTAATTCTATATTTAAGTAATCCAAAACGTCAGCGAGGACATGCCAAACACTTGTTGTCAATGTACTGGTCATGTTTCCGTAGCTTCTCTGTGTGTCAAAGCTGTGAATAAACTACTGTAACTGTGCTAGCAGTACCTTTCATAGGTTTCTATTAATAACCAGCATTTAACAAATGTACTTTTAAGGTGTGATTTATTTTCTAAAATATAAAACTACAACTGTTTTACTACGACAATAAAAGGTTTGTGCGACTAGTATCCTGCATGTCTTTATCCATTTACTGTCCATAATGCACAGGCAATGCAAAACAGTATGGAAATGTACCGAAAGAGAAGTCGAGAAAAGCAATGTAATGTGTATCTTTTTTTTTTTAATTAAAGCAATTAATCTGTCAAATATAAATAAAAAAGAGGATTAAGTTGAAGAGTGTAAGCACTGAAACTGTACATCTTACACTGAGGGATTTTGTTACAGGGAATAACATCACAGCTATAATATATTTCCTCTGTCTCGTGCAGTCGACCATCACACTAACACGTCACAGTGAATTGTTGGTGACATTTTGAAGGGCAATAACGCCAGTGAAGTGATGCAGATCCTGTAAGGTTATGGCAAAAGACTTACAGCTCCTGGACAGTAAGTGGAAAGCATAAGAGCACATAATTCACTTATGGGTTGCATGTATTCATGATGTATTCATTATTAGTGGTTGGGCTTGTATATTAATGAGTGTTTACATAATTATTCTTAGTAGGAATTATTACTCTGTATATATGCTATGTACAGAATGAATGAATAAACTTGAGACCAGCTCAAAAAACTTCATTTGTTTTTGTTATGGTTTTTTTTTCTTTTTTTCGGGGGGGGGGGCTCTTTCGACAAAGCTGCTACATTTTTATGGCTATGTGAAGAACCAAAGTTAACTTTGGAAGTTAATGTGACTCAAAAGTGATGGTCACTTTCACCATGAATAACTATGCACATGGGGTAGCTCAGGTAGTAGAGCAGGTCAACTAGTAATCTGAAGGTTGGTGGTTTGAACCACGTCTGCTCCAGTGTGCATCCTGAATGTCTTTGGGGAAGATACTAACCCCAAGTTGCTCTCCAGTGCCCCAGTGGGGGTACGAATGTGTGTAAATGTTAGCGTGAATGAGGTAAACCGCTTCGAGTGTTCAGATAGAGTACAAAAGTCTTATATAAGATCCCATTTACATTTACATCAGTGCACTATGGTGTAAGAGTGAAACAAATAGATGTTCTTTTTGCTACCTATTAAAAGACACGACTTCAATGTGGTCTTCCATTAAAACGCTTTTAGAAAACGATGAGTAAAAATCTAATCTTCACATTAAATCAGTTGTTCTTTGCCAGCTGCTGACACTAATGCTGGGCTCCACTGGTTCCAGAGGTGAAGCATCCAGTCATATTTTAAAGATAAAACTATGATGTGTTTGGGCATATGGCTTTGAATGCCTTTTAACCTTCTTCATGAAGCTTTCCTTAGTAAAGACACAGCTTTTAAACTGCACTGTGGGAATTATCCACAGGATCCATTGTCTTTAACTGAGCTATTACAGGCTAGTGGGTTAATCATGGGCTAGGGCCTGACTGCCTCAGTGAACTGCTTCAAGCTGAGTGCCAAGGGCCATTTTGGACTCTGAAAATCAAGTCATGAGGATAAAACCTGGAAAAAAAAGAAAATTTTACTCTGTTATACAGAGACTATTAGGAATTTAGAAAACAAGTCCAATTATGCCCGTAACAACATCCTGCCAGAAATGACAGATAACGAAGCCAAGATTTATCTTTGACTGTATCATAACCAAAAACAGCCGAGCTTAGCAGTCCCATGTGCTCTAAGCAGGGACAGACAGCATATGCCCAGCTTCTGCTCTGTGTAAAATCTATTCACAGCCAAATCTGTGCTGCTTTATTTTCATTTATCTCCAGTGACTATTCCCCCCACCAATCCATAGCTCCCACATCTCCAGCCAAGTGCAGGGATTTCATCTAATCTCCACCAGAGGGCGCGTTTACTTCATACATCTCTGGTGTGTTTTGGTGTGTCTTAAATGCGTTAATAATAATAAATATTAAATACGTTCCTGTTTCTTTTAATTGGTAAGTTAGTTGTTATGTGTAATTTGTGGTTTGATAGGAAGTGCAATATATATATATATATATATATATATATATATATATATATATATATATATATATATATATATATATATATATATGTATATTGCACTAAGCTAAGATACTGCGCAGGACCCTCAAGCTCCCAGGCCTCTGGTAGAGGACCCGAGCTTGAAGGATAAACCGCCCGCAGGGGCGTGCTGGGTGTTTTACAGGGCGTTGTTGGAATGCTACTACGCAAGTAGTATATATATATATATATATATATATATATATATATATATATATATATATATATATATATATATATATATATATATATATATATATATATATATATACATATATATGGGAACCATGAAGAGGTACTTGCAGAGGGTCAGGCAAGTCCTGAGGAGTCAGCTGAATGGTAAGAACAAGATCCGGGCCATCAACACGTACGCCCTGCCCGTGATCAGGTACCCTGCTGGGATAATAGGCTGGCCAAAGGAGGAGATAGAAGCCACTGACATAAAGACAAGAAAGCTCCTTACCATGCATGGAGGGTTTCACCCCAAGTCCAGCACCCTGAGGCTGTACGCTAAGCGGAAGGAAGGGGGCCGGGGACTGGTGAGTGTCAGCACCACAGTCCAGGATGAGACAACGAACATCCAAGAATACATTGGGAAGATGGCCCCAACTGACCGAGTGCTCAGTGAATACCTCAGGCAGCAGAAACCCAAGAAAGAGGAGGGAGACGAGGAACCATCATGGAAGGACAGGCCCCTGCACGGTTGTAGGGGTTATATACACTGAACAAAAATATAAATGCAACACTTTTGTTTTTGCTCCCATTCCCCATGGGATGGACGTAGAGACCTAAAATTCATTCCAGATACACAATATAACCATCCCTCCCAAACAGTGGTCACAAATCAGTCCAAATGTGTGGTAGTGGGCACATCTGCTATATTGAGATAATCCATCCCACCTCACAGGTGTGCCACATCAGGATGCTGATCTGACATCATGAGTAGTGCACAGGTGTACCTCAGACTGCCCACAACAAAAGGCCACCCTGGAATGTGCAGTTTTTTGCGCTATTGGGGGTCTGGGGACCCAGAACCGGTCAGTATCTGGTGTGACCACCATTTGCCTCATGCAGTGCAACACATCGTCGCATGGAGTCTATCAGATTGTCAATTGTGGCCTGTGGAATGTTGGTCCACTCCACTTCAATGGCTGTGCGAGGTTGTTGGATATTCGTGGGAACTGGTACACGCTGTCGTATACGCAGGTCAAGCACATCCCGAACATGCTCAATGGGTGACATGTCCGGTGAGTATGCTGGCCATGCAAGAACTGGGACATTCTCAGCTGCCATCTGCCCTGAACAATGTGAACCATGATTCATCTGTGAAGCGCACACCTCTCCAACGTGCCAGACGCCATCGAATGTGAGCATTTGCCCACACAAGTCTGTTACGGCGACGAGCTGGAGTCAGGTCAAGACCCCGATGAGGACGACGGGCATGCAGTTGAGCGTCCCTGAGACGGTTTCTGACAGTTTGTGCAGAAATTGTTTGGTTGTGCAAACAAATTGTTCCAGCAGCTGTCTGGGTGGCTGGTCTCAGACGATCTTGGAGGTGAACCTGCTGGATGTGGAGGTCCTGGGCTGGTGTGGTTACACGAGGTCTGCGGTTGTGAGGCCGGTTGGATGTGCTGCCATATTCTCTGAAACGCCTGTGGAGACGGCTTATGGTTGAGAAATGAACATTCAATGCACGGGCGACAGATCTGGTTGACATTCCTGCTGTCAGCATGCCAATTGCACGCTCCCTCATTGCTTGTGGCATCTGTGGCATTTTGCTGTGAGACAAAACTGCACATTCCAGGGTGGCCTTTTGTTGTGGGCAGTCTGAGGTACACCTGTGCACTACTCATGATGTCAGATCAGCATCCTGATGTGGCACACCTGTGAGGTGGGATGGATTATCTCAATATAGCAGATGTGCCCACTACCACACATTTGGACTGATTTGTGACCACTGTTTGGGAGGGATGGTTATATTGTGTATCTGGAATGAATTTTAGGTCTCTACGTCCATCCCATGGGGAATGGGAGCAAAAACAAAAGTGTTGCGTTTATATTTTTGTTCAGTGTATATATATATATATATATATATATATATATATATATATATATATATATATATATATATATATCAGTGATTGAGTTATCAGTTGGTAGAAAACCTTGCAAGGGTTTAGGAGTGGAATAAATTCATGTTAAGGCTGTTATTTGCTGTTACATATAAAATAACAAAAGATGAAGAAATTTTCTTAAAATTTCCTTAATAATTGAAATACATTTTTATGAAAGCCTAATAATAAAGCCTAATAATATATTGATATAATATATTATATAATTATTGATCAGTGTAGTGTTCAATCTATGTTAGATGTACATCTTTGGAAGTCAGCACTGATTCATTGATAGTGCAGCTTTTTAATTCAATTATGTAAAACAGACTCAAATGAAATTTTTAATTTATGTTCCCTGAAGCACATCTCCTTTCATTTGAAAGTTTTACTACTATTTCCATTATTTTAAAAAATTAAAACCTGAATTGTGTTATATTCTGAGAAGTTTATGCCTCATTGTTTTTGTTTCTTTTTCCAAATGTTTTAAAAGTATATATTTGAAAACTTTGCCAGGAGAAACCAGAACAAGGCAAGATCCTGAAAACAGAGAGATACATCTGAAAACAGAAATCCAGTATATAAGGCAAAAACAGATGTTTTACCACTCTGAGTTGGAAAGTTAATATTTGTTATGACTTCCTTTTTTTTAGCCAAAAAAAAAAAAAAAAAAAACATAGCCAGAAATTTCTTAAACAAGCTCTGTTGTAATTTTTCTAAGTAGTCTTCAGGACTGGTCCTCCAGTCTTCTTGAAGGACATTCAAAGCTCTTTTTTGGACGTGGGTAGTCTCTTGTTCTGTCCTCTGTCAAGGTGATTTCACACTGTTTGAGATTACTGAAAATTAACCTGTTGCCAATCAGATGTTTCAGATAGTCAGATAGTATTTGCACAGCTGGTCATTATTTAATGGTTCTTTTCTCCCTTCATATTTTGTCAGTTTTCACAAGTTCTGCAAGACCACTGAATGAAACACATCATCAAAGCATGACAGAACCTCTGTCATGGTTTACAGATGGCTACTGTTGTACCTGGCCTCCTTACATATTGATGAGTGAGTACATACATACATACATACATACATACATACATACATACATACATGTACATACATACATACATACATACATACATATAAATAAATTTAATTTTTAAGCTTGCCACTTGCAAGAAATGTGAACAAATTGGTTCTTTGCTTGTTGTCTGTTATATGTAGACACAACACTGGTTAATCGGTTGAGGAGGATGCTTTTGTTATGTTTGAATGATTCATAGATAGTGTTTAACAAACAAACAAAAAATGCTTAGGTACAAGGACTGCTGAAAACGCAAAATGAAATGAAAAAAGTATCCAGTTATCATGGATATATACATAATTAAATAATACATTTAATGTGGATGGGAGGATGGGGTGTGAGGGGGGGCACTTTGCAAATTAGGGTTGGTTCAAGACTTTTGCACAGTCCTGTAGTTGTAATCTTTCTAGCAAATGATTAAACAAGCTGAAACAAACTGATTCAGTAAATCTCTGTTCCTAATTAAGGCTCAGATGGCGTATGTGGTGCTTCTTGTTACGCTTGGTGAGGAGCTTGATCTCTTCCTCCTCTTGAGTAAAAGGTTAAAATGAGTTAACGTGTCATAATTAATTAAAATTAATTAAAACGCAAAAACAGTGGGCTATGTGAAGCTGCTGCCCTGGCAATCGCGGTTATAAGTTGAGGAAAACAGCCAACAACAGAAGGTATGTAATGAACTATATTTTACTTTCTGCACAGACTCAAAGTCAACTCATGGAAAGATTGAAAGAATTCATGATAGTAATAAAAACATAACAGTGTTTACATATATGGCACAGGAGCAAAGTGTTTGAGCAATTCTTTCAAATGCATTAAAGACAACATGGTGTGTGCTTTGCATGTACGGTGTTTTCTGTAATTTTCTGTGTTGTCACTGGATGGAGCCAAAGGAAAAGAGAGAGATTAAGCATCACCCTCATCTTGTCATCTGCCATGTCAACACAAAATGGTTTAAGCTTGCAGAAAAAGCTGACAAGTAAAAATATGACAGCTAGGAGAAATAATGAGAAGCACTGTATGCTGCATAGGCTGTATTAAAGGGGGAGACTGAAGCTTCTTTGCAGTAGCTTAGCTCAAAAGGAAAAGGAAACTTTGCATCACAGGATTAGTAGAAGAGACTCAGGCTGCATGAAGACATGGAGGTAAAAAAAAAAAAAGAAGCTAAACTAAAGGGTGACGGGTTGTCTTCACTGACATCTCATCAGTAAAGTTAGTAAAAAAGAAGAAGAAGAAAAAAGACTGCATCTCCAGTTTAAAATAACACTTTTAGATGGTTTTAAAATATACATGAAACAAAATGTGACCATTTAAAATGATTAAAGCTTTTATATATATATTTTTTATATGCCTGGATTTTCAAGTTGGACTCTTTGTCCTTATTGCAAACAATCTTCTGTTTTTCCCCTTGCTTTTGGAACTTTAACCTTTGACTGAATCATTACCTCCATTTAGCATATTTTTTAAGAGCTTGACTCTTTTTGGCCATTAATAACAGAATAACCCTTTAAAAATCTTTCTTGTTGCAAATGCAAGTTGCATTTTTCAGTTGCTCAAGCAAACTGAAAAAGTTTGCATGGGCCTCTAGGGAGCAGTTTCACTGGAAATGCATGCATTAAGTGGTCAGAAGGATACTCTGTCATGTTCGAATGTTTCGTGGATCCAAATGATTTATTAAGTGATTAGCTTTTTTCACTCCAAGTGGCAGCCAAAAACAAAGTCCACAAAACCTTGGGGCGACAGCAGAGGGCTGTCTTCAGAGAACAGCCTGGAAAAGAATGCAAAGGGACAATGAACTAAAGCAAACTGAAAACAGACACAGGAGGAGAGGATATGCGAAACACCAGGGTAATGAGATACTGCTGAAACTAATCCAAGAAGACAAGAAACCAAGCTGGGAACAAACACAAGCGACTGAAGCTGCCCAAATAAAACAGGATGTAACAAAATGAGGGCACACCTAACACCGAAACTGAGATTAAACCACAGACACATAGAACACAATAGGGCAGGAAAAGTGAAACAGTAACTATATTTAATGATTAAAAAAGTAATCATATCTAAAACTAAGAAAACCTGAAAATAGAATCAAAAGCAGAACACGAACAATGCACATGATGCACACTGATCCGAAGATCGTTTGTCCCTTACACATACATTGGAAAAAGAACTCTTGTAAGATGATGGATACTTTTTTTTCAGAGCATCCGAAATTATTGTTTGTTTGTTTTTTTCAAGCTGTTTAATTCATTTAATTTGGCTCTGGAGAGTCTGTAACAGCTGCATGATTATCTTATCAGAGGCCTTTCATGTGTGCTGGGAGCCAACAGAAAGTCAATCAGTTCAGCAAATGAGGGTCTTGGTTGCACATGTCCTAAATGAGAACTAATGTGCATGCTCACGGGCCTAAAATGTGGAAGCAGATGTAAGTACCTCATGGAGGACCTTTGGTATATGCACTGATAAGCAACTTTCATTCAAATGAATGAGGCGCTGTCCTGAACTGCAGTATCCACTTTTCCTCAGCTCACCCCAATTGAAGCCCCATTCTTCATTCAAAGTCACTTTATTGTGTTTTCTTGTTGTTGTTTGGGTACTTACAAAAAACATTACATTTCATACATACTCTATCCATTTGGGCACTTTGGTACATTTTTCTTCTTCGTGTGGGTGCCTTAGGTTGCACTGTATCATGTTTACCGCTGAGCACCTTTGAGGGTCATAAAAAGCATCTCCTTCATTTCTTTGTCAAGTAACAGTGAGAGCTACAGCAGATAAATTTGGCAACACCTCCATGGCGTCCGTTTCTGACATCCATTCCTTTTCTTCTGCTTCTCCACTTCAGAGGGGGCCTGGAGTCTATTCCAGCTGTCATAGGGTGAAAGATGGAGTACACCGGGGTACACCGATATACTGGACAGGTCACCAGTCTGACACAGGGCAAACACAGAGAAAGAGAGCAACAACATTCACACTCACATTGATGCCAAATTTTAGAATCACCAGTTAACCTAACCCCAGTAACTGCCAGTCCCTGACAGAACCCACGCAAACATGGGGACAACATGCTAACTCCACACAGAAAGGCATCACAGAGCGACGACGGTGATGAAATGAACATGATTTTAAAAATGAGACATAAAGGGATATGATTCTGTTAACTCTTCTGACTCAATTGATTATATTGTTTGACTTTCATAACAGGCAGCACGGTGTCACGGTGGTTAGCACTGTTGCTGCACAGCAAGAAGGTCCTGAGTTCAATTCCTGAGTGTGAATGGTTGTCTGTCTTTGTGTGTTAGCCCTGTGACAGACTGGTGTACCCCGCCTCTTGCCCTATCACAGCTGGAATAGGCTCCTGCTACCCTGAAAAGTGGAAGTGACTGAATGAATGGACTTTCATAACATCAGAGGACCAGAGATGAGCAAACACATGCTCACCAAATTTATGATTTGCTCTTAATCAAAGACGCTGCTATTATGCAAAGAATGAGTTAATTATCAAATATTAATTTTTAAAAATACATTAACCGGAACTAGTTATTATTGCTGTTGTTGCTGTTTTTTCTTTGTTTTTTTGTTTTTTAATCCAGTCAGCCATCTGTCAGCCAGCCATCCATTTCTTTTTTCTTTTTTTAATTTTTAATCAATCAATTATTTTTTTTTTTTTTTGCTCTATGCTCTATTAGACAACACATGATGCAAGCTGTTGCACAAAATGCCAAAAATATTCTTTAAAAAACACAAAGAAAGAAAGAAGGGTTCCATATGGGCACCCTTTAATTTCACTGAGGAGACCTCGCCAGTCTGCTCAAGCCCTGCTCAGACGTTGCATACGCCCCTGCAGAGCAGGGCTGTGAGAGCCCCCCCTCTCCTCCTCCAGCGGCACTGTGCTGTAAATGGCCTGCTGCAGCTACAGCTACAAGTCGTGGAGGCAATGAATGACACCGGCGCTCCCCTACATCAAGACAACTTGAGCGTAAGAACGGATTTGTTTCATTAATTCCTTTAAAATAATAATAAGATATATACCAAAACACGATGGCGCTTATCCCTGCATCTTTACGGACACGGTTAGTGGTGGGTGTTTTTTCGTTCTTTGCAATGTGGGGATTTGCGCTCTCCATCACTCGGTACTCTATTCCGGAGGAAATGGAAGAGGGTTCCTTTGTTGCTAATCTGGCCACAGATTTGGGTCTGGATATTCGCAGTTTGGAGGAGCGCAAAGCAAAACTCGATGTCATTCACAGTAAAAATTACCTCGACATCAACAAAGATACGGGGGAGCTGGTTATCCGCGAGAAGATAGACCGGGAAAGCATATGCATGACTAAAACAACCTCGTGTTTTCTGAAAATGGATGTCATACTTTCAAGCCCGGTTCGCATTTTTAACATCGAGCTGGAAATTATGGACATAAATGACAACGCGCCGGTGTTTCGCAGAAAGACAATGCACTTAGACATTTCGGAGGCAACCCTTCCCGGTGAGAGATTCTCACTGACAAACGCCGTGGATGCGGATGTGGGGGCGAATTCAATCAAGACCTACTATCTCAGTGAAAGCAAATACTTCAACATCGACATCCAGACCGGCAGCGATGGCTCCAAATATGTCGATTTAGTGCTTAGTGGTAATTTGGACCGTGAGGAGCATGCTGTTCACGATTTAATTCTAACCGCTGTGGATGGAGGTGTGCCTCCTCGCTCCGGCACAGCCAGCATCATTATTAACGTCCTGGATATCAACGACAACGCCCCCATATTCAGTCAGCCGGTATATGCAGTCAATGTCTCGGAGAACTCGGCAGCAGGAACGGTGGTCATGACCTTAAATGCAACAGACTTAGACGAAGGCACAAACGCCCAGTTGGTATACTCACACACACTGTACACATCGGAGAAGACACAAGCGCTATTCTCACTTGATCCAAATTCAGGTGAGATCAAGGTGAAGGGGGTGATCGATTATGAAGAGAGTCAGAGTTTTGAGATGCACATACAGGCACAGGACAGAGGGACGAACCCTCTGTCCGGACACTGTAAAGTCACAGTGTTTGTGACAGATCTCAATGATAATTACCCTGAAGTGACTATCAAGTCTCTGAAAAGTTCGCTGACTGAGGATGTCTCTGTAGGGACGCTGATTGCAGTGGTCAGTGTGAGCGACAGGGACTCTGGAGCCAACGGAGAAGTGGAGCTCTCTCTAAATAGGCAAGAAACGTTACCGTTTCTCTTAAGCAAGTCCTCTGAGGGTTACTTTGAAATGCTAGTGTCAAAACCACTGGACAGAGAGGTAATAAGCAAATATGACATCATACTGAGAGTGACAGACAAAGGTGTGCCACCCTTATCGGAAAATGAAACCATCACTTTGGAGATACTGGATATCAATGACAATGCACCTACATTCTCCCAGTCGTTCTACACAATCCATGTCATGGAGAACAATCCACCGGGGGCATTATTGACATCTCTGAGCGCATTTGACCCAGATCTGAATGAGAACCAGTACTTGGTTTATTTCATAATGGAGAAAGAAATCGTTAACACTTCTATGTCGATGTTGTTTTCCATCAATCCTGAGAATGGTGATCTTTATGCCCTGAAGACCTTTGATTATGAGAGAGAAAGGGACTTTCTTTTCCACATTGAGGCAAGAGACTCTGGTGTTCCCCCGCTGAGCACCAATTGTACCGTGCATATTATTATTCTGGATCAAAATGACAACACCCCTCTCATAGTGTCACCTTGGCGCGCACAGGGCTCTGTTGTAGAGGAGGTGATACCGAGGTCGACTGATAAGGGACATTTGGTGGCCAAAGTGATCGCCATTGATGCAGACTCTGAGCAGAACGCCAGAGTCACATATCAGCTACTTCAGATCAGCGATTCAACCCTCTTTAGCCTGGATCAGTACAACGGTGAGATCCGGACAACAAGGATGTTTAGTTACAGAGATCCAAGACAACAGAGGCTGGTAATTGTTGCTAAAGACAATGGTCAACCTTCTCTTTCTGCTACTGTCACCATCAAGATATCAACAGTGGAACATGCAATGGCCTTTTCAGAGACTACAGAGCTTCCACTAGACTATGACATGTTCACTGACCTAAACCTCTATTTAGTGATCGGTTTAGGAGCCGTGTCCTTTCTGCTACTGATAACCATCTTAGTTATTATTGTGCTCAAGTGTCAAAAACCAAAGCCAAAGGCCATCAAGATCCCTCCAGCCAATAGAAATAGCGTGATCAGCAGGAACAGCGTGATCAGCCAGAGAAGCTCCACTATCGCAGATTCCACGCTGATCTCCAGCGATGCCTACTGGTACAGCTTGTTCCTCGCAGAGACCAGAAAGGGCAAAGTGGTCGTGAGACAGCCCATAATTCCCAAAGGAGCTGGGTATTTTGTTTCCAGCATACCCAGGAGCATAGGGCCAAGTGAGACCACAGATTCCAGAGCATCAACACTGGAGGTATGTAGAAATATCGGATGGGTTTGGTAAAAAGCTTAAAAACGTTGAAATTGCCCATATGGAAAAGATATATATAAATCTTATAAAGTTTGTATCTGTCTTGTGTGAAACTTGTATGAAAAGCATACAAGCGTGAAAACACTTGAGTTGAAGTTTCCTTCAACCTGCATTCAAGTATAAATCAGAAATACTGTACTTATACTCGACAACATTTCAGAAGTAAATATTGCAAGTTTGAGGTTAATCCTGAAGTGAAGATTTTACCAAGTCTCGGGATCCCCTGAAGGAGGCCAACCTCTGGCTTAGTTTAAACTATTGAACTGTATATAAATCAAATGACGTACTGTAATATGTAATAATGTGTCATTTTTCAGTGTGTTTAATAATAATATTTATGAAGGATTTTGAATGTTAATTCAGGCTGTTTAAAAGTGTAGGACTGGTACTTTTACTTGGGCAAAGGATCTTAGTACTTCTTCCACTGCAGTGACTCCTCGCTTGTACTTTGAAATGCATTCAGGATGACACGACTGACTGAAAAATCAAAGCGCTTTCTATTATTTACCTTGGGTCTGTGTCATGGGTCTGATGGGCTAGTTTTCTCTGCAGTCTGAAATCTGATATGAGTTGAAAATAAAAGTGGGGCTAAAGTTTTTAGAATGGATGAATTTGATAATGACTATAAGTAATTTCATTGACATTAATCAAGTGAAATGTATATTGTAATGAATAATAATGCACCTATTTTCAAAATTATTGGAAATAAGTTACAAGTAAGAGGACAGCTCAATTTATTTAGTTTAGTTTAGTTTTTTCATCAAGCATGTGTTTCTAGAGCAAATCATCAGTGCTGCTATTGCATAATTAGGCCAAACAAGTCCACCCCACAAAAAATTGTCACTTTTTGATGTCTTATGTAGCATGTAGGTCATGTACTGCAGATGCATAGCACAGAATAATAGCATAACTGGTAGGTGCAAGAGGGGGAGTACTACAAAGAAGATCAGACGTGGGAGGGTTGTCTTCAAGGACAAGCGAGATGCCTCTTGAGTCTCTAGCAGTGTTCTGGCACACTGTAGACTATCAACAATGCATGGATGCTAAAAAAATGATCCAGATGTTGTTTCTGTTTGTACAGCTGGACCTGCAGAGTAAACTGAATCGAGTGATCCGCTGAATGATCAGCATAAATATGCATGTTGTACGGGGGCATATGGAGGGAAAGAGACAAACACCCATGTATGATGTGGATGTATTGTGAGCGTGAGTTCGAGTGTCTGCATTACCACTGAATTTGTCTCTTTTTTTCTATTCTTAAGTACTCAAAATGAAAGGAAGTCCATTCTACAACTGGAGGTATGCTGGTTGCTAACTACATCTGTAGAGCCACTATAATTGTGTAGACATTTTCTATCTCTTTCTATTTGGTGTTCGTTCTTCGTTTGGCTCTAAAAATTTGGATTTTATACAATTTTTTTTTCTGATTCTTCTTTTTTTTTTGCTGAAATCATTTCCCAAGATATTTTCCTGATTAAATAGAACAGGTTACACTAGCCCACAAAAAAACAACACTCCCCTCTAATTCACTGCTACTGTGAGCATTAAAATCTAAATTGGCTGGTCTCTGAAGTGAGAAAACCATGTATCAGCTTATAACAAGAGCTGAGATTAGAATAAAATTGGCTGCTTGTCAGATCTGTGTTGCGCACATCTGGCTAGCTTGGTAGAGATTCAGGGCAAAAGTGATGGCACAGACATAAAAAAAGGATTAAAGAATGAATTGCCCTGAGTGGATTCTCAGCATACCTGAGAGCAGTGACTATATAAACTCAGATCTCCACATATAAACTCTGTTAGGTGACGTTTTAAATGTCGCAAATGAATTATGCCCTATTCTTTTCCCCCCACGTCAAAAAAACATTAGACAGTTTAATATTGGCATACCAAAATATCAAATAGCACATTGTGATGCTTGCTTGTGCATGCTTTAGTCACACCTTCTGCTTCCCTTATTTCAGTTAATGACTTTGATATTTTATTTTAGTCATGTATGTTAGTCAAACAAATTTTTTTGTATTTTTAAATTTGTAGATTGATTTTTTTTTTTAAAAAACAAATTTAAAAAACAATCCTGATTATGATTGATTTAGTGACTTATCTTTCAATTTAAAAGTCCCTAACGTCTATTGACATGTCAATGATGGTGGCAGTAACCAGTCACGATCCACTGTTGCATGAGTGAGGACTTTCTGTAAGTTTATATTAAGACTTACTTCCTGTGTTTGCTAATTCTATGTTCTTTCTCTCAGCAGGGGCCCAGAAGAGAACTGCCATGATATAATCATCTCTTCATGGGAGTCTTTGGCTAAAAAATCTTCCCTGTGACTCACAAAGAAGATGTAAAAAAAAAAAAAAAAACCAGAAACAAAAAAAACATCTGCTAGTCCCTCTGCTCCAGCTGTTCTTTCTCTCTGCTTCCTCCATTGGCCACTAACCACCTCAGCCTTCCAGCTTTGTTAATCTTTTAAGCATGAATCTGCATGATTCTACAACTAAGTATTCAGACAACAATTTGAAATAGTTTCTGGCAGGATATGTGGACATTACTGAGCAGACCTCATGTCATAAATCATTCCCTTCATGATGTTCTGAAACTTTTAAATAGACAATTTTGCCTTTTTTCTCCAGAGTTTAAGCTGAGTGTTGTAGTTGTAGAAACCTTCAGTACTTTGCAATATTCTTAAGTTCAAGTCAGGCAGCATTTCATATAAGCAAGAGTTCAAAATATGCCTAAACCTAAATATACAAGTGAATCAGGGTGAATATACTTCTTCCATAATACTGATATAACATAACTGCAGCTGGTTATGTCACTGATTCAGCCTTTTTGTCTTGTTTCTTTTTCGGTTTTTAATAAGACGTTTCTACTCTATTATGGGTCTTGCTGGTTAGTAAGATTCATATGCTTTTAGTTGAGCTGTTTTCACACATGTGCTCCAGAAAATATTGAGAGAATTACTGAAGGACATTGTCTACAATTGCCCTTTTCACATGTAGCACACAAAAGGGGAATAGTCGGTGTCAGATGCTTTCTCATTACCAGATAGACGAGAGTGCTGCCTTGGCGGAGTGTGCAGAAAGCACACTTGCTGTGAATTCACTGGGCAATTACCTGCTCTAGTCTCAAATGGGTGCATTCAGATGTTACATGGTGTTTTTACTAAAGAGCTGTCAGGGTAAAGACTGTTAAATGTCCAAAATGACATTTGCTTTCTCACGTAGAGCTCTGCTGGTTAATGCTGAGGAAAGTTTAGGCCCACAGTGCAAGTGTGAAAACAGCTGTAGTAAGTTTCTAAGAAAAAGAGCAAAAAAAAGATTTTATTCAATTTTAAATTTTTTAAACAGTATTTGTTGTACTAGAGAAGTTATGAATGTGTCAAAGTGATGAAAAAGAATGAAAGATAAGAAAACTAAAAAAAAAACAATCACATTATAGGTGATACATTGTTTCTCTTTTCATTTGATTGTAGATAGATTAGTCGTATAGGGACGATAACAAGATTACAAAAGTTAACTAACAACAGATTTACGTTTTTTATCTGACGTGTATGAGCTACACAAAAATATTGAACTACACAAATATTGAACAATTTTCATTTTCACACTGTAGTTTGAGCTTGTCTCATTACGTTGTACTAAGCAAGGGGTCTGGAGGAGGGGTGCGCTTACACCTTTTTTTTTTTTTTTTTTTTAACTGAGGTAATCACAGAGTGGGGTGAGGCCAGAGTGGGGGACATGTACAACTCTCAGACACAATGAACCATATTTTGAAAAAACACAATCAAATATCAAATGTCAGTTTAACTGTCTGTGAGAAGATTTGCTTATTACAAGCTATCATCTCTTCGGGCTCATTTCCTTAAAAGTTCACAGTTCAAATAATAACTGTGTTCACTCATTGCACAAAGTGCAAATTGATTAATTTAATATGAAAACAAAGGAATAATATAGAGCAAGTATATCCAAATGTATTTATCTTTGCCAGGGTACAAAGGGATATCAGGTACAGGCATGGCAATTTAGGAATATTATTGTTTTTATATATTTTTTGGTAGTAACTTTTAATGCTGCTTTTGTGAGCTTATTTGAGGGCATTTTTTGTTGCATATTTGTAGTTTAGTGTACGTAATGTTGTTTTGATGGTGTACATATTAATATATAAATAATAAAACTAGAATACTTCTCTTGACCTCAAAAGTAGCGCTGTTGCACTACGAATAAGCCCAGGACTTTCATGACTCAGAAACAAGGAGCTTATTAATACCACTTATTAGGGTGCTAATTGATCAAATGTAACTGTATGTGGTAAAAGTATTGGATTATGAGAAGAAGAGCGCAGTGTTAATTATGCTCACAGCATTAAAGTGCAGACTCTGCAAGTTCAGAAATCTGCTGAACCCATACGTGGAGCGTGAAAAGCATTAAGCAGATGCCAGCACTTTGAATCTGAATCTAAATGTGATCGGAGCACTCCCTTCAGTAATGCAGTGAAGGTAGAAGATTTCAGGAAGTATCAGTCTTCACATTTAGAGTCAGTGAAATTGAACCTCTCTTCCTCTCTTTTGCACCAGGCTTCCCAGACATAAACACATCTTTCTGGCTGTCTGTCAGGCTAACGATGTCACGTAATAAACGATTTCTCGCTGTGAAGAACGTTTTATATGTTTAATTCATGCCTGAACCAATTCGAACAGTGTTTAAAATGATTTTTTTTAGAATTGCACATACGATGAGCTCTTTGTGTGCCTTCTGCATTGTAAAAAATAAACATGACTGTTGATGAATGAAATAATGGCATTCCACTAGTATTACAAATTACACTGACACCCATGATACAATACCTTGAATTTCTTGTTGGGTGGGGCTCAGCCTTTTGGTTTCAGAGCAGGTTTTCAGTTAAAAACAAAGAAACAAACAAAAAAAAGCAACAAAAAAAAACATGCATTTACTGTAAAATGAAGTGCTTTGTACTTTGTTTTTTCTACAGTAGACTTTTTTGATATTTTCTGTATTCACTGTGACTGAATGGCACAGGAGGTGCTTGTGCTCAGTATTGTAAACGTGAGTAATTCTCATGCGTACACAGCTCAGTTTTTTTTTTTACTTTTCTCCTTCTCACTTATTTGCCAGTCAGACTGTACAGTATGCTTTGAGAGTCGCATCAAATGTTAGCCAGTTCCATCCCATTTAATGAATCAAAGACAGTATGGGTGAGAATGGTCTTGCTTTGTTTTCAAGTCTAGTCAGTTGTCAGATTTTGATGTTGCTTATTTGGCTTAAATGTTCTGCCTGATCATGCTAGTTTGAATAAAGCTTTTTAATCTGTCTTTCTATTGTTTCTCTAATGAAGAATGAAGCTGAAGTGATCAGAAGTGACTTCTTCAATATGATGTTCTCTCTTCCCCCTCTTCCTTGCTCTCTCAAATTCCCTCACATACACACATTTTGACCCAGTTTCTCTTTATAACGCTCTGTACTAATTCTTGGAAATTGAAAACTAAATAAAGGAGATGCGCCTGCAGTTCAAATCACAGAAGCAGACAAATAATAGCTTTGTCAGGATTAGTAAAAGCCATGAGCCAAATTGCAGTAGTCTGCTCTTCGCTGTGGCCACACAGGGCTTTTAGTTTGTAGTCCTATGGCAGACTCATGTATGAGAGTACTGTGAATTTGTATCACTAGCTATTGCCACTGCTATCAATAACAGCAAATTTCTATCTGTTATCTGGCTAAATAATAACAACTTCCATACCTGGATTGATGTGATTTACAGTGTCTTTCACAGTAATGATCTGGCTTGCTTTTCAAACAAAATCAATACCTGTATATAATAAAACTATTAAGGATAGTATTGACTGAAATCTAGTAGATTTGGATAATAAAATTGAGAAACAGTCCTGTGTCTCAGCTGTATGCTGGTCAGTTCAGAAATACAGCACCTTGTAAAATTACACAATACTATAGAGAAGGCCCAAAAGTTCTTAAGTAACTTGTGCTTTAAAAGATCCTGAAGTAGGTCAGTGCAAATGAGCAGTGCAACTGTGGCTACATCCCATGTGCTGAGTGCTGTTCCCGCCAACTCTTCCCTCAGGAGAGCTACGTTTTTTAAACCAACGCAGTCCATGTTATTGAAATTGTTGTGCAACCCACCAGTGATAAACACGAGCAGAGTGCAACTACAGTTCAAAAGGGTACTTTTAATCACACTGGTTCCTAGAATGTTTAACTGTTTTACAATGTTTATAAGTACTGTACTGCACAAGGTCATCATACTGTAATTAAAAGGTAAACCAAAATCTAAAATGTAAATACAAATTAAAAAGTAGATTTCAGGAGGAAAGAAAAGATTTTGTATCCTGACTAAACTGAAACAGTTCCCACCAGTAAAAAATAAACTGTCATGATTCAATCTGGAAGCCAAAACCTCTGATAACTGTGCTGCAGTATTTAGGGCAGCACTGTCTAGCCACCCAGCTCTGATCTGTTTAGGGATCCACACAGTTTCAATGCAATAAAACTGGTGACCTGCCCAGGGTGCTCTGTTCAGTGATTCTTGTCCCACCGTGAACCCAAACAGAGCAGGCAAATGTGGAAAATCAAACCGATGTTAGGTTAGGTTAAGTGTTTTCAGAGTGCACTTATAGTGAAGCAGCAGCACTTAAAAAAACAAACTCCTCTCTGCTGTAATCTGTAATGTAGTAGAAGTTGTTTTGGGTTTTTTTTTTCAGACAACTTTGTGGTCTGAAGAGGTATGCAATTAAGCACCCCATTACACATCATCACCACTTTTTTCTGCAATGCTGCAGTGCTTCCATATCTAATGTGTGGGCTTCATTATAAATCATTTTAAAATCTATCTGCCTCACAGTAAAAAGAAATGTTTTTGTTTGCAGCTAGCTCATCACACAGCACTATATCGATCCGTTAAGTGTGGCAGTGTGTTTTAATCTTCAGTACTGAGATACAATATTCAAAACAGAGCTTTGGGGAAGCTGCTTAAGCATATTTTTACCAGATTATCTGGACTGACTCAAGTCTATATTTTGGCCACTGTAAAAGCTTCTTTTAGATCAGCTTTAGATCAGCTTCAGTGTGTGGATTTGCATTAACTATAATCAACCTAAAACAATTCTCCTTTTTATGAATTAATGTGATTTTGATTTAGTTGCTTTAAACACATGTTTAAGCAGGGGTTTTTTTTCTCCAATAAACGAAGTTCAAAAAAGGAGTCAGTGACCAAATATTATACCTAAAATATAAAGTAGACATCTGGTGCCTACATTGTGGATCGTCCACTCTAGATAACTCTATATAAGCCCATATTATATTCCCAAAAAGTATTCACTCACCCATCCAAATTTTTGAATTTAGATGTTCCAATAAATTCCACGGCCACAGTTCTATAAAATTAAGCATGTAGGCATGCAGACGGCTTCTACAAACAAGAATTGGTCACTCTCAGGAGTTCAGCGAATTCCAGTGTGAAACTGCAGGATGCTACCTATGCAACAAGTCCACTTGTGAATGTTCCTCACAGCTAAATATTTCACCGTCAGATGTTAGTGGATGTGTAACAAAGTGATTGGGAACAACCGCAACTAAGGGCACATCAAATTACAGATCGGGGTTAGTGCACAAGGTCGACAACTTTCTGCAGTCAATCACTACAGACCTCCAAATTTCATGAATGTGGTTCCATAGCCGAGCAGCTGCATGCAAGACTTACATCAGCAGTTGCAATGCAAAGTGTCCGATGCAGTGATATAAAGCACACCGCCACTGGACTCTAGAGACGTGTTCTCTGGACTGACAAATCACGCTTCTCTGTCTGGTAATCCAATGGACAGATCTAGGTTTGGCAGTTGCCACGAGAGCAGAACTTGTCTGAAGTTTGGTAGAGTGGGGGATTATGGTATGGAGGTGTGTGGAGGCCCCCTTAGTCCCCCTCTTAGTTGACCCCCTTAGTTCCAGTAAAAAGAACTCTTAATGCTTCAGCATATCAAGATATTTTGGACAATTTCATGTTCCCAACTTTGTGGGAACAATTTGGGGATGGCCTCTTTTCTTCCAACATGACTGCACACCAGTGCACAAAGCAAGGTCCATAAAGACATGAATGGTGTGGAAGAACTTGCCTGGGCTGCACAAAGTTCTGACCTCAACCTGATAGAGCATATTTGGGATGAATTAGGGCGGAAACTGCAAGCCAGGCTTCCCATTCAACATCACTGTCTGACCTCACAAATTTGCTTCTGGAAAAATGGTCAAAGATCCCCATAAACATATTTCCAATCCTTGTGGAAAGCCTATCTCAGAAGAGTTGACACTGTTCTAACTGCAAAGGATGGACCCACATCATATTGAACCCTAAAGAATGGGATGTCACACAAGTTTATATGTGTGTGAAGGCAGACAATCAAATACTTTTGGCAAAAATCTGTGAGGTCGACGCTTACACTACCAGAACACTCAGGCAAAGTCAGATAACCTTGGCAAAAATATTATTTAGAAACTCTTAATCAATGTGAACAATGGTAAAATGTGTGCACTCTTAAGACTTATTGTATTTGCAATATTAAGATTATCCTTTAGCAGGGAATCTCTACTCCAACTTAGCATTACAGTTTTTTCTAAACTACCGTAGGTTTCTACTACTACTGCCGTCACCACTCCCAGGGTATGGGCCACCAAAGTTAGATCTCCAGAGTGGTTCTCCTGGTTGAAAGGAGAATCGGTTCGGTGGCTTCCTTTCGGCTTTCACCACCTAGCGTCATTCGTCCCTGAACTGTCGGGGGTCCTCCATCTTCCAGAAAGTTAGTCTCTGTTTTTCTTATTGGCATTTCCTGTAGTGGTTGAGATTTTCTCTGGGGTGGGGTTGCTAACCCCAGGCCCAACCCTCCTCCTTTAACTCCTCCAACGGCGGAGTTAAACAAGGTTTACCTGACCCATATTTGTTAAAATCGGATAATAAAGACATCACTCAGATTTGGCAAGAAGTTACTGGGTCAGTCTGACTTCTGAGGATGGAAGAGGAGCAATGCTGGATCGTCCAGTATAAAATAGTTATCACACTTGTCATCTGGATATGATGTTCAGAAAAAAACAATTTTAAATGCTTGATTTAATCAGGTCAGATCAGAGCAGCTTTACCTGCTACACAAGCTTACCCTTGTTGTTTCATTTAGGAACCCATGTTGCTATTAGATTGGCAGCATTATTGGTCAAAGTGTCAGACAGCATGTGAGAACTTGACCCATTTATGCATGAGTCAGATGAGCAGCCAAGATACCCTGGCTGGAGCCCATGCACAATGGGGTCATGAGTCTTATCACCTAGAGCTTTGGTCTTCACTACAGCTAAAAGAAAACTAAAGAGGTTTCCTGCAAAGTATCCCTGTCATTTGTTTGATTTTGTGAGGAGGCTGTGTGACAAAGATAAAACAGTTATTACATTATTGCAGAAAAGGACATGACCAGGCTGTCACTCTGATTTAGAGAGACACACTGGACAAGACACTGATACAAATCTGTTGCAGAATCTACAAAATTTACCGTTTATTTCACTAGATCTCCACAGACAAAATCTGTCTATTTTGGTGTGTTTGTTGTAATTTGTTGTATGTATTGAATATTAAAGATGTGGATATACAAACACGAATAACCAGGATACCAATAAGCAAGCTTCCCACTCGCAGGGAGACCAGTGATGGAAATAGTGAATGTTGAACTGGAGGGTAATCTTCTGGATGTACTATGATGGAGTGAAGTGCAGTGTGACTTATGCTCCATCTTGAGTGATGCCTGTGGCCGGTTATCTATGTGCATGGTTGCCCTTGCCATGGGGTTACTGCTGCACTCATTTATGATGCGTCTGCTGGTTGTTTTAGATGCAAGCAGGAGTCCATTAAATACTGTGCAGTTTGGCAAAATGGCCATGTCTGTCGCAGAAGTCACAAAAGGCTTGTGTTAAATCGAACATTAACATGAACAGGCACAGACTTTCCTCAGCAGGCAAAGTTAAGATCAGTTCAAAAATCTCTGTGGTGAAAGGTGTACTCCCACACTTCTTTCTTTGTTGGTAAGCGTAACACGGACCTTTCTTTATGTTGGAATATAAATAAGCATAGATCTGTGTGAGGACAGCACATCCAATTTAGCTCACATATTCATCAAATTGCTGTTGCTATGGAAACAGAAGTCTTATGCAACAAATGCAAAATGGTTCCTATAACCAGGTGAACAGCAAGGAGAATATCTGAATGAAAAATGTGTCTATCTATAACATGCACATACACACACACACACACATATATATATACATATATATATATATATATATATATATATATATATATATATATATATATATATATATATAGATATAGATATATAGATATAGATATATATATATATATATATATAGCTTGAGGGCCCTGCGCAGTATCTTAGCTGTTCCCAGGACTGCGCTCTTCTGGACAGAGATCTCCGATGTTGTTCCCGGGATCTGCTGGAGCCACTCGCCTAGCTTGGGAGTCACCGCACCTAGTGCTCCGATTACCACTGGGACCACCGTCACCTTCACCCTCCACATCTTCTCGAGCTCTTCTCTGAGCCCTTGGTATTTCTTGAGCTTCTCGTGTTCCTTCTTCCTGATGTTGCTGTCATTCGGAACCGCTACATCGATCACTACAGCCGTCTTCTCATGTTTGTCTACCACCACTATGTCTGGTTGGTTAGCCACCACCATTTTGTCCACCACCTCCTCTATCTCCTCTCTATATATGGCGATATTCAATAATTACTTAATTATATTTTTTATTACATTATTATCATATCATTATATTGTTTCATAACTGTGTGGAGTTCACACAGGAGGTCTGAGACTTAATATTGTAAACCTTTAATTCTTTTGTGCCTGTTGTTTTTCACTATCACAACCCTGCATTAGCACCAAGATGAAATTTAATAGCTTGTAAAAATCCAAATTAGGGACTAAAGACATGCTAATTCTAGGGCAGGATGGGAAACAGCTTTGTGCAAGTAGCAAAATATCTTCTGTGTACTAAATAAAAACACATCGATGGCTGTTTTAACCTATTTTCTCCTCATTTTTTCTTTACTTCAGCTATGTGGTGATTCATGATATCTCAGTAGCATATGGCATTGACATTAAAGTGATGTTTTGTTGCAGAAATACTGATAAAACTTTGATTATTATTGCAACACATTCTAGTGGTCCAGCTAACTGTGCATAAATAGCCAAAGAAGACATTATGGCTTTCCTCCATTGGATGCATTCATCCAGTGATCTATTCTGCTTAAGGCTATCAGGACAGCCTTGCCAGCTGTTGTGACCGACTTTGCTTTCCTGATTTGGAACGATTTCCCAGACCTTAGCTTATTCAGAAACAAAATGCTGCCCTTTTACATTGAAATGATACAAGTCATTTTTTTTCCAGTGGTTTGCTAGCTTTCACCTCAAATTGCTATTACTCTTCCTTGTTATTCACCATAAAGCTCTGAGCTTCATAATGTGTAATCAGTAGAGCTTCCTTTGTATTCATAGTGTGATAGGTGTTATGTTCTGGCTCTACCCCAAGCCATGGTTACTGACCTAGCAAACCTCTGTCATGGTTTTCTGTGATTTATGATCATTTCCTATGATTCTGTTGCTCCTTTAGTACTACCCCCCCCCCCCCCCCCCCTTCACACACACACACACACACAAACACACATATATTATATTAGATATCTCTAATCAAACAGCATCTTGGTTCTCTTGGCTCATCTGTTCACCTGAGCCTCAGGTACCTTGGTGTGATCTTTGATTCTGCCATGTCCCTAGAACAACACTCTTGCCAGTTGTTTAGGAATTGCCTTTTTTAGCTAAGAAACATCTCCAAACTGCGAACTTTGCAGTCTGAGTTAGAAATGGTTACTCATGCTTTTATTTCATCTCGCTTAGATTGTTGTAACAGTCTTTTTCTTTGTTTGGGCAAAAGGAATCTTGACCGTCTCCAGTTAGTCCAGAATGCTGCCGCAAGGCTTTTAACTAAGACACCAGTGTTACGTTCATTACACTGGCTTCCAGTACATTTTAGAATTCATTTTAAAATCTTGGTACTGACTTTTAAAGCTTTGAATTGTGATGCCCCTGCTTACATTTCTGATCTTTTAGAACCCCACGCTCCCTCTCGCAGCCTGAGATCATCTAATCAAAGGCTGTTGGTAGTCCCACGAACTCGTTTTAAGACTAGAGGTGGTTGTGGACTGCTCTCCCTCCATCATTACGTTGCCTTGATTGTATTTATTCTTTTAAAAAGCAGCTTAAGACTCATTTATTTGGATTGGCTTTTAATTAGATTTGTGCTGTATGTTTGATTATTAATGTATTCTGTTTTATATTACTGTGAAGCACTTTGTGGTTTTTATCCTGTGAAAAGTGCTATATAAATAAATTGATTTGATATATATATATATATATATATATATATATATATATATATATATATATATATATATATATATATATATATATATATATAGTCATCATTTTGTCATCATTCACCTGTACATCGTATATCACGTTTCATACAAGGAATGAGACTTCTGCTTTATGGGGTCATTTATGGGGCTTCTTTAATACGATTATGTGACCTGACAGTCTGAGGTCTGCCTCTGACAGTGATCCATGTGGAGAGGAGCTTGTGATTGTCAGTACAATGCTTTCTTGCTGCTGTGCCTTGCCTAAATGATCGCCATGCGGTAGGCTGCGCTGCAGAATCGCCACTGGCAAATTAACCATCCTTGCGACTTCGGAGCAGACAAAGGACGACAAATATGAGCCAGTTCCCGGACATGTGTCTGTGTTTGTGAACACGTTTCCCCACGTTTGTATTTTATTACGCTGAGAATTTCGGCGGATCCATTCATTACCACCGCCCCTCACTTCTTGCGCAATAGTGAATCCAAGAGAATCTGCCAAATAAAACATTTTAACTAAATATTCACGTTATATCATCAATTCCCTGTAAGTCTGCGATTAATATTTTGCCACATGCTGCACAGCTAATTTTAATTACCGGATGAAAGTCTGGTAAGACTGGATGCATACGCCAAATATTTATGTGGTCTTTTTGTGTGGTCGCCATTCTTTTTTTTTCTGGAGGTGCTTTAATATGTGGTTAGCTCACAGACCTTACACCGACATCGCAATGGGGGGATGAGAGGAGAGAAATGGGTGGAGGGGGAAGCGGGGAGCTGCGCCACAGCGGAGAGGAGAGAGCTGAAATCTGAGTGCGCGCTAGGGCGGATAGTGTCCTTCCAAGGTCAAGTCACCTACATTGAATTTTATGAGTTCCGGTTATCCATTCAAAATAAACCTAATATGAACAGACTGCACTGCTTTTTTTGCACAGAACATACTGTGTAAATATTTGATCCGTAGTGCTTGGTTCATAGTTCCATTTATTAAACTAAATTAAATACATAAACATAATACTTTTTAATCATGTCATACAACATGAGGCACAAAAAAAATGTAATACATTTCAAGCATCACGTCTCACATAAAAGTCTTTAATCAATACTAAAATAACTATTTAAAATGGTAATAGTTAAGTGACATATCACAAATTTTTATGTGATTATGAACAAATTATTATTCATAATGGTTCAAAATTTTACAATTTTTTTTGTAAGTAAGGAATTACAGAACTCCTCGCCAAGCTGTGACCTTTTTCCTTTTATTTCAGCGCCTAAAATAATCCCACACATTGGATTGGTTAAATCGTTTTTTCTTCTCTTCTAGTGCAAGCAAACTTGGGCACAGACCGCTTATAATTTTATTTTGAAAGGGACAGCAGTCTTTTCCGATTCCATAAGGTAAAACTTCGCCTGCCTTGATTATCTGACGGCTCCAGCGACAGGGAAACACACCCGTCAGCAGCGCGCATTGGAGACAAAAAAAGCGCCTCACGGACAAAGGTAATATGGATGCGCTGGAGAGGATTCGCTTCAGCCGGGTATCACAGTGGATGAGCCGCTTCTGTTTCATTTACCGGGACACCAATTAGCCCACCTTAATGAGGTGCTGGGATGCGAGATACTGCAAGCTAAAAAGGCGGAAGGCTGCATTTAATCCGTCTGCGGATCCTGTGAGCTTGCAATGGCTGTGGCTGGGCTGTGCAACCGGATAGGGAATAATGTGCCTTTTTATTTTGTGATATTTTCATTATTTTGTGGCCTTTCATTTGGACAGTTACGATATTCGATTACAGAAGAACTAGAAAATGGGGCACTGGTTGGTGATCTAGCGCATGACTTGGGGCTGGATATTCGAAAGCTCGCCACCCGAAAAATCAAGGTAACCTCCAACAGCGGCAAACGCAATGTGATTGTCAACCCCAAAAATGGGAAATTGCTTGTCAATGAAAGGATTGACAGGGAGGCACTGTGCGATTTATCCAGCACCTGCCTCATTAATCTAGAGGTGCTGATTGAAAACCCCACTGAAGTGCACCACGTCGAGGTGGAGATTGTAGATGCCAACGACAATGCGCCGCAGTTCCCCAGAGACGAGTATCAATTGGAAATAATAGAGTCTGCTTTACCGGGGTCTCGTTACCCAATTGAAAACGCTCAAGATCCAGATACTGGGTCAAATTCTGTTCGCATGTATCAGCTTAGCACAAACGACCATTTCGCGCTGGTTTCTAACAAACCCTCTCTAAATACAAAGCACATCGAGCTTGTGCTCAAAAAGCCCCTTGATCGCGAGCAGACGCCTTACCATCAATTAATTCTAAGTGCTGTGGATGGTGGGACGCCGGAAAAAACGGGGACGACTAAAATCAGTGTCCGGGTACTGGACTCAAATGACAATATTCCCTCATTTGACAGCTCAGTGTACAAAGTGAAAGTGTTAGAAAACTCCCCCAAAGACACCCTGGTGATCAAACTGAATGCAACTGACCTGGATGAGGGCACAAATGGGGAGATTTATTACTCCTTCAGCAGCTACACCCCGGAGAGAGTGAGGCAGATGTTCAGCATGGACACTAATAAAGGAGAGATAAGAGTGAGAAACAATGTTGATTATGAAGAGACTAACTCCTATGAGATGTACATTCAGGCAATGGACAGGGGCCCCGGTGCTGTGGCAGCACACTGTAAGGTGGTAGTAGAGGTTGTGGATGTGAATGACAACGTCCCTCAGATAGTGTTGTCATCTCTGTCGAGCCCCGTGAGGGAGGATGCCCGTGCAGACACAGTTGTGGCCCTTATTAGTGTTACTGATCGAGACTCTGGAGCTAACAAGCAGGTGAACTTGGAGATCCCAGCAGGCCTTCCATTCAAGATCAAGTCATTCAGAAACTATTACACTCTGGTTACCTCAGCCTTTCTGGACCGTGAGACCACTGATGCCTACAATGTCACTCTGAGTGCCACAGATGGAGGAAATCCTCCCCTATCCTCCCAGAAGACTATACAGGTGGATGTGGCAGATGTTAATGACAACCCTCCACGATTTGAACAGACCTCATATACAGTCTATGTGGCTGAGAACAATGCCCCCGGGGCCTCTTTGTGTACTGTGAAAGCTCGAGATGCCGACATCAAAGAGAACGCACGCATCACCTACACAGTGCTCAATGACAACAACCACGGCATTCCTGTCACCTCATATGTGTCTGTGAAGGCCGATACAGGGGAGGCTTATGCCCTGCGAGCCTTTGACTATGAGTCACTGAGAGAGTTTCACTTCCAGGTCAAAGCCCAAGATGGGGGCATTCCTCCGCTCAGCCGCGTCGCCACAGTCTACATCTATATAATGGATCAGAATGACCATGCACCACTGATAGTCAACCCCCCTGGCAATGGCACGCGCTCCTTGGAGACGGTACAAAAGAATGCCGAACCTGGTGTCCTGGTGACCAAAGTGGTGGCATACGATGCAGACGCTGGTCCAAATGCTTGGCTGGGGTATGTGCTGGAGACAGCCACTGACCCGGACTTGTTCAAGGTGCATGAACACAACGGAGAGATCAGGACCACTCGGAGGATCTTGGAAGACAACTCCACCTCCTTCACTCTAACTGTTCTTGTAAAGGATCATGGCCAGCCTGCTCTTTCCTCCACTGCTACTATTAACGTGGCAGTCATGGAGGTGCCACCAAAAGTGGTGTCTGATCCCAAGAGGATTATGCGACCTCAAGGCCCAATCCCTTTGTCCAAAGTGACCGTCTACTTGACCGTGGCTTTGAGTGCCACGACCTTTGTTTTCCTGGTCACTGTGGTGGTGCTGGCTATTGTCCGCTGCCACGCCTACTGCACCCAGCCTGGGTCCTGTTCCCCATGCTGTGTGTCACAGAAACCCCCTCCAGATGGTGGGAACAGCAGCGTGAGTGCTGGCGGAGGTGGCAGCAGTGGAGCTCCAGGCCAGCCTAATAACAATGTGGTGCTTCGGAGAGACCTTAAAGTGGAGCCTCACTACATCGAAGTACGTGGGAATGGCTCCCTAACGAAGACTTACTGCTACAAGACCTGCCTGACTGCCACGTCTGGCAGTGACACTTTCATGTTCTACAACACAGGACGACCCATCAGCGGCACCTGGGGCAGCGGTGCCGACCGCTTTTTCACCAGTGGAAGTGGATTTGTACGCAGACTCAGCATGCCCGATGCCTCCCTCCAAATCTGCCCAGAGGTGGGTCATGAATTTTTTATTTTTACCTTTTGTTCGCATAGCCGGAAGGTCAGGAACCTTCAAGTTTTAAAAAGTGTCTTGAATTTGACCAAGGTGTAAGCAGTATTAGGCACTTTTAAACATACCAAACCGGACTTTTCATTCCAATATGGTGCCAGTGTGCAGTGTTACCATATTCTCTGTCACTGTCACTTTGTTGCTGCAGGGAGATGACATGTTGCACATCAGGTTTTTACCCTCTCCTGAACTGAATCCCTGCAAGCTTCAGTCTCTTTGTTTAGTTCCCACTTGCACTGCAAACTCACTCAGTGTAGCCTAGCTCAGCACTCACACCGAATTAGTGTCAGTTGTGATGCTTTTCAAGGGTCCTATGTTATTTCTGATGATTCAGAGATTTGTGTTTCACCTTGAGATTGTCATCACGTCTACACCAGGAACAGGTCATGTATCATTCCTACTACTTGGTCACCCTCTTTGCATGCAGTTTTGATTTGTCTGTGTTTTTGTTGTGTTGAGTAAGGCAGTGACATAGGAGCAGTTGGGGTTTCCTGACTTGATTTCTGATTATGGTTAGTTTTGAGGTTTATTTTTATGGCTGTATTGCATTTATGACTTCTGGGTGATTTTTTTTAAAAAAAAGAGAGAATCATTAATGAGTTAACCTCATTTAATAATAGAGCTTTTTAACTGGCAATATTAAAATCAAGGGTTTGGCTTATGTGATTTCCTGAGCACATTATTTCCATTTGTGTTTATTTTAAAGTTATTCTAAAGTCATTTAGATTATGTCTTAAATGACTCTTGCAAAAAAGTTTGGGGTGACACATTCTGCTTTTATCACTAATGCTTGCTGATGATGCAAATATTCATTTTTTCAGTTATTTTTAGTTTTTTGCTTTTTTGTTGTTGTTGTTTTTTAATTTATATGATGTTGAAGGTTTGGATTTTCCACGAGTTCCCTGTCTTAATTAGCAGGTGGCAGTCTCTGGTAAATTAGTTATTTTAAAAATAAATCTGATCAAGACAAGTGTAGCAGTGTAAATGAAATTAACCTCCACACTGTGTTCATCAGCCTTGCAAATTAAATTTACTCAAATGGGCTGGGTCTACCAGCAAAAAATACTCCCCCCTGATATGAACTAAGGAATATGATGTGCTTTCTTTATCTGGGACACTTGCTGCTGCCAGCGCAGGTTTGTTTCTTAAACACAGCTTTTTTTTAAATTCAGCGTTGTGCATGTGCCTACTCATGAAGAACATGATTATGAAAGAGTCCGGCATAATTAATGGCTGTGAAGCATTAACTTGTAAATGGTAAATGGCCTGTATTTATATAGCGCTTTAGCTCATTAAAACAATGACTTGCCCCTCTATGCCATTTATATTGCAAAGAGGGGGACGTTCTTTGAACTTAAATGTAGAATCATCAGTGAAATCTACAATGACCAAAGTCATATTGGGACTTCCACTTATTTCTGGGAGTCCTAGCAGGCTTTCAATGGTGAATAGCCTCAAGCCCCAGATCTGAACTTCACCAATACTTTTTAAATTTCTGTGCTCATGTGGAATTTTGTTTATCAGGTTTTCAGTGCAAGTATAGAATGTGCTATGTACTATTAAAATGTGTCCATACAGTTACCATTGATTAATGATAATTTAATGTTTTAGATGAGATATTCAGAAAAGGAACACAAGTAAAGAGGAAATACTTTTATAAATACTATGTGTTGATAGCTGAGATAGCCGTATCTTAATATAGCAAGGACCAATGCAGGCCAGAGATAGTGGATGTGGCTGGTCTCTCTTTTTTATTGGAGTTTAAAGGCAATTATTTACCAGAGGGCTGCTGGGAATTTGAAGCACTCAGCTAGGTTCATCAGGAGCAGACAGATTTACTCCAGTGACACACAAACACATACGCATCAGTCTGTACTGTCATCATAGTATTCCTTTAAAGGGCATTACTCTCCCAGCTCACACATTTACAGAACAGTGGAATGAGAGACTGTCCAGAAGCTGTCAATATGGCTTGCAGTCATTGTCCTTATTAAAGTCCTTTCGTGTGTGTGTGTTTGTGTGTTTGTGTGTGCGTGCGTGCGTGCGTGCATAAGTGTGTGTGTTTGTGCTTGTAATCAGTGACACAACTGCAGTGTTCCTATCACGTCCAGAGCTGGGATGCGTATCATGATTAATTGATGAGGCCATGGCTCTGCACAGTATGAGATCAAGCTAAACTTACTCTCTTCATCCTCCCTCTCTGTCTCTACCTCTCTCTCCTTCATTTTCTTTTCTCTCGCAACCTCTCTCTCCCTCTTGCTCGCTCAGCCCAAAGCCCCGAATGCTGACTGGAGATATTCTGCATCTTTGAGGGCAGGGGTGCAGAGGTAAGCATTTTCCACGTTAAAGTCTTGTGCAACTTTTTATCATCTCAAAAAAGGTTCCACCTTTCCACTCTACTCATCCTGCCGCCATCTAGTCTGCACCATTAGAGAGACCCCTCATTTTGCTCTTGCAACTATAGCATATACGATTCCCCAAGCAAATGATTTATTCACATGTTACAGTTACATTTATCCCTACACCTCTATGGAAATGATTCAAAAAGCTACTGCAACACTAATGCTGTAGCTTTTCAGAAATGACTGTGAGTGGCGCCTAAGCATTTGTTTGAACCTTTAACCTCAACCTCTCCCTTTGGGAAAAGGCCTTTGCGGTTCGGTCACTGGATTCATAGCCTTGGTCCTCTGCAGTGAAATACTATATAGGTCATCTACATTCTGAGCATCACTCCCTCACTTGCAGTCTTTAAGCTGGAAGCATGAAGGACAAACAGGCAGATGATGACATTTCCTAGATTATCACATGCACATGTGCTTCAGTGTCTGCATGTACAACTGCCCCTCACCACCACCCCATGCATGCGTTTGCATTTCTCTGTGTATCACATATTATTGTGCAAAGATGATGTTTTTTTACATCTCTAAGTTTTTCCACTTCTTATTGTTAGACCAAATCCACACAAAACAACACCTCCAAAGACATATTAAACTAAAACATTTGAATTGTTTTAAGTCTACAAACACTGTAGTACTCTAGCCATGATTATCCTCTCCTAAAATCATGATTTCTAAGATTTGGGCTTGAAACCTCTCCTAGGTATTGTGTCAACAATAGATTGCTGTGATTTTAGTGTGCTTGCTCTTTCATGAATATTCGAGTATTCCCACCTACATATATCTAATTAATGAAGCACTACACTTTAAGCAGTGTCATTAGCTGCAAATCAGAGAATACTGAAATGAAGAGGATCATAGAAAAAAGCACCAACGATTAGAAAAAATTCTACCCAAAAACAAAACTTAACAGTTTTCCCATGATTATGTCAGAAAATGTCATTTATTTCCCCATAAGTTGATCTAAAAACAGCAGGGACATCAGGAATTAATGTGTTTACTATTCACACGCCTATGCTTTCTGCAAAACTCTCCCAAATTTCATGGTACCAGTGCTTACCGCTCATTTGTGAAGTCATCTTCTTAGTCTAAGTTGATTTAATTGGATATTAGTGTTAATTTGTATGGATCATGTGCACTCTGTCATCAAGTCACTGTTACATGACATGGATTCAGATAAATCATCACTGCAATTTGCCGCTGCCACTTCTTAAATGACAGTGACTGTAAAACACACAGAGACACAGAGATGGCTCACATCAACACTTAGCCACAACACAGGCGTGCTGTAATGTAACAGCATGTAACACCAGCACTGTTGACCCATATTCTGAGTGTAGACAGAAGTGCAGTACATCAGTACTTTCTGTGTCATATTCGTATACATCAAACTGCTTAGAATACACCTGGTCATTTTTTCTTCATGGGGAAATCAAGATAATGCAGGTTGCAGATGATAGTATTAATGTGCTGCAGAAAAACCTAGTCAACAACAATTAACTATATATGTATAACAAATGGATGAGGGAAAAGATTTTTTGCTAGGGTGGGTGTGTCAGTTTTATATAAGCTCATACACTCATATTTAGTCAAATATTTGGACTTTCTGCCAAATGCATTTCCTCAAATGTGATTGTTTTCACACCACGGTGTCAGCGTGGTAAAGATAACGCTATAAAGCAAGCTGTCAGTTGGCTTCCCTTAGCTTAAAAACTGGAGACCAGGATGGAAAGGGGCAGGTTTGCTCAGTCACTCAGAAAATTGGACAAACTAAAATAATTGTTTTTCTTTCTCAGAACTGAGTTAAATTCCTATTTTTGCACCTAATTGTACCCTTGTTAGTCTTTCTCTCTAGCAGCCAGTGTAGGTGAAAGCCAGATCTCTTCCTCTTGTTTGGGGGTTGCTAGGGCACTGGCCAGAACTAGCTTTCCTATCATCAGAAGGAGAACTTCTAGCAACCTTGTTACTGCTGGCAGATTCAGGTTGGCTGATTTAGAAAATGCTGATATTTTTGGCCTGATTTTCAGACATCTGGGATCGACATCTGTTCATCCTTGGATGCAAACGGATTAACATTTGTTGGTAGGCTTATTGCACTCGTAGAAAAGTACCAAGTGCTCTTTAACTTAAATAGTTTTGCTGTCTTCACTTCACCTGTTTCTCCCCTACTGTGCTTCTTATAGCTCAGCCCCTGCTAACACACACAAGGTGAAACAAAGATCACAGGGAAGATGAAAAGCTAGCACACCCAAAAATGATGGCAAAACAAAGTCTCACACTGTACTAAATCTGTAATTAGTAAAAAATTTGATTGATAGACTGTTAAATGACTTTTTCACTGGTTTAACTGATCTTTTTAAAAAGCTCTACATTTGAAAAGCTCTATATATACTATTGCCATCAGTAGTATTCTTATGTATTTGTATAAACATGTAACAACTACATTAACCTACATTATGCTATTATTTCAAAGTGAATATGAAAGTATTTGTCACTTAAAGTGTTGAATTACTTTTTTTAAAGGCACACAATGAAACATATGCATTTTATGCATTATTCTATTGTGATATCAAAGTCATTTAGACATATTCAATTACTATTCAAAACACTGAGCATGGATCAGGATAGTTCATTATGCTTATAAATTTCAAAAGCTATGGAACGATTACAAGTGCAGAAATCCGTCAAGTCATATTTTACATGGAAGCTCCAAAATGAATGAAAATGAAGACTTGCAGTGCACCTTTGTTATTCTTTGCAAGTGGCACTGTTTTCATGTAGCAAGGTGTTTGGCCATAGTTATAGTATTTTAGTGTAGTTATAGTGTATACTGGTGCGCACTGTTTTAGCGGTTCTTAATCCTGGTCAACTTCAACCACAAACACAACCACATAAAACAGCTGGTTATCTGGGACAGAACAGCTATTTTCAGTTTCCATTATAAGCAGCAAAGTTTAAAGAGCACTTCATGTAGTCCTACAGTAGTCGTCAGTATGTATATTTCTATTCTGTGAAAAGTCGCTCATTCTTTTATGTGCTCCGTCTTTCTTCATAGCTATTCCTAGACCAATTTAAATGCATTACAAAAGCCCTGAGTCTTTAGATATTCTGTCATATGAGGCAAAGCACAGGTATTCAGCCTGAAGGGTGGGATGGTTTGGGTTTGGGTTTGGGGTTTTTTTTTTTTTAAAGTGGGGGTGGGGGGCTGTACCCACTTACAACAAGACCACATGAATGTATCCACAATTTCTCTTTCTGGAGAGCCAGAAAGCCACTGTCAATGTCTAAAATAATCAGTATTGCTGTTTGAAAGTTTTTAAGCTATTTGAATACCACTTAATTTGCCTTATATTAAACAGAAATGTCATCTTATTAGACTATTATTTTAAATTGCTCAGTTGTGGATGGATTCCAGGGTCTGCACCAACAATCATTTGAATTTCATAACAAAATCTCCGAATGTTAAGGAAAATGTGTCCTATTTTTAAATATTTGAATGTTTGCAAATTTTTCACTGACTAAATGTGATTGCCTTTCAGTTCCGTCCACATGGAGGAGTCCTCTGTGATGCAGGGAGCCCAGGGCATGCTGGTTCAGAACTGGCCCACTGTATCTAGTGCTGCAGGTGAGTGGAAATGTAGGAATCAGGATACAGGATGAAGATTTTTTTAAACTGATTTTGTGTTAGTTAGATGTAGTTCAGAATATTTAGCTAGAAATAGTTCAGATGCCCAAAATATAATTTGGGTTAAACCATCTAGGTCAAGGTCAAGTTGATTTATATAACACATTTAAAACAACAGTGTTGACCAAAGTACTGTACATTAGAAAAAAGTGTCCCAAGAAAAAGTAGACTAAAAATCCAAAACACAATAAAACAAAATAAAATGAAATGAAATAAAATAAAATACAAAACAATAAAATAAAGCAAAGGAAAAAGTTCTACTTTTTGATGGATGAGAAGCTGTTTTTGTCCTTACATCATGATATAACTTGAAGGGCAGCTGAACAGTGAAGCCCACTGCCAAGGTCAACACCTTATGCCAAAATCTTAAAGATTTTTTTCCTAATTTTGACAGGTTCCTCTTTTGAAGAAGAACCCGTGTTCAATCTCTACCTGCAACTTTTTTTGTAAGATCATTTTTTTGGCCTTTTAACCTTTATTGGATAGAGACAGTGTAGGTAGACAGGAAAGCGGGGAGAGAGAGAGAGAGAGGGGAAGACATGCAGCAAAAGGCCACGGGTCAGACTTGAGCAGGTGAACCAGTCACCTGCTCACCCACTCAGCTAAACCAGCACCCTAATCTATAACTTTTTATCCACCATTAATATTTACCATAAATAAGTAATTGACATTTGTCTCATCATGTAACTGTCAGCAAACAAACAAATTAGCATGTATGCAGAGTTCCATAGGCCAAGCAACATGCATAGTCAGATAGCCACCAGAGCCGTTGGGCCCTTATGCAGAGCACTTTCATACCTAGAATATTGTCACTTTCCACAACAGCAGCAAGCAAGAGCTAGAAATCAGAAAAGGCAGCTGTCTCTTATAAGAATGAGTTAGTGAGTGGGTGACAGTGCTGAAAAATGTTGCAACACAACTGATGTGTAAAGAAAGCTGGACTCATAGACCTGTGCTTTACAGAAAGTGTGTCTTAGAGCTAATGCTTAAAAGTTTGTGTGTGGAACTTTACAAGGGCACAGAGGCTGGAAGACTTTGGTAAGCAAGATTTCAAAACCATGTTTCAGCACTGTGAACCGTCCCCCTATTCTTCCACCCCCGCTTCCATTCATTGATTTTCTGTCTGGCTTCAGGAATTAGGACATACGTAGACACTTGAGGGTGAAGAGTAGCATCACAGTAAATCACTTGGCAAACCAGGGACAGAATATGAATTTACTGCCTGTCAGTAAACATGAATAAATAAAGATTTTTTTCTCTCTGTATAAAAGGAAGTTGGGAAATTGTTTGAGATACCAGCTGCATCATTTCCCAGTTCTAGTGTATTCCCCTCTGCCAGAGTGCAGCAAAAAATGTGCAATTTTTTTACTTACAGCAGATGGAAACCATCTGGCCAACTCCGCCCCTATAAAGACTCAAATATTGTCTCAAATATTATCTTTAAGCGGAGTGCTCAGCATACTGCGGTCCTTCCAGTTGTTGCTGATGCATTAGGAAATACATTTTTAGAAGTGGCTTAGTGCAATAGCACAGACAAGTTTATCCTCTCTGTTACACGTCATCCTTTATTGTGACACATTTTCACATCTGTAGCAAACTGTTATCACAATGAAGCCTTTAATAATTGACCAATTATTAATAATTGGCCAATTATTAAAGTTCTTCATCTTCCATCAAGTGTTGCTGGAGTTCCTGCATTGTGAATTCTTTCATCCTCTCCATGCACCTTGGAAATAGGTGAAGTTGTGCCAGAAATCTTTGCTGCGATTTATCACAATGAAGTCTTCCGACATGCTGTGATGCATCTAAATGTGGCACCTTCAAAACTGTGTTTATGTAAGTGACCCTTGGTGCAGATGAGGAGACATTTGTCTGATGCCAGAGGGGGAGATGTGCTGTTATCACAAACAAGAAAGTGCCATAAAAAAAAGAAAGATGTGGCAACATTTAAAGAAACTGTGATTAGAAGATGAACAGAAGAGACGTACAGGGGGATGGAGGGAAAAAAAAGCGAGGTGTGGGGGGATGGAGAAACAGAGAGAGAAAGGTTAAGAGGATTGGCAGGTTCCTGCAGTAGTGGTGTTGCTAGGGAACACCATGTGACCTGTTGCCTGGCAACACTGTCTAACTGAGAGATTGCTGCAGCAGCCGCACCCTCCATCAGCAGGGAGTGGGCGAAGGCAGTTTCCATAGCAACCGGTCATATCTCTGAATGGAATATTTAGAGACAAAAAAACAGAGGAGTAAAGGGGAAGGGGACTTGGCAAAATCATGGTTTTAAGAAAGAAAGAAAAGGCATTTTAGAGGATATCAGGTGGAAAAGCAAAGTTTATGCTTCCTATGCAGAATACATGTGGTACATGTCACATATATGTACGAGCACTGTGACTGTCGCATGTCAGTGTGCCACAAACCATCAGAGGGATTCATTTCAGATGGAACCGTGTCTCGGAGTAGCCTATTTTAAATGTAGGTTACACCAAATGAGGCTTCCGACACCCTTATATTTTCACATCAGGTGCCACTACATGCTCCTCGCTATACTTCCCTGCTCACTAGCAGTTACAGTGTAATCCATTTGCTGTGAAGTATAGGCTGTTAAAAAGAAACACTGGCTGGAGCATGTTAGATAAACAGCAGCACAAAGGCAGCAAAGCTCTTTAAAATTTTGCACTCTGTGACATGAAGAGCTTATATACACCTAAACAGGAAATGTCTGAATTAAAACGTGGGTTGTTTTTTAAATTAACAATGCCAGAGGTCTGGATTTTTTTCAAGCAGTGCATGAAGCCCTAGAATGTTCCAAGACACTAAGGCGATACCCATTTGTTTCAGTATGCTGTGTCAGTGGATATTGTACTTCTCTGTACATCATGTAGAGAAATACAAACTTTTTGACCTCTGCTCTGTGTATACTATATCCACACACATTTGGTACTCTAAGCAGGTAATGGTAACATGGTTACAAATCAAAATTAAAATTGTAGAAAATCTAAAGATCATCCAAACATTTATTTACTACAGATTATAGATCCAGATGTTTCCACCAACGCAAGTAGCAACATTTCAGGATGAAAAATTAAGCAGCGCTGGCTCAAAGGTTAAGCCAATCCCTCCCTCCCAATGGTAAATTGCCAGACAGCAGAAATAAATGTTTTTACAGCCTCTATGGAGACCAGAAATTATTTGGCCTTTATGGGAACTCTAGAGTGACTTTTAATATATTGAGATCACCTGTTTAAATTGCTTAAAGGCTTAACACTATGTATTATTAGGCCCATGGCCCCTTTGACTGATAGATAGACGCTAAGCTTTACCTCAGCTAATTTGAGTCACTTAACTGGAAGTCTCTCTGGTACCTTCTGGAGTATTTTTAGTGTAGTTATCTAACAAATAGTATGGTTTGCTGTGAGGTATAGACCTTCTAAGAGTTTCTGCTTGAGTTTTGATATTTGACAACTGATATCTTTATATCCATTGATCCAAATATGCTCACTGCTTGTTCAAACCCCACCACCACCACCACACACACACACAAAAGAACACAAGCCATGCAGGCATCAGGGGCCCGTTCTTCGTACGTCGCTCACTACATCCAAGATCAAATGACACATCCAAGACCAAACCATCGCGCTAACCGTGAGCTCGCTATTCCGGTTCCCCGAACACACCTGCTGTTGACGATTAGTACAGCTGGACGCAGTAATGTGACATCACTGGGTGTCGTAAAAGGGGCTACGCATCGATAGTGGAAACATTGATCGGCAACCCTCTGATTGGTCGGCGAAAATGTCGACGGAGCGCACTCGGCTCGGTATTTTTCGGCAGCAGAGCAAGAACTCTTGAGTGAGGGATTTCAGGAGTTTCAGAGTTTAATCAGAACGCAAGGGAACACTGCAAAGGCTGCAAAAGCAAGGAGCGAGGGCTGGCAGAAAGTTGCTGACAAATTAAACTAGTAAGTAATTTAATAATAACAATAATAATGGAGTGGATTGATATAGCGCTTTTCAAGGCACCCAAAGCGCTTTACAATGCCACTATTCAGTCACTCTCACATTCACACACTGGTGGAGGCAGCTACAGTTGTAGCCACAGCTGCCCTGGGGCAGACTGACAGAAGCCAGGCTGCCATATCGCGCCATCGGCCCCTCTGGCCAACACCAGTAGGCGGTAGGGTAGATTTATTATATTACACTATATTATCCAATATTATATTACATTATATTATAATATGTTATATTATATCCCCTTTCACATTAGAGCCACAACAGGACCCACTTGAACATGGGAACAAGTACAAGTGAAATATAAGAATATTCTACAGAATGGTAATATTTATCACTTATATTGCTTTTCGTCTCTTGGAAAGAGACCCTGGAATAATCTGTTTGTTTATAACAGCAACCAAGAAAAGGGCAGAGCAAAAAAAAGACAGGTGGTGGTCCTGCACCCCCTCGTCAACAAGTTGGTTAAGTGAATAATACCCTCACGGGAAAATCGATATCTCTCTATGAGCACACTGTCGCGCTGAGCTAAAGGATCCTGTCTGTCCCGCAATATACGCTGAATTCTGAAAACTCTCCTTATCAATCTTGCACCTTCTGCAATGGGTGGCTCGCGTATACGGACAGGACATGGCTGCGACAGGCTTCCCAAATCCACCTTCGCTTTTATAGCCGTGGTCTCTCATCTTGATTACACAAAGTAATTTGCAATTGCTACTCTGAAATATGAATTACATCTGTAATAATCACATACATGTGATAGAATGTTAATAGTACATTTCCCTTTTTTAGGAAATGACCTGTATGTATCTGTGTGAAATCAATAAATGGATCAGGTGCTGCATTGTCTTTAGTTACATTGATAATATTTATTTATGGTGAAACAGTGGTAAAATATCGCTGTTGCTTTCGTATAAATGAAGCGGACATACCTGCGTGGCCGCGATCTAATCCTGTTTACATAAAGTAAACCTGCTCCCGAGCAGGTTTACGCTTACGGCTCTGTTGCTATGACAGCAAGTCCCGGATGAGCTTCGGGTAACCGAACGATCCAAGATCAGGCGAAATCGTCAACAATCAAATCCAGCTAACCTACTTAGCGAGGTACGAAGAACGGACCCCAGGCCTTCAGAACAGGAATTCACAAACAGTGTGACATCACATATCACATGGATAAGTCTCTTTTATATACAGTCTATAGGTGAACTTCAGGATTTTCCTTGGCACCTGAAATGTATTTAAATAAACTTGATATTCCATGAAGATGAACTCCTAATTTGACCTTTCACCACCAGAATACAAACTTAAAGTACACAAAATGTTTCTAACTCGTATGGTAATCATCGAATTACACCGACTACATTATACATAATACACGAGGTTGAAATTTTAATGACCTTTTAATGGCTTGTTCTCAACTACTGTGTCACCACTACTGTCCAAACTACTGTGTCACGTGTAATTTTATGGTGAAAAGTAAACTGCAGGCTATAACGCTTGCCCCAAATTAATTTTAATACTGTGTTTTCACATTGCATGTTTACATACATTAACCTGTAAAAATGAAATGTAAAATGTGGAAAGACCCTTTGTGAACATTTAACTATCAGATAAGACAATATTACTTAGAACTCCCAAAATTTAAGCAAAAAAATCACCTTCCTTTAAGAGGACTTATCAGGTAACAGGAAATGGTGTGTCTGTTACATAAAAATGAACTGTATACTATGTATAGAGCAGTAAAGTGCACTATATTTTCTTCCGCAGTTTTTCATGCATCTGAGCAGCTATCTTTTCATATTTTATTACTTAAAGTTCTTTCTTCTCCACATGAGAAGTGGACTTTCTCACTTTAGCAATGGAATCAGTTAAATCGGACTTTGTTGAGCACAGATTAAACATATGCTAACAGACTGTCAAATGGTATAATCCTAATCCTAAAACGACTGGCATTAGAGTTTATTAGTAGTAAGTCCACTAATGTTAATGTGAGATAATAGCATCTGACACTAAATAATTACTAAGAAGCTGGTTATTTAAGCAAAGAAACAAAAAAAATGCAGAAAGTTGTGTGAATTTTAAGAAAAAAGGTCAACCAGATTACTCTGCATGCCTTCAGTAGCAATACCCAGGTGTTAATGTGGCCTGGAAGGATCTAGAACAGCAGTCCAGCTCCCACAGTTGGCGACTTATAAAATCTGATAGGCAGGTTAATGCTTATTACTATTGAATGAGTTCATTTTCATGCGCTGCAGACTAGCATTGCTTTCAGTGACAGCCTGGAGGTATTTGCTCACTGGTAAGAAAATAATGACATCCCACAGCGCGCTTACACTTTCAACACATCCCGTTTTTCCTTTCTCTTCCCTGTGATGCGTTCACGGCGCAGACGTAAAGTTGGTAGAAGTGCTTAACTAGCTGCTGAGCAGGAGGGAGCATAAACTCGAATGTATCTTTTCAAACAGCTCAACAAATATCAGCAAACAAACAAACGCTTTCTGCACAGTTTGTCACAAAATGCATCCATCAGATAATTGCGGTATTTCCCACAGAGAGAAAATAAAACGTTAATGTGTGACACTGTCAGAGATGGAGAAACATGTAAGAAAGAGAGGAAAGGAGATCATTTTCAAAGGACTGCTCAGCAAGTTAAATTTTATAGACTAGAAACTTGAATCTTACATGTTATACCCTCATTCATTTTAAACATCGGTAAAACATATAGTTGATATAGTGATGCACTATGCTGGGCTGGTTACGTCTAGGGTACTATTACTAGCTTATACTACAATAAGGGTAGCACACAGAAATGTATATTTAAGATGATGATGCCGATTAGATTCACTCACTGAATCTACCTTTTATAATTCCTCATTACCCCATTAAATATCACCTTAAATCTTGCTGAATTCGTTTGGCTAAAGCAGTGAATATTGGACTAGCAGCACAGGTCAGCTGATCGCAGTCTACATGCAAAGAAAATTCTACTGAGCTTGCTAAACAAATTATTATTTGACTTATTTCGAAGTAATTCTTTCCCCCACGTTGCACTGCGACACCCAAGCTTCCAGTTCCCCCATCTGCCAAATCCCAATATGACCCCTGGCTATACCCCATTGTTTCTGTTTTATTTTGGCTTTTTTTCCCATCACCTTGTCTTCTATGTGCTAATTATAAAATGTTAAACATGTGTAATAATTAAATGATCACTTCTGCAAGCAGAAACTAATTCGAACTAATAATTTATTTCTCTCTTATCTGACTACTCCTTCTATATTAAAATCAATGACCCTTTCTGGCATTGTAGTTTCTTTATTTAATATCTAATGTACTTGCAATGAGTCAATGATAAATCATATATGAAGAATGCCTATACACTTTATATGCTCACTGAGGTTAAACAGCACAATAATGCAGAGCGACTGACTGACCAGTTCAGTAGAGACCATTACATCTGCTGTCATTGTAGCCTGTACGTGTTATATATTTTTATACTCAATGGACTCGTTGTGGGAACTTTGTGGGAGACTGTGCGTCTGAAGAGCGCACATTTTCAAAATAGTGTACTTCCCAGTGGGGCAGTGGTTGAAATCATTTCAGCACTCCAGCAATGTCATAAATAGCCTACAAAGAAAAATCAAACAGAATCTTTTTGTAGGGGCCCGTTTTTGATCTAAATATTATCCAGGCTGAAAGTAGGTCAGCGCAGAGGGAACTGGTGTGAGCCTGAGAGCGCCGTGTCTGCAAAACCCGCCCACCCCCATCTTTCTTACTGCCTCGCTCTCATTCACGCTCTCTCTCCCTTCTCTCTCCGGCTTCATCTCATCTAGCATCCGCTTTCTTTTTGCATTACGAAATGTATGACCCCTTGACCTCAATAGATGGGTCCTTTTCTCACGTTTCAAAATAATTATTCAATATAGGCTATAGATCCCTTCTTCATTTTTTATTTTTTTGTCAATTTGCAATCTGGGTTTCTTAATCTTTCACATCCATGCACTGTTGAATCCTTGTCTCTGGCTTCCAATGAGAGTAGGATTATGCTGCAGCCATCATCCAAATACAAATCGCACTGCCAAGTTAAACATCCCTGTGGTTTAAAGGTTAGTCCCCTCCAGTCCCCTTCAGTGAACTGGGTTGCATTGCTCTCCTTAAAGTATATGAATCTTGGCTATTGTCAGGCCAACATATAACCCTGTAATGCCAAATGTATCATATCATGCTTCTACCACTTACAAGCAAAACGATCAAAATATCGCTGCGTGTTAAGGCCGCATTGAAAGAGTATACAACGCGTATGTGTAAATGTACCAACAAAATGCACCTCATTGATAAAAGATTAATGGAAAATTGATATCAGTCAAAATCAGTCAAGTTACACATCTTTACCACTTCTTTCGACAATTGATGCTTTCATTTGAGATTTTACTTCCTTAATATATCTTATATAGCTTTGATCTCAGCTCTTTTCTCCTTTTTTGTCATTTCAATTTAACTTTGCTCTTACTTTAAGATTTCCAAATTATTTTGGTCTGTGATATTGCATTTATTTTATTTAGCTGAGTTTTTCATTATTTGGCTTTTGGGATAGTTTAGCTTGGAAGCTTTAGAAACAAATGGATAGCTTTAGCCTAACTCTCATTAAAGGTATTTAAGTCTGCTTACCAGCATCTCTATGGTGCAACTGGGTACCAGGTAATGTGATGTTTTTAAAAAGTTAATATTTTTTTCCTTTTTTTAATCAGAATCTCTCAGCTAGAATGCTAAGTATATCGATTCCCGAAAATTTTAAACAGTTCCTTTAACAAATAAATAAAATGTAATGAATTATTCTCTTTTCATTGTTTTTCTTTTTCCTTTTTGTTCTTTTCCATTTTTTAATCACGTGTGTGTAGATGGAGAAGGTGGTGGAGAGCTATCACCTCCAGTGGGCGCTGGAGTTAACAGCAACAGCTGGCACTTCAGATACGGCGCTGGACAAGGCTATGGCCTTCCTCAGCCCCTGAAACCAGGAGAGATTCCACCTGAAGCCTTCATCATTCCTGGATCTCCAGCCATCATCTCTATCCGCCACGACCCAGGTCCTGTGGATGACAAGGGTGAATTCATAAGCTTTGGCAAGAAGGAGGACGCCAAGAAGAAGAAAAAGAAGAAGAAGGACAAGAAAGATAAGAAGGAGAAAGGAAAAGATGAAAGCGGTGATGACTAGAGAAGTGGTGATATGACAGCAAAGCTATTAACAAACTACCCAATTTCAGAGCCAGAAAAATAAGCCAAATGCATATTGTAGAACCAAGGGAGCCTCCTTGCGCCATATTTGCATAGACATTGTATAGTGGCCAAATCCTCATTAGACCAGGCCTGGCTCCAAACGTCATGCGAACTTGTTAAACAAATGCTCTTTATCGAAAGAATGGACCAAATTACACCAGAAAATGATTTATTGTCTTAGATTAGCCTTTGTGATTTGCTGCCCACCCCCACTTCCCCAACCCCTTCCCCCACCCCCAGTTTGTATAACAACAACAAAAATAGCACCCAAAAAAGGTGTACTATTTGTAACGACCATTGTCCACTGAGGCTGCCTGTGATGACATCTCTGGCCCTCCTCCTTTTTGACTAGTTCAAGGGTAAGTAAAAAGTAAAAGAAATAACTTTAAAATTAAAAAAAATAATAAACGGGGCTATTGTCTTCAGAATTATGGAGGCGTTGTAGAAAATCTAAAAATGTGGGCTTTTATAAAAAATAAATACGTAAAAAATATAATAAAATGAGCAAAGACAACAGCATATAGTATGCGTAACATAGGATTAGCACCTTTGAGACTACAAGGTGCCTGAAAGAAGTTAGACCACGCTCAATAAAGAGCTCTGTTTCAGTGTAACATAGCACATTGTGGAGGCTGAGGACCTGGACTGGGTTGCACCAACTATGCGCAAGTTTGTTCCCAGGTTAGGGTATAAAGTGGTGGCCTCATAACTGCTAATTCCTTTGCAATTAGCATGTCGCTAAATTCAATGATAGAGTAGGTATTAAGATGTGAGTTCAAAGGTGAGATCTTTTGATATTATTAAAAGTTAGAATGAGTAGCAAATAAGTAATAGCAATATACTGGATGGTTTTGGGACTAGATTGGCATAAAACATGGCCGATTCTCATTTGACTTTTAAAGGAAAATGCTAGTATTTGAATGTTTTAGTCCACTTTCTACCAGTCATTTTTAAGGCTAATCATTTTCTAAAGCACATCATTTTGTTTTTGGAAATTCTATTGGGGGTTTTTTTTACCTGTTTTTTTTAATGGACTATAGCACAAAAATGCATTAGCTGAGACTCGGAACTGTTTCACACTGAACACATCGAATTTTGTCCTTGCTTTAAGCCGTATTTTCATCACACTATAGTGTAGCTACTGCACTGACACAATTAACCAGATTAGGTACAGTACCTAAGGCGAGTCTCAGCGTATTATTTTTCACATTCCATGGAATCTAATGCCAACAAAAAAGGAATGACACACTAAATAGTTGAAAATAGCCCAAAGTGTTTGTGCAATGTGTAGACAATGGACAGAAACATTCAAAATCATGGCTGTGGCTCTTCAAGTTGCAAAACAGCAGGGAACTGCTAAAGAAAAAAAAAATGCTGCGTGCAGAAAACTAGATTCTTTATTGTTAGTGAGTGCATTTGTGTGACTTGTATCATTTGCACCTGCTTTATTGCTTGCTTAATATGTTTAGCGTTTACTTAAGGTTACGTTTGGACAGATTTCTGTAGTGGTACCGCTTGTAATTTTAGCAATGCCTGAAATGGGATTGTGGCGACTTCGGCCATAACTAGGGAACCTACGTGCAGCTGATGCAACCAGCCCCTGACATGGCTTCTTCTCTTGGAATGTGACACAGGTTAATGGGGTCTGAATTAGCACACCCAGTCTGAAAGACACATTACTGTACACAAACACTGATTTTCTCTCCGCCGCTTACACACAATCCAACAAATCAAACATACGCACACATGAACACATAAATTCAAAATACACGAAAAGAATACGCAGCCCTTTGTGGAAACTCCAAAAACTGAAGGCCAATGCCACCCTTAACATGGGAGTGTATTATATGGCTAGGAAGCAGGAACGCTGCTTGTCGCTTCATTTCTGTTCCGATCCGTCCTCTTCTGTCTTTGAATGTTAAATAGTTGTTCTTTAAGCCTTGCGCCACTGCCTCGCCTGCTTCAGTGCTTGTAGGATGTGCTTGCCCGCCGCCTGTTTCCTCGCTCTACTCCTGTTTCCTCAAATCAACATGGTTGGACATCTTTCCACTTTGCTTCAATGAACTGTACAACAGTAACATGTGTGTATTTGCATATTTACACAGATACAGACACATAGACATATAGACACATGTCACACTCTCATAGACATTTTTTTTGTCTCAACTTCAGCTGAGTTTAGGCGTTTCTGCCAGAATGTCTCCTCTGGTTGCTCATTGTTGACAGCTCTGTCATCTCTCGCATGACTTGTATGCACTGAATTGCGAAGACGCCTGAGAGCTTAGCAGAAACTGAGATTATGCTGTGCTAGATATGAGGCAAGATGGAGTGAGAGTCAGAAAATAGTAGTCATAGTAGTCCATTGTGTAGATACAGTGTAGGAGACAAAGAAACTATTGGGCAAGTCATTTCTCCTTTGCACAAGCACATGTATTGCAGTTAACACTGACTGGGAAGTACAGTTCAGCTGCAGTACAAAGAGGCTGGAGGCTGCATTCAAATTATGATAATTACTATTATAATAAAAATTGTGACTGAAAGGTGACAAAAGTTCATTGGCTTCACCTGGCATCACCTTAAAATTTCCCTTTTTTTGCTTTATGGCTCCACATGAACATGGGGGGAAAAAGTTTGCTGGGAAGTTTTGGCACTGATATTGTGTATAAACATAGTGTGGTAGAAATGGGAGCAGCGTCAACATGATTGAAAGTGTCATAAAATCTCACCTCGCTGTTCCTTTTATTAGACCACCATATTACCGATCACTATAGGGGTATATAGGTGCTGCTCAGTCCTTCCCATGCACACTATTCCCTCCTCACCTGCCCTGTTCTTCAGGTGTACTTCTGTGCTGTCAGATCACCAAGTGGCTGTTTGCATGTTATAAGCAAAGGAAACAGATCCTATATAGATACTATATATATATATATACATAGATATGTTTTTCCACTGGGAAATGCGTATTGGAATATTTACATATACCTCTGATACACATTCTCAAAGACAATACACACACCTCTCCATACAGACACAAACATACAGTAAATACAGACATGGCAGCAGCAATTTGTGGAAAAACCTAAAAGAAACACATTTTCTTATCATGTTGAAAATAAATTTAATCTTCTAGATATACATAATGCTATTGTGTTATGCTATGAAATGCCTTTTTTTCTTTCTGTTTTTACCCATATGATTTTCATGGATAAGAAAATCAGTCCTTAAACTAACTTGTGTTCAACTTTGAAATGATGATCAAAAAGACACTATTGTGAAATGATATACTTTGCTCACCCTCTGTACCTTTCCCTTGCCCAGTAGAGAAAAAGGCAGAAAAATAAGAAAAAAAATATCAAAATACAAAAAAATGAAATAAAAAAAAATAAAGTTGATGTATTCTCTGCTTGTGTATAGTGAATGTTCCTCAGTCGTTGGGTGTGGCGGTGAGTGGCACATACCAGTCGACTGTGACAGTGCAGATCTGTTAATAACTTTTTTGTACACCTGCTCATCATTGTAAAGGTGATCATAGTGATTCTTATGATTTAATCAATCTGGTAATGTGTTTTGTTAATACGTCACAAATAAAGTTTTTTTTTTCTTAAATATCTCAAACAGTGTTTTGAATTCAGTTGAACTAACAGCTTATTTTCTCCTTCAGTAGACTGTGACGCCCTTTTTTTCCTCTCCACTTTTGCAACAGTGGAATTTTGAAATATGGGAATGCAGGAAATGAGAAAATACAGCATTAGTATCCGAGGTCAACAAGATCTCAACATTTTAAAGTTGGCAAAGCCATGAAAAGGGGACTGGATGATGATTAACGTGGGACTTTAACATCCCTTCTATTTGAACAAAGACTTGTCTTTCTTTAGGAAAATAGGAAAAGCCTTTATCTATTCATTGCACTTGCTCCATCTGTCTGGAGAAGTAATTAATGCACACCACCCTTCCTCCGCTTTCTTGCTGCAGCCGACCCATACTGTTCATATTTAATAAGCATTTTGTTTGCAGCATATGTAATAACTAAAAAGGCTTTCTTTTTGTGGAATTAATATCTAAAGACATCAAATTCTACTTTAAAGATGACTTTATTCTAACACAATTCATTCTGAAGACACTTGTACATAGGATTGTGACTTTCCTCCATTCCTGGGTAGCACAGGGGGGCAGTGGTTAACAAGAAAGTCCCTGCTTCAAACCTCATGGTCACCTTTTTCTGTATTAGCATTCTAACCAGGCCTGCTGGCTTTCTTCTGGGTACTTCCTGGCAATTCAATTCAATTTTATTTATATAGTGCCAAATCACAACAAAAGTCGCCTCAAGGCACTTCATAGAAAAAGGCTTTCTTTTTGTGGAATTAATATCTAAAGACATCAAACTCTACCTAAAAGCCTAAAAGCACGTATGTTAGTCTAACTGGGGATTTTAACTCATTAGTGTGAGGTAGATAACGTGGTTAAAGTGCATAGAACAATGTAGTGCATGAATCTATGGTTAAATGTGATTTAGGTATGTCTGAATTGCTTTGAGCGGTCAGTATGATGGAAAAAATGTTACATAAATGTCAGTCCCTTTCCAACAGACTGATGATAATTAGCAGTCATACTGACATGTTGTCAGTGATGTAAAAAAATAGAAGAGGAAGAAACAGTGAAGGGGCATAATTAATGTTTATCTGCCCTCTTGTGGCAGTTTTTTTGAATGCAGCTTTAAAATGAAAAACAAAATTGCTAATTTAAGTGTTTGGATTTCATATTACAGCTGTATGGTACGCTATTGAACCTCACTAAAATATGTTTTCACCATTGTGACTCAACAAGAATATAGCACTCTGGAAGCTGCTGAATTGCATACAGCTTTTCAGTAACTTCTCAAATATTTGATGGCAAGGGCAACAACTTTAGACTTACAAGAAACACCCTAACGGGTCTGCAAAAGACTTATATAATCCAGACAGAGTCACAAGCCATGTCACTTCATCACCTTTGTATAACTTAATTGGTAACTACAACCAAACTCTCGATAGTCATATTGCATTGTGACAAATGACAACAAGAGTCCAAGGATTAATAATGTCGCTCTCTCTGATTCACATGTACAGACTATTATCAGGAGTTCTCATGGTTTAAAAAGATGGGCTATAATTATTCTAATATGTCATTATATTTGCCTAAAGGAAACATGTTTGAAAAAAAGAGAAAGAGCCTTAGTAAAATGTAAATGTATGTGCATCTCTTAGACCCACATCTAATATTCGAAGCCCACTTGTCAAATTATCAGTCTATTGTCACCACGCTAACAAGGCAAAATACAAATATACACCCTCGCAAGATTTTTTTTTTTTAAAGGAAAGCGATTTTCCTTTTCAAATGTCTTCACTAAAGCATAACCAACTGTTATGATGAATAAATGCAAACCACACAAAACTCTTACAGTGACAGTTAAACCGTTTTCACTGTAGGCATTTTCCCTGATACAATACTGTGTAATTGCCCCGAGGCTATGAGATAATATTTTATTCACAAAGTCAGCCTCATGTTCCCTACAGCTGCAGTGATGGAATTTGAGTGCAATCTCTTGAAATCAGAAGTCAACACACAGCCTGGTTTCCATAGTCAAATTTGCTAATATCTGATGATAACAATAGTCTGATAAATAATTATATTACACATCATATTTCTCATCTTTCCAGTCTAAACGGAGCTGACTACCAACCAAATTATTAGTCAGCAGCCAGTCTATGCTATATAGAGTCACAGAATGGATGCATTTTCCTTGCGCAGCAGGACTTTCATTATTTTAATAGATTAGTGTATGAAAATAAAACATTAAAGTATTAGAATATTCTTAGTTTGATTTCATTTGTTTTTGTATTTAACGTTTTTGGAGGTTTTAACATCCATGACAATCCTCTTCATCCTGTCTAATTTATCCTTTCTTTTCTCCTTTAATTTGCAGTGCTGTCTAATGCTGGCTGAAGATTTAATCTTGTGAAAGTAATAAAATTGTAGGAGATGATGCAAAAAAATCATTTCAGGTGCAAAAAAATCATGAACATCAAAACATACAGTAATAAAACAACTCATTCTTATCTTTTTATTTTAGGAATATATTATTTAGAGATTGTACAAAGATCACTTGACTATAATCAATATTATGATGTCCATAATAGTGCATAACCTGATTTATTTGACAGCAAATATAAACATTACCATACTTGATTATTCATAATTTCAATATATCCTATGAATATCCTGTTGATGCAGGCATGGTGATAAATTATGTTAGAGGCTGTGGGCTCTAGTGTCCATAAACTTAAATGACATACATCAAAGGGCTTATATACGACACATTAAAATCCATAAATGAGAAACATTTTGATGTTTTATCAATTATTTGTCAGATGTAAAAATACATGGTTTTTAAAATACACATTAAATACACATTAATTGATATTAAATTAAACTTTTATTCACTTAAAACATGTACTTGAATGTTGCATGTTTGCTATGGAAAATAATATTTTTTTCCATTATCCCAAGACAATATTCAAATTGTTGTTATAATTAAAGAAATTTGCCAAAAGAAAAGAATTCCACAGGGCTTAACTGCAGTACTTGATAAAGGTAGAAACCATGCTTTAATGTCAGCAGCAGGAAAAAACCTTCAAAGCTTATTTTTTTTAAATGTATTTATTTATTTATTTTTATTTATTTGTGAAGACATCAAAAATTTTGCACAACAACATAATAAAGTTGCAAAAACAAGAAAAAATCTGAATCTGAAAAGTAATTAATATTCATAAAAGTAAGAATACACATGTGGTGAAGTGCTTTAAATGCCAATGTGGAGAAAAGTACACTGTACGATAGAAATACTATATGTTAATTACAAGTACTTTTTTAAGGGTGTCCTGTCCAAGCAGAATTATGGTCTACATCCACTGTTGTGCCAAAGGACCTGGGTGTGATGGTGAAATGCAAACTGTGTACAGGACAGAAACATCTGTATTATTCTGCTAACATAACTTTGGCTCCTTTTTGCCAACATTTGCACAGACAGCATGCTAATGCAAAGCTGGCAAAAAAAAAAAAAACCCAGAGTGATGTTGAAGCTGAGTGATTCCAAGCCCCAGACCTGCAACTGGACCCTGAACTTCAACAGAGGCAGTGGCATAACAGAGGAAGTGATAAGGAGTCAGGCTTGAAACACTGTTGCCTCCATTTCTGTCTTTACATGCTAAAGTAGAATCACTGTGACGATCACTTTGAATTCTCTTTGGGTTGGTTTTCAACTTTGCTTTGTGCTGTCGATTTTGTGTTCATATCTAATCACTAAAAGAGAGATCCTCATCCTCAAAGATGTGTCCTCATTAGAATATGGATTTGTGTTGGTATGTAGAACATTAGCTTATGGTATATATTGTTTACTGGAATAAAGTGAAAGTAATGTTTAGTGTATTGAATTGCTTTTTCCAGTGAGTAATTAAGAAAGTACTTGATTGCTTTTAAGAAAAGTAATGTGAAATACGTACATAACAACCCCAACACTGGTCATGAAATGTACATAATGAGCAGTGAGAAGCTGAAACAATGGCCTCTGGGAACTAGATGCAGACAGAGAAAAGCCCAGGAGACCCAGGGCATCCGAAGACCCCCCAGAGCACTGAAGACATGGGGCCACACATCCTGATAATAAAAGGATGTGTGCCCAAAATGTGAAAAATCAAACATTAGCTATACATGAATGCTTATTTTCTACCTGGACTAAGCCCGATCTAGAATAAAAGTGCCTTCTCTGTAAAAGAAACCACATACATTAAAGAAATTAGAGACTCAAATTAGTAATAGTGTTAAAGAGGCTTAATTTGTAATTACCGCCTCTTCAGACTGCTACAACTTTGTTTACATACATTTGCTGCCATTTACATTTCCTGTTTTTTAACTTGTATGGTAATTTACACACAGTCCCTACCCCACTGATGCAAGTCACTTCCTCTCTCTCCCTCTCTTTCTCTCTCTTTCTCTCTTTCTCTCTCTTGCTCTCTTTCTCCACCCAGCTATAGACCAGGATACATGAATGCTGGGAAGGAGAACAGTAGCAGAAAGAGCAGAGAGGGAGCACCGCAGAAAGAGTAAGTGAGAAGAGGAGGTAAAAAGATAAGGCATAGTAGGGCAGAGTGTGTTGGAGGACAGCATACTGTGGCATACTATGGAGCAGTGTGGAGCAGCAGGACCAAAACAAGAAGCGGGCGCAGTGAGGACACAGCTTGGCTTTATGCCTGATCAATAAAAGGTAGATTAGTTCAGAATCTGAGCAGTTACGAAGAGAACTCATTAAGCAGCATTGCTTTACCGAGATGACTGCCTGTGGACTGCACTGAGTTTGAATTGTGCAGCTAAGGGATAAAAACATATGAAAATAAAGTCACTCAGAACCTTGAGAATCCATGAGGACATAAAAGAGAGTGCGTAAAACTAACTCATTTGGAGCCAAGACTTGCAGCAGGATCATACAAAGACTGAGGTATGTCTGTGTTTTATTCTTAAGTTGAGGGCATGTAAACATTTTGCGGCTTTTCAATAGCTTGTTTTTTCTCTGCTTGCTTTTTTATGGTGTATTAACAGGACAAGACAGTTGTCACTTATTATTAGACAGCAACTACAGACGTGGGTCACTTGACCTAGCTCAACTAACATCAGTTGACACGAGAACCAAAATAATAGTCCCTGTGGATGACTAATGTTCGTCTAGCAATTTAGACATATCTGGATAAAGGAGTTTGAGGGGTATGAAGGCCAGGAGAAAGTGAAGAAAGCCTTACCAAAATGTATTTACATGTTCTTTTTTTGTCATGAATGAATACATGCAAGCGCTAACATAGACACACACTCTGTGTTTAACTGTATAATAAAGAATTGCTGAAAAATCCACACATGATCACCCTGGTGTTGACAACTGAACTGTTGTTGCATAAATCATTAAAATGACCTCCTCTACACATGAGAAAACTTGTGTGCACGCATAGACACACACACACACACTTACACAGGCTGTCCCCTTCGTGAAATGGTGTTGCGGTTAAATGCACACAGACCTTAATTAAGGCTATAGCATTAGTGTATGGTACTCTTTTTCAAGGTGAGCTGAACGTGAAGGGTAATGGGGTGAACGCTGCCTTCTATGGCAAATACTGTAATGAAAGAAGACATTAGAGTTTACTCCAGGCGCTATGTTGAAACATTAATGTGGGTGGGATCTTTGCATTATGTTCAAAGTGCTGATATAATATACAACACTTCTCTTGTTATCAGCATTTGCACATTGTCATTGCTTTTTCCAGTCTTATTCCAAGAAAGTAAGAGCACAATCCTCACAATTCTTGACAACTCTAGTTATCCTCCTTTTTTTGCACTATTAAAGCGCTTCCTTGTCTCAGCCCAAGCTCTGTGCATTGTTTCCTGCTTACTCATGGATTTCCTTCACAGTGCCATCTAAAATGTCTCTCGCTTTAAACGTGTTCCTCTTTTACTTTTAGATGGATGTAATGATGTGGAAACGCTGACCCCCTTTTTGAATTATCAGACTTTTGAGTCGACCAGTCGAGGAATGGGGAGACGAGCAGCTGACCTGACGACTTCGGTTCCGGTTTTAGGAGTCCCTGCCTTGGTTGGCGTGCGTGGTTGGAAGGCAACAGGAGGAGACAGATCCGGAGGAGCCCTGTGGGGACTTCAGTGCAGTGTTGGTGTTCAGACATCCCCTGCGATAAGTAGACCTCCTACCCAGCTAACTGATACACTCTCAGATAACATTAGTCAAACATCCAACAGCTATATTACCAAGGAAACGGAAGACAAGGAGATACTACTAACAAAGAGTGACAAGGAGAAAAAGGCTATTCTAAAACAGAAAAGTGGCGAATCCAAGACCAAAAAGGAAGTGACTTTCAAAGCACTTGGAGGTGAGGCCTCAAAGGATGTGGCCTGCTGTCAGAGGAACAGTAGAGGGACTTATTGCTATACCAGGGCAATCAAGACAAATCCACACATTGCAGGGAATGCCAGGTCTAATTGTAAATCTGGTAACCGTTACACTAATGGCAGTGTGGTTGACTCAGAGGCAATCGGTGGGATTACCGTACACAATGATGAGGCCGAGCCTGTAAAGGGAGCAACCTGTCGTGGAGGAGACCGGACCAGATTGCAAGGTCATTATACAGATTTGTGTAGGAAGACGCTGCCATTATCTGCTGCCCGACCTTTTGGTATGCCTCAAAAAATATGCAACCACTGTGGAGGGAGACAGTCTGTAACCAACAAAGCTGTTATTATAGGGGAGAAAATTCCTACTCCCAATGCTTTCCTTAGAGGGAACTCTTTAAACTCATCCTTCACCTCACTCTCGACCTCTACGCCTTTCCAAATATCCCACACTGAAAAAAACCCTACGGCAAACCAACAACTCTCCGACAGCATTAATAATACTGACAACAGGACCCAAATTACAGTCAATCCACAATTATTATACGTTAATGAGGAACTAAGGTATCGAAAAACACCACACCCTGCATGCCCGGTCCACTCTATAGGCAATCAAGTCACTTTGTCAAATATAAATCCTGCCAGAAGTGAAACATCAATCCAACCTACAACCGTCCTACATGCTAAAACCATCACTATCACAAAAGCAACAATAGAAACCAGACAGGATGTTTCCAGTGAAAAATTTGGTGCTAAACCTCCACAGGACCATAAGCTCTCTCGTCCAACAACTCTCCCTTTGACCCCCAAGTTGGCCATAGCTACCAAGGCCAACAACCCACATTCGCACACTTACCCCAAGCGCATTAAGACAACACAACACATTTCTACACAATACAAAGAATCTCAAAATGTATGTGTGTCTATACATGCTGCACCTGAGATTACACTGTCACCACCTTCGCATTTCTATACTGTAGCCACAGGGACTGGAAATACATCCAGTACCAACACACTCATATCAACCACAGTTTTTAATTCTGCACCAACGTCCACTGAAAGCATAGCTGCTAAAGTCAATACTCAGCACAAGCCTCTACACTCCAAGCATGCGGGTCAAATAAATACAACTAATAACCAACAAATTAGCCCTAAATGCCCCACATTATCACTGGCCAGCAATGCATTCAACCAAATGCATAAATCAAAGTCACCTGCACACGTTTTACCCTCAGGTCCACCGCATGCTCTGCTTGAACATCATAAACTACAAGAAAAGGCATCCACAGTAGCTGCTAGCACATCTTTAGCTAAAATACCTTTTACTGACAGAGGAATAAGCTCAACTGGAATTCAAGCTTTTGCTAATCCACAGCATCCAGCTATACCGCATCTATATTTGAGCATTTTAAATTATAAAACTAATTCAGATCAAATTGCATGTGATGATAAGTCTGTGCCTGCACAAATAATTCACCCTAACTCTTCAAATTCTGAACCTCTGCTTCACGCTTGTACATCTTTCCTAGACACAACATCTAGTGCATCCAATCTCCTAGACTCGGAAGTTAAGGTGCCTGTGAGTACTACTTCCAGCTCTAGACTTGGATTTAACAGCACCCTGAACAAAAATATAGCTCTCAGGAACACAGCATTCAATTCGAAAAAATCTGCAACCCCAGCTGGCACGCATTTGTTTGCCTTGACAGAGAAACAAAATAATGTCTCTGTATCAAGTGCAAATTTGCTTCAATCAATAGGCACAGCACAGGTAGTTAGCTGTAATGAAGCCCCCGACAAAAGCAAACCTCAATGCACACTAGGACCAGACATCAGAACTCAAAGCAGTAACAAACCTGGTAAATGTGGTGTTGTTTGTCATCAGGAAAGCAACTTAGCACTTCCGCATGCATTATCTAAGCCTCAAATTGTGCCAAAAGATCATAACAGGGGCAGTGATGCTAGCACTAATCACCCTAAATCAACCAATAAACCCAGCGAGAAGTTGCATTCTGATAAAAGTAACTTCAGTGCTAATCTAACCAATGAATTAATTGTGCATGAGTCAAAAGACCATGAAAATTCAAATCCATCGCAGGTCGCAAACCTCCAGAATTACATTTCCCTAATTAAGTCAAACAGCTCTTGTCTGCAGGGTTTCATAAAAACGGAACAACAAAAGCCTGCACATAATCAAGGATGTGCAGAAACCGAACATGAGGGACACTGTGCAACATGCCCACCGGTAACAACAGCCCAGCAAAAGAATTCAAATGCAGAACGGTTTGCCTTGGGTGTATCAGCCAGTCATGCAAATGTTAAGCTTAAAACTGACGTAGTTAAAGAGACACATCCCATCAACTCAACACCCTCTATAACAGTGCAAACAAACTGTGGACCCATCACCTCAACTAGAAATGTCAAACCCATCATCAAATCCTCAGTCCAGCAAAACTCTGACACATTATTACCGCCACAAACACTCACACGTACCGAGCGTTCTTTCACTGCGCCAGCCCCATGCAGCAGTGAGAGAGAACCCCGTATGCACACAGGCCTTGATTGCAATTCCATATTGCTATCATCAACAAAGCCCTTGGCATCCTATCTCCGCCTCCAGTCTAAGAAAGTGGAGGCAATTGACAACCCCGCTCCTCCTCAGCCATGCCCAGAGGACACCAGCCTGGCTCACTCCCACCCAGCTGATGCAGCCCTGCTGCTGCCATCTTCCCCACAGTGCTGCAAATCAGCAGCCTTACAGCAGAGACTCGAGACTGTGGAGGCCAGCCTGGCAGCCAACAAGGACAGGATCACTACTCTGCTTAACATTATCCATGACCTAGAGACATGGCACGCTCCAACCAGTGGGTAAGTAAATGTGCGTGTGTGTCTGGGCTCTGAGTGTGTGTGGAAGTGTAATAAGGGATGTGTTGAGCTTTCTTTATCACTTCAGGATCATCAGTTTTTTACTTGAATATCTAATATTTAGTACAATAGAGCTTTACATATTTGTGAATGGCATATACTTAACATGCTTTGTTAGAGATGAGTTGTAAATACTTTGCTGTAATACTTTATATTCAGTCCAGTACAGGTACAGCAGCCAGAATCCTGTCTAGGAATTATTTTAAAAGCATTCCTGCTTCTGCTGATCTCTGGCTTTACAGTGAGTCATCACTTAGATTGGAAACACTCAGCAGCATTGAATATCAATGCAAACACCATTGTTTTTAGACTGAAAACAGTTGTGCATTTGTTAAATTTATAAACACATGTTTTACTCACCCACTGTTCAGTTAATTAGCTACTAATTACTGTATTGCCAAGGACAAAAATGATACAGAAAACCAGGATGTAGGATGTTTCTATCTATTACTGTACAAAAGCAAGGGTACAGTAACCAAAACAGGGTCAGTTTTTTTTTCAAAAGCACAGAGCTTCACGTGTTTCTCACATATTTCTCACATATTTCCCCATTCTGTCCTATAACTAAAGTAAATAATAGGAAGAAAGATATTCCAGCATCTGCACTGGAAGACCTCAATGACATTTGAACCAAACGAGTTTCAGTCGTGTAAATAATTTCGCACACTGTGATTTAAGTTGCACAAATCAATTTGAAGGCAGTACTGCTAACATGTTATCAAGTCTGTTTCACAAACGTGCAAAAAATCTGATTCAAATTGTAGTTATGTGGCATTGCAACATTGTTGCAGGTTTGAAAAACAGGTCCGTGATTATGCTCCTGAGTATGATAGAAACCTACTTGGGCATTTCAGGGGGGCAGAGATTTATATAGCCACGCAATTCTTCTGGGACAAATAACAGGAATTAAAACAGGCCTCTGGCAACGTGTCTCTGTCAATCATTCTCATTCAGTGTGCTGTGTTAATAAGCTGTGACTGTCTCTGAGGTCATGTTTTAGAAAAACCAACTCCTAATAACCTACTGATGTCTTACACGCTATGTTATATAGACTGAAAGTGTCTCAGTTGGATACAGTGATAGGAAAGATGATTACACTGTAAATCTAAAAGGATGATTTGGTTAACACAAAAGGACGGGTTTATGGTTTATCATGACTTAAAAAGACATCATATACCTTAGTTGTTACATCAGCTGCATCGTTTATTTTTCTTTCATTAACAATAAGACACAATGATTCATGTAAGCTGCTGATAGTTGATAGGGTCATACATTAATTCATCCTTCCTTTTCCATTCAAGTTATGTTAGAATTCTTAATAGCTCATACTCTCTTGCACTGAAGGGTTACAGAGTTAAGCAGTTATTCACAATATTTGTGATATAAAATGTGCTTTATCTGTATTCCAGTCGGCGATCCCACAAAACAGGACAGGACTTCAAAGACTGCTCAACGTGTCAGAAAACTGCTTGTGTTGTATACAGGTGAGATGACAGTTGTGCCTACATGCAAAGTCTGAACACATAACTGATCAAATCTGCTGCAATGTACCATAAGAATGCTACAGTATAATTAATACACCTTAATTTTGCTACTTGCTTCCCTTTTGGTGTTCATTCGATAAAAGAGATGAAGAAACCAATTAAACCAAATCAACATGCATGGCATGCACAGTAACAGGAACACGTATCAGTTTATTCAAGGACAAAGTCGGACAACAGATTTACAGTTTCAGGCACACAGTTCAGTTCATGGGTCAGCACCTTTGCCATTGCAGCTGCCAGTTCTTGGCCAGTCTGTTCTCTTCATTTCTCTAAAAATTAATGACTTACTGTCATTAGCAAGCAGTTTCTTGCTCAGAAGTAACAGAAGGATTATATTTTCCTGTCAGAGAACACGATAAATCTTATGGAAAAACTGCCAAATTTAAGCACTTGCTTTATGTAGCATAGTCTATTTGGAAATGTAAGCAGGCAGACAGAACTGAGTCAGGTCCAAGCAGCCTACAAAACTGATTTATACTGATTTATGAAGTCAAAATTTGCATTGTCAGTTGGATTGTAGACTAATTGATGTTATGCTGTATTAAAATGAAATGTTTTAGAAGATTCGATGACTCGTAGGAAGCAGGAGAATATATCAAAAGTAGTTATTGCAAACTGAGCTATTACTGTCTTAGTTTTCATGACAGCAATTCAGCAGTAGCGGTTGCATTTCAGTGCATTGCAAACTTTATTAAAGAAAGCAGTGAAAGGAATTGTTTGTCTGCTGTCTGAGAAGAGCTTTCGCATCCCTTGCCTGTAAGACTTATCATGGAATATTGGTTAGTTCTCATATTCCAACACTGGTATAGTTTGCACCTAATAACTAAAATGTTGCATCAGGTGGAAGCAATGGAGAATAAAAAATATTACTAAGTGGGCTGAGGAAAATCTAAAATTCTTCTCATCATCTTTTCGGAAAACAAAAACGCCTCAAGCTCGAGAAAGCAAAACCTTAAATTGTCTTCATCGTGAAATATTCAAAACATTCCTGTTGATCTCCTTATTTTCCAAAACCCCTTTTGTATGACAAAAAGAGTGTTACATAAGTTGATTTGCTGACCAGTGTGTGTGCGCGTGTGTGTGGAGTGTGTGTGTGGAGTGTGTGTGTGGGCATCTGGTCCTTAAAAGGCCAAGTGGGAAGATAAGAATATTTAAACCAGACTTGTGTACCCTCCAAAAAAAGAGGATATCCTGCTGGGAAATGTCTACCTGCCCAAACCAATCAGCCACTTTGAAACCTGACAAGTACAGCGCTTCCCACATGAGGAGACCACACAAAGCAAAGTGAAATGTAGCAACACAGTTTATAGTGATTTTGAGGCACGAAAAGCTTTTGCATTATGTAAAAATGAGCTGGAAATGCAGATACGACACACTAAAACATTCATTTGCATCTTCGGAGAAAGCTTTCAGGTTTGACACACTTTTTGTTTTTTATAATGTGTGTTTTCTTCAGGTGGAGAATAACTAATTTGGGGCTGTGTGTGTGTCTCTCCAGTGTAGAGTATGACTTCAGGCAGCAGGAAAGACGCTTCTTGGAGGTTCTGAATCGGTCAACTGCGCACCTATCCCAGCCTTTAACCTTCAGCCTGCTCCAAAATGTCGTCATTAAGAACTTAACAAAGACAAAGCTGAAAAGCAAAAAGCTGTGCAAGACTCTGTTCAAATGGCTTCCAAGAAAAACTCACAAAGTCTAGAACTCTTTTCAGTACCTGTGTGCAGTTTAATAGCCATTATCCTGTGTTACAAGTGACCAGCAGAAGCCTTTTGCAGAGAACTCTTACTATTCCCTTTCTTCCTGTGGAATGAGATTGCTTTGAATTATGTTCTTCCCAAGTAAAGTTCCACTCTTCTGCACACTGTCAAAGCCTATATGAAGGATTTTCTCAAATTTGAACCTGATCTTTGTGACCTTCAACTAGTACCATCCATAAGAAATGTATTTTCACTTTTTCTCAAGTTAAATATGTTTTCTTGTCAATATGCTTGCATTAAAATGTAGATTTCTATATCTAATTTTGTACATGAGATTCTGTTCTGTTTGCACTGTTATAATTAAAGCATTTGATTCTATATTCCCTGTTTTAAATGTCGCTTAATGTCGCTTTACCTTTTAATTACCGTTAAGTAGTTTGATATAACCTCTGTTTATTTGTCTATAAATTAGTTAATTTGATTCATTCTAATTGCTAAACTGTTTTTGGTCATTTATGAATGAAATAAAGATTTTTTTTCACTTAGGACATGTACGTTCAATGCATCTAAACCTTTTCACAACTGCAAACTGGCCACAAGGGTGCACAAAATACAGAAGCATTCATTATGCCTTTGCCAATTGTGCTGATGGTCTCCAAATCCCCGAACAATCTGAACTTCATAAAAGGTCTCTGAGTAAAACAATGAAATGACGAAAGGCTGCAATGAAGCATGCACACACCCATGAGCACACTCATGGACACACACTTATGGACATAAAAAGCAAACTAGCAACGTGAAACAGACCCTTGTAGTTTCATAGAACTGTTCATAAAGTGTGAGGGGAATTTTGGATGAAAGCTTGTGAATAAGAGTGCGTGCAACTTTTATTTGAGCAGTATGTCAAACAAAGATTGTGATATTACCTTCTTAGCGGGCGATACTCGGGATTTAATTAAAAACCCCTCTAAGAAGAAATAAAGCACACTGAAAATGAAAGTCGTGTAACACTGTTACAAGGAATGAGGGCTCAAAGCACCTCTGAAAGCCTTGAAGCCTCGTACGAGTAGCCCTGTTCAGTACATTTAAATGTAAGTAATGCGACATGCAAAGGTGCAATTTTCACTTAAAGTCCCAAAAATTCTGCATTGACTTTTAGGTGCAGACTTAAAAATGCATAAAGGTATAAAATACTAAATATATAAATAAAATATATGATTGTCCAAAACACCCTAAGGCAACTGTTGTTGTGATTTGATGCTATATGAAAAATATATACATACACTGGTCAAGATCACTGTTCCATGTAATCACATTTTATGTGGCCAGAGACCAGCCTAAGAAGTTACTTTTACAAATAGCTCTTTCAAACTATATATTTGCGCATGTATCCTTCATCATTTATTTCTCATTATGTCTGGCTCCTCCACCACTGCTGTCTTGCTTCCCTCAGTTCTACCTCCTCAGCTCAAGTTTCATCTTCAGGGCTTTAACACAGCAATTAGACATGTGGCCCTCTCTCATCTCGGGACATCTGACAATAAGCCAGCTAAACAACAACAACGGCTGGTTATAAGCTAACATTATTGGAGCTAGTGGTAGGCTTTCCTAAAAACGCACTTTAGCTCTAAACATCTTGATTACATTGTCATCTGGTATGAGAACGTGGTCGGTAAGTGACTGAACTGATTTTTTTTGGAGCCTTTTCTTTAGCCTTTTTTCCCCTGCATGTTGATAGCGTAATATGCTGAAATCCTCACATAGCTGCTGACTGTCAGGTTGGATTGTAGGTACAAGCTGTGCAGGAGGAGAACTTTTCAGAATTCATGTCAGTTATGAAGAAAGCTCCTGTGTGAGTCTGTACTATGTCAGTGCTTTAATGTAATGAGACACTTTGGAGAGTTTGTATTTCTGAATGTTTGTATTTCTCCATGAGCCAGTTCAGCAAAATTAAGTTAAACTTAAGTCAAATGTAATACGTGATTTGATTCATTTCAAAGAGAGATTTGCACTTAAATTTACTATACACAAAAGAAGTTTATAAACTTTGGCTAATAGAAATTGTGCAGGAGCATTCTGCTGAGTTTGTGTACTTATCTGGGGCCTGCTAATTTTGAAAAGTGGTACTGCTGAATAATATTGCAGCCACAGTCCACGCCCTAGAAGACAAGAGGAATGGGTCCATAAAATAAATTTAAACAGGGCAGACCACATATTACATTTTTATTGATATCCACATCAGAGATTATCTTTCACTGTGAATTAAACCAGTGTCATCTATGTGCAAATTCAAGTGCTACATTTTAAAGCGGTTCGACAAGTAGTTCTACAGTGTCATTTCCAACCTTTACTGTGCTTGTAAATCAACTAGTGTAACTCACAAAGAGGCAAAGAAAAACAATTTAACGTGTCTCATAGACAATCACTGCAAAAAATATGACTGTTGCTGCTTTTGAAGTGGGTAGAGCTGGAGGCAGATATTTGGGGGAAAAAAAATCATCAATGCTAAAATGTCTGCTGTACTTAAAGCATACATATCTGAGGAACTGCACAAATAAAGTCTTTAAGTAATTCTTTAAGAAGCCATTTTCTATTTAAGTGGAGATTGTTTATCTAAACCCCCGTGCTTTTATGCATTTAAAACAGCATTTATCTTCATTTGCTTTCCCACAGTCAGGAGTTTAGTTTCCAAACATTTCTGTGAGCCATTTTCACCAGATTCCCCAATCATATTATACTTTGTCAGCGTCATTTCAGTTTTTAATATATGCTTCCTTCTTTTGAATTTTAATAGAAGTTTTTTGTGGATTTTTTTGTAACTCGCCTTGATACGCTGATTTTCAACAATATTCCCACATTTGTAAGAGGATAGTCAGAGCTACAAAACGTAGCTTGTAAACCACAGAAATATATAATAACACACAGCTTACATTCGTTGCAGTACATGCATATGTATACATATTTTTTGTATATGTATACATGCATATGTATACATATGCATATAAAAATCATTTTGCTGCACATAATCAAATAATAGAAACCGGGTTTACATATAAAGTGCTAATTGACCTTTTAGCTCCAAGATGGCGGCGCGTGAACAACGCGAGGCTCAGTGTCTCTCCAGAATCTGCTATTTAGCGGTTTTTTATCTACTTTTAACCGGATTATTCGTCCAGAATTGCTGTGCGTTGCTGACCTACAGCAGACAAGAGCTTCTGGACATCTGGACTCACAACTCCAACAGTTTTATCGCCGATCTCCGACTCATCCCAGAGATCTCCAGAACACCGGAGGCTGCCCACTCTCCCCGGCTGGGCGGAAGTGCACGCAGACGGCGCCGAGATCGTAAACAAAGGCGAGGTAGGCGCGGAGGGCTACGGGCTAAGCTAAAGCTAACACCACACGGGCTGCCTTTACCCAGTATTTTTCTCGCCAATGTCCGTTCTCTGGCAAACAAAATGGATGAGATACGGCTCTCCATCACTAACAACAGACGGATTATGGACTCAAATGTCATGTTTTTCACCGAAACATGGCTGAACAACAGCTGCCCGGACAATGCTATCGAGTTAGCAGGACGCCACACACACCGAGCCGACAGGCTAGCAGATGACTCCGGCAAGACCAGAGGTGGAAGTTTGTGCATTTATATTAACAATGCTTGGTGCATGAACTCCACTACTACTGAGAGTCACTGCTCACCTAATGCGGAGTTTTTAATGGTCAAATGCAGACCTTATTATCTCCCCAGAGAATTCACTTCGATCATACTCACTGCCGTGTATATACCCCCCGACGCTAATGCTAGGTTGGCCATGAAAGAACTTTCTGCAGCCATTAACAAACACCAGAATAAACACCCCGAGGCTGCTTTTATTGTTGCTGGCGACTTCAACCACACCAACTTAAAGACAGTCCTCCCCAGATTCCACCAACATGTCTCCTGCCACACCAGAGGAGACAAGACTTTAGACCATGTGTATTCCAACCTGGCTGGAGCCTACAAAGCCACACCCCTCCCCCACATTGGACAATCGGACCATCTCTCCCTGTTCCTCACACCTCGGTATTCACCACTCATCCAACGTGTGAAACCTGCTGTGAGGACAATTAAAGTGTGGCCAGAGGGGACAGACGCAGTGCTCCAGGACAGATTTAAAAACACAGACTGGAATATGTTCACCCACACAGACCTGGACCAGTACGCCTCATCTGTACTGGATTACATCTCCAAAACCACAGACAGTGTCACCACCCAGAAACGGATCACCATGTACCCCAACCAGAAGCCTTGGATGAACCGGGATGTTCGTCTCCTCCTGAAGGCCCACAACACTGCCTTTAGGTCAGGAGATGCACACGCCTACAGTACAGCCAGGGCTAATCTAAAGAAGGGCATCAAAAAAGCCAAACACCATTACAAAAAGAAGGTAGAAGAACACTTCTCCAACTCCAACCCCCGACGCATGTGGCAAGGACTCCAGACCATCACAGACTACAGGACCACCAAACCCTCCCCCGCATCCTCTGATGTCTCCTTCCTCAACGAGCTCAACAACTTTTATGCTCGTTTTGAGCGAGGGAACCCCACAACCAAAGCAGACATGACGCCAGACCACCAACCTATGACTCTCTCCCCCACCGATGTAGGAGCGGTTCTCAGCAGGATCAATGTCCACAAGGCTGCAGGCCCTGATGGCATCCCCGGGCGTGTTCTCAGAGCGTGTTCTGGGGAGCTTGCAGGAGTGCTCACAGACATATTCAATCTGTCCTTGGCCCACGCTGTGGTACCGGCCTGCTTCAAATCCACCTCCATCGTCCCGATACCCAAAAACTCCAACCCATCTTGCCTCAATGATTACCGCCCAGTAGCACTCACCCCCATCATCACTAAGTGCTTAGAGCGACTGGTCCTAGCACACTTCAAATCCTGTCTCCCCCCCCCACCCTGGACCCCCACCAATTCGCATACCGCCGGAACAGGAGCACAGAGGATGCAGTCTCCATCGCAATGCACTCTGTCCTCTCACACCTGGACAACAACAACACCTACGCCAGAATGCTGTTTATAGACTTCAGTTCAGCATTCAATACAATCCACCCCTCACAACTCATCAGGAAACTGACAGACCTGGGTATCAGTTCCCTCATCTGCAAATGGTTACTGGACTTCCTGACCAACCGCCCCCAACATGTCCAGCTGGATAACCGCTGCTCATCTACCATCACAATGAACACCGGTGTACCACAAGGCTGTGTGATGAGCCCTTTCCTCTACTCCCTCTTCACCCACGACTGCAGACCTGCTGATGGTTCCAACACCATCATTAAGTTTGCAGATGACACCACGGTGATTGGCCTCATCAGTGACAACGATGAGGCCGCCTACAGGGAGGAGGTGGATCGTCTGGCTGAGTGGTGCGACAGAAACAACCTGCTGCTTAACACCGAGAAGACCAAGGAGCTCATCGTGGACTACAGGAGGAATGCTGACCCACATCCACCCATCCACATTAAGGGGACGGCTGTGGAGCGTGTGAGCAGCTTCAAGTTCCTGGGAGTCCACATCTCCGAGGATCTCACCTGGACGACCAACTGCTCCAAGCTGGTCAAGAAGGCTCACCAGCGCCTCTTCTTCTTGAGGACTCTGAGGAAGAACCACCTGTCCTCAGACATCCTGGTGAACTTCTATCGCTGCACCATC